>NC_071315.1:705209-1410418 GCF_027563975.2 Plodia interpunctella
CTTCTCAACTTCTTCGTGTAATGCGAGATTTATCCGGAACAAAAGTCGCCGATGACGCCCTGAAAGTTCTGTGGATGGGACATTTGCCGTCGCAAGTACGAGCCGTGCTATCTGTCAGCACAGAATCCTCGCTCGACACCATGGCTACGATGGCAGACAAGATGATGGAGCACACAGAACAAGCGGTAGCAGAAGTCCGTGAAGATTCAACCCCTAGAAGCAGCAGCGAAACGCAAAACAACTTGCAATTTCAAGTCTTAAGCAAACAAATAGAAAAGCTTACACTTGAGATTGCCGCTCTCAAAGAAGGTCGGTCCAGATTTCGTGGTCGTCAACCCTTTAGAAACCCACGCCAGAACAGATCATCAACCAGATCGAAGTCGAGAAACGGAAGAAAACCAGGTGACCCAGAATGGGAATGCTCGTATCACTATCGCTTCGGTGATAAGGCCAGAAAATGCCAGTCACCCTGCGCTAGGCGACGGTCGGAAAACTAGAAGCAACATCGACGGTGGCGGGCGTTGGTGTTACTAAAGGGAGTAACCGCCTCTGCATCAGGGAGCTGAACACGAAAGAGCGTTTTCTCGTAGACACCGGCGCAGACATATCTGTATTAGCAGCGAAAAACAGAAACCAAACTCCGAGCAACACCTACAAGTTGTACGCAGCGAACAATACGCCGATACGAACCTACGGAGAGAAAACTATAAATCTCAACATAGGCCTTCGTCGCACATACAAATGGACATTCATCGTTGCAGACGTACAGACATCCATACTGGGCGCAGATTTCTTACGAAGTCACAAGTTACTCGTCGATCTACATCAAAAGAAGCTCATAGACAGCGTCACTGATTTGAAGATAGAAGTCATAGAAACAACAAGCAATCAGCCCACAGTATACATCATAGACCAAAATCACATATATCAAGATATCTTAAAAAAATATCCCGAAGTACTACGCCCGATGTCAGTGAAGGAACCAGCAAAACACAGCGTCACACATCACATCGAAACCGCCGGCCCCCCACTCTTCGCCCGGCCTCGACCCCTCCCACCCGACAAGTACAAAGCGGCCAAGATTGAATTTGAGAAAATGATGGAGATGGGTATTTGCCAACCATCCAAAAGTCCATGGGCGAGTCCATTACACGTCGTCACAAAGAAAAATGGCTCACTTCGTGTGTGTGGAGACTACAGAAGACTTAACGCCGTGACTGTACCCGATCGCTACCCCATACCGAGAATTCAAGACTTCACATACAGATTGCACAATAAGAAAATATTTACGAAATTAGATTTAAAAATGGCATATTATTGGATCCCAATTCGAGACGAAGATAAAGCAAAGACAGCCATCATTACACCGTTCGGACTCTTCGAATTCAACTGCATGACGTTTGGCCTACGAAACTCTAGCCAAACATTCCAAAGATTTATGCACGAGGTACTACGAGGCTTGGATGACATCGTCTACTCATTCATCGACGATTTATTAGTATTTTCAAATAATCCGGATGACCACAGAAGGCACGTAGAACTTGTCCTGGAACGCCTAAGTAAATATGGAGTATCGTTAAACATCGAGAAATGTGAATTCGGAAGAAACAAGATTGAATTCCTCGGTTATCAAGTCTCAGTGGAGGGGATAACACCGACCGAAGAGCGCACTCACGCCATCTCTAACTATCCGAAACCAAACACGGTGCAAGATCTTAGAAGATTTCTTGGCATGGTCAACTTCTATCGTGACTGCCTACCTCATCAAGCCGAACATCAACACGAATTAAACAAATACTTACATAACGCCAAGAAGAACGACAAGACACCGATAGTATGGACAACTGAAGCCGAAACAGCTTTCGATATATGCCGACAAAGCGTTCTCGAAGCTACTACGTTATCACATCCAGTACCCGGTGCACCGTTATCTTTGTTGACCGACGCGTCTGACTGCAGTTTGGGCGCAGTGCTACAGCAAAAAGAAAATGAAGTATGGAAACCACTCGCATTTTTCTCGAAGTCAATGAGCGAGACGCAACGGCGATACAGCGTGTACGATCGCGAATTACTAGCTATGTACACCGCTGTCAAACACCTACGACGTCTTATAGAGGGGAGCGAAGTGACCATTTACACCGATCACAAACCTCTAGTAAACGCCTTAACAAGACCGCCGAGCAACAGCGACACACCGAGAAGAGAGAGACAACTACATTATATCAGCCAGTTTTGTTCAAGAATCAAGTTCATACAAGGAGAAAAAAATCAAGCAGCCGATGCCATGTCACGCATAGAAGAAATAGATCTACTCACATGCATAGATTACGAAAAATTATCACAAGAACAGAAAAGAGATATCACCCTACAAGATTTGAAAAATCATCCGAAATTAACTTTTGCCGACACAATTTTGGCAGGCGTCACTCAACCTATCACGTACGAGACATCGACAGGGAAAAATCGACTGTATCTACCACAAGCTTTTCGTTATGCCGCTTTCAAAGCGCAACACGAATTAAGCCATCCAGGAATACGCACGACGAGAAGAATAATGACTTCAAAATATTTTTGGCCGTCTATAAACAAGGACGTCGGAACATGGGCCAAATCCTGCATTGGTTGTCAGCGTGCGAAGATTCATAGACATGTCGTCAGTCCCTTAGGCGAGTTTTCACCAGCAAGAAGATTTGAACATGTACATACAGACATCGTTGGACCTCTACCGATCTCGCAGGGATACCGCTACCTCGTCACAATCATCGATCGCAACACGAACTGGATGGAAGCGGTACCGGTCAAAGAAATCACCGCCGAGATTGTTGCTCAAGCAGTCTATGAAGGATGGATATCGAGATTTGGATGTCCTTTACGAATCACCACGGACCAAGGACGGCAATTCGAGTCATCATTGTTCAATGCACTAATGAAGAAATGTGGCATAAGGCGCATAAGAACTACAGCCTATCATCCTCAAGCCAACGGAAAAGTGGAAAGATTCCATCGCACATTGAAGGCGGCATTGATGGCAAGAGAGGCCAGTACAAGGTGGATAGAAGATTTACCTACAGTTTTGCTTGGCATACGCACTGCACTACGTGACGACAACACTAGTCCTGCACTGATGACGTATGGTTCTACGCTACGAGTCCCGTTCGATTTCTTTGTACCTACAAAGTCAAAGAATGAAGACGCCCAATTCATCCGCCAGTTCACAGAAACAATGTCAACTCTATCACCTGTACAGAGAATAATCGCATCGAGTAAGAACCTCTTCGTATATAAGGAATTATCAACATGCAGTCATGTATTCGTCCGCAATGACACTGTGAGAAGCCCCTTGATAGCGCCATATGACGGTCCATACAGAGTGATAGAGCGAAACAACAAATATTTCAAGATTGAATTGCCACTTCGAGCATCCAATATATCCATAGATCGACTCAAACCGGCACACATAATCAAGCAAGATGACGACGTAGCGGCAAACGCGCAACCGAGCCATCCCCACTCCTCGAAACCCGCACCAGCAACGAGTACATCTCAGCGCGCACTATCTGCTCACACGCCGAGTGCGCCGCAACCACGTATTGTCAAGCCGGGAAAACAGGAAACAACAACTATGCCGAAGATATCAAGACATGGAAGAGTAATCAAACCTTGTGTACGCTTCGCTTGAAGGGGGATAATGTGGAGCCCACAAACAGTTAGAGTAGAAACAACGCGACGCGACGCGCGCTCCGTTCAGCGCGCTCCCCACCACCGCGCGAGTTGTGCCGTGATGCGAATTACGTGTGCAGTATCAATATTGTACTATAAATATATGTAAATATTGTAAAATAAATTATTCTACTTCCATTCTTCTCATTGGCATTTTATTTCGAGTAGTCTAAGCACACTACATATATATATATATATAGACAAACTTGTACAAGTTACTTATGAATAAGAACTAAAGACTATACTTTAACCTTCATTAATAATTACGATTAAAATATAGTGTTATAATTTAATGTAATTAAAATTGATGGGAAGAATTCGAAAACTGCATTTATTTCTTTCTAGGCTATTCCTAATAATTTTCCCATTTTCACTTCCAAAAGACACATATGCAATGAAGCATAAATTAAGTGGTAGTCTTCTCATGCATAAAATATCATAACTCCATGCATTAGGTGCATCTTTTCTATAAAGTTACTTAATCCAAACTCCATTAATAAATCGATATGATTAATCTTATTGAACACAAGTACCTACTGACTTGGTTCAGTCGATCGAGCCACAAGTTAAAAATAACTTTAAATAAACAACAAATACTTATCATGCAAATTCAAAACAATAATACATCCACATTAAGACAGATCAGCTAAATGAATATCTGAAGATATCCATTTTAAAACAAAAATCCGTATGTAGAGCTCAATTTTTGACTACACACACATCCATTGCAGGCTTTTCAGCTGACATAAATAATTAAGCTATGTACAGAGAGCAATGTATGCTCCTAAAAATATGTTATCGCATAAACTAAACACAGAATGATATTCGATTGATTTGAAGTACGCGGCAAGTGAAGCTATTGAGCCAATCAGCGTGCGCAGACGGCAAAAGGCGCGGAGGCGACGCTCTCCTCAAAAATCCCCACCGGCCACGGACACTGATCAAATCTGCGAGTTGTGTGGCGCGAGAGACGCGTATAGTGTATAAGTAATTTATTCAAATTCAACAAACAAAAATGAGGGAAATCGTGCACATTCAAGCCGGCCAGTGCGGAAACCAGATCGGAGCTAAGGTAAATATTAATCAAAAATAAATATCGTTCCAAAGACGTTAATGCTACGCCGAATATGTACTGAGTAACGGTCAGTAACGGTACGAGTTAGCTTAGCATGGAATTCAATGATAATTTAAATGTTTCGTACTATTTTATGAACTCCACTTTCTTTTATGTCTTGGCTGTTTCTGTGGGCTTCCTTTGCATTGGCGAAAGGAGGTCGTCTATGAGTCTATGTTACACTGTGATGCTACACAATGATGGGACGTGTTGCATAGTTCCATTCTTATTTGAAAATGGAATTCCGAATTTGAATTTTACGGTTCACCGCTCTGTCACTTTCGCGCAGGGTTGTCACCCCCCTTGTTTACATTTTTATAACTTGTTGACATTGTTGAACTACCTTTGTTAATATAAATGATTACTTAAATAGTCACATATTATCTCATAAATTAACTCAATAGGTTTGTAGAACAGTACTAGTATTCTTATTTATTTAAATAAGTACTTAAGTTATTAAATAAAATTGTTACTAGGTATAGTTATAGATTATGAATTCATTACCTAACCAACAAGTTTTCATGGCTTACGGTATGTATGATGTCATCTTACGAGATTATTCATTGACCTTATATAGAAATAATAAAATTGATTGCCAATCTCCTTGGCTTGGAGTCAAGGTGTTTCTCATCAAATGGACAATTCATTCTCTTTTCTTTATGATAATTGACTTGATTTTCTGATTGAAATGATTTAGTATAGATATATTGTAGCGTCTTCGATTATTGGATTGCTCTTTCCGCCTTGCTTTAAACACGTATTTTGTTGTACACGTTGTTATAATAATTCTTGAAGACAAACAAAAAAACCTACATTCACAATTTAGTTATGTATGTATATGATCTTAGGAATTATTCAAAGGACCTTAAAATATTCATCACTATCATGGATAGAGTTAATAGTAAACGTATAAAAAATAATAGAACAATGCTGATGATGAGCAATAAGAAAATATTAATTGTCCCGTAATTAGCGTAATTTTTTTCAATTTTACGCTAATTATTATTTATTCATATCAAAGTCGATGAATGACATGTCCTAGTAAATAGACTATGCAATTTCCTAAAGTCTGATCATTTTTCACTGGCATTTCTCACAGATATCATTTCGCATTTATAATATTAGTTGGGTTTAGATGTGAACCACTTTTCTTGCAACGCCGAATGCCAAGTTTTGCTTCTAGATAATAAAATAGAACCTATTAATTTAAATAAGAGACCAGAGAGATATTAAATATCAACAGCATTATAAATTGATTCATAAAATAGATGTATAATGTATAAATTGTAATAAGAAATTAATGCTATGAAATGAATATGAGAACTATGTGAAAGGTTCAACGTTAAGACGATATCCAATCACACATATAATTAAAACGTTCTCTAGAACTCTTTCCACTTTATTGGCAATTGTTTTCATTACAATGTCTACTGTTGTTGATCCATTAGTTGTGTCTGTGAGAGTTTCTGTTCACATTATTAGTCAGAAACATGAATCACTAGAATTTTCATCGGCTGAGACAGTCTCAAGCTGAATCAATATTGAGAGTGGAATTATTTTAAGCCGAGCAACTTAAGGCTCGTTCAAGATTTTTACCAATTAAATGATTATTATAGTAGTGTGCAGATATTTACTTTTGATAACTTCTTGGAAAATAATGAAGTAGTGTCAAAACTAAGACTTTTTAATGATTTCAATTGCTCGTAACCGTCAATTGATATTTTTAAAACCTCTCCCAAGAATTATAAAAGTTAAAGTATCGAGTATGTTCTAGGATCTATCTGTCTCATCTGAGTATTTTCCCAGTGTCTTCATGTATAGTCCGCTTTCTTTATGTGTTTTTTCTAGGTTCAGTTACAATTTACAGGATGCAACAGTTTCAGTGTACTTCAAAGTATTAGTTCTAGTAATCAGTCATTTAAATCATCGTTTACTCGTATGTGTTATCGCTAGTCTTCCAGGATACGACTGCTCAGTGTATAATCCAGATTTCCTGCTCATCCTGCAGGATGATCCCTTGTACTCGTATGTACTTAATCCGACCGTCTTGTCTGTTTATATCCCACAGTTATCGTTAGTAGTTTGTTTAATGGTCTCTTTAATCATTGGGAAACTAGGCTGTGACGTTCATAAGCCCGGGTAAAAATTTACAAAATAATTTGGCATAAAACATTTCACGTTTGACCGATTATTATTTCGGATGCTAAAACATTATTAGTCTGTAATTTTTGCTCAGTATATCGTCACGGCCAATTTCCCGTGGGCACTGACCGAGACAATGGCCAAATAAAAGTGATGATTTCAGCTGCGATTATGATTTGAATTCGATAAATCCTGACTCACAGATATCATAATTTCTGTGAAAAAATACTAGTGTGATATAAGTTGATTTATTGAAGCACTTGTTAGTATTTTTTTTTATTGCTACGTTATTTTTTCGCAATATTCTTTTTTGTTGGTGGTCATCTATGATAAAAATAGGTTCATTAATAATAACTTCTAGCTTATGTTGTACCTGTGACTTATATTGTTTTAATATAAACTTATACTGTCTTATATTGTGGATTTTTCTTCATCGCTATGCTAATTTTTGCAAATATCTTAATTTGCTGAGTCTGCATTGCAATGAATAAATTTTTGTCTGGCTTGACAGTCATTTAGTTTGACAACAGCACATCAACCAATTTTATCAATTGTAAATTCGTATTTATTATCGTCCATGTTGATTTGAAGTGCAATTGAATTGATCGTACTAGTACTTATACTTAGGCTGCAGTTTTCCTACGAATAAGAAATAACAAGTGCGAAGTATACTAGGAACCAAACGTGTCGAGAATAATCTTATAATGTATGTTAATCACGTACCATTCATGGAAGAATGTATAAGCCGCCTATAATGCAGACAGCATTTATATTTTATTCGAATTAACTCATTAAATCTAATTGGAATACATTTAGCTTGCAACAAATAGCAAAACTAAGCCAGAAAAATATGTTATATTGAAATGTGCCATGGAAATTAATATTTAATTAGAATCACAGGTTAGAATGCATACGAATCAGTGTAGATAGGCAGCAATTGTTTCGGTAAAGTAGTTAGTTGTATGTTTCGGTAAAGTTGTTACACTATCGTCTGAATATTTTTAAAACTTTCGCATAGTTTTTCAATATGAATAATTTCAGATATGAAACGGAAATATTTGGCACGTCTTTTACCCCAAGATAGCTTGAACAGCTATCAGATTTCCTATTTGACATGACCATAATAGAATCAAAGCTATATCTTATCAAGTTACTCCATTTGGCTAGATATTAAAGGTCGTAAGATTAGAGAGGACGTTGACCCACGGTCGTCGCCCGCTAGCTTATAAATAACTGAGACAGCACTTTAAAACAGCAATATTTTAGACGGAAACCGTTAAGGGGCGGCTGTATGCGTGTTTCGAAATCAACGACGCACAAACACCCATTGTACAGGGTTTCCCTTGCGAGTGCTGCCTTTCGCACACTTTCATCTTGTCTATGCTATCTAGTTGCGAACAGAAAGTGCACAACCCAATCACCTTTCACTTTCTGTTGTTATTAAAAATCATTATTCTGTGTTTTAAGTGCACCTCATAGACACAAACTCACGAGATAGTCGATTTTTTCAGTAGGCGGCAGATTCGAATTCGAAGGCCTTTTTCGATTAGTCATTTTACCATAAATGTCTATGTCAAGCGAAACGGCGCCGTACCCACTTGCACACCTACAGAGGATGACATCATACTGCCTTTGCTTGCTTAGTTCGTTCATAACCTCGTCTGAATTTTAATGCTCTTCAAACATGAGTCGATAACCAGCTGAGTAGGCTATTAGCAAGGATTTTAGCCAGTTACAGTAGATATTTATTGTTATCATCCAAATACGCAATCGAGTGACCATATGGCCGGCAAAAGCAGGCCATGGATTACAAGGAGCATCGAAAAATCGAATGCTAATGAGCCTCAGCCAGGTTGACACATTCTCTACATATATGGTGAGATAACCGGAGACGTGGGCGGCGCCCGTCGTCAAGGCAACATTGTACTCATTCATAACAATTCATGCTATTGTCTTGCGTAATCCTCCGAAGCTGCAGCTATTAAACTTTATTATGTATCCTGTGCTCACGCGGTTAATAGACCCTACGAAGGAAGTACCGATAAAATAGTTCAGTTACTGTTAGAAACTACTTTCCTAAGATTAGGACTGTTACAAACCGGTTTGAAAGTAGCGCCGGGATCGCTTACAATTGAACTCGGAGAAACGGAGCTTTCGTGTTGGAATCTTAATGGAGTGCATTCCTTTTCCGCTAGTCGTTTCAACGCATTTTTCTAATGTGGATATTTTCTTTTTCAGTTCTGGGAAATCATCTCCGATGAGCACGGCATCGACCCCACTGGCGCTTATCATGGAGATTCCGACTTACAGTTGGAACGCATCAACGTTTACTACAATGAGGCTTCTGGAGGCAAATACGTGCCCCGTGCTATCCTTGTCGACCTTGAGCCTGGTACCATGGACTCTGTGCGCTCTGGCCCCTTCGGACAAATCTTTCGCCCGGACAACTTCGTTTTCGGACAGTCCGGAGCCGGCAACAACTGGGCTAAAGGACACTACACAGAGGGAGCTGAACTCGTCGATTCAGTTCTTGACGTAGTCCGTAAAGAATCAGAATCCTGCGATTGCCTGCAGGGCTTCCAGCTCACACACTCCCTTGGTGGCGGTACTGGCTCTGGTATGGGAACCCTCCTCATCTCGAAAATCCGTGAGGAGTACCCCGACAGAATTATGAATACCTACTCAGTCGTCCCCTCGCCCAAAGTATCAGACACAGTCGTAGAACCTTACAACGCCACACTCTCAGTTCACCAACTCGTAGAAAACACAGACGAAACATACTGTATCGACAACGAGGCCCTTTATGACATTTGTTTCCGTACTCTTAAACTGTCCACTCCCACCTACGGTGATCTCAACCACTTAGTCTCCCTCACAATGTCTGGTGTCACCACCTGCCTTAGGTTCCCCGGTCAGTTGAACGCTGACCTCCGTAAATTAGCTGTAAACATGGTTCCCTTCCCCCGTCTCCACTTCTTCATGCCAGGTTTCGCTCCCCTTACCTCCCGCGGCAGCAGACAGTACCGTGCCCTCACCGTGCCAGAGCTCACCCAACAGATGTTCGACGCCAAGAACATGATGGCCGCTTGCGACCCGCGTCACGGAAGGTACCTCACCGTTGCCGCCATCTTCCGCGGTCGTATGTCCATGAAGGAAGTAGACGAGCAAATGCTTAACATCCAAAACAAGAACTCATCCTACTTCGTTGAATGGATCCCGAACAACGTGAAGACTGCCGTGTGCGACATCCCACCTCGTGGTCTGAAAATGGCCGCCACCTTCATTGGTAACTCGACCGCCATCCAGGAGCTGTTCAAACGTATCTCGGAACAGTTCACCGCTATGTTCAGGCGCAAGGCTTTCTTGCACTGGTACACGGGTGAGGGCATGGACGAGATGGAGTTCACTGAAGCAGAAAGCAACATGAACGATTTGGTCTCCGAATACCAACAATACCAAGAGGCCACCGCCGACGAGGACGCCGAATTTGACGAGGAAGCGGAACAGGAGATCGAAGACCACCACTAATCACTGCCAGCGCTCAGTCGCAAACAAAAAAACCATGCCATTATATCTCGAGTTACTTTATGTTTGAGTAACATTAATGATTCCTATACAGCGTATTGAAAAGACATGCTTTCTAACTCTTAACGCACGACTAAAAAAACTGCCGGTCATGACATGACATTAAAATGACTTGAAAGCATTTGTATCAGTAGTACACGTACATTCCTCTTCGTTTCTTTATGCCTCGTCAAGAGCAAGATCTGATGTTGTAAAGGCTGATCTGTCCTATAGATATTCTTTATGTATTATATTATAGTTTGGTCGCCAAATAGCGGCCAAACGTGAATAATTTATGAAGGCTTCAATAACCGAAGTTATATTATTATTATTATTAAAATTGTTTCGAACAATAATTTAATGTATATAATAAAGATTTTTATTTATTTATATGTATTTTCTTTTATCAACCTCAAATGCTACATGAGCATAAAATATATCTAGATAAAAGAGCACATTCAACAACAGTCATTAAACATTGGATGATGATTGTGAATGCCAATCAAGATTATTATAATTATTTTACACTATAGGTATCTGAGTTCTAATCCTTGCATTGATAAATAAACAATTAGACAGAACGTTTATGTCATCAATGACAATGACATATAATTTCGTGCTGTTTAATGTTGTGTTTCATGTTAGTAAACATCATAGAAATAGTAGGTAAATCATTGAAATTAAGGCTCTAGTAGATAAGACACTAGATTATTAAAGTTGAGTAAAATGTGTCACATATAAAATGTCACGTCCGACATATCAATGCCAAAATCACCTGACATCACTTGGCTATATTTAGAAATGCACAGACCTCTCCGTTATAGGTTACATTCAATTTTGAACTCTGTATCAGAGCTATAATGATGGCCATGTTTTGCTGTTGGGGTGATTCTGATAAACATGATGTCATGCTGTCTTCGTCATCAGCTTATGTCACGAGTAAACAAGGTAGAATATTTAGATCATGTAAGTATTTATTGGAAATGACACAGATGGTCGAATAGACTTGTGGCTTTACTTGTAATTAGGTCATAACTCATAATCGTAAGGTATAAGATGATTTATTTTGTTTGGGACGGAGATTAATGTAAAGTCTTATTGCCGTCAAGCCAAGTGGAATGAAAGTAAAATTTTGATAGCGAAATTTTACAGTTAATTACCAATCGCCATCATTTTACCTTTCGTAGTAGAATAGGTAGGTACCTTTGTACCATGAAAGGTATATAGTGGCGATATCCTAGCGGGAACCACATGCCACATATCTATTCTAATATAGCCACTCCATATCGTTCTGCGGATATAGGAAGCGATTATAGCATCGACGGCAAAAAGGCAACAACAGCATTCTCCAAGAGGATTAATTTAAGACAGGCCAGGCGTAAAATCACACGTAGTTTCCGGGTTTCACAGCTGAGAATGTAATCTGAAACACGGTGGGAACACGCGATAATGAGTGAGAGATCCAGCACTCGAAACAAACTTGACGCGAAAAAAATATTGTCTCATACCTACATATAAATAAGAAAGTACTCGTAAGATTATGCTCGTCTGAAATATGATCTGAATTTACTTATGTAAGAAGAAAAGTAAATCTCGCGGTTTTAGATTGGATTTGATAACTAAATCGCAGATTGCATAATTTTTGTAGACTAAATACCTACCTACTAACTTAATTAACATATTGACGGACAGACTTGCATAAACGTCTTCATAATTTATTTTTCATTCTATCATTCATTCACTATTAAATCGGTTGACAACAATAGTCTCACAATATTTTAAATTAAATAAATAAATAAAACTAGTAAACTATAAATAATAATAACTTGATCATTTTCAACCCTAGATTTGTTTCGTTGAAAAATGGCGTAGGAATACTAGGTACCGCAAAACTCGAAAGTCGAAAACGTCATTCCATACCAGCCAGTGTGTCAAACTATTTATCGCAAAATGTTCGTGTGAACATATCTAAAAACGACTGGCCATCATAAGACGCGACAACTAAGGAAAAAAAATAACATAATATTAAAACAAACATTTTTATACTTTTTTTTGGTATGAAAAGAGTGAGATTGTACCGAAATGGATCCCAGCTCAGCTATATTCTAGGTATGAAATAGTATATGACACACAAACCACTCCACTATGACTTCGTAGTCTTACTATTATAAATGCTTACGTTTGTGAGGATGTATGTACACATGTAATGTTAATCTTTCACGTTAAGTCTACTGGACCGATTTTTATGGAATTGGGTACACGGCTAGAATATATATATAATACCTGGAATAATAGGATACTTTTTATCCCGAAATCCATGGGAGCGAAGCTCCGGGGTGTAGCTAATCATTCATAACGCAATTTTTTAGCTGGTAAGTACCAGAATACAAAACAAAACCAAATTTGTACTTAGTTGTATTTAGTATGATTTTTTCCTCGGATCTCGGATCCGACATGAGGATTGACCGGATTCCGGATCCTAACATTATGCTAGTTACCTACTTTAACTTTGTTAACTATTATACTACACCAGATGCGCGGGCGCGGGGCCCTTTCTAAATGTCAACGCGAATAAACGTAGAAATACCTAAATTGCGTACGTACCTAGTTTGAATAATGAGCTTTTTATTATAGCAAAGAGAATCCAGTAAAGTACGGCAAAACCGCCTTGTACGGCGAACTTTTCACCAACCGACAGCACATAGTCGGCATTACACAACACAGACAAGATTCGTTCATTACTCCATTTTTGCAGATGGACGATGCGTTAAGAAAGTTTCTGAGTCACAGCTTACGAAACCATGCCTGCAATACATTTACACATTCAAATCACTGATATAGATAGGGATCGTATAACTTGACTAACCCTAAAGCTCAGAGTAGGTCCCTACACAAATTCTATATAACTTTTTTTACTTTGTTTATAAATTGGGATTGATTGCTCACTTGCACGTGTAGATCTTTCACTAAGATGCATCAATATCTCAACATATGAATAAAATAAGTAAAAACATGGCCGTAACGTCCATGAGTAAAAAATAAATTTAACGTCAGACAAAAATATTGTGTCTTTATTGTGTTTATATAAGATTGCTTTTTTATTTAATGATAAATTTAACACTAGACTTGAAATTTTTCTTTTTCCAACTCAGATTTTTCTTCTCTCCATTTTACAACTCTCTATAACGCCATATGGATATTACGGATATTACTTAGTCCCTTCAGTGTCGTTATACTATATGGATTTTACATTTTATTGTAGATACTTTAAGCCCTGGATATATTAAAATCAAAGGCATATCAAAGGATATTCCACAATGCTTGAAATCATCACGATTATATTATATTAGATTATAGTATCATATTCAAGTAATACCTACGTTACTAAGTTATTTCTTTACCTTATCACTGAAAGCCTGTCTAATAACGAAAACAGAAAGTTAAAAAAATAAAGTTACATTTACTTGCATAAACACTAAAATACAAAAAATATTATTTACAATGAAGTGAATATTATTTACGCGGATGAAGTCGAATGCAAAAGCGGACAATATTAATCAAATATTTCGATTGTTCGCTACGATTTCTGCCGGCCGGCATTACAACACCAGTAGGGAGTGCCAACCTAACGAATGACAACACCTGCGACTTAATTCTGTTGTCTACTTCTATGCACCAACAATATTTACATTCCAACTCATCAATACCTAATGAAAAATAATAAATGTTATTATAATGATAAAAAAAATGTTATAATTGAGAATAATAATTAATTGAAAGTAAAACGAGGTCACCGAAACATTCGTCAGGTTGGCATCTATGACGCCATTATGGCTGCTTCGACCAATAGGAGATGGCTTTAAATTTTTGGTTGTAGACGTATCGATATTATAATTTTTGAAACGAAAAATATTTTTGTTACTTACTTGTCTTTTGTAGTTGTTATTTTAGTAATTAAACATGACAAACTACTTATTACCTTTGTGATTACGTAATAAAAGATGAAATTTCTTATTGAATGTGTTATTGATAAAACTGGTATCCGATTATATTAAAGTAACTTACGTGTCAAATGATGCTTTAGTAGTTAACGCACTAACTTAAATATATGAAATATTTACTAAATTCTATGTCTACACCCAGTTTATCTTGCATCTGTAATGATAAAAACTATCAATTCACACAATAAATCATTGAATTATAATACTTAGAAAGTCGCGAACAATCCAACGGCCTGCTTTGATTTGCGCAGTTCACAATATTTCCACATACGAGGATGCAGATGCGGATAAAATTCATTTAGTAGGTACTTCTATTTTGTGTATGAAAATAAAATATACATCTAAACTTTTTATTACATAAATTGAATGATGTAGTTTTCATTACGGTGAAATAAGGAAGTTGTTCCTATTATATTTTAGCCAAATTGTGCAATAAAATTTTAGGAAGTGTCTTGTCGCATTGCGACATTTTTATCGATACAATTCCGGAACACGATTCACATCACTATCGAATACGCAGCTTTGGTGGGTTCGCACAAAACGGAACGAGATTATTCTTCAAGCAACCACGAAAGTACGTGGTGTGTGCGGATCAGAAATATTTAGTGTTAAGTAATTTATTAAGTTTTAAATTCAACAAAATGAGGGAAATCGTACACATTCAAGCCGGACAGTGCGGCAACCAGATCGGAGCTAAGGTAAATACGATATTCTTTTGTTTTTATCAACGAATTCGTCGTTTTTTGTTCGCGAGTTAGCGGCCGGCATTTTGTGACGCCTCGGTACTTTGAGAAAATTTGCAACGAATACAATTTATACTGCTATATCTTGAGATTCAACAGCACCTAGTGTTATTCTACATATTATTCATCTTTTAAATAGCGTTTAGTAAGTCAAATTGTACTTGGGTGTGGTCACATCGATCCGGCCGTTATGTCGTCCTACATTAAATTTATCTTTGTCATTTGCATTTTTTCTATATTTTGTATGTGGCACTGGCGGCACGACAAATTGTATTGGTAAAACAGCCTTTTTGTGGATTCTCATTACCTACCTGGGATGCCTTATTGATCGATCTATAAAGTGAATTCCGAATAATGTAGCTACTACCTACCTAACTTCCACGTGTTCTTATGCCATTTGGTCATTTCATGTTAAAATTCGAAATTTTTTTGTTTCGATTCGATGTGACATAGTCACGTAGGTAGCTTTTACTTAACGTTGATCTGACGTACATACCTACATATAGGTAGTAGGTACACCAAATTAAGTATCTACCAAAGTCATATTAACAAGACTTGATTTGCATTTAGTGATGTAATCTAAATGCATGAAGTTGATAGATTGATTATTAACGTCACTAAAGCCAGGTAAATGTGCGAAGATACTGTTTTGTTTTAGAGTATTTTTGTGTATGTGTATTTTCAGACTGGTTTATGATTTTATTAGTAATGTACCTACGTGTGAATGCAAATTCATCGATTGGTGTAGATACCTATTCCCGCCATAAATTTCCGTTAGGTTATTACAAAGGGCACGCTTGTTTTTGAAATTGAATACGGCTCAAGGCTATTCCCGCGTCCCATGATAAAGGACGACCAATCGCAAAGCAGTGTTCGTAACGTTCGAATTTGAAGCTAGGGGGAAAAAAACAACTGTTTTGTGCCAGATGTGTTACCTACGTCAGTTTTTTTTTTTTTTACTTTACGTTGGCTAATTTTTTTTTCAAATTTTAACTCTTCTAGCTTTCCATATTTTTAAGAATATACTATACCTAGCTCCATTAAAATGCAAATTTTACATGCCTGATGCGGTACACAAAAGGTTTCCTTGCTGATATAGGCTTGTCGACGTAACAATGGCGTGTAGGCGAAACAATAGCCCATTTATGCCAATAAATAGTAAATTCAACGACATCGCCTAAACCAGACCTAGATTTTCAAATCTGGTTTCCATTGACTATTAGGTAGGTACAGTACCTACGCACCTACCTACCCACTAGTCCAAATTTCATATTATATTACAATATTTGTCACTGACAGAACCGACGCAAAACATATTTATGAATAGGTTGTAACTTTTTGTCTGGAGTCTGAACTGTCAACTAAAACTATTAGATTTTGTTGTAATTGAAAAGTTAAGTGGTATTTTAAAAAGTTTAATTACACACGGCAGGTAAGATTTAAAAAAAAAATTAAAAGGCCAGTGTTCCTATACCTATGCATAGAAAAATTAGCAAAAAGGTTAATTATGACAGAGGAAGGAAATCTACGGCGCATGACAGCAGCCGCGAGTTCATTGACCGCTCTTCCGCATTGGCTAAAATAGACAACACATGTTTCGACGTAAACTGCGCGGTTTATGTTAGATAGATACGGATTTTATGGGCTGGGCGAAGTATTTTCACGAAATCTTATCATAATAGGTACAGACAACAGCATAACAAGCTATCCATAAATCATTGAAACTACCGTTGCGTAGAGTTAAATGGGGGGAACTGTAGGAGCGTAGGTATCTTATAAAACTTTGTTTGAAACCGAACTTTTGTTTTAAAAAAATACAAAAGTACAATGAACAGAAAAAAATACTATCAAATTAGCTCTTATAATAGTTGAATCGTTTTTCATACAGGGTAACTTGCGATGCGATGCGATGTAGGTAAGGTACTTATTTCAAAACCAATTGAAGAAGAAAACTGAAGAGGGCGCAGTAAATTAGTTGGTCTAGCAGACCGTCGTGATGTTCGTTGACAATCGTGGCTTGTATGCTACCTATCCACGTAATAAACGTCCGATTTTCATTAAAGCAAACATTAATTGGATAAAAACTTGTATCCAATTAGGCAGTCTTGTCAGTCTGTGTAATTAACAGCCGTTTCGTTAAACGTTTAAACTTTTTCATTGACACAATTCCTCACGTAATACAATTAAAGTAATTTCAATTGAACTGGTTATTTATTTGTGTAGGTAGTTACACTGGGAAACAAGGGTTTGCCTAGTTGCCTTTAGTTAACACTTTTACATTTTTTTGTCACAATAAATAAACTTGCAACATGTTGATACGTTACGAAGAATCTCACAATTTAAAATGTTTAAATCTCAGTTAAAGAATTATTTTCTGTTTCCTAATATGAACAAATTCACATATTAGTCTTAGGCAGAGGAGCCTTAGGGAAGAATACTTTTGTAAATATTGCAATTTGATTCTGCGTGATACATTCTGATAACAATAAGCCAATAACAACAAAGATAAGCAGGCGTTTAAAATGTTATCTTATTTTTGATAACAATATTGTGGAAAGTACTGTAAATACGTTCGCGTTACATAGTTTTTGCCTATTTTTCTCTTCCATCAATTTATAAATCGTAAGGAGTTTTGTACAAAAAAAAAGAAGCATATAGGTACCTAATAATAATGTATATGGATTAAAAAGATTATATCTAGGATCCTATATCTTCAATTTAATATATTTTCAATTGAATAGACTCCCATGACACTCAAAATCTCATAATAACAAAGTAAGGCATGTGTTATCTATTACTTAGAATGGAAATGAATGCCTTTGTGTCATGCAAGTCGGTTCAATGACCTATATCTTCAATAATATAGGTTTTACTATAAAACTATTTCATATTAGCATAGTGCCCACTATGTTATCAACTTTATATTCCCATATTTTAAAGATATTGATGTAAATGATACTGGCCATAAAAGACAATTTTCTTAAAAGCAATAAATACGGAAGACTGAATCGTTGTAATCTGCCGTCCGCGGCTGTCGACAAGTATTTCCCTGGCTTTGTGCCAACCAGAACTGGGAGGTGATATCATGGATTTTTCGGAGCTGGTGAAATAGAACCGCTTAATGTAGACAAAACAAGATTATGGAAACTAAAGGAGCTATTTAAACTTATGCGAGTATGGTGTCTCGCCATCCAGTCGAATAGATAAATTTTTTAAAATTTATTATTCGAATAAATATTTTCTTGGAAATATACATGTAGTTACGAATATTGTAAATGAAAATTGTAAATGGTCCCCTCACACCTTTGTTCCTCACCTCGGGTTTTGTTTTGTCTGTAATTTTTTTAAATACACATTTGTAAAAAGGTACATAGACAAAACCTCGAATAAACTAAAATTCTTTTTGATTGGTAAATATCTAGTCACATGTATTAATTCTAAGAAATGCACTTGTAGCATCCTTTCACATGAGAAAACGACATCTCAATCTTACATCTTAAAGTTCAGTTTAGCTTGACGCCTCGGAAGTAGTTCTGATCTTCGCGCTTCACTGAAGGCACGCAGCATTCTTGTTCCGTGTCTACCAACGAGCGCCAGAACAATACTTTACGATGAAGACGTGGTACCAAGTAGTGCCAGGTCCACCCTGTAATGTTACAGACTAATGTAGCAATAGGAATCTTTGACACAAGATTTGAAATTGGTGCATACTTAACAACCAATTGATGTTGCCCGGGGCTTCGCTCCCGTATGAATTTTGAGATAATATATAGCCTATAACAATCTTGGATTATGTACCTTACCAATTACCCGCCTCAAACATACAAGTCACAAACTCACAAACGCTTACCTCTTTATAATAATGTACGCACAGTGAGGCCAAACAACCACCACCAATGACAGGAAGGCGTGGGTTTTTATCTTCTCTCGACTGTACATAAGGCTAGTCAGCTAATTTGCTTCTTGGGTGTTATATTATTTGTTGTGTGAATATTTACTCTATACTTATATACTTTTGTATAAGTAAATACTTTATTTCCTCTAGTTTAAATCCGGACCACCCAAAATTTTATCTTACTGGAAAAATCTATAAAATCATGCTATCCATCTATAGTATGCAGACTGTAGGCAAGGATGAGTCAGCACGCAGTGAGTCATACTTAGTAGCAGAGTGAATATTTCTAAGTATTGTTTTATTACTGCTGAAAGTGTTTCAAAGTGATTTGTTATGCAGTATTATAATTTAAACTTAGGTACAGTAATGTGGATACTATGCTTATAATATCTCGCTTAATCTTCGTGTAAATTCACTATTATAGTCACATAATAAATGCTTTCTAAAATTTCTATAAGCCAGACATGACGAAACGGTCTCACAATCTCAATCCAGCGAGTTAACAATCGATCGTATCAGCACTTTGCATAGAAAGCCGTGATTGCTATCTTCATTATCGGCTTATTCAATGTTAACGGTTGACTTGTTCGAGAATACTGCACCAACTTATTATGCTTATTCTGTTCCAAAAATGTCACGCGTGTCCCCGCTGAGAAACCCCGACCTGGCGCCTGATTTATGTTCTGACAGCGATCGAAATAAGAAACTTGCTCGGCGCTCTCCTCATATATGGCGTTGTTACATAAGCCACGAAAGCGGACGGCCCTCAACTCGCTTTTTGCCTCAATTATGTTTATTCTCCGCCACAAACGGATGTCGTGACTTAATTCGTCATAGTTTAGTTGCGTTACACCTGAAAGATCGATAGCGATGTGGAGCGACCTCGTAAAAATGAAAATGGCGGGCCCCTGAGTTTGTGAACCCGTCGCCAGGCTACGGTGAATCATCTCGCTGCACGCACGCGGTGCCATTCTGTGCTACTTCCGTCTCTTAATAAGCGAAAAACATTTCGTACCACCCTATCGCGTTTGTTTACTCGTAATAACGTTATATTTCTTTTGTTACAGTTCTGGGAGATCATCTCTGACGAGCACGGCATCGACCCCACTGGCGCCTACCACGGCGACTCTGACTTGCAGCTCGAACGCATCAATGTATACTACAATGAGGCTTCGGGCGGCAAATACGTACCTAGGGCCATCCTCGTCGATCTTGAGCCCGGCACTATGGACTCTGTGCGCTCTGGCCCATTCGGACAGATCTTCCGTCCGGACAACTTCGTTTTCGGACAGTCCGGAGCCGGCAACAACTGGGCTAAGGGACACTACACCGAGGGCGCAGAACTCGTTGACTCAGTCTTAGACGTCGTTAGGAAAGAAGCAGAGTCATGTGACTGCCTCCAGGGATTCCAGCTCACACACTCGCTCGGAGGTGGTACCGGCTCCGGTATGGGCACACTCCTCATTTCCAAAATCAGAGAAGAGTACCCCGACAGAATCATGAACACATACTCAGTCGTACCCTCGCCTAAAGTATCAGACACAGTCGTAGAACCTTACAATGCCACACTCTCGGTCCACCAGCTAGTAGAAAACACAGACGAAACATACTGCATTGACAACGAGGCTCTCTATGACATCTGTTTCCGCACGCTCAAACTATCCACACCCACGTACGGCGACCTCAACCACCTGGTGTCGCTCACCATGTCCGGCGTGACGACGTGTCTGCGGTTCCCTGGGCAGCTGAATGCGGATCTCCGCAAGCTGGCCGTCAACATGGTGCCGTTCCCACGTCTCCACTTCTTCATGCCGGGCTTCGCGCCGCTCACATCTCGCGGCAGCCAGCAGTACCGCGCCCTCACCGTGCCAGAGCTCACCCAACAAATGTTCGACGCCAAGAACATGATGGCGGCTTGCGATCCGCGCCACGGACGGTATCTCACCGTCGCCGCTATCTTCCGCGGCCGCATGTCCATGAAGGAGGTCGACGAGCAGATGCTGAACATCCAGAACAAGAATTCATCTTACTTCGTCGAATGGATCCCGAACAACGTGAAGACCGCCGTGTGCGACATCCCGCCACGCGGTCTCAAGATGGCCGCCACCTTCATAGGCAACTCGACCGCCATCCAGGAGCTGTTCAAGCGCATCTCCGAGCAGTTCACCGCTATGTTCAGGCGCAAGGCTTTCTTGCACTGGTACACGGGCGAGGGCATGGACGAGATGGAGTTCACCGAGGCGGAGAGCAACATGAACGACTTGGTTTCCGAATACCAGCAATACCAGGAGGCCACCGCCGACGAGGACGCCGAGTTCGACGAGGAGGCGGAACAGGAGATCGAGGACAACTAGATCAGTTCTCCCTCCCTCTGTCACTGTAACCTCCCCTTACTGCGTTCCGCCTCTCGGGATGTATGCATTTTTTTTTTGCTTAGTATTTTTACATGTAATTTGTAAAGTCCTGGACACGTTATTTTCTACTAGGGAGTATGTTGTTACGGTAACAAGGTTGCGTTCACATTCCCAGTGTTTTTCCTTGACCGAAGGGCTGCTCACGGCTGTTTACAGTGTAAACGAAACCTGCGCGACGACGTCCTTCGACTGACCACCCGGTGCTGTGAATACACTGATGACACAAAAGGAAAGATCTTTTTTTTTTGATAAGGCTGAACTTGAGTTATTAATACCTAAGTTTAATTTTTTATATGTAACCAGTGTGATGATTTCACATACATTAGCTTTTTGGTAACTAAAAAGCTGATATCGTACAATTTTTCGAAGTCGATCAAAGTTTTTAATTATTATATTCCAGCTGGTGAATAATAAACTAAATAATGATTTTATACAATCCTTTTATTTATCAATCCTTCAACCTCAGAACCTAAAACTGGTGGATACACTACATCAACTGTGTCAGTATCACACTCACAGAACTTAAGAGTTTTCACATCAGCTAGGTATTATTATTAGCTTAGTTTGGATTAGTGCGGCACAGTAACATTGGTACACAGGGAACAATAACATTGGTAGGTAGGTAAGTCACTACCACCAAGAGATTTTTTATTGATCCCTACATCATACGTACCAAAACAATCGATTTACGCTATTTGTACCTATGTATGCTTTTAAAAGAATGACAAGAGAATACGAAAGATTGTAATGCGTGGAGGAAGTTAGGGGAGGCTTTTGCCCAGCAGTGGGACAACAGCTATAAAAAAAATGCTTTTACAACTATACAGCGTTTTTTTTAAATAGTTGATTCCTGAGGAAGGTTAGTGTATAATTTATTATGGTTTTACCCGAACGTAGCGGGGGTGGGTCGCTAGATATATGGCCGATATTATATACAGCCTATCTACTGTACATTTGTAGGCCACGTACATACAAGATATGGGTTGACCAAATTTGGACTTTGCCAAATTGGTAAACATTACCACCCAAATCAGTGTGCATAGTGCGTAAGACACAGCAATGCAATGTGGTTCGCAGCGTCTCCGAATCGATTAGTAGGTATATAACATAGATAAAAGAAATACTGTACATTACTTACCTTAGCTGTAGTTTCAGTCCAAGTTGGACTGAAACTACTGGCCATTAAGGTTCCGTAAAAATTAGGTAGGGCGTTTCCCTATTATTATTTCCTCGTGAAATAACAAAATCTGCAGGATACAGAATTTTTTTTTTATGGCATTGACTTGATTTTTTCACAGCCAAAAGGGACCACAGGCAGACCTGAGTATTGAAAATGAAAACTTTTAGAAATAAAGATATAGAAAGACACAAACAATGACGTGAACCTATTCGTACCTTTAGAGGTACCTACGGAACCCCAAAAATATTTATAAACGATGTTATGTAGGATAATGTACCTAACATTATAGTTAGGTTGGAATCTAATTACTACAAAATAATAAACTATGTGAACTTAATAAATAATTTTATTTAAATAAACAAACTCTTCTACTAGGGAGGCATAGATGTTATAAATACTTTATATTTTATATTTAATACATCTATGTAGGGAGGAACCTACAAGTTGAGCTGAGTAAACTATAGACTATATAGAATGGATTTTAATTTCGGTCATGGATTTAGATTTGACAGATCACAGATCTCTGTTTATTCATTTACCATTTTCGGGTATTCAGTAGTGGGACACTTAAAAAGGCTATAAATATAAAAAAATATACAAATTTATAGGATAGGTTAGGTAGTAGAGTACCTAGGGTAGTTAAACTACCTTGAATACAGAGACATCGAACTAGAACTCGTATATCACATCTCAAAGAAATTATTCAAAGTTATCTTTCGTACCAAATTGAGATACTTTTATGTGTTCGGTAATTATATCTACAGTTTCATCGTCAATTCTGCCAGCATCTCGTAGAATATTTGCTAAATTGGTCAACGTGAAAAGCGGCAATACGTGGACGCCATTTGCTTTCAGCACACTAACGCCACCCTGCTCCCTGTCGAGAACTACGACAGCATTCGTGATGCGCAATCCCTCGTCACGCAGCGTAGTGACTGTTTCTAGTAAACTGCCGCCAGAGGTCACTACGTCCTCCACGACTAAGCATTGTTGATATTTGTGGAAGACGCCTTCAATCATCTTTTTGGTGGCGTACAGTTTAGTTTCTTTCCTTTTCATAATCATAGGAGTGCCTGTGTTGATGGACATAACAGTTGCAAGCGGCAAGGCGGCGTAGGGCACGCCACACAACAACTCGTGGTCTATTTCTGAAGCTAATCGTTGTAGGTGTTCCGAAACCGCTACCTAAAAATAATGGAAATAGAGTTACTTCCTACTTAGTGAGAAAACGGTTATGTCTAGTTATGTAGATGAAACTCTATTTGCAGATTAATCTTGAATTAGCCATTGTAGGGAGCAAATGGTACAATCGACACTTAGCACCTTTAATCTGCTTAATGGATCATTCGACTTCACCCGCATCCTCATTTGATAGGTACAAAAACTAGCAAATATAATATTTTAAAATACTAGTTATGCAAGTGACCTTTGGAAATGTCGCCTTTCAATAAAAACACGATCAAGGTCACGACCAATCCGGTCAAAAAAAAAAAACCAATGCTCTATTTTTAAATATATGGAATCTGCAATGGATAATATTTGAAATCGATTTACAAAAATCGAATGAATTTCTTAAATAGCTGGCCAGTAATTCGATTTTCTATAGTTTATGGCTATTTGGCCAGTGTTCACTACACTAGCCAAATTTTTCACTTGTTTTGTTCAAAAATATCAAACTTTGGGTCAATCGTGTATTCCCTCAGTTCCCTCCTTCATGAGGGGTATATTATGGCCGTGATCTTTGCCCTTATTGTCAGTTTATTAATTTTGTGACCATATTTTTAACCGAACACTTACCTAATTAGATAGGTAACTAACCACTATCTTAATCCTCGACGCTCCAAGCCGCAGAAAGGGTGCCTAAGTTGTAAACCATAGAAATTTGTCTATGGACCATTTTAATAGTTTACAAATTAGGCACATGCGCAGATGCCCACTAGACGAGTAGAATAGTCAATGGCCTATGACAATTGCGCAGGTAAGCCACAGACGACAGAAAATCGGTCCCTAATCTCATGGAGTTAAATCTATCAAAACTAACCATAATTCCGGGATGAGACACAATGACCCTCAAATCAAAGTAGACTGGTGTTCGTCTCCCGACCTTCGCCTCTATGTCTCCGAGACGCACTGCGCCTGCGTCGAATAGCTGAATCGCCAGCTCTTCCAAGGTGACCATGCTGTGAAGAAGGAGAATCATACAGATACAGGGAAGATGCCATGAAACACAAAATACATCTAGCATGTTATTACGTCCCACACATTCACTATTATTTTTACACAATCTTTACACGATGTGTGGAAAAACGGTAGACTTAGATTTAAGTAATTTTTTGACGTCAATATCGTGTAAAAAAAGTGCTAGGTTACGTGTTTTATGTATCGTAACCTCCCCAGGAACAAGCTAAGTGAAAAACAAGTAAAAATATTTTTTACCTTTGAGGTACGAAACCTATGGATTTTTTATATTACCCATATAAAAAATGGGGAAGCCAAAGCCAAGTTTGCCTGGATATTGGGATTATTGGTGTAATGAAACAATACTTTATGTGGTATAGATATGTATAGTCATTAATTATAATTGATAATGAGTTATGTCAATATTATGTCCGATATGGAGTAAGGAGAAAGTATAGCAGGGTCGTTTGATAAAACTCCTAATACGTCGACGTAAACGTCTATTAAACGTATTTTTTTAAACTAAATACTTGAAACGAGTGATTAGGATATTTCTAGTAATTACAAAGACAACATATTTATATTTGTTTAACTACGGTACCTACCTATAACTCATTATTAAATTGGAACTAGAATCGAGTTCCAATTCAATTCTAGTTCAATTTTGAATAGTTTTTGAGAACATTTTTCGTCATCACAAATAACGTTTTGTAATATCAATGAATCTTCAAACGAAGAACAAGAAATATTGATGAAATACCTTGTATTTAAGATTTTAATGAAGTGCGGCCTTTTCTATTCTACATATGAGTACTTATCTACAACAGTTTTTCAAATTTAGAATTCGTTTAATTTTTTAAAACTTTATAACGAACGTTATACTTATTCTTTTATCTATATTTGATTTTCGAAATTCGTTCAATTACAATATATATTTCACAGTCTATGGTTACCTACTACGTATTTACAAAAATAATAAATTTCACTGCCATTCAATATAAAATCAAGCCAAAAAGTGTACATACTCACATGAAAAAAAAATCAATAAAAATGAATCTTATTTCACAAATTACATCACGTTCCACTTATTTTCCCCATATTCGTATTAAAAACACAAATTCATATATTGTTTATTTATCCCCAGACAGTCGCTCGGTCTCCATTCATGGCCGGAGTGCGATAGACATACTGAACTGAGCTACTAATATAAATTATATATGTTTTACCGGTTGTTTATATATTATGCTAATAAGACCCGATACATTCGAAGACTTTCGATGTCTGAGCGACCCAATGAGACCTCCCATATACTAGAATTTTCCACACTTTTATTTACATGTTTACCTGCACGATGTTTGTCTGTCTGTAATCAGATCTTGCAAGTTAAATTTCAACTACTTACACTTGACCTACATCCAGTTGGAAATTTCCCACTATACAGTTGCCATGACTACGCATTATTATGATAGGCTGACCTGAAGTTGACCCTAGAATCGGCTCTCAACTAGGGAAGTCCTCAACAGCTTATAGCATACCGACCGATATCCATTCTTTTCACGTTTTATTCGCGCGTTGAATGCAACAAGATTTCTCTGACGACAATAAAAGCTTCTAAATAATTTCCGCGAAAATAGTATTTTTTGTCATGTCTTTCTCCGTGAACTCGGTGACAAACAAACTTGTTTTCTCATTTATAATATTAGTTGGAAAGTTGGGATATACATTTTGCAGCAAAAGATCTTTAAATAGTTTAAGAAATGTCAAATATTCGTTTCAGACTCCACAATGGTCGTCGCACCCGGCAATGTATCGTAAATTTTCTGAAATAGGTAAAACAACAAACTATAACCAATATGTTAAACACTGACAGTTTAACTAGACCTGGAATCATGGTTTGTTTATGAATGAATAGTGTGTCAGTGATTCAACTCCTACGATATTCATGAAAAGACCTATTTCTTTTTATCAATTATCTAAAAATCGAATTTTTAGATTTGTAAATTCTTTAAATTTTGTTTAATATTACTACTACTATAACTAGCGTCCCGACCCGGCTTTGTTCAGTTAAAAACATAATAGGTAAATTCATCTAAACCTTCTTCAGGAATCTTTTAAAGAAAACCGTATGAAAAACCGGGCTGTAGTTGTTACAGACGCGACAGAGGACCATTTTGTAATAAGGGTAAGGACTACCAATCATTCTTGCGTGACAACATTTATGTCTAATGCAAATGCATCGAAAACCAAATAACATGATTTTGTTTTGAAAATAGAACCGCTTTGTTTTGTATAATTAATAGCGGCAAAAAAATAAAAAAATAAAACAAGGTCAAGTGCAAGTCGAACAGAAATATATAAATAACAAACAAAAACACTTATATGATAATGATTAACGTACGTACTATGGGATTTATTTAAGAGAAAGCTGAACATTATATTAAAAAAGTAAAACCAAAGCACAGATTATACACACTTCTAGTAACAAAAGTATGTACATTATAATAATAGGTAATATCGAAAAGGATCTCAAAAGTTTTAAATTGTCCTTGTTGACTGACAAAGGAATGCCACACAAATTCAAAAAGGGAACATCCAAGTCTCCCAATAAAATTGGCGTCTAGCCAGGAGACATGACTAACAAAGGCAGGATGCTTCTAGCATTCCAGGATCAGGATACAGGATACTTAATAATATGACGATAGTTCATTATTTTTCTGAAGTATTTAAACTGATTTCAGGTTCTTTTTAAAAAAATAATTGCTGGCCAGTTAAAATATAATTTAAAAAAAATGTTATAAATGACATTCCTCGCGATAGTTTTTTCTACAACTATATAGGTTTAGTTTTACTATGGTCTAGACTAGCTAGGCAACGACAGTCGACGATCGTCGTCAGTTTTTGCTCAATTTGTCAGTAACGGTATACGTAATACTTATAGTATTGTTGTCGTGCATTGGCCAAATTTCTTTTTATCACCAGCTTGTTTCGATTTTTTTTTTGTTACTTATAATTTACGTTTCAAAAATCAATTTTGTGTGCAGTAAACCAGCGTAATTGGTAAAAATAAAAAGTAGATGTGCAGAATATAGTCGTAGAAGTGTGCTATCACCTTTATAAGTCCAGATATTTCCCCGCACGTCGAATCAAAATCAACGGCATACGGGCGAATACCTTAACTGAGACCATTTACATGCCAATCAATCATTATGAATATCGTTGCTGGCAATTCCTCGTTCGTTGTTCAAGAAAGATAACCTTAAGTGAACGAGGATCACTTTCTGAGTCATGGCCGCTTCAGATAGCCTGAACTGTGTCTCATATTCATTGACCTATCGAAAGCAGGTGGTGGCCCAGTTAGGTACTACACTCACTTCCAAAATAATAGAAATAAAACCATTTTTTCTTCAAGCAGGTGGTGGCTCAGTGCTCACTTACAAAATAATAAAATGAAACCAATCTTTTTATCCTTCCAATAGTCTCTCTATCTCATCTTGTCGTGGTCTAGGTTTCATTCGGGACTATACTGACGCGAAGACCTACTCGGTCTAAGATATAACCGTAAAAATTTGAAGTTTTCCACGGTGATTTTACAACCGGGCACCGATATTATAATGCTAGACTTTGGATAATTTAAATGTAATTTCACTCATATTGACAATCACAATTCAAACTTAAACATGTAGGTACCAATTCTCAATGGGATGACTATGGTGTTTGAATTTGAAAATGGAATCTGACATGATGTCGATGGACGGTTCTTGATTTAGCTTGATATTAATATCTCTATTAGCCATTTTGTCTATGGTGAGTTGTCAGGAAACATGGAAAACATACAAAAGGTGCCAAAATACTTAATCCGTAAGGGCATTATGCTTACATATCTATTATTTCTGACAAAAAAAATTCTTTTTATACCCGTTTCTATGTGTCATATTATCATATTATTGAGTAGTGAGTAGGTACTACTTACAGGATATTTTATGGCTTAATTATGAACGATATTTACCTTAACCTAGTGCGAAAGTTTGTGAGGTGATGTGTGTATTGTTGTTACTATTTCACGCAATGCGCAAAATCTAGTGACCGGATTGTTATGAAATTTGGTACACGGGTAGAATATAACCTGGAATAACAATAGGGTACTTTTTATCCCGAAATACTGACAGGGGCACAGCTTCAAATTCAAATTCAAAATTCTTTATTCAATTTAGGATGATATACATCACTTATCGACGTTAAAAAATTACTTAAGCTAAGTTATACATTATTTAATTGTAATTTACCATTTACCGTCCACGGACAATGAACATAGTACGACATACTGATATAACAACCACCATAGAAATAAGTAAGGTTACCATATCAAAGATAGGGTTAATTTCATGAATTCTTACATATTATAAAAATAAATCCATCATGTCTGTCTATATAAACGTGACAAACTCAAATAATACCAGACGGATTTTTCTGCTGTAATTGATAATGAGATTCCTGTGGAAGGTTTACGTGCATGTTTTATAATTTTACCTCAGCGAACGCGGAACAGACCGCTAGTATTTTTAAATTTCGACGACCCTAATTGCAACGTCAAATTGACAGCGAAAATGGCGGGAATTGTTTGGCGGCAATTATTGTAAATGGGGCGAGTTGCGGTACTTACCGTCGCTTAGATTCAGAAGATTAGCCGTTTTATATTCGAGCGAGCTAGACTTGTAAAAAAATAAGTACGAAGTTATCATAATGCCTTTGGAACACAGACATGTAAATATACAAAACGAGACTGTTGTTCAACAGGAATTGGAGCGTGGCAAATTAAATCACAAATACTTTATAGAGACTTACCGTTTTAAGGACAAATATATCCTACTAATTCTACTTTCTACTAATATTATAAATTCGAAAGTTTGTGAGGATGTGTGTGTATGTAGGTATGTTTCTTACACTTTCACGCAATATCTGCTGGATGGATTGTTATAAAATATGGTACACGGGTAGAATAAAACCTGGAATAACAAATAGGGTACTTTTTACTCCGAAACTTCCACGGGAGCGAAGCCTCGGGGCGCAGCTAGTAGGTACATGTATGTAGGTGCAGCAGGAAAAATAAATAAATTAATTTTATCGCTTTCAAAACTGTCTTATTAGTAGGTATTTCTATTAGGTGTTCTATGTTCTGTCTACTACTTAATTTGATGTCTAGCCTCTGCAAATTGTCGATGCCCTTAAAAAAAATAGGAACTTATCAAAGAAACATAGCTAGAAACTAGAACATTTTAAAAAAGTGCGTACCTACCCTACATGAATATATTTCTATAAGGATTTCTAGATATCTATGCACTCTGGAGAATTCAAATCTCAAAAGGTGAAGTGAAACTCCAGTTCATTGCTTTAGTCCGACACGGAACCCACAGAGCGCAATTAGCGTGGAATTAATTTATGGTTTCATCGCCGAACGGTGACAGTGAATCATAGCGAAGCGGGGTTGCCAGTGCGGAGAGCGGTTCACCCCAATCAAGTTAAAAAACGCTACCTACATAATTATAATGGAAGATCAATTTCTTAGTAATCGTAACATTTTTGTAAACGCAAAAAGTTGTTTTTGTAAATTACTTAGGGATAGAAAAAAAAATGTTTTTTCATTGATGTGATTTTATCGATTTATAGAAATATTTTTACAATAGTTTTGCTATCTTTTTAGTAATGTTACGTTGGACAAAGAATTTGACATTTAGAATAAAAATTAATTTACATAGTTGGTTAAACCATTTAAAATTTAAAAAATGTTATGGGATTTTGCACAAAATTAACATTTGCAGATGCTTAAAAATGACCTGTTAAAATGTCACAATACGTTAGAATGCTTAGATTTTACTTGCACATTATAACATACATAATATGTGGGCCTATTTGTGCAATATCTGAAAAAAAATCATTACCTATATCATGAGACAAAAATCTTATATACGAGGGTAAATCAAAAAGTTCTTAGAATGACATATTGATATATTTTTTTTGTGGGTAGTTTATTATTATTTTTAAAGAGTGATTATCGTATAATGTTTATGCTCAGTTACAATCGATTCGGTCGTATCGTTTACAAGCAATAAATTATTAAGTGCCAAGGGTATTCCAACGTATTGAAATATGGAAAAAAACGAATTACGTGCGGTGATAAAGTATCTGTGCCTAAAAAAAATGTCCACTAAGGAAATTTTTTTGGATATTCAGGAGACATTAGGGGATAATGCTTTACCCTATTCTACAGTAGCTTACTGGGTTTCGGAATTTAAAAGGGGTAGATCAACTTGTGAAGATGATCTGCGTTCCGGGCGGCCGTCAACCTCCATCACAGAAGAAAATATCAAAAAGGTCGAGAAGTTAGTTCTGGAAGACAGAAGAATAACTATAAAACATTTAGCCGAGGTCCTAAAGATTTCATTTGGAAGCATCCAATCCATTTTAACAGATTCCTTGGGGTTCAGAAAAGTGTCGGCAAGATGGGTACCACGAATGTTAACAGAAGAAAACAAAAAACGTCGTTTGGAAATTTCAAAGCGCAATCTTGAAATATTACAGTCCGATCCGGATGAATTTTGCCGTCGTGTTGTTACCATGGATGAAACATGGGTCCACCATTTTGATCCCGAAACTAAAAGACAAAGCATGTCTTGGAAACGGCCATCATCGCCACCAATGAAGAAATTTCGCGTTGCTCCTACCGCCGGCAAAGTTATGGCCTCTGTGTTCTGGGATAGTGAAGGAATCCTTTTTATCGATTACATGCCGAAAGGACAGACCATTACTGGATCCTACTATGCTAATTTATTTCCAAAAGTGCGTGAAAATATAAAGGAAAAACGGCGAGGAAAACTGTCATTGGGCGTGTTGTTTCTTCACGATAACGCTCCTGCGCATCGGTCCGAAGTTGCGCTCACGGCAATCCGCAGTGCTGGCTTCGATCTTCTTGATCACCCACCATATTCTCCGGACTTAGCCCCTAGTGACTTTCACCTATTTCCAAAATTAAAGGAGCACATCCGTGGAACTAAATATAGTGATGACGACGCAGTTATGGCTGCCGTAGACGACTTTTTTGAGAGTCAAGAAAATGATTTTTTTTTGGAAGGAATTAGAAAGTTAGAGAAGCGGTATACTAAATGTATTGAATTAGAAGGAGATTACGTTGAAAAATAAAATATTTTTGTACACATCTCCTGGTTTTTTTATAGTGATTCTAAGAACTTTTTGATTTACCCTCGTAAAGTAAGCCTGTTTTAAAAAAATATAAATTTATGAATATACCACAGGATATACACTAGCCCGTGTTCGAGAGAAAATCAAGTTACTCATACTTACTCTAAAGGTGGTAAATATTAATTATCTGGGCACCCCACACCCCAAGCTAACAGTCGCACAGTCACCGCTCCTCAACTTCATTCTCTCGCCCGTGGTGAGCGCAGCGGGAGTACCGACACAGTACACGTCTACTCTGCGCACTCTAGTATAATAAATTGAATTAAAAAAAAACAAACATGAGGGAAATAGTGCACCTACAGGCTGGACAGTGCGGCAACCAGATCGGCGCTAAGGTACGTCCTAGAGTCCTAGTTTATATAATTAAAAAAGTAATTTAATTTTTCGAATCTGTCAAGTTTGACAGTTACGTTTGAATAATACGTTCTTTTTATAAATAAAAATAAACATCTGCCTCTCTTTTTATTAATAAAGTATTTGATAATGTTTTTGAGAATAACATAGCTGTAAAAATTATTATATCCGCAAAGACGATCCACTTTCCGTGTGTACATAGTATTATTATCATTATTTTTATTAATTATTGTTTTGGTTTTCATATTTCGAATTATATGTTAACATGATGCTAGTATGATTATATTGAAATAATAGGTTTTTTTGTTTTGCGCAATTTAATTAACATTAAACAATTATAAGATTTAATAACATTTGTAGTAGGTAGATACTATTTTCTGTACAAGGAAAAAAAGGAAAACCAAGGAATTCTTCTTAACATTTCGTTACGGTGTGAGAAAACCACAGTAGAAAACTCAGCTCCAAATTAGCTTCATTAATGGAACTGTACGTATGTTAAACATAAGTACTTAAAACATGATTTATCAATGTTCTGGTGATTTTTTTACAAAGGCATGCTTTTAAAGAGAAATTATCAGATTGTCAGTTTTGAAACTGTTCGTTTTGACGTTTTACTTTCATCACGTTTATTTTTTTTGTCTCTGCTTTCACTGGCCAGTGCTCAAGTGTAACATTGTGATTGTTCTTCTTTATTTTTATTGGGGCACAGAAAACCGATATGCTTTCTAACGGAATCGCACAGTCCGACCAGCATAATTCGGTTTAGGAATTAGGTGAATTAAATATTAGGTATCTATCACGTTTTTATAAGTTAAAAAATATATATTGAGTAATTAGGTACGAGTGTAATTTTCTATTATAATATTCTATATTATTATATATTTTACCATATTTCGATCATTATATTTTATTACATAGTAAATATGTACCTATACACATTTATGCAAACTTGCAAAAGGCTGTTGCTTGCAGTTTAAACCTACGTGAATTTGATCACGTACCTATATTATGTACATAAATGCAATTATGCATTACAATATAATGTTGATTGCTTTTAAGGACTTAATTAATATTTTCAGGATCGATAATAGTGTCTATTTCAATAGGGTCAAATTATTTATGATTGTCATTTGTCTATTCTTTTAGTTTTCGAATTTATTTTGTAACTGGCTGGCTCCCATGGAAATTACACGTCACAATAAGGAAAGGAAGAGACAAACAATGTCAAAGCATTTATCTAATTATTTGACGCGAGACACACTTCGTAGACAATTATATTCTACTCAAGTATTTCCGATCCGAAATAATAAGTCTTATCTATGGACATTATTATTACTGAAAAACGGTAGACTGACCGTTATTGTTCGTTATTATTTCATAAAGAAGCGCGCAGTTTCAAATATGGAATGTATACGCTATTAAATTTAAAATGAACGATCGGTTGATCCGGAATCAATTTGAAAAAATTGAATTTAGAACGCGCGAAATTGTCTGAAAATTAATTACAGCTCAGGCTTGTTCGTGAGACACCATTGTTTTCTTTTAAATTTATAATTGAGTGCATCTAATTCTCAGATCTATGTACTGAGGATTACATGCTTATTCCAATTCAAAGAATAATATTTAATTGTCATTAAAAATAAATAACTTAGTATTGGAGATTTGGAGCCATATGCTTCACTGTGTATTACAAACCTATTTATGTAAATAAACGGTTAAATTAATAATCTATGTTAGGTATATTAAAAGTAAAAACATTCTTTTTTTTTATTTATTTAAAAGTTAAAATAGTAGGTACACATTATGAATGTTACCACATATAGTAGATAGGTATTATGTTATGTATTATGTTTATTTGTGCGGGATGTTTAATAAGACATGTCAATATACCTACCATAGCTGCTCTATTTGTTGATAAAAAAAAATCACTACTATCACTATCTGGCGAGAAATCAGTGGACTACGTTTGAATGAAAATACGGCCCTGTAATAAATTACAATCACAAAATCACAAAAAGAACATAAAGAACACACACACAATAAATTGTGTGTGTGTTCTTTATGTTCTTTTTTTGTGTGTGTGTTTTTTATGTTAAAAAGAACATAAAGAACACACACACAATAAATTGTGTGTGTGTTCTTTATGTTCTTTTTTTACACTCATCTGAGTGACTTCCCGGTTAGTTCTTCGGACATACAGAGTCGGAGTCCAGTTAACGTTTACCTACTTTTGTTTCTCATGGTCTTTGCCATCCAATTGGCATCATTAGTTGTCATACCTACCATTGGCACGTCCTTGACGACATCAAGCCAGTGCTTTTGCGGTTTGCACCTTCTGCCGATATTATTGACGACCTCGGTGGCGCAGTGGTAAAGTGCTTGCCTCTGAACCGAGAGGTCCCAGGTTCGATCCCCGTTCGGGTCATGATGGAAAATTATCTTTTTCTGATTGGCCCGGGTCTTGGATGTTTATCTATATATGCATTTATTATAAAATAATACTATATTTTAGTTGAGTTAGTATCCCATGACACAAGTCTAGAACTTACTTTGGGGCTAGCTCAATCTGTGTGATTTGTCCTAATATATTTATTTATTTATTTATCATAGAAGAATATACAATTTTACTACGTAACTGGGTGAATTTCCGAGCCGATTCGACCGCTGCGGACGGGCGTCATTGTCGAATTTTCAAATTTTAACAAACGACAAGAATCAGTTTTACTATCTGACTTTAAAATCATTAATCTATACTGTGGTCAATGTCAATTCTAATGAATGATTGATTTTGGAAATGATTCTTTCCTCAAGATAATTGACGGGTCATGATGACGGTGCGGCCGCAGCAGTTGAAACGCTCGGAGATTCACCCAACTAGGTTAAAATAGCAGTTATAATAACAAACGATAAGGCAATTAAAAACATTGCTAATTTATGATAAAGAAGCCATTGGCCGTCGTTAATTTTAACTTTTAGCCGTTACGATGTTAGTTAGATAAGTTAACCGTTCAGTGACTGATGATGATGAGTCATCTTCACAGAAAGTACCAATCTAATCACTATGCAGACAGAGTACCTAGTTAGAAAAAATCGTATGGACACTGACGTCATAAAATAAAACTAGATTTAACGCTTTGGATGCTTTACTTATTATCTTTTTTGTTATAATTTTAAAAATCAATGTTATTATGAACGGACATGTGTCCTAAATAAGTCTAGGTATTCATTTAATAGAAGCAACATACATAATAAATTTTAAAAAGCGAATCTGTTTTTATTTTATTACAATCCATAACAGAAAAGTTAAAAATATTATTAAGTTTCATTATAAAATTAAATTGCTGAAGTTTTTTTAAATCAACGGCATAATGTCTGTCTGTCAGATTTTATTTAAAGAAAATATTAATCGAAATTTGAATTGCCAGGCGGTGCTTCACTTTGGGAAGTGTCTTCGTGCGTACAGAATATAAAATACATCAACGACCTTTTTTAATTATGGTCACTGGCCATTGTTTTCATTGTTTCATATCACAGCTGACGAATTTCCGGACGAGTTTCGTGTTTGCGGCCAGTCTTATTTGGTTAATTATGTCTTTATTTTAAATATAAGGCTTTTTGAGATTTAATATGGCCATAACATCGTCACAGGACCAAAAACATCGAGCATTGTTAAATGCAAACAAGCAGATTATTATCTTTATTAAACGAAACTTATGAACATACGAAAAATTTAATTTGTTTAAAAAATTTCATTTTTGTAAAAACGTTGTATAGGTAACTATTGTTGCGACTACGCGAAGGTCCAAGGCACGTAATGTGGGGATTGGGGACCTTACAAAACTTCCTATCGATAAGACAGTAAGATTCTCCGACACATGACCAGAAGGATAATGTTTTGTCAATAAACTTGAATCAAGGACATGCTCGCACGCATCAAACATACGTAAATCTACAATTCCTACTTGTGTTTAGTGAGAAACTCGCCAGCGAGCATAACAGACGCGCACATTCGATAATTTTTTAAAGTTTTTCTTCTAATATTGCTCATTTCTAAGGTAAGTTTCCTTTCTTGCATTTAAATATATTTAGCTCGTAAACAGTCATGTTGGTAATACTACTCTGAATTAAAGAGGCAGTAATGCCAATATTACAAAGATTCAATGTCGTGATTTAAATTTGGAAAATTAGTTTAACCTGTCTAATGCATGGCTACCTACTAAGTTTTACTACTAGTACTGCTGCTAGTAGCTACACAGTACTATTTACTTTGGTTTTAGAGATTGTATTGAATTTTACAACGTTGTATTACATTAATTTCTTTTTAATCTCCCGAAATAAAAGGAGGGCTATGTGTCTGTTTATCAGTATCTGACGTAGCTCTCAATCGAATGATTTTTTTTAGTCGAATGGTGGCTTGATCGGAAGTTTTTTTTTTTATTTTTAGTATTCCCTTCTATAAACTGGACAATAACTAATATAAACTAGACTGTAACTGGACAATAAATAAATAAACTAGTCCCTAGTTTAGAAAAGGGATTCTTTGGGTGATTGAAAACATATTTGTATCTCTATTGAATGCCATTATACGTGTTACAGTATGTATTGTTGTTTGTATATAGGATTATGTGTTATTTTCCTTATTGTTATCAGTAATAAATGTTTTAATGAGGTATAACACGAATAATAGTACATTATATTTATTTTCGTATACGAATGTAATCATTTAATCAAATATTGTTTTTGAATTTCTAGTTCACATAACACAGACTACTAACAGAAATGTCTACCGCCCACTGGGACGGTGTTTCAAACCTGTTGTGCTTATCTCACAGGTCTCAAACGCATACAAAATAATGGTTGTTTGTGTAGATCTTCTCTGTAATCAGTAATGTAACTTGACTGCTCGAGTAATTTCTTCAAAATATTTCCATTTTTTGTTTTAGTGCTAGCGGCTCGTCCCGAAATTATACACAAAAACCTTCAACCTAAATCACTATATACGATACCTAGGGACAAACAGACAGCGGGAAGTGGCTTTGTTTTATACTATGTAGTGATGAAATCATTGCTATATGTTTTTGCGACCTCGGTGGCGCAGTGGTGATGTTCTTGCCACCGAACCGAGAGGTCCCGGGTTCGATCCCCGGTCGGGTCATGATGGAGATCTTTTTCTGATTGGCCCGGGTCTTGGATGTTTATCTATATATGTATTTGTTATAAAATATAGTATCGTTGAGTTAGTATCCCATAACACAAGCCTCGAACTTACTTTGGGGCTATCTCAATCTGTGTGATTTGTCCCAATATATTTATTTATATGTGATATCAAAGCTAATCACAAAATATTTTAGAACAGCAGACAACTAATTGTAGGTCTCGTTGTGATGTTTTTCCTCGTAAACAACATCATAACGAGTAGATACCTATTTGCATTAGAATCACAGACATATTTTTACAAGCTTTTTTTAAGTTTCACCTATCTATCTGTCGTTCTGTCTGTTTGGATCTTTAAATCTTCCGACGAGGAAACTCCTCAACGATTAACTGAACCGGCATGAATATTTTTTGTCATACGTTGAATGCAGTAAGATCACTCTGACGACCATAAAACTTATGTCAAAAATAAATAAATAAAACCTTTTGTCATTGTTATTGATTCACAATAGCTGAAAGTGTGACTACTAAAGTACTGTCTAGACTGACTAAAACTATTCCTAGAAGCAAAATTAACTTGTGAATCACCATGTTTTTGTTCAGGTATACCTACTTTGATCGAAGTTCATGATTCAGATCATATTCTTTTTTATTCTTTATATAACAGTATGTTTCATTTTATTTGATGATTCATATTTTTACCCGTTTTGTTATCTATAACCAGAAATATTTTGTTACAAAATATTTTATGGGAAATAAAATAGACTAAACGTCCCCTTGATAGACTCTTAAAGCATATGAAAAACTATGTTTTGTTTACATATATTTTCCAGTAATTAATGCTTGAAAGTGTTACAAATCGTGCACCAATATTTTAAGCAGCAAATAACAATTCCTAAACCCAAATGCATCAAGCTGTAAACTCAGAATATCACATTTGATTTGACACATCATAAACAAGACTGCTTGTCTTCATGGCACGAAGCCAGCACCCAAATTGGAATGTTTAGTTGTGCGCTCCTTCCTGAGGTTTTTACGACATTTGTATCAGTGAGATGAACCGGGAAAAGAACTAGTTTTGTTTAGTAGGTTTATTGGTAATTAAAATGAAATGGGTAATGAGGTTGACGAGCTGACATTTGCTAACAGGTGTTTGTGACAGCTGCATCCTGAATACCCTATAAAATGTAGTAAGCCTAATATACATACTAAGTTTCATACATCTAGAATTTTTGGCACGATTGATGTCATGACAGATGTTAACAAACTCTTCATAGCTATTTAGTAGTAGGATGGTATATGCACACGTGAATTTTAATTTGACAGTTCTGTTTTTATAGTTTAGTTTTCATAAGCAGTCGTGCTTTTCAAGCTTTTATTTCGTTTCATCTCCCGTGATAAAAACTGACTTAAACTGTTGATTTTTGATGGATTAATGCGATGCATCAATAAATTTAAGACATAAAGCTAGAATAAGAATATAAGAATATTAATTCTGTGCTGGAACACTGTTTTAGATTCTCCGTAATCAAATGACTTCTGGTCCTTGCACTTTCCAATTGTCATAACAATTTAATGTATTTGTTATGAATAGAATAATATTATAAGATCACGTACAAAGATAAACATATTTTTGCATGAGTAAATTTATTTACAATGTAGTGTTAAAATAAAACTTAATCCCACGTGTTCCACTGGCACAAGGCACGAGCACGGTAAGCAAGGATTAAACTACTTAATACCAAAAATGTTTAAAAAAATTGTTCGTCTAGAATTGGTAATTACTGGATTAGTCACAAAAAATATTGGCCTTGAAGACTGTCGCAGATGCAAACGGGTTCAAGGTCTGGCTGCCTTGTCCTTACTTCTTACTTCGACGACTCGACGTTCATTCGAACTCGCTCGTTATTTGTGAGTACTTAGTGCAGTGCAGCCACGCGATGTTTTTTTGCCAGTGACGCAGCGGGAGGGTTAAGATGTTTATTTTTTTAATTTATTTCCTGTAGTGATGTGAAACAGTTTACAGAATATCCATATTTCGATTATATAATTTATCTTATCATGCTGATAGTTTCGATCAAATAAGATAAAACGATTTCCTCTCTCAAATAGAAGCATAACTAGTTAAATTTTTTTGACACTAAGTTTCTTCACCAGATATGGAAACACATTCTGATGTATTCGCGGATGAGAAATACATAATTATTTACATACAATTTGGCTCACAAGAAAACCGGTGTCTCACTAGTAGTCACTTACACTACCTATTCGCAGCAGTAAAGTGCCCAATTGGATAATCGGTGGTAATTTGCAGTTGGTCACTGGAAACTATTAACTGGACGATGCGTTTAGACGAATTTACCGGTGTTAACTTTAACCGAACTTTTAAAAAAAAGTATCACAGTATTTGGGTGGTATTATTATAGGTACCTACAGTCCGAAATGAAAATCATCATTGGGAAATTTCTAATAATTATTTATTACATTTAAGTATCATTAATATTGGAAAAAATCTGTATTCATAATAATTAGTTTAGTATTGTGCGTCTGCCTGTAGGTACATTTTATTATTTTTCTATAAATATTTTAGGTATTCTTCTAAACGTAATTACATACCTACCTACCTACTTTATATTATCTACATATAGGTATTGTAAAATTAGAAGAGAATAGATAAATTTTACTTGTCTTTTAAAGACTTATTTTCTTCTGTTCAGACCAAAAGGGATTTTTTCATATTTTATACAAATTGTTCAATTGAAATTGTATTTTTAGTAACATAGATTGTAAGTTAAATTGTTACTAACACATTATGGGCAATCCGAAATAAAGAATTTATTATTTAAACCATATTCAACATTTTCAAATTAGTTATAGGGTATAATTTCAGGAATTTATACAGATGGCGCGCTTGCGGTCAGCGACCTCGGGCGCCATATTGCTAATCTGTCTTGACATGACTGCTATATATACTTACCTACCTAAATGTGTTTTATGCTTTTTCTGTAATGAGTGTACTTACAGTTTTATTATTTATAAGGATCCGTTTCATGCGTTTTTGAGATTGATAACATTTTTTTAAATATATTTATGTTATTTTTTAACTTTTACTTACCCATCATCATAATTAATAAAATATATTTAATAATTAAAAGGAATTGATAAAAATGAGATGGCGGCCTTAGTTTAAATTCATTTTATTTCTAAATTTTAATTCATTGTAGTTTTAAATCGCCATCGTTGAGTTCTTTTATTTCTGTCCTCTGAACTCCATAAACAAAATAAATTATTTATGTTCGTATGAATGTTATTTTGTTTGTGGTTATGATTCGTACTTATATTATCGAAATTTCAACAAGTTTATATGTTAGACAAATTAAAACACCCCCGACTTTCAATATTCATTTCGCTACAACTTTTGAGCGGCTGAACCGATTTTAAAGAAACATGGCTAAGAAGACTCGGGATAAAATTATCTATGACACAAAAAAAAAAACTAAACGAAAATCGGTTCATCCGTTTGGGAGCTACGATGTCACAGACAGATACGCACTAAACTTATAACACCCCTCTTTTTGCGTCGGGCCAATTTTAATGAAAATAGTTTTTCTAATGGTTTCCGTATCATGATCTCGATAGCCGACACGACTCATATTATTTCAAACATCAAACAAGCCTCGCTTTCGATATGGCTGTATGTAAACATTCCTTTGCCACTCAACGTTAAAAACATGCTTAAAAAGAGGCGGGATAGTACAGATTGTAAAAGAGTCTTTAGAATTCTAATGGATTCAAGTAAACCAAATGGAAATACATTTTCTCGTGTTTTATCTTCAAGTTAAGGCGTTTACAAACTTGCAACGGTTTCCTTTTATAGGTACCTAGGTACTTTCAATAGGCAGGTCAGATTTCTGATAACTGCGAGTCATGTAATTATAGTATGTTTTTTTAAGGTTTTTCGAGGCTCACCTCTTTTCCAAACAGTTCGTTGGATGTAATTGTAGTTTTAATCATTTTGTAAATTTCATTTTCACGCGATTACACTGACGCGATTTTGATTGATCTTGCTTGATAGACAGACTGAAGAAGAAGTGAAGTATGGATCCATTTTCCTTTTGGTACACGGAATTCTAAACACATCCAAATATTGAGGCCGTTGCATACTATTTAAAATTAACCAAAAGCAGTAATTTTCTCTCTAAGAGTACTTCACGCCATTCCTAAACGTGTAAAATTCTCCTAAACACATTAACACCTTCAAGTATCAGGCGTAAAAACTCTCCAATTAAAAACATGCGTTTGCCGCCATAAAACTTGCTAGTATTCCGTCATCGACATCTGGTGTTTGTCTATGACTTCCCGGCCTTACACACATTAAATGAATCATTCCTTTAATAACGTACAAGTACTACATTTAAACGCTGACAGCTATATCCTTCCATGTCCTTAATCTATCGACTACGCATCCTTTGATTAGTATCAAGTTTCTTCACCAGATATGGAAACACTCCCGGACTGGCCGAAAATACGATGCAGTCGCATGTCAACGGCCACCGCGGGATGCAATAAGAAAAAGTTGTAGTTCTATTTTAAAATTGCAGTGGAGAGCTGTCTCCGAGATGGCGGGTTTAAACGAAAAAGAATGATTTGAGTTGAAAGTATTTTGGGCCTTCAAATCGTCTGCAATGAAATTGACTGCACTAGCATTGGATTTACAGTTTACACCCGAAGCATCATATTTTATTTGCAAACAACATTGAAATAGTGATACGACATTAGACACCGGCAATGCTGGATAACGGAACGATTTCCTAAAATTACACTAGATAGGTACCTAATACCTATAAACTGTTAATAATAGTAGATAGGTATTTGATGAAAAATGTAAATCATACAGCTACAACAGGGTATTCATAAATTCTCACGGAGTACAATTAAAAAATCAGATTAATTTCGCGCCAAACCACAGTTATGCAGTGTGCAAATTTTACGGTTCGCGCTTTTTTGTGTCGCCAGTATTGCCAGTATCGTCGCGCTCTCTCATTTTATGGGGATTTTGCACTTCTCCATACTCTGATTGTCTAGCACTTTCACTTATTCGCTAAGATGTTAGTGGTTGACACTGACATTCATTCGTTTTTTTGTCCATTGTCTGTCGAAGTATCTTTCAGCTTTAGATTTAAAATGACCTTGTTACGTTTAGATTTTAGGTCATACCGCGAAATCGCTTTGCTGTGTTTATTAAAAATTCACGATCATCTTTTTTAATTACATCGTGGTTTAGTTTTGTGGTCATCATAACATAGTTTCGGCATTTGGCTGGATGCTGTGGTCGGTGACTTTTGCAGTTTGCCTATATATTTAGTTATTTGACAGCAAAACATTTTAGGAATCATTCATTCTTTCTTAACACTCTTTAAAGAAAGAAATCTTGTTAGGTACCATAACGATGTTTCTTCCTTGTTAGAAAACTGATTTAGTTCTTGTAAGTGTGTTTTATATTTGTCTAGCCTCGCCGTGTCCGCAGCTCCGCGGTTAAAACTGTCTGAGGTATCTCATATTGAGAGTAATCTCAAACTATATTTCCACGGTTACTAAATGATATCCTGTCACATATTTTGATGTACCTATCTAAATGTATGTATATTTAGAATGACATATAATATATCTTTAAAGATAAACAAGAATAAATCACCTCTCCTCTCACGGGTCTACTGGAAGAGATTTATTTTGTTATTACAAACAATTACAAGTAAATCCCTTGTACTTGTTTTATTGTATATTATTTTTCTATATATTTTTTTTATGTGTACACATAAACCTATAATTAAATAAAAATATATAGTCGAGTAGCGTGAGTGCCACCCATGATAGAATTAAAAAAAAATGTCATTCAGTTTATATGTCAAAGTTGTTAAATATAAAGGGCCCTAGAAAGTTTTAAACGCAAACAGTAATACAATTTTTATCGATTGTCTACACCACACGTCGCCATGTCCATTACCGCAACGTCGAAGCCCTCGTTTCCTGGTATCGGCACCGGCCATCGTCTGGGCTTCCCTAATTACTGACAGCCGAACAAAGGTTCGCTTTACTATCGATTCACTATGCACTGGACAAGGTATAGACTGGACAGAGATGGAATTAAGTCCCGTATTTCACTCAGTTTATTCCAAACTAGATGTTGCCAGGGGCATCGCTCCCGTGGGAATTTTGAGATAAAATATAGCTTAACGCAAACTTGGATAATGTAACTTTCTAATGGTGGAAGAATTTTTGAAATCGGTTCGGTAGTTTCGGAGATTATCCGCCTCAAACATACAAAGTCACAAATGCTTACCTCTTTATAATAATAGTATAGATAGTATAGATTACATTAAATTTTAAATCTGCCACTCAGAGACAAAATTTAGACCTTTTGGGGTTAAACAACTTTCATTTAGACTTAACCTATTGGAATCAGATGAAGCATCAACAAACAGGGCTATGACCGTATAAATCATCCGATTGTGGAGCAATTTGTAGCAATCTGAGACTATTGTCGTTCTATTAAGCAATCGCACGATCGCTGCCGGGTTTTATTCGAGTGTGGACAGCTACTTACAGATCGGATTTCAATAAATTTAAATATGCTATCGATTTAGTATAATATTTTATTTTTATGACTTTTAACATTAGTCTTTAATGACGTGACTGGTTATGTTCTAGAATAGACCACTCCATATCTCATCGTAGATGTCGTACGAGGGTACTAAGGGACACGTAGCCTTGGCAGATGATAGACAATAATAGCAATCCCGGTTATAAAAGTGATAAACTCTTTATTGCAAGCACCATTTGCAGAAACTACATAAGTTTTAGTCTCTGAATACAAAAAGTCTCTTATCTAAGATTGTAGATTATATAGCACAGTATTATGTTGTAGGATGGTTGCTTGCTACGTTTATTCTACAAAAAAGAATCATATTTATAAATTTCACTGACTCTTATTCACACAAAATGGTGTTGATTAAAATTTTATTTTTTTCAGGTTAACTGTAAGCTAATTAGAGTTAGAAGTCTAATAGTTAAAAGTTTTTTAGGTCTAGATAACGTCCGCCATATGGCGATGTCAATAACCTCTGTAATTTGTCATGAAATACATGCCGACGACCCGATATTTACCCCGATATGGGATAATAGTCGACCGGACTGTCAACCCTATTATTTATTCATTTTCGAATTACATCCGTCGTTTGGTGGTTTTAGGACATTGGTTTTGAAAAAAACGGCCAGTACCTACTTACGTAGGTAGGTACTATGCCAGTTACCTACTGATGTGTGATTTCAAATCGATGATTCGATTGCGCATTGAAAAAAAAATAAATTGTCAAAGTCAGCTGCATATTCCCGCGCAAAATCAATGTAGTTAGTTATGCAGAATTTTTCATACATTGTAGTCATTGTACATTTTATTGATAGAATAAATATATTACGACAAAATGGACATGTCTCGACATGTTCTCCGTGTATACTATTCAATCAAACACAATACGTACGCATATTATGCCACATGCTTTCCATTCATTTGTCAATCAATATACGAAGTTAAAAAAAAGCAGGGAACTAGCTCTGTAAGTTTCTTGATGTCGAAGCGGAATGAACATTTATAATCAAGATTTTCTTTCTATACCTATTCTGAATCCTCAAGTTACAGATTTTTTATTGTTCATGATTCAATCTATCGCAACACAGGAGGCATGGTAGGTAGTCGAAGAATCAATTAAAACTATAGATCAACAAAAAGGAAAAATACCTATTAAAGAAACTTTTTTTTTATTCTCGTAAAGGTTCGTAAGCGAAACCTATTTTGTAATAGTAAGATTATTAACAAACAAATAAATCAGTTGCAGTTATTCTTATTTTACTATAATAGCTATTAAGTATTATAAGAGGTAAGCGTTTGTGAGTTTGTATGTTTGTGGCGGGCAATCTCCAAAACTACCGAACCGATTTTAAAAATTATGTCATCATGAAGGTACAGTATCCTACATTGTTACTTTTATCTTAAAATTCCCATGGGAACGAAGCCCGGGGCAACATCTAGTCATTAATAAAAAAGCAGTGGCTTGATGGTGACGATGAGAGTATCTGTGTTCCAAGTTGTTTCTAAGAAAAACTAAACTATATGGACAACGCTCAACGGCCCACACTAAGCACTAAACTTGTATCGCAGGTCCGATGGGCACGTAACACCCAGGACCGCAAACAAATACTATAGTGTTCACAGGTACATTTATTACATAATAATGTAACTTGTTTCAGTTCTGGGAGATAATATCGGAGGAGCACGGTATCGACCCCGCGGGCGTGTACCGGGGCACCAGCGATCTGCAGCTGGAGAGGATCTCCGTCTACTACAATGAGGCCTCTGGTGAGTTCTTGACGACTTTGGTGGATCTCAGAGCTGCGCTCGCGCTGTCATTACGATCCGTCGACAATTTTCTTGATGAAGGAATCATTTCCGAAATCGATCATTCACAAAATTGACATTACCACAGAACTAGGTTAACTATTTGAAAGTCAGACAGTAAATGCTTGTCTTTGTTAAAATTTTAAAAATTGTAATGTCAGCGGCCGCTGCGGTCGCAACGCTCTGAGAAACACCATTACCGGCATAGAAGTACTAATCCACTTTTGGTCACCCATCCATTGAACGACCTGAGAAAAGTGGCTTAACTGCCGCTATCGCAGCCGATGATAATTTTACGGATTCTCTTTTTTTCGGTTGGACGAATTTTTGAACTTTGACAGTACGAGTTCCGCTACTCTTGGCTCTGTCGGCCTCGTAAGGGAAAGACGTGCTGTATTGTATCTGTACAACGAGTTTACGTTTTTAAAACAGGTGAGACTGTAATGCGCTATAGAAAGCTCAAGGAGATGGCCATCCCTCGCTAAAATTCTATCTAGTGTTTTTAATAAATAAACTAAAAAATGTACTGACATGAATGAAGTTATTATGAGGTCCGCCAGGATTAACTGAATCAATGGTTAATTCTTCAGGGTTCAATGATCCCACTTGCAGCAATTGCCTTCATAATTGTTATGTCTGTATGTCGCAATCTTTGAATGTTTGAAACACATAAAAAAAAACATTAAACTTGATGCAACTAAAAAGCACTTTTGTAAATCTAAATTTTCTTTATTATGACACGACGCAGAAGGAAAAAAAGTTTATTTTTTAAACAAATTGAAAACTCCCGACTTTCAATATTAATTTCGCTACAACTTTTGAACGGCTGAACACATTTTCAAGAAACATGGCTAAGAAAGAACACTCGGGACAAAATTGTCTACACAAAAAAACTAAACGAAAATCAGTTCACCCGTATGGGAGCTACGACGCCACAAACAGATACACAGCCAGACACGTTAAACTTATAACACTCCTCTTTTTGCGTTGGAGGTTTAAAAGAGAGGTACGGCGGTTGCCAGCAAATTCTTAGTTATACAACCTGTACGGTATCGGGTTTAATCTTTAAATATAGAGAGTACAAAAGGGAAACTCTCAAAGCACTTAATTAGATCTTTAAGTTTTAGGATAGTTGCCTTTATCTAAGTATGAACAGTGCGCATTTACAAATAATCTATATCTATACTATTATTATAAAGAGGTAAGCGTTTGTGAATTTGTATGTTTGAGTTTGAGGCGGGTAATCTCCGAAACTACCGGACCGATTTCAAAAATTCTTCCACCATTAGAAAGGTACATTATCCAAGATTGGTATAGGTTATATTTTATTTCAAAATTCCCACGGGAGTGAAGCCCCGGGCAACATTTAATCAATAATTTTATTTATTTTACTTCTGGGTAGGCCCTCCTCATTCTTAACAACAGAGGAGCAACCTGATCATCATTGATTGAAAAAATTGCATTGCTTTGTTAGTAAAGGGTTTATAGGTAACTAGCGACCCGCCCCGATTACGTATAAACCTTCCTCTTGTATCACTCTATTTCAAAAATCCGCTGTGTAATTTTAAAGATCTAAGTATTCATTAGGGACAGACAGCGCGAAGTTATTTGTTTTATACTATGTAATGATAACGTGGCGGTGGTGGTGTAATGAGTAAGACGCCCGCCTGTGTATCGAAAGATCCCAGGTTCGAATCCTACTCGTGCCACATGAGTTTGTAATACCAATCTAACTCATGTATGGTTAGTTTTCATCGACCACCACTTGCTTCCGGCGAAGGAAAACATCGTGAGGAAACCTGCACACTGGTTGATTCTTATTAACTTGTGTGTGAAATGGAGAAGGCAATAGCAAACCACTCCATTAATAATAATGCCAAGAAAGCTGTTGTATGTGTTACATTCCACGTAATGACCACGACCCTCAGCCATGAGGAATACGACTATGAAGAGAATGACAACGTCGATTTGTAAAGATGTTATAATTGTTTGTAAAATAAAACAAATGTCATCGTTATTAAACTTGATCTTTTCTATACACTCCATATTTTGCTACAGCGGCTCGCCGCATCTAGTCTCACGTAACTGTGTCTCTTACTGTTATTGTACACTATTATTATTCATAATTCAGTATCTACACTACGTAGCTACTATATGGAAAATTATGTGTTGTAGTCTAGAGTCTAGACTAGCGGTTTTCAAACTTTTCGAAGATGGAAGTATTTTGGAAAACTAAAATGCTCCCAGCGGAGCACAGTTTAGGAATCGCTCATCTAGACATGCGTGTCTCACTTTCTGATAAAATATTATATTGTAACCTGACAGATAAAACTATCTGCTAGATAAATATATCCGACATGATTGGCTAGTTAGCCCTGTCCAACACTTTATGTGTTACAAGCCACAGCTCGTTGTTCAGTCATGGTTTGTGTCACGGGAAAGCGATCCAGGCACAGGGCATTTATTTTATCTACGCACAGGACCGTAGTACTGAAGTATCTTATATAATCTGTGACGGTAACAAGAAGTGGCGCAAAAAAAGTTACCTAAAACCTAACCTATTCAAAATTCTTCATTCAAATTAGGATGATATCAATTTAATTATTATATCACTTAGTGACAAAAATTCACTTGAAACTAAGGGTACTGTCGACTTCCAAAGCGCAGATGAAGAAGCGGCGCAACAAACATAAGGACGTTAATTGAAAAATGTGGGTCTAATAGTAGTAATAGTATTGGTGGGTTGAAAATGATGATGTTGCGACTATCAGATACTTAATCAGCAAGCTATGAAACAGGTCCTGAATGCAAAAATTCTAATCACATGCACGGAATCATTTACGGAGTGCAGCGAACCGTTGTGCGCATTACTCCGATCATAAAGAGCCATTGTTAATTCAAAATTGGTTTTGTTTCATGTACCTAATGTAATGTGCATTTCTTACGATTTTTTTTTATGAATACGTTTGTTTTTATTATTTAATAATATGTAGTATGTAGGTATGTAGTTTTGTTTGCAGATTTAAAGACATGAAAGATCATAAAATGTGCTATATTTATCATATAAATCTGTGATTTAATCGATTTAGATTTTAAATTATTATCTCGGTAGTTAAATTAGTTTTAACACATAGGTAGGTACTTTGATATTTGTTATTACCTACTTATATTTTAATGATATTTTACCAATAGGTATTAAAATCATATCATATTAGTTCTTTACGTACCAAAATTTTTGAAAATTATAATTGTTACGTGAAAAATATTCGTAAAACTTGGGTATTAATCTGTGCATTGAAGTTTATTTTTATAGCATAGAATAGACAATAAACGTTGTGGTAGTTAATACTTACGTGCTGAATTCGAAATTCAAACAAGATTATAATTTGCAACAATTGGAGCTTGTGAAGAACGTGGCGGGTGTGATGATTCCGAGACTTGATAGTTCCAGCTTCTAAACGAAATAAAACTAACTTGTAACTTTCAAAAGAAGTGCACTGTTTACTGTTTAACAACGCCTATCACACAATTATCGTGATTGAAATAGCTACTTGTTAATTTATTTTAAACATAATGAAAAATGAGAACGGTTTTCCCGTAGGTACTGCTTGGGAAAGTAATATTTTTCTTTCCAACGATAACATTATTCTAGCGCATAACTGTAATGTTTCCATTCCGTCTATACTACTATACTGATGGTTTCACGCAAAATCGTAGGTTCATGGTACTAATTTAGAACTTTATTGTTGACAGTTGCGACGGCGGAGAGCGGCGGCAAGTACGTGCCCCGCGCCATCCTCCTCGACCTGGAGCCCGGCACAATGGACGCCGTCCGCTCCGGCGCATACGGCCAGCTCTTCCGGCCGGACAACTTTGTCTTCGGACAGTCCGGCGCCGGCAACAACTGGGCTAAGGGACACTACACAGAGGGCGCTGAACTCGTCGACGCAGTACTAGATGTCGTCCGTAAGGAATGCGAGAACTGCGACTGTCTCCAAGGCTTCCAGCTCACACACTCGCTCGGAGGCGGCACCGGCTCCGGTATGGGCACACTCCTCATCTCCAAAATCAGAGAAGAGTACCCCGACAGAATCATGAACACATACTCAGTCGTGCCATCACCCAAAGTGTCAGACACAGTCGTAGAACCTTACAATGCCGTCCTATCTATTCATCAACTAGTCGAAAACACAGATGAAACGTACTGCATAGACAACGAAGCCCTCTATGACATCTGCTATAGAACTCTCAAAGTGCCCAACCCGACCTACGGAGACCTGAATCATTTGGTTTCTCTCACCATGTCCGGCGTGACGACGTGTCTGCGGTTCCCTGGGCAGCTGAATGCGGATCTCCGCAAGCTGGCCGTCAACATGGTGCCGTTCCCACGTCTCCACTTCTTCATGCCGGGCTTCGCGCCGCTCACATCTCGCGGCAGCCAGCAGTACCGCGCCCTCACCGTGCCAGAGCTCACCCAACAAATGTTCGACGCCAAGAACATGATGGCGGCTTGCGATCCGCGCCACGGACGGTATCTCACCGTCGCCGCTATCTTCCGCGGCCGCATGTCCATGAAGGAGGTCGACGAGCAGATGCTGTCTATTCAAAACAAGAACAGCAGCTTCTTTGTTGAATGGATTCCTAACAACGTGAAGACAGCTGTTTGTGACATCCCACCTAAAGGTTTGAAGATGTCTTCAACCTTTATTGGTAACACCACAGCAATCCAAGAGCTGTTCAAGAGGATATCCGAGCAGTTCACCGCCATGTTCAGGCGCAAGGCTTTCTTGCACTGGTACACGGGCGAGGGCATGGACGAGATGGAGTTCAATGAAGCGGAGAGCAACGTTAATGATTTGGTCTCTGAATATCAACAATACCAGGATGCCACAGCCGAAGACGACACTGAGTTCGACCAGGAAGACTTGGAGGAGCTGGCGCAGGATGAACAACACGATTAGATTGTATCATTTTATTTAAGAGACTGAGCGGCCTTACTATGACAAAATAAACAAAAAAAAAGGCTATTACGACGCCCTGGGCGTGAGCGATGCAATTTTATAGACATTGTCTGTTCTATATACATTAACCGTCAAAACAATTTAACATGTTTGACATTATGATCTGTCACTTTGACAGAATATTGTCTTAAAAATGCCATCACATCGTAGTAAGGGGATGAAAAATATAAATCCTTTTCCTATCTGGAAATAATCTCACTCATTTATCGTCATTTTTATATTTAAATCAGTTTAGGAGGCTTATCGGAGTGCATATTTCCAATTTTATAAAACCAAAGCAGTCCCTTTTGGACCAACGAACAAAAGTTATATCAGACTAATATAATACGATCTCGCACTGTGGTTTGTCAAGTCTTATTGATAAATGAAAAAGTGCAAAATGATTTTATATAATAGTATTATTCTTATTCTGTTCTGAAGTGAATTTTATTCGATTGAGAAATTGATAAGGAACGTACCAATTCGTGCATTTCTTAGCTTAAGTTATTCTATGTCTTGTATGCTTTTATATATTAATTTATAATTAAATGTTTTAAACGAAATCCTCGTATTTCTCTTAATGTTTTATAAACTCTCACAGATTACGTATAGGTTTCATTCCTCCTACGCATAAGTCAATACTGAGAATAAGCCAGGTCCATATTTTGTACACATATATTGCGCAGAGCGTGTAGCGACTCCTATTGGGTTGTATTGACAACACGCCAGGCACGTTTTCCATACAATTATGCACAGAGCGTGCTTAGTGGCATTATTGGACTGTATTGACGTGGAGATTCTTCCAGGTATAAGATACTTAGATAAGAGATTTTAACCGAATTTCCACTGTAAACGTAATTGAAAATAAAAGAAAAAAATCTAGACAAATATTTTATTCTCTTCATAATTCTGACGCGATATAAGACTACGTGAACTTAAAACTAACTTATAAGTAATATTTACAAATAGCCTGAATTCACATTTTATTTTACTCAAACGTAGTTAAATATCCAATACAGTGTCCGCTAGGCCTGCCACTAGGTGACGGCAGTCGTAGTCATGTCAGATCTGACACCAGTGTTAGTAAATCCTTTCCGAAGATTACAAAATGTAATCGCAATCGGTAATCCAATTACTTTTTGCCCATCTCCGGTTAGTAATAACGTGGCGTGTGTGTTATTACACAATAGAAATTGTTGTTTACATATTTATACAAGGGATCTCAGAGCGTTTCGACTGCTGGTTTGGCTGCTCTGGTCTTTCTTGAAGGAGGGATAATTACCAAAATCTAGTAATTCATAAAATTTACATTACCACAGTACAGATTAATTATTTTAAAGTCAGATAGAAAAACGTAATTCTTGTCTTTGTTAAAATTGAGAAAATTGTAATGACAGCGCGGCCGCAGCGTTCGAAATCAAAACGATCTGAGAAATACCAATAAACTTGTTTAGATTAAATAATTGTGATCACGGAAAAAAGGTGATTTATGGTCTGAAGTCGATTAATACTTATCACTTGCTCATTTTAATTACAGTCTGTCCAGAAAATGAAAAAATAAAGTTGGGTATTTATCAACCAATCTTGACCATTCTATTTGGTATCTTGCAATGGCAAAAAAATGAAATTCGTCAAAAATTCGTTATCTAGGTACACTTTCTGGACAGACTATATAGTGTGTATGACACGTAAGCGATTTGCCTCTATAAGGTACCTTTTTTCGACGTGGAACGTCAATTTGTTATCACAATAATAATACAGTCAACCGCGTGTAAAGTTACCCTGTATACTCTATGTCACGGTAATAAAGGCGAATTTGCAATGAATTTGCGTAGATTGATGTGCTGTCTACTGTACCTCAGTCGGAGTTGACTAATTGCCATCTTTATTATCGAGTATTTGTAAGGAACCGATTTATTTAAAATTAAATGCAGAATTACACATAAATAATACTTAAAAACTAATTTTACATACAATTCAAATTATACAATTTATATTTACATACGTATAAATGTATATGTATGAACACAATTATATGTATTTATTTGAATGAAAAAATAAATCGTAAAAAATATATATTCTGGTCGGAAAAACATGATACACATTAAAATAACATTAAATTATCCTAAATGTCAATATATACTATATCTACACACAGTCAAACATACAATACGTATAATATGGCAACATATTTGAAATTAAACACAAGACAATTTATATTCTGTATCCTAAATACCTATGGAAAACTGTGAATTTCGACATTATTTAAAATTTATGAAGAAATATTCAAAACACAAATCTCCCAATACAATAATTTTGTTTTATCTTAATTTGCTAATGAATGAATGCTTATAATCAGGCCTGTCACCACTTTCTGATAAAATCATATTGTAAACCTGCTAGATAAATTTGCCTGATATGATTGGCCAGTTAACCGTATCCAACACTTGTGCATCACATTTTTTTCTATACGTTATATATAGACATCGAATATTTTATATATCAAATATTTCATCAAAAAGTGGTGAAACAGGTCATTATATTGAGTGTATTTAAAGATAATTTAATTAAATAATGTAATTTATAAAAACGTCAGTTCCTGATAATTTCCACAGAAAGCCAGCCCCATAGGCAAAAGCTAAACACAATCAAAACGCACAGTTTTCCTCTAAGCTCTTATTTACAAATTAATTTATTTTTATTATAATTACACTAAAATAAAATACTACTTCGGCACTTCGGTTAAGTAACTAACGCATTACACTATACAAGTAGGCACGGTCGTCCATTTCGTTTTAGCAGCCATTTTGATTTGCGAAAAATTGACAACATTTAATTAGATGCTGCGCATTTTGTGTACAATTCAAGGCATTATTGAGAGACCCTTCATGTAAATAAAATATGTTAGGTTAGACGGCTATCTATTGGTACCTTTATGGTCGACTAGGTGCGCCCCGGGGCTTCACTCCCACGGGAATTTTGGGCAAAATATACCAGTATGTGTTATTCCAGGTTATATTCTACCCGTGTACCAAATTTCATTACAATCCGTCCAGTAGATTTCGAATGAAAGTACAAACTTGCGCATTTATAATATAGTAGGATTTTTGGTTACGCAAATCTCTGTAAGTTCTACTCTAAAACTATTCAGATTAGAAAAAAAACACACAAAAAGAACCGCCCAAAAAGTAGTTTTTTCATACAACATGATTCACAAATCAATCTTGAGTGTTTTTTACATCAACATTTTGTGCCTTCTACACGCTATCGCCGAAGTCAAACCAGATGCCGCAAGGAAAACCCGCAATGTACGTCGAAATCGCCAAATTCGGCGGACTGTTCGCCGATATTTTTAGCCGGCATTGGAGTTATATGACAGAAAAAAAATATTGTTGAGAAATTCACAAAATATTTCAGGGAAAAAATTAAATGAGTTTGTTAAAGCTAATTTACGTAATAAAATGCATTCTTTGACAAGTGCCTACACACACCCTCTTATCCCTTGGCAGCATTTCCACCCCTTCAATTCCAAGGGTTTTAGTTCTCAACTGATACATAAAATATCATTACTTTTCTATGTACACATTTTCGAAATATCCAGCAGTTTAAAGAATTTTATTATTAACCCAAAATCAAGTATTAAGTAAAAACGGACAACACTACGTTCCGATTTAACAAAAGATTTTTATCATGTCAGTTATTTAGTCAGTGATCTTAAGAATTTCAATCTCAAACACTACAAGATATACTAAACTACAAAACAAAATGATAAATCGTACAGACATCTCCTTGTTATCATCGAGATCTATCGAGTTGTCGCCGGCGGTCGTTTTAATTGAGTTTTAATAGCGTCTTATTGCGCAGCGCCGGCAGCCGAACAGAGGCCTCGGGTGCCGGCGCTCACACATCAACCGCGCCAGCTTTAACATTGTCAAACTTGAACTTGTCCACTAAATTGACAGTCACGTAGTTTCGAAATGAAAATTAGGACAATGGAGCTCCATTGTCCCCTATAAATAAATAAGTATATTAGGACAAATCACACAGATTGAGCTAGCCTCAAAGTAAGTTCGAGACTTGTGTTATGGGATACCAACTCTACGATAATATATTTTATAACAAATACATATATAGATAAACATCCAAGACACAGGCCAATCAGAAAAAAATCATTTTCCATCATGATCCGACCGGGGATCGAACCCAGGACCTCTCGGTTCAGTGGCAAGAACTTTACCACTGCGCCACCGAGCTCGTCAAATCTATCATCATCAATGCTATGTGTTGTTTTAAGTTTCCCCTGATCTCGGATACAGATCAATTACCGCTGTAGAATTTCTAACCGATTATAATTCTTAATAATAATCACAGTGTCTTTATCAACCTTGACATTGGCAAAATCATCGTTTGTCTAAACGATAGACGCCATCAAATTAAAAAGTGATATATTTCTTAAAAATCCCAAAAATAAACAATTTCAATGGCAAACACTGCTGGATATAATAAAGTACACAATCATACGGACACCTCGTTGTCGTCGTCGAGATGTATGGAGTTGTCGCCGGCGGCCAGTTTTAATAGAGTTTTTTTGATGCGCAGCGCCGGCAGCCGGACCGAGGCCGTCGGGTGCCAGCACTCGCGCATCAATCGTGCCAGGCCCAACATTGTCTGAAGGCAATCAAGTCAAATTCAAATCATTTATAATAAAAATTAGACACAAACATTTTTGCACGTCATAGAGCTAAGATTGTAGTGTAGCATCGCAAATTAGATTGTATTTTTTTTATATGAAAAAAAAAAAAAAAAACTACGAATCACTACGAGAAAGTCGTAGAATAAAAGTTACTTGTTTTGATGTACCCAAGTAGTCTTTAGGAGGTTTTGCGTTTGATACCAGTAACCCTGTATAATACTAGCTGCTCGATACACTTTCAAAATTTCAATTGACCTCCTACAATTATCTGATCTCCTGGTACTTTACCTACGAAATTTTGTGTTTTTTATTCACCGGATGATAGAATCAACAATCTCATTAAAACTAGGGAGGGTTACTCTGTGAACTCTTCTGGAAGATAAACCAACCTCTTTTAGATTTCTGCTTGCCTGGTACATTCGGTACACTTAAACGTAAAAATTAAATTCACTCAACTTAAAACGTGCTGTATTTCAGAATCCAAAAAGATACACTTTCAAAATCTCCAATGCTTCCTACAAAATTCTGTTCTCCTGGGTACTCACACCGGATAAAAAACAATTTATTTCCATCACTTTATTTTTCAAATTTTTTTAACTCACCGGATGATCATCATCTATAGGTTCCGGCCTGGCTCCATCGGTGCACACGATCTTCCTCATCTCATCGAAACTGGGGTCGCTCTGGACCAGCTCGAAGAACGGAGGTCTGTATTCTCTGGGAGACGGGTGAACTCTCCTGGTCACCTCCCAGAGGACGAGGGCGAAGGCGTACACGTCACATTTGAGGAACGACTCGAAGCATTCCAGATTTATGCTGTAAGGAATGAAGAGGGTAATTATGACAGAGATCACACAATAGTTATTAGGGTAGTTGCCATCAAATCAATTTAAATACTTCTTTCCATGTGTCAAAATTAAATAATTATCGCTTTTGTCTCTTGTATGACAATGGGCGCAGTGACGTCACAAATGTTGGAGTCAAAAAGCGTTTTAATTATACTATGAATGAATGAATGAAAATATTTATTTCAGACTATGCACAATATACAAGTCCATATTATATTATTAACTTTAGGGAGAACAAAATACTAAATGTTACTATAAAATTTATCAATATTATGTTGTCGCCACTTCCGGTCAAATTGTGAAACGTCAACAAACGTCAACGGTCAAATTGTAAAACGTCACCGTTCCGCATCTGCGAGGCAACGACGTCTGCTACGCTTCACTTCATCATCGACTACCGAAGAGTAAAAACTTGTTGTTTTTATATTCCTTAATTTTGTGGAGTGAAATAATTTAGTGTTCAGATTTTTGTAATTAAAAATTAGGATTTGAATTTCATATTAAATAAACCTGTTTTACCTTTCTTTGCAAAAATTTAGAATTATCACATGTGGTTAGTTAACGAGTTAATTATGCGTTGTTCCAGTATTTTAAATAATTATCTAATCTTATTAACTGCAGTAATTGTTCACCAATATGTTTTCTAATAGTTTAATTAAAGTTGTGGTAATATATTCTTAGTGTTTATTATTTAAGTGACACTTGATCATAGTGTTTCATTATGAACCCGAATATTGCGATAAAATGTGCGTTTTCTCTCTGGTAAAATGTTTAACGTTCAGTTGTGATTTTACAATCGGTATAATAATAATCTAGATAAAATAGATATATTTAGGATCATTATGATAACTCATAGACTGTAACAATGCAGCTGGATCTAAATACGAACATTTAAAGTTAGTTGGAAAGTCCATTTTCAAAAAGTATGAAACTGTAAAAATAAATTTAACCATCATAAATAACAAAAAAATTATAACAACTTTTATTAAGAAGTCATCACCATAAACGTAATATTTAATGTAGCTGTCGAACAAACGTAGCTTTCTTAGCGAACATTTAAGCATGTTGTGACGTCACTTGTACGTGTCATTTATGTATGGAGCGTTCGGGCAAGTCGTGTGATTTTATTTGTATCATATCTTTGGAAGTCATTATCTCAGTTTCTAATATATAATAATATTTTTTTGACTGATGTTACTATTAATATAAGGGCCTTCGAATAGTTATCAAAACAAAAATTTATCAACTAGCCTCTTTTGAAGTTAATCACTTACCTCTGATCAAGCATCTCAGGACTCATATATCTCTTAGTCCCCTGTCGAGGGTTGTGATGGAGCTTTGCCGCCACATGTTGCCTGGTGACCGCCAGCCCGAGGTCAGCTATACAGCATTCACCATTCACTTTCATGAGAATATTCTTCGTTTTTATGTCCCTGTGTGCTATCGCTGGTTTGCCCTGCGAAAATTTATGTTTCACTAGCTGCGCTCCGGGGCTTCACTCCCGTGGGAATTTCGGGATAAAAGCACCCTGTGTTATTACAGGTTATATTAAATCCGTGTACCGAATTTCATAACAATCCATCCAGTAGAATTTGCGTGAAAGAGTAACGCGAGTAGCGAGAAACGACTTCAATTGGAGTACTTTACGCATACCTAACGGCTATGAAGGAGGTAGTGTTAACCTGTATATCGGAATGAATCGTCACCTGTGTCCCGTGTATCTCAGTGTGCAGATGCAGCAATCCGTTGATGGCAGACAGACATATGACCATCATCTGGTGCCGGGTCAGGGTGCTCCTGTTCAGGTGTTCGTACAGCGAGCCCAGCGGGTGGAAGTGTGTTATCAGCCAGAGCTGCAGCAATATTGTTCATTACCATTCATTTTATTTATTTATTCAATACATAACATTGTTCGGTTATATTCATTTCATCAGCACTCGAATCACAATCATAATATGTTTCAGTATACCTTTTGACCATGTACTTTATTGTGTGCTTACATTGTTATATTACTGATGAAAAATTATACGTAGAATATGACGTGAAAAAGTGTCTGTGAAGGCCTAATTTCTGAATAAATGATTTGATTATAGAAGAAGAAAAAATTACAGCCGATCCATAAAATATTTGATCAATACGATCAATGCGATACATAATATTTATTATTATTTATTTCAAGTCATCATACAACTCAAATTCACACAATTAGGTTAGTTAAACGCTAATTGCTAAAAGCTATGTGAATGAATATTACCTGAGTACAGCTGGCTCTGCTGGTCATGTCGCTGCCGATGTAGGCCAGTATGTTCTCGTGCCTGAGCAGGACGGTGCTATATATCTCCGTCTCCCTCCGCCAGCTGGCCTCGTCCCTGGAGAAGAATATCTTCACGGCGACGCTGTCCGCGTACCACGAGCCTCGCCACACTTCTCCGTAGCGACCCTGGGGGGAATTCGTTCGAAAATTACTTATTCAATTCAGGATGATATTGACGTAATCCATAAACTAAGTCTACTGCCGACTACCAAAGCGCAGGTGAAGAAGAAGCGGCGAAAGATGTATTAAAAACTAGCTTTTTGCCCGCAGCTTCGCCCACGTATTTTTTTTGTGGGATGAAAGATACCTTATTTATTTATATCTATACCCAAATTTTCAAGAAGATTGGTTGAGTAGATAGAGCGTGAAAAGGTAACAAACAAAGAAACAAACATACTTTCACATTTATAATACTAGCAGCCCGTCCCGGCATCGCTCGGGTAAAAATTTAATAAATTATACCCCTAAACCTTCCTCAGGAATCACTCTATCTATTGGTAAAAACCGCATGAAAATCTGTGCAGCAGTTTTTGAGTTTATCGCGAACAGACAGACAGATGCGGTAGAGGATATTACATAGTTTTATAATATGTAAAGATTAGTTAGGATTTGAAATTTTGTGCGAAGTTATTACAAACAAGCGGATGAAAGGGGCAGGTGTGTGAGAGTGGAGTCTGTGACTATCAATCATAGATAGATAAAAACTTTATTTGTTACTGTTTCACACAATTACAGACGAGGAAAATATAAGCTAAAAATATTTAAAGTTAACAATGACTTCTGTTGTCTAACGGTCATCATGCCGGATCACGCATCTACACTGGGGGTCCCGGGTTCAATCCCCGGTCAGCAGCTCAACATGGAAAATTATCTTTTTCAGATCGACCCGGGTCTTGGATGTTTATCTATTTATTTATATCGTATAAAATATTATATCGTTGCGTTTGGTATCCCGTAACACAAATTTCGAACTTACTATGGGGCCAACTAAATTTGTGTGATTTGTTTATATTTATTTATGATATGACGACCTCGATGGCGCAGTGGTAAAGTGCTTGCCTCTGAACCGAGATGTCCCCGGTCGGGTCATGATGAAAAATGATCTTTTTCTGATAGGTCCGGGTTTTGAATGCTTATATATATATCACTTTATATATGTATTTGTTATAAAATATAGCGTCGTTGAGTTAGTATCCCATAACACAAGTCTAACCTTCCCGACGCAGTCGCTGAGCGAGACCTGGCGCGCCAGCGTGCGCTGCACCATGAGCGGCAGCCCCGAGCCGGAGCCCGAGGTGGCGGAGCTCTCCAGGTACTCGCGCAGCGTGGAGTCGCCCGCCGCCACCGCGCGCACCGTCTGCGACCCCTCCGCGCCCTCCGCACCCGCCGCGCCCGCTGTCAGGGAAATAGTAGCGAAAAAAAGTAATTATAAAACAATCCCAAAAAACAAACAATATTTAAAGTAAACGTTTTCTATTCCCGATGCTTACATTTCGATTGTGAGGTAAGTAGAAAAAAAAACGTAATTATAAAACAATCCCAAAAACAAACAATATTTAAAGTAAACGTTTTCTATTCCCGCCTTTTTTTCATAAAAAAACAACCAAGTAAAGAACTTTTTAATGCTTTTTTTTTTTCAAGAACGAAAAAGAGCTTCGCCGTTCGATACCTATTTTAAATTAATGACTGTTATATTCATACGAAAACAAGGCTGAATAGCGAAGCGACCTCTTTGGTCATTGGGCTGAACGCATGATGTCTATTGCCAGTATGATGGTTAGATGTACGCAAACTTTTTCGAATAATGAAGTGTTTTTTTTTTTTAATTACTTACCGCTTTTCTAGCTACATTATTACGCTAGAACGCTTGTTTATCACCTACAAGCCCCATTTGGAGGTAATAAGGACCTACTTAGCGAATATGACAGATATAAAATATATTAGGACAAATCACACAGATTGAACTAGACCCAAAATGAGTTCGAGACTTGTGTTGTGGGATACTAACTCAACGATACTATTTTTTAGAACGAATACATATGTAGATAAACGTCCAAAACTCGGGCCGATCAAAAATAGATCATTTTCCATCAGTTCAGAAGCAAGCACTTCACCACTACACCACCAAGGTTATCAATAAATTAAATAAGTTAATTTGATATTCTACCTAGCATACTCTGTAAATCTGTAATGTGTTTTTATTCATAAATAAATAAAAACGGAATTTATTGATGGAAAACTATCTTTTTCTGATTGGCCCAGATCTTGGATGTTTATCTATATATGTATTTGTTATAAAATATAGTATTATTGGGTTAGTATCCCATGACACAAGTCTCGAACTTGCTTTGGGAATAACTGAATCTGTGTTATTTTTATAAAATAAAAAATAAATTAAAAAAACATGTTCAAGGAGAACCAACAGCTTGCATTCTTAAGACTAGATATATATCAATGGATTACAAGATGCCAATTATAGATTCCCGCTGGTAATAAAATTTATGCAGTACCATGTGAACACGGTACATTACGAAGGGAAGGAACATTACTCGATTTGCAATATCTGTAGAAGTTATAAGTAACTATGTAATAATTTTAAGACCATCATTGTACACTTAACACTTTTCACTTGGTTATTAGCTTATTTATATTAATACTAGCTGCGACTGGGTGCATCGCTCTAATGGGAATTTTGCGATAAAAATACTAAATGTATGATTCCAGATTATATTCTACCTGTATACCAAATTTCATAACAATCAGTCTAATAGATTTTGTTTGCAACAGTAACAAACATACACACATCCTCACAAAATGTCGCATTTATAATATTAAGAATGCACACTAGCATCATATTTTATAATAAATTGCCTAAATGGATTCTTCATTTGCCGGACAAACAATTTAGAAATTATATAAAAGAAGTACTTTGTAAAAAGGCGTATTACAAGTCTGATGATTATGTGAACGACAATAATGTCTGGCCCAAGCATGGTGCAGTATCCTCATAACATATGTAATTGATTTATGACATTATTACGTACGTTTTGTACATTTAGCTTTTTATTTATATATATATTTTCTTGTGTGAAAAATTTTCAATAATTTTATTGGAAATACAACTTTTATTTTATTTATTCATTCAAATTTTGTCATTTTTAATAATAATGTAAATTCGTCCTCCTAATTTTTAATATATGTGTAAGACATATAATTGTTAATTGACGTCTTTGGAGAAAAGGCTGCGGTGAAATTTGTTGCACCGCTTCTTCTTCACCTGCGCTTTGGAAGCCGGCAGTAGACTTAGTTTAAGTAATATTTTGACGTCAATAAATAAGTGATGATTTAATTAAATAGCAATATAGTTTTCTATTGTACAATATGTAGTCATAATTTATTTAACAGACTTTAGTGGCCACCGTTTTCCATTCAGTAGATTGTGACAACTGTGTCCGATATAAAACTACAATACTTTTTAATACGGTCCTTACACTAGGAAAGCATATTTAGTCCAAGCCAGATATAGAAAATTTGCTTCTGTTTATAAGAAATTGATAAAATATAATAGTGTGCGCTCGGTACACTCTATTATAATGTAACCCGAGCGAAGCCGGGACGAACCTCTAGTGTAATAAGAAATAATACCTTCGAAATAAGCGCTGGTGAGATGCGGGCTGTAGACGCTGCTGGGGAAGTAGCTGGCGTCGGCGCCCAGCTTGTGCAGCGCTGCGCGGGACACGCGCAGTCTGCGGGACAAACATATTCATTTTATATATTTCATCATCTAAGCTAGCTTTTATTTATAGCTCCAAGAAGAGGACAGACATAGTTTAAACTAGCTCTAGGTCGCGTGAATTTCCTGCGACAGCCGGACATGATTATCATATAAACTTTCACCCCTCATTATAGTCGTTTAGGGGTTGATTTAAAAAAAAAGTAGTATGCCAAATTTCATCAAAATCGGTCCCGTGGTTTAGCCGAGAAAGCAGAACAGATAGACAGACAGTTATCATATTGGACTGCTATACTTGAGATCCCGCGTTCGATCCCCGGTCAGGTCAATATGCAAAATGATCTTTTTCAAATTAATCTTGATCTTGGATGTTTATCTATATATGTATACGTTAAGAATATAGTATCATTGAGTTAGTATCCCATAACACAAGTCTCGAACTTACCTTTGGGCTAACTCAATCTGTGTGATTTATTTTGTCCATATATATTTATGTAAATACTTGATGTTGCCCGGGGCTTCGCTCCCGTGGGAATTTTGAGATAAAATATAGCCTATAGGAATCTTGGATAATGTACCTTTCTAATGGTGAAATAATTTTTGAAATCGGTTCAGTAGTTTCGGAGATTACCCGCCTCAAACATACAAACTCACAAATGCTTACCTGTGACTTCGTCTCAATACAAATATCCCCATAGCGGCTAAAGCGCTGACCACAACTACTGCAGCGGCCACACTGGCCCATAACCGCGTCACGTGCGACGGCACGGGTTCTATTGAGGTGTCGGCGAGTGGCGGCAGCTCAGGGAAGTTGCCGTCATTGCACATGTCTCCGCGACAGCACGTTATGTTGAGTTGGCCTGCGTGCCGCTTGCGGGGGCTGGAAGGTGATAGAATTCGTTGTGCCACATTTACACCCAGCCCTATTCGGCAGGGAAGTGAGCACCCAGTGGGCAGCACGAATATGTTATAGGGCGCACACAGGAATGGAGTAATGAAAAAAACAATTACATTTTTAGAACTTTACGAAATCGAGCAGGCAATATAGGATGCTTATTCAGACATAATGCTATCAAACCAGCAACCTCGACGAGATCGACGTTATATAGTCATTTTTGCGAGTTGAGAGAGAGAGAGAGAGAGAATACGAATATGAAAGCTGAGTGTAAAATTTAGGGAAATATTTACGGCAGGAGAAGTGGCAGTGGGCTGAGTGTAAATGTGAGGTTAGAACTAGTCTAAAAACATTCATAATATGTCATTATCCATCTCCAAACCAAAAATAACTTCAATTCAATGATGGAAGCTCATAAGAGAAGAAGAAACAAACACCATAATATCATACTAATTTGTATGATATTATATGGCGGCCTTACTTTGTGTGAAATCGGAAGGATTTTGACTTTGACTTTGACTTTGAAGTCCAAACCAAAAGGGACCTTATGGCGGCTGGCATTTAGGTCTTTATTACCATTGTTCGAATACAAAACAACGGCTATAATGGCGAAGTGCCGGGCGCAATAAGGTCCCTTTTGATTTGGACGGCACAAATATGGATAGCTACAACAGTCAAAATCCTTCCGATTTCACACAAAGTAAGGACTTGGAGGTCGTAACATCACATACGAAGCTTCGAAATTTTAAGGGCTTTTTTTATGCAGAACAGAACCGATAAAAGTCCATGACTTGCAATTTAAAAAAACAAGTAAATTTAACGCTGCGAAAGCCGAGGGGCTTTCGCGTCCCAGCCCATATAATATAATAGTGGTCGTTCCGAAATGCTAGTAGTTTGTAGCTTTGGTAAATATCATTTGATTTAGAATATGACATGAAAAAGTGCAGGCCTAATTTGCGAATAAATGATTTGATTTTGATAGAATTTCGATAACTTTCCCATATAAGTTTTGTGTCTCAACGGCAATATTAAACGCATTACTTCCAGGTAGAATACCTACCTACATGTTTCTTTAACGTAAGACATAGTTCTGTTCACACTATATTATATTCTTGCAAATAAATATAGTATTGAAAGAGTGGATCGGGTCGGGAGGTTCCCTCTATTGTGGTTGAGCTTCGCGATGGCTGACTCACGCGTCAACTCGTGAACGGGTGCTGCCGGGGGAACTTGGTTAATTATACATATATATATATTTTTTCCTTTCATCAGCACTTGATCACAATCATAATATGTTTCAGTATACCTTTTGACCATGTACTTACATGTTATATTACTTATGTTGTTTTGTGTACTTACATGTTATATTACTGATAAAAATTATACATAAATTTATATTTAAAAAATGGTTAGCCCTTCTGGCATAATAGGGACCAACACTGTTTGAATGAGTTTCTTTCGGCATTTCTTCTCAGCACTGGTCGTTCCGAAATGCTAGTAGTTTGTAGCTTTGGTAAACATCATTTAATTTAGATTATGACGTGAAAAAGTGCCTGTGAAGGCCTAATTTCTGAATAAATGATTTGATTTTGAGTAAACATTATACACACCCTTTCTGAATCCGATTTGTCCTACACGTGAACTGGTAATGGTCGGTCCTCTGCGTGCAGCCGCGCGAGTGCTGCAGACGGCCGTCCAGCGCGCGCACTGAGGACTTGAAGCAGTAGAGGGCGTCGTGACAGATGTGCTCCGGGCCCTCCTCGAGGCACTCCGAGGACTCGCATTGGTAGCATTTGTATCTATAATAGTTGGTACAATGAATTTCTTTAGTGCTGTTTATTTTTTATAATCTATTGAAGAACTAGCGGCCGTCATTCTGGCTTCGCTTGGGTAAAACCATGATAAATTAATCTATAAAAAAAAAACTGGCATCATCAGGTCGCATATTTATTTATTTATTTTTTATACTTATTAGTAAAAAACAATTACTAGTAAAAATTATGATATAGGGGAGCTTTTGCACATGTGTTATACCTTTGGAAATAGGTACTTTGAATTTGTATATTGATGTAAAACTGTAATTGTTGATTCTATTATTGTAAGATTCAAGAATAAGAGTATCAAAGGAAAATGTTGTGTGATTGCCAATTTGGGTGAATTTCACGAGTGTTTTAAACTCCGCCACGGGTTATCATTAGAGTTTCTTAAATTGTACCATTAATTTAATTATCCTATTTTATAAATAAGTAAAGTACTGGTACAATGTTAATTTTACAAATGTTTAATGAAAAAAAAAAAGATTCTTTATTTTTTTTTTAAATGTCAAACATGAATGAAACGCTACACGCCGCATTCAAATGCTTGTGAAGTTAACCCATTTATCCTTCTTTCATTCATATTAGTGTTGTGTTCCTAACAGACTTACAATTGTGTGAAAACTAGCTAGCAAGATTGTGTAAAATTACCTTTTTTGAAATTTTCCTTTCCTAAAGGTTGGCAGTGAAAGAAAAAAAAAAATTTTAAGAATACTTAACATTTTGATTCTTTTTTTATTTTAAATCAAATTTTTGTCAAGGCTTCAGTTGCTTAGTGCAACTATGCCAGCCAAAATAGTTCTAAAGTGTCTTTTTATAACCCGCTATGATGACAAGGTCCCATTTTCGTATCTTACTCATGCCACGTGAGTTTATATACAAATCTGACTCATTGTATGGTAATATACATAGACCACATGCTTAAAGTAAAAAAAATATCAGGGGAAATCCTGCAGACTGGCCACTTCATTGTCATAATTCATAAGGCAACTTCAATAAATTTACACTATATGTGCTGTAATAATCTAGCAGTGTGTGAGGGTAGGGGACACATTACAGGTTAATAATGAGCACCCAATAAGAAAACACTGATTTAGAAATATTGAAAAATAAAATTTAATTACCTAGGATGATGCACCATCATCTGATCGAGGGATAAATGATCGTCTGGCTTCGGAACATCGGGGTGATGTGTGGTTTGTGTTGCTGTATCATCATGTAATGTGTCTAAACCTGGTAGAGCTGTGGAAATAATATCATGAGTTATTATACATATTTGTATGGTATTTTAATTTCCGAAATTAACCACAGAACTATTTTACAATAGTATATATGAATGTCATAAATCTTTATTACTCTTGACTCTTGATAAATTATGAACACAATTTTGTACAATATACAAGTTTTGATTATCTTAAAAAGTTGTATTCAGCAACTTTGAAAAATAAAATAGAACGAACTGATATATTAGGTCCGTGTATGTTGCTCTTGAAAGATATTATTATTTACCTTTTATGGATTTCATGTTATAAACGTAGTAGGTATTTAGTATAATGGTAATCATGAAAAATAATTTCTAGTAGGTAGCTAGAAATATTAGAATATTTAATCACATTCAACAAAAAATAAATCAAGCACTCGAAACGGAGCGTCATCAACGGAGATAAAAAGAAAAACAATAATAGATTCATGTCGGTCAAGTGCGGAAGCTGCATTTTTTCGTTTTAAAATAAAGTTAAAGACTTGAAAATTGTACCAAAGGAGCGTTGTTCATTATACTACAAGAAAACACCAATATATTAATTAAGTCTTACCGTAACACGCACTTATTACTAAAAATGTGAACAGATATCCAAAAATGACAACGTCCGCCATTCTTCATTCATCATAACAATGCACTAATGAAGTCAAATGTAATGCATGTTAATGAAGACTTTAATAAATTGTGCACATTTATCAAAAATAAAAAAATTATAAATTTTAAGTAAATTTAAAAACGAATAGTTAATTTATAGAAATGTGATTTAAACAACTTATTAATTAAGGAATAACATAGTGACTAAACGGAACCAGAAGTAAGTACACTTCTTTGCACATGCATGTTGTCGTACGTATACTCAGCACATAAAACATATAGTGGCAACCGCAAGTGCCAATAAATAAAATAATAATTAATGTACCTAAACAAAATAAAAATGTAAATCAAAGATGTTGATGTGAAAAAAATAGTAGATGTGTATATCTGTATTTTAAGTTTTATATTGTATGTATGTACAGAGTGCGTGCGTGAAACTGACTAGACTAGAAGTCACAAACATATACGTTCGGATTATCTCGAAATGGTCCTATTGATGTAAACACCGTTGAGTTTATTATTCACTTTCTTTTACCGTTTTGTCACAAGAAGAAAAAAACCTATTCCATTGAAAAGATCGTTCTATTTTCTATTCAATAAAGACCTTTTCCTCAAAAATTATACTGCATTTATAAATTATCAAACAATTTTCATACATCTCTCACGAATGGTCGGTTCTTATTTATATATAAAATCCGAACACATTTATTTCAAAAACTAAACGGTTCCTTGACTGGACCTACTTGTGTTTATTTTTTTTTCGTTTTCTAAAAAAAGCATATTTCAACATTAATATTCAGGGAACTATTTATTTCTAGATATTGTTGATTGATTGATTGATTGTGATTGTTGTAAAACAATAGTTTAGTGAAAAAATGCCACGAACAAAGAAGCCAGCAAAACACCAAGAAAAAAAAGCAGAGGAAGATGAAGCTTACAAAAAATTCAATAAACTGGGTATGTATGTACTAACTACTATAACCTTATGTATATCAGTTGTTAAGGCATATTTTAAGTGATTTATGGACTCAATAATCTCACTACAACATGACACTTTTACACTTCGTTCCAGGATAAAAAAATACTTTAGGAGCTGTAAAGGTTGTAAATAGACTCATCTAAACTCTATCATGTAAACCTTTTTTCAGTGATAGACCAGAAGAACAAAATAGATCAGAGAACCAACATGGAGCTGCGAACATTGGAGATCACCTTTAAGATACTGCTCGGGTCCTTAAGCGCAAAGTACTTGCAAATGACTGTGGGCCAACTGGTAAGGAGCTTTTTATATAATAAAATAGTCATCATGTCATGACCTGCACGGATCTTTTAAGCCGCGGTAATAGGGGCTAATTAGCAATGAATCTGGATATCTTGATGTGTTGTTCACTGTACATATAGTGGGATTCTGTGCACCTTAGAATAGGATTGGATGTGGTACAAGCCCATTGAGAGACATCACTTTGGCAAGTGATAGCATTAGAATTTCCAAGGAGATTGATGTATAGAGCAGAATATTGATGTATTGGATGGTTATCATTTTATCTATTAACTTTATTGTATACCATAAAAGTTAACAAGAACTATGCGGACTTAATTGCCATAAGGTATTCTCTGCCAGTCAAACCTTGGGACCAAATAGAAAAACAAATAAAGGGTGGTACTTTAAAATGTAACACAAATCAAATTTACTATGTAAGAAATATACTTATTTATAATTTGTATATATATTATTACATACGTTTTGTACATTTAGCTTTTTATTTATATATATATATTTATTTTGTGTGACAATTTTCAATAATTTTATTGGAAATACAACTTTTATTTTATAAATTCATTAAAATTTTGACATTTTTAATAATGATGTAAATTCGTCCTCCTAATTTTTTATATATGTATAAGACCTATATTTGTTAATTGACGTCCTTGGAGAAAAGGCTGCGGTGAAGTTTGTTGCGCCGCTTCTTCTTCACCTGCGCTTTGGAAGCCGGCAGTAGACTTAGTTTAAGTAATTTTTTTGACGTCAATAAGTGATGTATATCATCCTAAATTGAATAAAGAATTTTGAATTTGAATTTAATTTTTATAAATTCTATTCTAAAATTGGAAATTTCTTATTTATAGTAAAACTTCAAATGGTCCACAAGTAAAATTGTATGGGAGGATTCTGTGCCAAAATTGATATCAAGGGCTTAGTGCTTGTTACACCTAGTTCATATATGGATTGTGTGTGAGTGTCATTAAAAAGATTTAAAAAAATCTTTTCAGAAAAATGAACTTCATCTCAAAGAGGTGACAAACACAAGGAGGACCCGCAACTCGACACGATCAGCGTCTCATGATGATGGTAAACATTACTTCCAAATATAGATGGTTTATGCCCGAGCACAAGTTTTATGTCCAGTTTAAATTTGAACGCAAACAAATTTACATTACTGTTTTAGGACTGGACCTCGGTCCTGACTGTTGCAAGTTTGTGCCAGGGCATACAGTACTGCCATCTTCCCCATTCTACTCTCATCAAAAGTAGATTTTAGAACTAAATATGCTAAGATATTCTTTCCAGTAAATGATATTGTCTATTATTTCCTTGACGTTCATCTTTTATATGCTTTTGTTCTTTATTCACTGCTCTTCCTAAACATTACACAATCCATTTATCATACATATTGCAATTAGACTTAGTATAATTTTAATGTAACTTTAAAAGTAAAGGACACAGAGTACCTTTCATCCGGGAAAAATAACTGCTTCCATGGGAAAATACGCAGGCGAAGCCGCGGGCTAAAGCTAGTGGGAAATAAACCACACTCTTCTCTCTACTACTTAAACTGAAATAATACAAATAACAGTTTTTTCCGTCGGCAATCACATATGAGTAACCCGTATTTTCATGAACAGTCTATACTATTATCATAAAGAGGTAAGCGTTTGTGAGTTTGTATGTTTCAGGCGGGTAATCTCCGAAACTACCGAACCGATTTCAAAAATTCTTTCACCATTAGAAAGGTACATTATCTAAGATTGCTATAGGCTATATCTCAAAATTACCATGGAAGCGAAGCTCTGGGCAACATCTAGTTAATAATAAAGATAATTTTAAAGTGTTCACTCTATCATAGAAAGTTCATTTCATTACATTCAATTATAATCTCTTCACCATGTATCACATGTACTAACAACCAGTTTCAACTAACCGGGAGCTTTCTGGGCCAGGCTATCTGACGGAGAACTCCTCGCAGGGCTCCGGAGAGAAGGGAACCAAGAAGTTTGGTGAGTACGCTGCAACGCTTGCTGGATGGTCTTCTTTATCATCATGTTTATTGTCATTATTTCGTTCGGCTTGTAAATTTTGTTGTTATTAGTGGAGCACATGTAATTTTGTGTAAAAACTGTATTAAAATAAAGTGATTAATTGTTTTCAGCGAATTGACTATAAAACACTGGCAATTTTTTTCTTTTCAAGTGTGTTAATTGCAAACATTTGTGTTAGATTATTTATTTAACTTGCCTAAAGGCATGTTACAAGTACATAATTTTGTGTGCAATAACAATGAAATAAATAAATAAAAGAAGAAAATCAAATTGCATCGTCAGCGGTGCCGTCGTCGAGCAGTCGCTGGGCCGGCCGGCGGTCGCGCTCGGCCGACGCGGCCGCCCGCAAGCCGCCCAGCACCGCGGCCAAGGCGATACAGCGGCGCCGCAGTCGCTCAGTGTACAGAACCCCGGCATACAACAAGAATGCAATGGTTAACTACCCGGCTATTACTCCTAAGGTAACAGATGAGTATTGTTATTTTTTATTTTTAAAACTTGCCTCGGCGATGTCTATGTCGACCAGTCGCTCGACCGGTCTTCGGCCGCTCAAAGTATAGTGTGCGTAGCGCGACTTTGCTATTTACATCTCACCATCATCAGCTAACCAATCACAGTGCGCCATTGTGACGCAACAACAACCACACCGCAATGTGATTGGTTCGCTGCGTCTCACTGCGAATCGATTCGATGGTGAGATGTATAAAGCAAAGTCGCCCTACCCACTCAGAACCCCAAGACAAGACCCTACAACAAGAATCGGATATGATCGGTGTGTCTGTTCGCCATAAACTCGAAAACTTATTTTTGTTTTCACAAATAGATACAGTGATTCCTGAGGAAGGTTTAGGGGTATAATATGTTTTTATGATTTCAATATTATGATTTTACTCGAGCGAAGCCGGGACGGACCGCTAGTACAATATTACTAGTACAATACTAGCCTTTGCCCGGGGCTTTGCCCGCATGATTTCCCACGGGAGCAGCAATTTTTCCAGGATGAAAGGTACCCTATGTCCTTCTCCGTACTTCAAACTATATGTACGCAAAATTTCAAGAAGATTGGTTGTGTAGATATAGAGATAACATACAAACTTTCTTTCGCATTTATATTATTAGTTAGGATTTGTAGGCCGCAGGCCGCCACTCCGCTCGCAGTAGGTATTGTTTGACATCAAGTCATTAATTATATTTACAAATTTCATCGAATTTAGCCCAGCGGTATAGCCACGAAAGCATGACAGACTTTCGCATTTATAATTTTATATTATTATACGCTTGCCAGTTTCATTCGCGGCTGTGGAGCCAACAAGTCGGGGTCCATATAAAAAACAACTTTGAAGTCTCTTATACGGAAGTTTAATTAAACTGTATTTCAAGTCAAGACAACATTTTTATTTTGCCAAAATTAAATATATTTTTTGGCTTTCAGTTGAGAAATCAATATTTCAAAGTATTATAAAGTCAAAAGGTATAATTCAAATATTAAAAACGTTTTTTTATTAAATAAATTAATACTCGCACACACACCAAAATGAATGAATATATTTTTTTCTTTTATTTATTATAAATGTAATTATAATTTATTATATTATATTAGTAGTTTGTAGCTTTGGTAAATATAATTTAATTTAGAATATGACGTGAAAAAGTGCATGTGAAGGTCTATTCTCTGAATAAACGATTCGATTTTGATTTTATTTACTTTTCGTACAATGTATGTAATTGATTGTTAATTTCTGATTATTGTAGCTTTCAACGCCCGACCACAAGGATGATCCGAACACAGGGATGATTTATTTACATCCATCGTTCAAGCAACTTATTAATTTATTATCCTTTTATTTATATGCTTATTTCTGTTAATTATTATCCCTGTAAGAATTGAATTTTTTAATTACATTTTTTTAAATGAACAAACTGGACATAACCCAATTTGATAGTGTAGCTTACGGGAAAAAGGTTGTGTTGTCATTGATATTTATTATAAACGATTTCAGGTGAACCCTCAAACCCCGCTGACGATACTGCGTCAGCCGAGGCAGGGTGAAATGGTAGTGTCGATGTCCGGCTCCCCCGTCATGGTGCCTTCAGTATACACGTGAGCTTTTATAACAATTTCATACTTTGTTCACTAGCTGTTGCCCGCAGGTCCGACCGCGGCAAGCAATCCAAAAACCTTCAGGAATTGTTTGAATGTTTCATTCAATAACTACTGTTTCATTTATACTAAAAATACAAATAATAAAACAAAATGAAACGTGAATAATTGCACAGTCAATCAAAAATGCCACCCGGAATTGTACCCGGTTCAAAAGTACCCATAACGCTAGCTGCGTTCCCTCGTTGGATAGCAATTGATAGCCTTTGAACCAAGTACCAGCCGGAGCGGTAATAGTCATATCGACGACACCTTAAACGCCGTCCTATCTCACCACATGGGCCAGCCAGGTCCGGGTATATATATATATATATATATATATATATATATATATATATATATATATATATATTATAAAATATTTTTGAGGAATTCAATTAATACTGGAAGAGGCGCCTTTATGGGATAAGTCCGCCATTGTTTATTTACCTTCTTGCAAACTCGCCTCTATTAGAAGACCGACTGCGACTTAGAAGTTTATGTGCAGTTGACTGTACATAACAAGAAGGTAAATAAACAATGGCGGACTTATCCCATAAACCCGGGTCCGGGTATATATATCTATATATATATATATATATATATATATATATATATATATATATATATATATATAAACTTCTAAGTCGCAGTCGGTCTTCTAATAGAGGCGAGTTTGCAAGAAGGTAAATAAACAATGGCGGACTTATCCCATAAAGGCGCCTCTTCCAGTATTAATTGAATTCCTCAAAAATATTTTATATGAGCACTAGCTGCGCCTCGGGACTTGGTTCCCGTGGGAATTTCGTGATAAAAAGTACCCTATGTGTTATTCCAGGTTATATTCTAACCGTGTACGAAATTTCATAACAATCCGTCCAGTAGATTTCGCGTGAAATATTAACAAATATACATCACATATACACAAATACATGCTCACAAACTTTCGCATTTATAACTAGCTTTCCCCGCGGCTTCGCCCGTTATTTTTCCGGGTTGAATGGTACCGTATGTCCTTCTAATTTTGCATACATATAGACGGAAATTCAAACTATATGTATGCAAAATTTCAAGAAGTTTGAGTAGATAGAGCGTGAAGAGGTAACAAACAAACTTACTTTCGCATTTATAATATTAGCATTAAAGGTCATAAGCACAGTTGTGCCGCACCGCTCCCACCCGGCAAGATGACGTTCATCGAAAAATGTGCTTTAAGTCGTCGTCTGTAGACATATTTTACATTGACGACACGAGAGCTGGCAGTGAGTAGTCCGCCATTTTGTTGTCATTGTAAAGTAAGTCTACAAAGTACGCTTTAAAGCTCAATTTCCAATGGACGTCATCTTGCTGGGTAGGAGCGGTGCGGTACAACCTGTGCTATGTATGACCTTAAGATTTGATTAATTTTCAGAATGCAACCGGAAGAGAAAGCGAACTGCAACATCCTACTGCAAGACGGGACAATGCTGTCTCTCCAACCGAAGCAGCTTCAACAAACCCAAGACTACATCCCCTACTCCCTCATGGACTCCAACGTGCTCAATCAGCTGAAGATCTTGAGGGAGAACCTGGACAAGGTCGTCAAGTTTGGCGAGAAGAAAGTTGTCAAGTAACACAGTATAGAAATGTTTACTTGTTACGGTAACACTACAGAGATCTGTGGGTGAAGTGCGGGTTCGAAATTACTTCTCACCATCGAATCGATTCGAAGTGAGACGCAGCGAACCAATCACATTGCGCCATTGTGACGTAAAGACGACAGTCAACGACCTCGGTGGCGCAGTGGTATAGTGCTTGCCTCTGAACCGAGAGGTCCCGGGTTCGATCCCCGGTCGGGTCATGATGGAAAATGATCTTTTCTGATTGGCCCCGATCTTGGATGTTTATCATAAATCTATCATCATATTTGTTATAAAATATAGTATCGTTGAGTTAGTATCCCATAACACAAGTCTCGAACTTACCTTGGTGCTAACTCAATCTGTGTGATTTGTCCTAATATATTTAAAGACAACCAACCACACCGCAATGTGATTGGTCCGCTGCGTCTCACCTCGTATCGATTCGATGGTGAGAAGTGAAGTGCAAACCAGCACTAACCGCTCTGATGAAGTGTCTTAAAGGCTTTTTTATGTGGCAGTTTCGTCAAATGTTAGATTTAAGTGGCCGTTCATTAATCGCGTGATGAATTTTTTAGCATTTTCAAATCTGGCTTAGGTTTTATCGCTGTACGATGTTTAGAACTCGCGATATTGACAATATCAAGTTATAAGATATAAACGCGAGATAAACGCAGACGAAACATTGTTTTTAATTACTTCCCTTTTTAATTTAACCCCCGACGTAAAAAGAGGGGTTGTTATGAGTAGTAATTTGTAGCTTGTGAGAAATAACTATAAATATAAAAATTGACGAGAAAAAGTGCCTGTGAAGGTACTAATTTCTTGAGTTTAAATTATTTGAGTTTGACCGCTAAGCTGTCTGTGTATGTGTGGCAGCGTAGCACACCAACAGGTGAACCGATTTGGATAGCAAATTTTTATGCGGTGGCTCTTTGATATGTTTGATCAAAATCGGTTCAGCTGTTGAAAAGTTGAAGCGAAATGATTAATAAAAGTCGGGGGTTATTTAATTTGTCTAAAAAATAAACTAGTAACCTCCGACGATAGAATGAAGAGAGTTATAATTTTAACATGTCTGTGTATCTGTATGTCTGTGAGTGGCATCGTATCAGCCAAACGATTGAACCGATTTTAATCTAGATTCTTAGCATTAGCTTTGACTTAAAGGCGTTATGTGTGTTTAATTCCACGTAATGACCACGACCCTCAGCCATGAGGAATACGACTATGAAGATTCTCAACCTTGACCTTGACAAAATCATCGCGTTTCGTCGAACGATGGAGCCATAACACAAGAAAGTACACAGTTACTTACATTAAATGTCAAAACCTATAGAAAACAACAGAGCCGCAACGTGCAACTCTAAAATGTAACTTTAAGACACTTTATCAGTACTGTGGCTTGTATTACTTAGTTTAATATTGACTGAAGTGTGAATGTATACTTGATTATGTATTATCTCAATTATTAATGTTATGGCTGATAATGTGTTGTGTTTGTCTATATAGTATTAAACTGTGGACCAAGAACTATATTTCTTTCATTTATAATAGCGCAATGTGTAGTTTTTTTAAATATTGTAATGACCTAAATGTGGTCCACCCACTATTTTAAAATATTAGAATACTAGCTGCGCCCCTGGGCTTCGCTCCCGTGGGAATTTTGGGATAAAAAGTACCCCATGTGTTATTACAGGTTATATTCTACCCGCGTACCGAATTTCATAACAATCCGTCTGGTCAATTTTGCGTGAAAGAGTAACAAACATACAAACTTTCGCTTTATAAATATCAGTAGGATTACTACGGTTATCACAACGAAAACAAGGATGTTTGTGCTTCTACTTGCCGCTAGATGGCGATAAGTAGACGCAAGTCATGTCAGTTGCGGCTTGAATAAAATCTGATATGACTAAATGGAAGTATGTAATAAATTCAGAAAAAAAAACATTATTTTAATATCACTCCTTTATTATAAATTAAATTAATATCAAATTGATGATATAGATAAATTATAGTGCATTCCCACGCCAGAGCATACTTAAGCTCATATCCGCAAAAAATAGACAAAATCACAGAGTAAACTAACTCTAGCAATAGCAATCTACTAAGCCAAACCACAGATTGTAGAGGTACGGTATTATACTTTCAATAGGCTATATTATTATTTGTGAACTTACAAATCTTATACGAATATGCGTGTATCGCAGTATAAGATTTTGAAAATAATAATAATGAAATGAAAAACATTCTAAAAGATTATCCATGAGCGAAGATATTACAAAAATTTCGTACCAATTATGTTACAAACAGTAGAAAATCATCGCGGGTGCTGTGTCCTCTTGGCTGGCAACACTGATTTTTATCAACCAATCTTGACCATACTATTTGGTATTGTAATTGCAAAAATATGTAGTTCGTTAAAATCAGTCTTCTACTCGGACAGACTGTACGTGTACATATATAAATCGATCGAATGCGAAAACGTTTTACTATATTATGTTTTGTGTAACTGGCACTAAGCGCTCTGAACCAACTATTCAACGGTTTAATTCAACGGGAACAGAAACGTGCTGCCATGTTTGTGTCATCGTGTTAATGATAAAATGGTATTCTCGACAACTTTTCACGAATTCTTTATTGAGGATTTCGGTTTATCTTTTCGTTTTGGGGTTTTACAGACACAGATGTGTTGCAAATAACACAGTCGATAAGAAAGACAGATGCTAAAAAAAAGATATTAAAACATATTATAGTATAGCTCAATGTTAATATTATAAGAGTGTAAAAATACTAACGATGGATCTTCACAACAGATTTTAGACGTAGAAGAAATGTATATAAATTGAACTATAGATACAAAAATAAAATATTAATAAATTCCGTTGCAGTGATAGATTAAGCATATCCGTGTTTTCCGAGTGTCTGTTCGACTTCTTTCACGTATTTCTCTGCAACCTTTTGTTGTCTCATTGCTGCCACCTGTATATAACATAACAATCGTCGGTTATAGTTTGATTCTGATTATACACATCGCCGAACTTTGGCGATTTCGACATACATTACTGGTGTTTTTTCCACGGTAAAATGTATGTTCATACGCCTGAAAAAAAATCCAATTTCTTATGGGTTTTATTAATTGATCCTACTCCCTTGAAACCTTTCTTACCTTCTGTTTGATAACCTTCCTCTCATACTTGTCCTGCTGTTCCAGCTCCATGCGCAAGGCCACACCCTCATTGTGTATCTTCTCTCGTAGTTCAGCCCTGGGTAAAAAAAAATGTTAGTACATATCATACCTGCAAATTGCCTACACGGCTAGACTCTCCGATGTATTTTTACAAAGTATTCAGTTTCTTTTTGTACAGTTTAATTTAGTTTTATCTGTGTTGTAGTGTTATTTCAATGAAATGAAAAAAAAAAACAGTAATCATGACAATCAAATGATGGACATTTGATTTGAAATTCGCGTCCATTCGTTTCGCTTTTGAACAACTTCAATAGGTAATCGATTCGGAACCTCCTGATAAAACTCAGGAGGTTTTGGCTTCGGTTTTAGGCTCCGATTTTTGATGGCAAACATTAAATATACAGATACTTATTATGATATTCTACCTGGCGCGCTCCTTGTCATTGATCTGTTTCATGATCTCCTGGCGATGCTTCTCGATGCGGGCTTTGCGTTTGTCGTCCAACTGAAAATGTTGAAATAAATTGAATATAATATTCATAATCTTTTGTCTAAATATATCTTCGGTAGTATATTTACTCAAGATCTCAAAGAGTGAAATTTTATTTAGGTTTGTGAGCACTATCTAATTCGCATTGTACCTACTAGTTACTTCATTCGATGAAGTTCTAAATTTTCTTGTGTGGTCTTGAGCACACATTATCTGTCTACCCGTTTCTATACCACCGTTGATTCATGAAGACATATTGGTCATTTAATTCTTTTCTATAATTTAAATATATTGAATTTGAATTTTGCGTATGTTCATTTTTTTATTTACAAATAAATGCTTACCAAACAATGTACCTGTATTCCAAATTGCAACAGCAAAACATAGGTATGTTCACTCAACATCTAGCCGATGGGTCTATGTTTTACATGTAAATGATTATTTTTGAATCACAGCATAATTCAGCTAGTATAATAACATTCATATTATTAAACCGCACACTGCACACTCAAGTGGGCCGGTGCAACATGGTCTAGTCTATATAAATTAAATTGAAGTTTCTCGCCGCAATCGATGACTCATTCTCTCCCGAGTGACCAAACCTATATATAGTCGGGCTAACTTGACGGCTTAAGTTTCCATCGAAATGGCTCCGTTCTGACAATAAAATATTTAGTATCCGATAGAGTTGTCCGATAGTTTGCAGATTCGCCATCGACACGCAAAGAAGAAGTGATTGATTCCTGGAATTCCTCATGTTGTAATACTTACCGCTTTCTCCTTAGCGATGAACTCTTCATTCTGCCTTGCGGCGTTATTGAAACTCTGCTCGTCTTTGGCAATCTCCCGCGCAATCATGCGATGGATGTCTGTGATCTGATAATTCAGAACATGCTTTATAGTTAGATTTCGTTAAGCAGGTAATTTGAAAAATGTTGTGGAATCATTGTGCTATACGCAGGGTAAAATATCGTCTAAATATAACGAGAGTCTAACAGAACTAGAGCGCAGACGGTTTACCGTCTGCGCTCTAGTTCTCTTATAATAAGATTTCTATTCAGAGTCTTGTTCCAATGATATAACCTACCATATATATGTAGAAATAATTGGTTTCCTAATACAGATTTTGCTGACTAAAAACATTAGATATTTCGTATCTTGGTTGCAATCTGGTGGTAGCTTCAGATACAATCCAAACTCGATTTTAAATGAAAAAATGCGCGTCCTTACCTGACAAGAAATAACTATCTCCCTCTTATCTTAACGTGTTCCCGGTTGCATTGGGGCCTGTGAAGCCGGGGTACAAAATCTTGAAAATTCTGCTGTGATATTAATACTTACCGGCCGTCTGCCAATAATGTCAACCTTTGGAAATGTTATCATTGCCTATCAGTTGCTAAGGCTTTGTATCCCTTAGTGTCACATCTACAGGAGGACACATTTTCTAGAAACTCTGTTTCACCAATGAAATGTACAGTTCCTACCTGCTGCACTCTAGCTTCATGCAATTGCTTCATCTCCTTGTTTCTCTTGATAGCGGCTTCTCTCTCCCTACGACGGTACTCCCTCTCCACGTCCTCCTGGATTTTCAGGTTACGGATCCTCTCTAACTCTTCTTTCAGCTCTTGCTCGGCCTGACGAACAATATTGGTGTGTGAGGTTTATTCTCAAACTGCATTAACTCCAAATCACAGTGAAGAACACGAAAAATAACTTCGATTAAGGTTACCTTTTGGGCTTTAGCGATATGGTCAATGCCCTTCTGCTTGGCTGCTTTGATGGCGTCAGCTTCTGCCTTGTTCCTCGCCTCCCTCTCGTGTTTCTGTTTGATGAAGTTGGATATGCGGAGGTCCATGATGCGCTCTTCCTCATTCTGAAGCTGCTTGTAGTAGAGCAGCTCGGCGTTGCCTGGTGGGGTTATTGGAGCCTTTTTAGTATAATATGAAAATATGATTAGGTTATGGCGAGTTTAATATTACTTGAACCAGAAATGCATTTTGTGTTCATCCTTCCAATCACAGGATATGTGGTAAAAGTGTCAGTGGTGTGGGTAAAGACTGTACGTAGATACCTAATACTCGGTATACCGTACCTTGATCCAATACCTCTTTCAGTTTAGCCTGCCTGCCGTGTTTCTCCCTCAGTTGTTTCGCCTCATCTATCTGCATGGCTATGTTCGCCTGGTTTACGCGGATGCTCTCTTCTTCAATGCGCTCAGCTTCCATTATCTGATACATGGTAAATTAGGTTAATAAATGACAAACTCTTTTTATCATCAGTATAGATTTTTTCTGTCCACTGCTGAGATTTTTTCTGGCATCTCGTTGCTCAACGACTCTCTCTCTCATCTTTATATCTAGCAATGTGAACTGTGCGTATAGCCCGGGGTCAGTGAAGAAAATAAACCTTAAAATTTTGAAGATTTAGCTGTGTGATCTTAAAACCTGCCACCTGCTTGACGTCAACTACTCTTGGGTGGGAATGCTAATGTTGTATCAATTCTATTCTTCATAAAGATGTCGATACTTGGGCGTCTCCAATTTCTACTACAAGCGATTTTCCTCCATACTGCTAAACTGTAATAATGACCATACCTTGGCAGTCTCATGAGACTTGATCTGCTCCTTCAATGCAGATAGATTCTGTAGCCGGAGTTGGTGTCGCCTCTCCTCCTCATTCTCAGCTCTCACCACCGCTGCTTGACGGTTTTCTTCCATTATTGCATCTAATCTGAAAATTACAGATTATCCCTCATTATGTTATGATCCACCGACTATATTCAAATTCTAAATTCCTTATTCAACTTAGGATGATATACATCACTTATTGACGCTAATATTTACTTGGACTAAGTCTACTGTCTACTTCCAAAGCGCAGGTGAAGAAGAAGCGGCGCAAACTTTAGCGGAGCCTTTCTTCTATGGACGTCAATTAACAAATGTGGATCTAAGTTTTACTAGACCACCGTTAATTCGAAGGATATCTTTCCCCTTTCGACCTCTGGATCCACCAGTGGATCAAAGGATACCCTATTACTCTTTGATCCACATTTTTCCTAACAGCTCCCTGTCATCTGAGTATTTTTTAGGTTGGAGAGAGTGTAGGATCGACTGGGCCTACTTGATAGAAAGTCGTACCGTCGTTCTTCTTCATCCAATTCCTTCTTGATCAATTCTTTCTCGTTGATCTGCGCGTCGCGGATGGCGTGGCACTTCGATGCTAGGATGATTCGGTTGCAGAGGCGAGGTCCTTGCATGTTATCGGCTCGTATCACTGAGGAAAGTTATTATTAATAAGTCAACAAAAAAATCGGCTGTGATTTTACAACGCCGCCTTCCTGACGTATACCGTCCTTGGGAATGCTGCTGTCGCCATCAGTTGTCAAGGCTATGTGTAAGTATACCTTACATACTTTTGGACGTTCTATCAAGAAGACCTCTCAGAACTTTGTAGAATCCAAAAACTATAGATTAGGCAGGAAGGTAATATTTATCATATTCACCGACGACGGTTACGCCAACATCAACTGCCACATCAATCAGCCAGAAGGGCTACTACGAAACATATATACTTATATCGTGTATGCATCGTGTAAAGAAAGATGGTACTTGTGGACGTAATGAAGGTCTCGGAGGAGATATAACTTCGCATTTCTAAATGAACACGTCCGCCAAGCAGTGTTCGAGACAAATGCTGAGCTACAATGCTACGCGTCTTTAGACAACATGACTACTCTGCCAACAGCGTACGAAGAACAGTCTTACTTTCAGCTCTGGACAGCGTGTGAGCCGCCTGGTCTGGTCCTTCCAATTCAGGGTCGGCAGTCCCGCCGGCCGTCTCTGCCCCTGGCTGCGGCAACAGACTGGCCTTCAATTTCTGCTTTCGAGCTTCTGATTCCTTGGCAGCTTTCTGAATGGCCTCCTCTTGATCGTGCATGGCTTGAAGCTGTTCGTCTTGAGACACGATCTGTGAAGAATCAGGTCTTTTCTAAGATAGAGATGAGAGAGAGAGATGTTATTGGTATGACATGTGAATATGTATGTTTGTCGGGGTCTTATATTAGTAGTTATTTTTTATGTCATGGTAGCTACATAGTTAAATAAAGTAATACTTAGTTACTCGAAAAAAATGAAATGTTAAAGAAAAGGAGAAACGCCTGGCCAATATAGTAAAGCAAATTTATTCATTTCATTAAGTACGCGTTGAAAAATACTTTCATCAGGCGCTTACCCTGGCTTGCTGCTGAAGGCGTTCATAGTCCGATTTATGCATCACAGCGGGGTAGTAGTTAGTTTGTTTCCTTGGTATTATAATTTTTCTCCAACCTCCCATCTGGGGTACCATGGAATACTCCCAATTTGGGTGCTCGCATTTGTGTATTGGTCGTTTTGTTATTGGGAATTTCCAACGACAGTCGTAAGGCCTATAAGAAAAGGAAATAGTTTAGAAATAGTCAAGTATATAAGAGATGCAAGGATTATTTGAAGGCAATAAAGTACTTGTGCAGTTGGTAACAGCCTGGGTCACTGCCTTTATCTACTCTGTGATATTTGATCCCTACATGGGGATTTGGGGTGGGCTGTACTTTAGGCATTGTAGATTAAGAAAAAGGGAAATAATAAAAAACACTATTCGTTATTAATGTGCTACTCAGAAATTGACGTTACTTGGCAACATAACAAATAAATAATTTTAATGTTTAACATAGCAACGCTCGACGCTGCGGCGCGCTGGAACTGCGTAAACTTTCAAACAATAAATATAGAAAATATAGGTATGCATCACACAAATAAGTATCTACTTTAAGTATGATTTCGTTAGTATCGGCAATATTTTATCTATTTATATAAAAAATTACTAACAGTACCTACTTACTTATATCCCAATACAAAGTTTTAATGATGGTGATTTATTTGGCTGTATACTTATTATATATATTCTTATTTTATAAAAAATATTATATGTTGCTAGTATTGCATTTTCACCATTAATTAGGGTATAGTTGAGAAGGTTTAAAGAGCTCGTGTGCATACAGTTATTGGGTAAGAGTGAAGCCAGGACAGGATACTCAAGAACTCTTTGATCACAAGTATATGTATTGCTATCTCTTTCATCTGTTACCCAATTTCTTGCGTGCTGAAAGCTAAACGGTGACTACATACACATTATACCTATGTATATACCTCGCAATACATAAGAAAGAGAGGTTGAGCTACCTACCGATCAGTGAGATCGCTCCAATATTTCATATTCGTGCGTGAGCGTTAGACAGGCAAACTTTCGGATTTAAAACAATTATCGGGCTTTTGCCCGTCTAAACCCAACGCTGGCCAGGTATATAATAATTTTAGTCAGAAATAGGAAAAGCACAAAAGGTATTTTAAATCACGAAATCCCTACGGGGTAGAAAAGTAACCTGCACTGCTGCGTAAAAAATACGGTATATATATAGGTAGCAATTTCATTTAATATGGCAACACTATTTTGTTATGTCATCATCGTAGCTTTCAATAGTGATAAAAAATCTGTTGCTCGGAGGAAGTTTCAAAGTTTTGTTTTGTAATTTCATCATGCAATTTTTTTACATTAAAGAATTATAACTCGGGATGTTGTATGTAAAAACGAAAAATAATGATTGTTTTCTTTCCCTAAAGTGTCCTACACGTTTGATAAATTTAGGAAAAGGTTAATATTATCCTTGCTAAAATTGTGACTTTGGGTAGGTAGTTAATACCTATTTACATAATAATATTTGCCATGGAGTCAATAGAGAAAGCGAAATCGAAAAAATCAGAGTATATTGCGCCTTTATTGGTAAGTTTTTTTAAGAACTTTACGAATTTACATTCCAATGATTTATTCTAACCTCAAAACTGATACCATTACCTGAAAATATATATTTCAACCCTAGTTTTTATACAAATACATTATGAACGTATTTGAATTGTAGTTATAAAAATTCCTAGCCGTAATGCAAGTCTTAGCTAGTCTGAGCTTATGTACAAAAATAAATAAATTTGATTTTAATGTTTTGAGGCTGGAGCCTTAGCCGGGGTGTCTGTGGATGTGGCCCTGTACCCTCTAGATACGTTGAAGACCCGTCTTCAAAGTGAGAAGGGCTTCCAAAAGGCTGGCGGCTTCAGAGGAGTTTACCGAGGTGTGTGCTTATATTTCAAGACGTCCACGTTGCCCAAATTGTGTGATGGCAGAATGAGATGGTTTCATTTATTTTATAACACACTAGCAACTCATTAAGCTGACGCGTGCGTGTCTTGAAGTTTCGACATTTTATCCAATCTGTTCTTAAACTGTTGGCTGAAGGGGCAGTGACAACATTCTCATTGAGTTTGCTCCAGTCTCGAACCACACAATTTGGTAGAAATTGTGAATAGAAATTACTCTTTGGTTTTCTTTTTGGCGATGTGCGACATAGTATCAAGGAATAACCTATTAATTTATTATTTTCCAAGAGTTTAAACAGATGTTGCAGACTAGGTACATTTGATCACTCAATTTTTTGTTACAAGTTCTAAGACTGTCACAGTCAACATATTAAGACAAATATTGAAAAAGAAAAGGTTTTATCAGCTCAAATTATGAATATTTTTCCAGGTCTGCTCACAGTAGCCACGAGTTCAGTGCCCACAACAGCTTTATTCTTTGTTTCCTATGAGACCACGAAGAAAGTGGTGACGCCTCTATTACCATCCCAATATGTCCCGGTGGGTCACATGTTGGCTGCCAGTGTAGGGGAAGTGGTATGTAACATTCAAGTTAAAATTTATAAAGTGTGTGGTTGCCGCCTTAGAATAGGGCTCCATATCCCCATGTGGATCACGGACATTAGAGTCTACTGTGGAGTGTGGTCCCATCCTAGAATAGGACCACTCAAGTCTGGCTGTGTTTGTCAAACGAGGTAAAGGAACACGGCTCAGGCAGATGATAGACAACAGTAGCATCCCAAGGAGGGTTGACGTCAGGAGACCTAAGGCTTCGGGTGTAACCGGATCTTGGTTTTGAAGCATCGCAGCTGTGAATGTAACAGGCGATACGCTTTTCAGTTTATAATCGTGTTGTACCCAGTTACAATGGTAATGTTATGTGGAGTTAAATTGTGGTTGAAAATGTAGGCCATTTCATATCTTATCAAGGTATGTAAGTAAGATTGTATCGTATGTGAGATTGAGATTTTTTTATTTCGTCATTTTATGAATGTCTTTCAGGCTGTACAAATCTTGATTCAGTTTATTTTGTAACCCGACTTCACTCGGGTATAAATAAATAAATATATTGGGACAAATCACACAGATTGAGCTAGCATCAAAGTAAGTTCGAGACTTGTGTTATGGGATACTAACTCAACGATACTATATTTTATAACAAATACATATATAGATAAACATCCAAGATCCGGGCCAATCAGAAAAAGAACATTTTTCATTATGACCCGACCGGGATCGAACCCGGGACCTCTCGGTTCAGTGGCAAGAACCTTACCACTGCGCCACCGAGGACGTCAAAAAAAAAACTGAAGTCGGTCCAGAAGTTTTTGAGTTTATTCATTACAAATAACAAAAATCTTTTCTCTATATAATATTAGTATGGATTAAGAGTTTAAAAGCAAAAGAACTGAAGATATCATACATCCAAATTGATTTGTGGTTAAGTTTGTTGCGCCGCTTCATCCTCACCTGCCGTTTCGAAGCCAGTAGTAGTAGTATAATCAGGTGTCAGTATATAGTAGGTCAGTATATATATTTGACTTATCCATATTATATGTGTTATAATAATTCGTTTTATACTATATTAGCGGACCGTCACGGCTTCGCTCGGGTAACCTACCTCAGGAATCACTCTATCTATTGGTGAAAACCGCATGAAAATCCGTGCAGTAGTTTTTGTGTTTATAGCGAACAGACGCGGTAGAGGATTTTGTTTTATAATTTTTCTTAGTTGGCGCCCTTTCCTTTCAGTTGGCGTGTGTAATTAGAGTGCCAACAGAAATAGCGAAACAAAGGAAACAAACTCATTCAGGGCTCGCCAAAAGGAGCAGTATATCAATACTTATCGAGGTAAATATCTATTTTTAGTATAGGAATATTAGCTCGAGGTCGCGACTTCGCTCGCGTGAATTTTCCTCAGACCGAATTTCTCCTTTTTCCCTTTAAGAAAGCAATAAAAATATAAATAAAACGCAAATAAATAAAGTTTTAAAGATTTTGTATTATTTTTATCCGACTGCAAAGGAAGGGTATTATTTTTATCTTGTATGTTTGTAAATGCGAAAGTAAGTTTGTGTGTGTATGTGTGTGTGTGGGTGTGAGTGTGCGTGCGCGTGTGTGTGTGCGTGTGCGGGTGTGTATGTATAATTGTAACGCGATAACTTTCGAACCGTTGGTCAGATTTTGATGAAATTTAAAAGGTATGGTACGATCAGCCAATATAATTTTTAAGTTATTCAAATATTCACAATTTTGTAAAAATGTATTGTTTTCGCGAGGTTTAAGTTCGCGGCGAACAACTAGTTTAAAATTTCGAGTCTGAATGTCTCCTCTATTCTGTCGGCGAATCGTTCGTAGACGAAGGGTTCTGTCGTTCAAACGCCCGATGACGAAACACTCTGTCGGCGAAACGTTCGTAGAGGAAGCAATTGTCGGAGAACTGTTTCAGACTCAAAATTTCTGTTAAAATTTTCCTCAGGCGTATAAGACAGAAGGTTTTCGTAAAGGGTTGTATCGAGGGTTCTTCTCAACCGTAGCGAGAGACCTACCGTTCAGTTTCATAGAGCTACCGGTGTGGGAACTCCTCAAGACATCAGTCAGAAACCATAACGATGGACAGATAAGCGGCTTCCAGGTAAGTGATTATCTACAGTTTTTTTAAATTTTTTTTTTAGGACAAATCACACAGATTGTGCTAGCCCCAAAGTCAGTTCTAGACTTGTGTTATGGGATACTAACTCAACGTTACTATATTTTATAACAAATACATATATAGATAAACATCCAAGACCCGGGCCAATCAGAAAAAGATCATTTTCCATCATGACCCGACCGGGGATCGAACCCGGGACATGTCGGTTCAGAGGCAAGCACTTTACCACTGCGCCACCGAGGTTGTTAAAACGTCGACAGTCAGCGAATAAAGTGAAATATGGTAGTTGAATGTATCTACTCAAACTCAAATATCTTTATTGCAGTAACTGTGTAGTACTGGATATAGATGGCACATAAAATACAACAGTTTACCCTTACAGGCGTACAATATTAGCGTTAAGTTACACATACTATGTTCTATATATGGGTACGTGCAGTACTTACAAAATTAAACTGTTTGAACAACTTATAAGTAATTTGTCTTTGCACACGATATAAGTAATTACACACGATATTATTATTTATGGAATACATACCTATTTATTATCGTAAGGTACGACTATTACACTCATAGTATTCATCCATATTGTAAAACACATGGTCTAATAACCGAACCTTAAGCTTAAGTTTGCTAATATTAGACATTGTAAGTTAATATTATAAATGTGTATGTTTGTTACTCTTTCACCCAAAATTAACTAGACTGATTATGGGTAGAGTATAACCTGTAATAACACAGGGTACCTTTTATCTCGAAATTCCCGCGGGAGCCCCGGGACGAAGCTAGTATCATAAATGCGAAAGTCTGTCTGTCTGTTCCGCTTTCAGGGCTAAACAGATGGACCGATTTTGATGTTTGGTACGCATGTAGTTAAACAACCCCGTTCAAACATCGACTACTTTTTTTTTTCAAAACTCAACCCCCAAATTACATTAATGAGGGATGAGAGTTTGTATGAAAATCGTGACTGCTTCGTTTTCGTATAAAACAAATGATCAAATGTCACTGTAATTTATCAATTTTATTTATGTTAACACTAGCTGCCCGTCCCGGCTTCGCTCGGGTAAAAACATATGTCCCATAACACAAGTCTCGAACTTACTTTGGGGCTAGCTCAACCTGTGTGATTTGTCCTAAAATATATTTATATATATTCATATGAATGATACACCCAAACCTTCCGTTGCAATCACACTATATATTGGTGACAACCGTATGAAAACCCGTGCAGTAGTTTTTAGAGTTTTTCGCGGCGGAGGTCTTCGTTTTATAATATTATTTTATTTGTTACTTCATCTTTTTAATATAAACCAAATTATTTTCAGAGTGCGTTATGCGGCTCAGTGGCGGGTGCTTTCGCGGCCGCGGTCACCACGCCCCTGGACCTCGCTAAAACCAGAATAATGTTGGCTGAAAACTATACCGTCACTCGGAAACTGCGGATAGTGCCAGTACTGTCTGATATATACTTCGAATCCGGGCTGAGAGGACTTTTCGCCGGCGTTGCACCAAGGATGACCGCTTTTATGCTCGGAGGTTTCTTTTTCTTCGGCGCTTACGACCAGTGTAAGGCGTTTGTGGAGGAGAAACTGGACGGGAGCTAGTTCTGGCGTTTGCCGCTAGGTAAGGCGTCACTTTCATTTTTAGTTCCTCGAATTTACACGCCAGGTATGGCGCCACTGTCGTTTTTAGTTCGTCGAATTTTCACTAGGTATGGTGCCACTGTTGCTTTTAGTTCCTAATTGATACTAGATGGCGCTACTTAAGTTGTTGCATTTAAACTGAAGGAAATATGAACCCTTGTAATATCATTCGTGCAACTGTCTGTTTGTCGGACCTTCACAGCTAGTTTAATAATTGTTGAAATATGTTTTTTAAATTATTTATTATGGCTATTCAGTTTTCATTATTTCATTAGTAGACGTAATTTTTACGTCACATTAAAATTACGGCTTTATCCTAATACATATAAAGCTCAAAATGGTAGAGCTAATGAATAATGCCAAAGAAATTTTCGCTTATAGTTGAATGAATGATTGAATGAATTGTATTTAGTAATGATTTTTAATGAATGTGTTGGTACTTTAAGTACATAATTATGTTTTAATTGTTTGTTGAAAGGGTTTAGAGTTGTTTTAGATTAGATGCCAGATGTGATTCATATTTATAATATTATATTTAAGATTTTTACTTAATAAATAATATTTATTTATATGATTTTACTTTATAACATTTATAACTCACCAAATTTATGGCGTTAATATGAAAAGGTTTTTAATGCCATTAGAACTGGAAGGCCTACCACGGAATACCAACCACGTAGCACGTTACCATACTGGAAGCAGATCTATGAAAACTACTATACACGAGTCATTGGTATTCAACCTCGCGTGGCATTAGGGGATTCGAACCTGGGACTTTTCGATAGGCGGGCATCTTAACCATAACACCACCACCGCTTCAAGTAATATATTCAATTCAGATCTCTTTAGAAAGTACAATACACACAAATAATTTTTAAAATGTGCAATAATACGCGTTTTGTCTTTAAATAAACTTCATTACACTTTAAGATATAAGTGTTCTTTAACAATTTACTTTACAATTTGATAATAATGATTTTATTCAACTCTATACAACGATATACATTAATTTAACTACTTACTATTTTCATACATACATACCCTATATTTTAAACTGTGACTGTTGGCGCAGAGGCCTGAATATAGGTTGTGACTGGACTGTATTTATAAGGCGCTGAGTTTTGTAGATTAGAATTTATTCTTTGGACAATGGTGCGTACAAGATGTGAGTTAGTCTAAGATGGCGAGCGACGGAAATCCGTCGCCTCTCTTCCTTGTGTTGCCAGGCTTTGGCCGCAACAGTGACACAATCTAAAATATAATTTTATAATACATTGTTTTGGGTGCGATCAATTAAATATACTTTTTTATTTGACTTTTTTAGATCGATCACAACCAAAATTACATTTAATTGCATATACTTACAAATACATTTTTATCTAATCATATAAGTAAATATAACATTTTTTATAACTACTTAGTGACATTATTTTTGTGATGCTTTTTTATCACATGTAAATATGGAAAATATATTTCTTTTACATACTAATTACATAAACTATAATAATATCGTACAGTGCATATAAATATTTAAACATAATAATTGTATAAATAAGTACCTGCCTTATAAAAAAAAGAATAAATTCTATTTTCAAAATACAACTGTCCACGTCTTTGTTAGATAAAAAGATGTTACAGTTTTCATTTTTGCCGAACATTAATAATAATAATAAAACCACATCAATAATAATAATATACCAAGCAGACTTTGATTGTATTCAATCTACAGCACGTTGAAACATAGAAATCGAATATAAATATAATCGTAAACTATTTAAGAAGATATTTTAAATCACAGTAATACCAAATTATAAGGGTAAAAATATAAAACAAAATTGACAGTAACCTAAAGAAATTGTGTTCCCAATTGAATAGTTTAGATATAAGAAATTAATGTTTGTATTAAATGATTGCTTTGGAACATCATAGCCGATATAGGTCCCAATTTATATATTTAGGAACCCAAATATATAAAAGTGAAAAGCGCTCACATTCATTACATGATATTAAAAACAAAATACAATTCAAAGAACATCACACCGTAAAGAATTAGATTCAAACCCAATACTTTTAGAAACTAAATAACAGATGACGTTTGGTTGGTTTCTTCGAAATTCAATTATTAGAAATAGATCTTATTTTAATGCTCCGAAATTAATAGATGGCGTTATGGTAGGATGACGTAATGAGCGTCAAATGCCAGCGAATTCGCCGCTAGGGGCGCTGGTGTTGTGCAAGGTTTGTTTTACGATTGTGTTGTGTGCATGTGCGCGGGACATGCTTTGGCTGGTGTTAGGGATAAAATTGCGTCATTTGACGCCAGTTACTGCCGGCCAATATATGGCGAGTTAAAGTTCATTGCATAGTTTTAATGTTTTGTAGCAATACAAGGGCAAACCAGCAACGTGTTTCCATTCGCCGTGATTAGTAACGGTAGTGTGTTACTGGTATCGTATGTATGACAGCTGCTATATAATATCCATAAACAGTTTGTTGATTTTTGGCGTGTTTGACGTAGTAAATGTCACTTCCGACAGTAAAAGTCACATTCAAACTTCATCCGCGTCAGAAATTGAGTTCGCCCATTGTGAGCAGGAGTCCTTGGGGTTTATTTTATATTTAAACCTCTGTAACTGAAATTAGTTCCAAGACAAGAGCAATAGATGGCGTTGCGAGGAATTATCTGAAGATGACATTGGAGGCGTGCGCGGCGCGACGCCGGAACGGGTTCCAGCGCGGCCGCGAGCCGCTCGACGCGCTCGACGCGCCCGACACCGAGCCCTGGGTCGAGTTCGATTGACGTGGAGTTTCAGGGGATGCCTGGATAGTAACCAACTTTAATAGAAATTTAAGACTAATTTTTTTCTGCGAAAAATAATTCTATATTTTATGGCAATACTAGTAAAATTCTTGAATATATCAGATATGTGAATATTCTTTACTTTAACCTTGAAGATATAGTACGCAGAAATTTACAAAAGTCATAATTATATTTCATACAAAAATAACGAATGAGACGTTTCGAAATAGGAGAGGACGGTCGACAAGTCGCAACTGCACGATTACGACCAGTGCAAAAGTCGAAACTAATACACATTTTTGTTGGTCATCAGGAATTGTATCTGTGCAATTCCTATATTAGTTTTTTAGTAGGCTATCGCCTACTCCAAATTGGGGGCCCCGAATATACATATACTGTACATATGCTTTGGCTACGGACATAAATATTTCTTTTATATGTGGCTATGAATCTTAGCAATGAGCTTACCTTCAAGCAGCTCTTGTCCATGGGCGTGGCGAGCCGCAGCGTGAGCGAGTCTCCGCCGCGCCGCACGAGGCGCAGCGCCTCCTCGTGCGAGCTCCACTTCACGTCCTGGTCGCCGATCGAGATTATGAAGTCACCTTCGCGCATGCCGCCGATCTAAAAAGTATGCAAACTCTAGTTTATATTATTTTTTCGCTGGTTTTTGGTATTTCAATGGGGTCGAACACGAATTGACCGCTAGCGATGCTGATATTGTTTTCAAAATGATTGACTTATTGAAATATCTAGTCAATATTTTATATTTTTCGATTATCAGTGGCACATTGACTAGAGTCTAATCTATCTTCTGAATTTTATACTACACTAGACCTCGGAGTGAAATATATTAGAAGGCGAACAAATTTGCTGGCGGCCGCTAATCTGTTGTTTACTTTATCTAATATTGTATGTGCTTTTAAATAGATAATTAACTAACCTCAGCCAACGAATTTGGTTCCACAGCTGCAATCACAACTGGCGCATCACCTCTCACAGAAAAGCCGAACCCATCCTCATCACACTTCGAAGATACATTATATTCACTCGCCGCCCTCCTCAGCTCACTCTTTCTCTTCTCCCTTCCATTTTTAACCTTCCCATTAACACAATCAACCCTATACCCATTCTCGAAACCATCAATTTTATTTCTATAATCATATTTATCGTAATCCAAAACTTTAGGATGGTAATCATAATTATTATTATTATAACTGTTGATGTAAACGCCATTTTGTTTCATGACTCTGTTTAATTTCTTATTATCATATTCATCTGTATATTTCTCATCGCTTCTGATGATTTGGTTGTAATAAGCGCTGTTGTCTTCTGATCTGTCTCTCTTGTCGCTCGGTCTTGTGATACCATTCCTTTGTTCTTCGTAATCGTCTATTCTTCCATTGCGTTTTTCCTTTCTGGAGTTGCGTTTTTCGCTGTTCTTCTGTAACTGGATGAGTCTTGGTGCGCTCCAATGTCGTTTGGCTGAGAAGACTGCGATAGGCCCAAGGGATTTGAATAGGTCTTCAACTCGATGTTGAGCGAAATCTGGTGGTGTTAACGCCAGTTGGAATTTCGATGAAGCTGTAATATAGAAATAACAAGGTTAGTTCATTGAGTAAATATAATGTAATATCTTCAAGCTCATTTGAGTTCTTTCTCGGTTTCTTTTATTAGATTAACATAAATACAATATAACATCTTTATTGCCCATTAACATAACAACAGTACAAAATAATACAAAAATTTATGTAGGTTCTTTGACCCGATTTCTTCTTCTTCATAGTCGTATTCCTTATGGCTGCGGGTCGTGGTCATTACGTGGAATGAATCAAATCAAATCAAATCATTTATTCAGAAATTAGGCCTTCACAGGCACTTTTTCACGTCATAATCTAAATTAAATGATGTTTACCAAAGCTACAAACTACTAGCATTTCGGAACGACCACTGCTGAGAAGAAATGCCGAAAGTAACTCATTCAAACAGTGTTGGTCCCTATTATGCCAGAAGGGCTTACCATTTTTTATATATAAATTTATGTATAATTTTTTATCAGTAATATAACATTAAGTACATAATAAAGTACATGGTCAAAAGGTATACTGAAACATATTATGATTGTGATCAAGTGCTGATGAAAGGAAAATATATATATACTTATATATATATATGTATAATTAACCAAACAAAAAAAAAAAAACTTTTAATAAAAGATCGAGCTGACCAGTTCCCCCGGCAGCACCCGTTCACGAGTTGACGCGTGAGTCAGCCATCGCGAAGCTCAACCACAATAGAGGGAACCTCCCGACCCGATCCACGATGCCGCTACCGGTTTGACCATTTGAATGTGCATGACATACTCGATCTCCATAATCTAACATAATAGATACCTATGTTACTTTCAGACACTTGGAGATCACAAATCACGTATATGTTTTACAATAAATGTCAAAATATATGTAATAAACATGTCAAGAAAATATATAAATAATAATAAAAAAAAATTAAAATCAAGTGTGAGAGGTGGAAGTTTTAGGAAGGGTCCAAGGTTTTTTATCATTTAAATAGTCGCTAATCGTGTAATAAGCATTAGCCATTAAAGCATTTTTAATATATGATTTAAATTTTGGCATTGGCAAGTTAATAGCCTCTACAGGGAGTTTATTGAACAATTTAACACTTTGACCCACGAAAGACCGCCTAACCTTTTTAAGTCGGAATCTGTTCATACAAAGTTTATGCCTATTACGAGTGACTACACTGTTAACATCGCTCAATGTTTTATACAGGTGTAAGTTAGATTTAACAAAAATAAGTACGTCGAAGATGTACTGAGATGCAACAGTCATAATATTTATCGATTTGAATAATTCTCGCAAGGAATCCCGTGGCTTAAGCCCATAAATAAAACGAATTGCTCGTTTCTGTAAAACAAAAATTTTTCCTATGTCAGCTGCATTACCCCATAACAATAATCCGTAGGACATTATGCTATGAAAGTAGCTATAATACACTAGCCTAGCTGTTTCGATGTTTGTACACTGTCTGATCCTTCTCACTGCAAAAGCTGCCGAACTAAGTTTTTTGGCCGTGATTTCAATATGTTTATCCCACTTAAACTTACTATCCACAGTAATGCCCAAGAACTTGGCACTGTGTACCCATTCTAATACTTTACCATTAACTACTAAAGGAATATCAAGTTGGGGTGCGTTTGAAAGAGAGAACTTAATACACTTGGTCTTGTCTGTGTTTAAAGCCAGGTTATTAGTTGTAAACCATTCAAGCACAAGTGACATAATGTTGCTTACATTGTTATAATTTCTACTTTTTCTATCAACTTTAAACAGTAGTGACGTGTCGTCAGCAAATAAAATTACATCACACAATTGTTGGGCAAGACAAGGAAGATCATTTATATAAACTAGAAATAGAAAAGGACCAATAATGGAGCCTTGAGGCACGCCCATGTGCACAGGAGCGCTGTTAGAGGCTGCTCTATTAATTTCTACACAAACACACACAACAACTTTCTTGGCATTATTAATGGAGTGGTTTGCCATTGCCTTCTCCATTACATACAAGTTAATAAGAATCAACCAGTGTGCAGGTTTCCTCACGATGTTTTCCTTCATCAGAAGCAAGTGGTGGTCGATGAAAACTACTATACATGAGTCAGACTAGTATACAAACTCATGTGGCACGAGTAGGATTCGAACCTGGGACCTTTCGATCCACAGGCATGTCTTAACCATTAACTATGTTTGGAAAATGGATGTTCAGCCGTTTCTCTGTAGTCGTGGATTATTCAATTTTGAATTGTTTTATCATAAAGAATAATTAGAATCGCAAACAAAGTAATGTAGATGTACTGACGTAGTATGCGCGGCGCGTCGATGAGCTCGGTGAGGTCGAGGTCCGCGCACGCGGCGGCCGCGCGCTGCCGCAGCGTGCGCTCGCGCATCGCGCGCACGGCCTGCGACAGCGCCTCCTTGTCGCGCAGCTCGCTGTCGCGGGGACACATTACAATTATATACTTTAATACTTAGCAGCCTGTACTGAACTTATGTGATCATAATGCTACATGTTGAAAGAAAAAAATCGTATCGTTGAGCTAGTATCCCATAACACAAGTCTCGAACTTACTTTGGGGCTAGCTCAATCTGTGTGATTTGTCCTAATATGTTTATTTATACAGTTTTACATGCCTATTTATATTAACACTTAATCTCTCATTGTGTTACATACCGACACATCCTCTGCAGTCTCAGCGCTTCTTCATACAAAGCGAGCGCTTCAGCGAGGTGCGCGCGGCCCAGCGCCGCCTGGTCCAGGTCTTGGTCTTTCAGCATTGGAGATATTGCTGACCCTGTGTAATGTATTCATTATTTCAGTAACAGCCCCGTGAGAAAAGAGAGAGCCATCCCAGAGAATGAGAGAGCCTTTAAAAAAATACTATTAAGTAAACAACGGACGCCTGCAACACCAAAGATGTGTCACGTAAGCACGCGTTGCTGGCCCCAAATGTTTTGGTCACTATATTCGAGTTAGGATGATATAAGTACATCAAATATCGACGTCAAAAATTTACTTAAAACTAAATCTACTACCGATTTCCAAAGCGCAGGTGGAGAAGAAGCGGCCCAAACTTCACCACAGCTTTTTCTTCAAATACTTTCTAACGACACAATTTGAATGTTAAGATTATTGAAAGTTGAAAAAAATCAGTCTATACTTACCATTATCAACATTACTATCTCCGGCGGGCGCGTAAAGCGCGGCGAGGCGCTCGTTACTGGCGCGCGGCGGACAACTCAGTAGCCCCGTCGCGCAGTACTGGTGGGCTAACGCTGGAACATTAACAAATGGTTATTATTACCATCAGGCAACTGGCAAACCGGAAGCGGTGGTGGTGTAATGATTAAGACGCCCGCCTGTGGATGCGAAAAGTCCCAGGTTCGAATTCTACTCGTGCCACATGAGTTTGTATACTAGTCTTACTCATATATAGTTGTTTTCATCGACCACCACTTGCTTTTGGTGAAGAAAAACATCGTGAGGAAACCTAACCTGCACACTGGTTGATTAATAAATTGTGTGTGAAATGGAGAAGGCAATGGCAAACCACTCCATTACTAATGCCAAGAAAGTTGTTGTGTGTGTTTCATTCCACGTAATGACCACGACCCTCAGCCTCATAAGGAATACGACTATGAAGAAGAAGAACCGGCAATGACCCGCACGCTGGTTTGCCCACTATACCTACTATCAAAAACTATCGAGAAGGGGCGGTTTGGGCTTGAAAGGATACTGTTGAAAGATATTTTATGAAACGGAGGTGAATGAACAATAAGAGTGGACGAACGTACCGCGACCAGGATCTCCTTCGTAAGGGATATTAGGAGCATCCATAACTGGCAAGCGACCATGAAGAGGGTGATTAGTGAAGACAAAGCAAGTGAGATTTTTGTGCAAGGTGGCAAGTGGAAAATCCTAATCTCCTCCTACCTTCATCAGAGACAGGTATGACATGGGGAAGAGAGAGAGTTATAGATGTGTGTGCAAATATTACTTATTTGATTTGATTTTTATGTTAAAAAAATGAAAAAACAAATTATTTCAAAAAAATATTATTTCAAAAAAAGTTAAAATATAAAAAAAAAATTCAAAATTTGATTTGTTTACCTTTATAAAACTCAGTCTTGACGTGGACCAATGAAACCCACGAGTATGGCACGTAGTTTAGCACCCCTTCTGATTGCATCTGTAAATAAGTATTTTTTACAAAAATGTATTTTTTAACACGAGCTTTTCATCAATCAGAGAGATCTAGTTTTATTCAACGTGCGGCACAAATCATATCTGCGCAGTAAACCGTTCGAAGCCGCTCCTGGCAATTCATCTGCAAGATTCCTTCTTAACCAAAATAGTTAAATAAAATCTTGTAAAATAGAATAATTGATGATAAATACAGATTTTAAAAATCCAGATTATAAGGTATAAAGATTTAGGCATTCATAATAGTAATAGCTTTAGGGACTGGGAGGGTCGATGGCATCCAATCAGTAAAAAATAAAAAATATGTATAATACGTGGACATATAAGTTCCCACCTTATCATAAAGCTGTTGGTAGACGTGCGCGAGCTGTGCGCTCTCCTGCGCGAGGTCCAGGCTCACGTCCTGCGCCTGCGCCTGCGCCTGCGCCTGCGCCTGCGCCTGCGCCTGCGCCTGCGCCTGCGCCTGCAGCTGCAGCTTCTCCAGCAGGCACTCGCGCGCCTGCGCCTGGAATCACAATACGGTCACCAGCGTGCGACATACTGTCATTACTGTTTTACATTATTTACCCGCTAAAGTCTTCATAAAGGTGCAGAAAACCTTGAAAGATACAAGACAAAACAATTCGAAGAATATGTCTCACTCGCTGGTCAGACAATCTGACTTAAACTAAATCGCTGTATATGTTGGTCAGCGTAACAATCCATTAGTTTTTGAACGAAATCGGAATGATCTTGAAGACGAGGAAGAAGAATGTCTTCGTAGACTATCTCTCATTTGAGCATCTTCCCGGTTTTTTCCTCAGCTATAGAGCGGAGCTTTCTCCAGGGCCCGCTAATGTATTGTTTGTTTCTTGCTGTGTGCCTTCTGTGCAAAAGTTAATTTAAAATTTCTCACCGTCATGAGCGTTCCGAGGACCAATAAGGTGTCAGCAGCGAGGTCCACAGACGGCGCATTAGTGAAGTTCTCATGGATGTACCGCAGCGTGCCCGCCGCGCGCAGCAGCGCGTCCACGGCGCCATCTAGACCTGCGCATGTGTGCCGGTCCTAAAACAAAATAAATGATCTTCAATGTTCACTTTTATCCGAATTATTTTACGGTTCCTTCTTTTACTTTCACACTTCGCACTGTTACGATATACTTAGTTGTCAGATCCATAGAATTAGTAGGTACTCCATGGTCAGATCATCTATTGACACACATAATTTTTTTCGAAATAGCTAATCGTTTTTTCTTTTCGAAATAACTGTGAGTTTTGCACTCGTCTTTAAGTGTGTTTCGATCATTGCGCCATCTATCCGTTAGCATTGCATACTATGCGGCTTGTATCGTCGTCACGTTTGTGCATATGTCGTGATAGATGTCGCCACAGTCTCATAAAATCACCTGTTTTGCGCCAATCTGTGTATAGATGCCAGCGATGTTGAACAGGACGCACGCTTTCTCAAAAGCCACTGTTCGCTGGCACGATGGGACTCCTGAAATATACAAGATGTTTTTAGTGCATACTTAATTTGTTGCGTTGGGAACTATGACGAGTGTTAACTCCTACCTCTCAAATTTGTATTACGTAAATGGCGGTACCAGCACCATTGCTAAACAAGGCTCCTATTGAAAGGAAATATTATTGTTTGTACCAAATGCTGCTCTCTGGCGTCAGGCCGCACTAACTGTTGGAGCAACAGCAAGTATTCCATGTCACTCTTCAGCTCTCCAACGTTTTAACGTGACAGAAGGTTATACAAATACATTTGTACGGATTGGGACGGCACGTCCGCTCGCGCCAATATTCCACACAAGACATTTGTCACCAGTGTGTGGAATAATAATTGGCTCTCTTTTCCTCGCCTGTTCCCTGTTGCATTTTAGGCTATAGTGAGGCCCAGGGATAGCATAGAAAATAACCCAAAAACATTTTTGATTGGTTCTCAGAGCGTTGCGAGCCCTTGCGGCCGCGCTGTCATTACGATCCGTCAATTTTCATGAGGAAGGAACTCAGAACAATAACTAAGACAGGAATCATTTCCATAATCAATCATTCATAAAATTTACATTAGCACAGTACCGATTAATTATTTTAAAGTCAGAGAGTAAAACTAATTCTTGTTTTTCTTAAAATTTGAAAATAGTTGGTAATGACAGCGCGGCCGCAGCATTCGAAACACTCTGAGAACCACCTTTTGAAGATTTGGTTATGATTTAATCGCCCGTCTGTCTGGCAAATGTCCTGCCTGGTATGTAAATAATTTATTAATAAGGCGCCATCGTCAGCAGTGTGTAGAATCATTTTCTCACCGGTTAACGAATCGAACCACTCGAAGTAGACACCCAGCGACCTGTCGGGAGGGAAGAACCGTCTCTCAATGAAGTACAGCTGGTTGTAGTACTTGAAGAGTAGCGCCACGCCGGCCGTTGACCGGACTGGGGTGCGCATCGCCTGGAAGTAACAAAAATAAATTATGTGCGATGCCCTGAGTCCTGGGGGGCTACCATGAAACATAAAACACGTACGTCGTCGCGTTCACACGTAGAGAACGTGAACGTTTTTACACGGTGCGAACACGATATGTTAAAAAAGACATGAGGACGTGCTACGTGTTCGTTTCGTGGTAGGCCTTCTGAGTAGACAGTCTTTCTGTCAAGGCAGATACTTTGGCATAAGATTATTTGCTGCTATATATAGATAGCTATGCTGCTATATATGTGCAGTTGTAGTATCATGAAGTTAACGTCCCGATTATAAATAATTAAATAAATGACAGGACAACATGGCCGGAAACTTTTCACTTGCGCGTTCTAGACTTGTCAGTTTGAGTATGATTCGATCATAGCGCCATCTGTCCGTAATATTGCGGACCAACTGCGTGGTTTGTAGCGCCATAGATTTTAGTCGGCGTTGCCTCTGCGGCGTTGTGCTTGTGGTGTGAAGGATGCCTCGCCACAAATGTAAATAAATATATTGTTTAGTGTCAACTGACATAGCGTGGTCGGTCCATGTGGCCTCATATTGAAAAATAAAGATTGTTTATTTGCAAAAATATGGGTTTATTTACAATGTGGTGTTAATGTTATGGATGAGAGAGGCACAGGACAGAGGAGGGTGAGGCCTGTGCTCAGCTCTGGACACAAAGAGCCTGGAATGAAGATGATAATTTCGACGACCTCGGTGGCGCAGTGGTAAAGTTCTTGCCACTGAACCGAGAGGACCCGGGTTCGATCCCCGGTCGGGTCATGATGGAAAATGATCTTTTTCTGATTGGCCCGGGTCTTGGATGTTTATCTATATATGTATATGTTATAAAAATATCGTTATAGTATCGTTGAGTTAGTATCCCATAACACAAGTCTCGAACTTACTTTGGGGCTAGCTCAATCTGTGTGATTTGTCCTAATATATTTATTTATTTAATGATGGTGTTAAAAGAAACACTTAATCCTAGTATGTTTCACGATCTAAGGGTATGCGAATTTCACGCTATCAACCCATAAACAAAATCGAATAGATAACTTAAACAGCTTACGTACCTGTCTCATGTCCATAAAATCCGAGATGGCGTCTTCATAAGCGGCCGCATCTTCACTGTAGTGTTCCAGGATGAAGTCCTTGAATGGTTCCCGGAAGTCTACCTCCTTGGTCTCCTTCAGGCCCAGCGGGATCATAGGCATCACGCATTCTTTGCTGAGGATGAAGAAGATCAATTTTTACGTCTTTACTGACTCTGGAACTCAGCCGATACCTTTTTGTAGCGTACATAATGTACCTAACTAATTTTGCATTGAATATTTTAATCATGTCTCATCAGTTCATTTTCCCGGTTACGTTCGGGGCAGTGACGCCGCGAAGCTTGGGGTTAGCGTAAAAATAACCATAAAATTTTGAAGATGTCAACCCTACTTGGGCATGCTGTTGTTGCCTATCAGCTGCTTGGCTGTATGTCAAAAATATATTTTTAAGATTTCCGAAAGTAACCTTCGTTATAGGACAAATAGAAGCCAAAACATTTTTATTTGTTTTTATTTAATTATATTTATGTTCTTGAATTAATTGTGAAATGTTTTGCAATAGATGGCGTTTCTCTCTATCATTGTTGGAATTTTCACTACATTACTATCACTGCGCTATTATTCTACACTATATGGACATGGTAGAAATAATGGCGTAAATGGAATTCAAGTCTTTTTCTTAATTTTAATTAGCGGTGCGAACGCATTCATTATATTTAAGCCGCTATGAGAATAATGATATATTGTTACAGTTTTGGTATCTAGAAGATTAATGTCTATGGCACCGTACTTTCTATTTATGTTTTACTAGCTTTTGGCCGCGGCTCCGCTGAATTTCTCCGCAAAAGTGGAACAGATATGATTTTGATACAAATTTTCACACCCCATTGAATAATTTTTTGAACAATGTTTCAACTGGGGTCTTGAACTACATGCATAACAAATTTTATCAAAATCGGGCCAGCGGTTTAGCCGTGAAAGCGGAACAGACAGACTTTGGCATTTATAATATATTAGTTTGAATTATTTGCATCATTACAGGTACGGTCAACAGCACAACAAGTTACCCTGCTTCTCTCCTTCCTTTATGGCGCAGTAATGCTGCGGTTTTGCAATGAATTTGAGTAGGTTTATGTGCTTTTGACTGTACTTACATGATGAGTATAAAAGAATATTCCTGGTTGTGTTATTTAGTCTTTGTACTTAGGCTCCTTCCAGCTTCGTCCAAAACTACCTAATCTATAGTCCTCATCCAGTTATGAATGATACGTTAATTATTTAATAATAATTAGGCTATGTCTCTAAAAATATCTGGCTATGCCTGTCTGGCCCTGGCAGAAGGGGCAAACCTTAAGTGCTGGCTTGATGGCGACAATGGTCTGCCAACTAGGGATATCGAAGAGGAAGAAAAGTAGGAGTAAGCGGACACTGCGCTCCGGACGCTTTATGGAAAAAGTCAGGAAAACTATTTGACTACACGTCGAATTAGACACTTTTATTAATGTCATAGAAAATAATTTATAAATACGAAACCTGTGAGACATACAATGTGATCTTAATTTTTTTGAAATATAGGTATACATAATATAAATTATATAATAATTATATCAACCTAAACTTCACGCCGCTTTTGTTGATACCTTAATACAAAACTTTTGTGAGATGTACGTTTGTTACTCTTTTACGCAAAATCAACCGGACGGATTGTCATGAAATTCGGTACACGGGTAGAAAATAACCTAGAATTACACATAGGGTTATAATTTTTATCTCGAAGTTCCCACGGGAGCGAAGCCCCGGGGCGCAAGCTTATCATATCTTCAGCAACTTTGTGCAATTTTCATGTTATTCCTTGGACATTTGTTACATTACGGGGCCGTAAGTGGCTCTGGTAAACGTGCTATTACTTGACTATGTCATACGATTGTTATTATTATCCTAAAATACTTGCATGATAGCGTACAGTCGCGAGCTGAATCGAAAAGTTCTAAAAAATAAATGTTTTCTGTTTCCATTTTGTGATGAGAACTCTAAAAATCATAGAATATATCAGCTGTTTCTTCTTCTTCACAAACTTATTCCTCATGGCCGAGGGTCGTGGTCATTACGTGGAATGAAACACACACAACAACTTTCTTGGCATTAGTAATGTAGTGGTTTGCCATTGCCTTCTCCATTTCACACACAAGTTAATAAATAATCAACCAGTGTGCAGGTTTCCTCACGATGTTTTCCTTAACCGGAAGCAAGTGGTGGTCGATGAAAACTGCTATACATGAGTCAGAGGCGGGCGTCTTAACCATTACACCACCACCGCTTCAGCTGCTTCCGTTCAAATTGTAAAAGACTGTCTTAAATCTTCGCAAAAATATTTTATAAATAATTTAAAAAGTACAATTTGAGCTGTATTGTATTTTGTAAATGTACGTAATAATAATGTACGTAAAAATTTATTAATGTACAAAATTAAATAATGTAATTATTTATTAAACTTCATTAAAATTCTTAAAATTACACCATTTATGATGTCACGGTCTAACTTGAAACAAAGTAAACAAATTAATTAAAATTTCGTGTTTTTATTTTTGCACTAAAAGTCTGAAATATAAACATTTTTCAGGTCAAGTTCAGTTATCGAATCAAAGAAGATATAGCTTTATCATAATCAATTCGGTAATACGTTAAAATTAATTAGATAATAAGATAAATGAATGCCAAAACATTATCTGTCACTTTGAGTAACCAAATAAGTGTCAATTCATGACCAAAAGTGAAAACAGTTTCCTTCGCGACTGTACGTGTAACGAGGTCCTTACCCCGCCCACTACTACCCATTACTGTCATTATGTCTCATTCATTTTTTTAATGTTTCGGCTCAACCCGGCCCTTCGTCGCAGAGGAGCAATGTGCAGAGACACTCGAATTTTTTCGAGGATCTCTCTCTAATCTGAGCAAGTTCCCGGTTACACTCTGTGACACTTAGAAGCACAGGGTTCACTTAAAATAAACGTAAATAAATTCTAAAGATTCTACTTTTTGTTCTCGCCTGATGCGATATCCACAGGAAAGTTTTAAGTGTTCCTATTATAGGCAGATTGGTTTAACTATTAATAACTTTGCTCACTTTATCACTATTTTGAAACACTACGAATAAATAAACAGTATTTTGCAATGAATATCTAGACAGATATTCAACTCATTTATCGCAAGTTAAAAAAAAAAAATGGTTGCCTGTAAAGTCGGTTTTACGGGCGAAGATTTTACGTGACAACGTCTTTTTACGCGCGCGGCAGACCGATCATAGTTGAGTGGGAGAGAGACGCAAGGCATTCGGCGGGCCTCTCTCTCGTTCGGTGACTCATCGTAACGTTACCGGGCGTTACACTTTTTCATAAGTGACTCCCAGCCGCAACCTAATTTAAGACGTTGTCACGTCAAAAAAACATTTTTATCCTTGATTTATTTACATAATATTACAACTGTTATGACAAGGTAAGTTGATGCCATAAAGTAATTTAAACATTACATGCGGTAGCATAATGACGTTAAATATACACGTGTGAATTCTCTTAACGAGCAACAAAAAAGGTCAATCTCATTACGAGGTCGAGTACGCGCAGCGCTCTCATCAGAGGTATTTATTTCCCGTGACAGATATCTATCTTCTATACTAATGTAATAAAATTGTGGAGTTAAATTCGTGGTTTGATTGAATCTTCTTAACACAGTTGAATTGGAATCAATACGGCAAAAATACATTTTTTTGTATGTGTGTGTGTTTGTTTGTAATGCGATAACTTTCAAACAGTTGGTCTGATTTTGATGAAATTTAATAGGAATGTAGAATCTGTCAATAGAATTTTTGAGTACGTGGGGAATCCAAATCGGATCAGTCGTTTTTGAAATATTCACAATTTTATAAAAACTCATCGAAATTTATTGTGTTCGCGAGGTCTAAGTTCGTGACGAACAACTAGTGTATGACAGTCACATTTTTTACGAATGTTACGAAATATGCATGCATATTTCGTATTTAACCATATTAACCATAACCTATTTAACCATAATTGCTATATATATATAGCAATTATGGTTAAATAGGCTAACTGAAATCCGGAATGCCCGCGAGAGTATCGTCGGACGTTTTTTATTGATTACTTTCGCCATATAATATTATTAAAATTTAGTTTTTTAAGCAATGTCGATTTTTAAGTTAAACGTATGCCTTAGTTTGTAATTGTCACTAAAGTGACATTTATTTTTCTTTCGTCTTTTTCTCTCATCTGACCGTTTTTCCAATTCATTCTAAGCGTCGGATCGGAGCTCATGGTCCGATATTTTTCGGCTTTGTCTCTTTGTAATATCTACTCTGTAACTTGTCAGTTTTTGTATCTTCTGGCCACATGTTACTTTTTTTCGTAATTACAGCATTATGTAAAGTGATTTTCCAAAATAAAGAATATTGTATATTATGATCGGGTTTTGGTTCAGTAATAAATGTATCTAGTCGAGCCGGTAGAAGCCGGTAGATGGGTAGAAAAACTCGAAAAACTTTTATATTTTCTTTTATCTATGCTGTTGATCGAGATCAAAACTATTATCATTATTCCATTGACTAAAACTGGAAAACTATTAGGTATGAAGTTTTTGAATGAATTAATAATTTGTGCGCGGCGGAGACAGGCGCAGTGGGATTGGCGTTGACAGTGATTCTTTTTTCCCGCGAAAATAGCACCAAGTGACGCTTTAAAAAAAAAAAAACTTTATTGCACAAAATTACAAAAAAAGTATTTGTACAAAAGGTGGATTTAACGCCGTTCTCTACCAGTCAACCATTAGACCAAACAGTGTTAGCAAGGTGGTGCCATAAAGTGCAAAGGGAAAAAATAAATCAAAAGAAAATTTACTCTTTTATAAAATAATATAAAACTAATAAAAATATTAAAAAATATATGCAAGTATATAATAAATACATTATATATAGCGAGCGAAGCGAACAGTAAACAAATATTATATATATATATAATATACGCTTGAAGGCAAGGCGACTGGTAGCTTTACGTCTCGTCTTCAAGCCTCAGGTATTCCAATAACCTCAGGTATTCTAATAGCCTGGACTTGGAACGACTTGCTCATGAAAGTGGTCCGATGGAGGGACATTGCAAGTGATAGGTTATTGGAGGAACGAATATTACGGGAAATGGTGGAGCTAAGTAAGGATGCTGAATTTGGATTTGAGATAAATGTGAGAAAAAGGATTATTAAGCATAGAGAACAGGAAACAGAGAGATTTTTTTCCTCTATATTTTTTTTCAATTTCCTACGGAAGGTTAAAAAGCAACTTTGGCAACATTGAAAAAAAACGACGCGATATGAAAAAAAAAAACTTGTTGCACGTCGTGAGTGTGGGCAGAAGTGAAATCTTAAATATTAACGTTGTGCACTTTTGATGTCTTGCGAATTTTCGATCAGGGCCACGTGTTCTGACTCGAGTTAAACATTTTTTACCCATCACGTTTTCACTTCAAAAATGCAAATTGCATTTTTATATGTATATAAAAAATAAACCTTGAAATGTTGAATATTCAGGTGTGGTTTTACGCCCGACTGCTCATGACGTCAACGATCATTGAGAATGCTGTTTTCTTTCAGCTATCAAGGACTTAATTCGGCATCCACGGTAGGATATGGTATGATTATAGGATCACAGGTATATATTAGACAGTTAATTCAATTTGTGAATCAGTAATGAAATTAGATCATGTCTTAAATAATTCATGTATTCATTATGACAAAATAATTATAACATAGTTACATCACCCAGTTTTACATATTCTGTCGGTGCTCGAGCCATGCCTTATTGCACAGTTGCGCACCGTCATTTTGACGCCCGTCGCAGAAATTGTATGAAGTTTCAACGCAATCAAAGCCTATAAAATACAACGGAGCACGACGTCCTACAACGTGGTGCGTCGCCGCAACGGAGCGCAACTGAGCAATGGGACATGGCTCTTATGTGAAGTACTTTTGGATGGATCTCAGTGCGTTTCGAAAGCTGCGGCCGCGCTGTCATTACAATTTTTAAAATTTAAAAAAAGAAGATTAGTTTTACTGTCTGACTTTAAAATAATTAATCTGTACTGTGGTAATGTAAATTTTATGAATGGCTAGATGTTGCCCGGGGCTTCGCTCCCGTGGGAATTTTGAGATAAAATATAGCCTATGGCAATGTTGGATAATGTACCTTTCTAATGGTGAAAGAATTTTAAAAATCGGTTTGGTAGTTTCGGAGTTTACCCGTCACAAACATACAAACTCACAAACGCCTACCTCTTTATAATAATAGTATAGATTGATTTTGGAAATGATTCCTTCCTCAAGAAATTTGACAGATCGTAATATCGGCCGCAGCGGTCGAAGCGCTCTGAGAAACATTATTTTATGTGATAAAAAAATGAGATTTTTATGTGAATTAAAACACATTGAAGAATTTTTATTACCCGTCTACGATAAGGAGGGTAATGTTTAAAATTAACGTTATAGCCTAAATGTTTAAGCATTGGATTGTAAAGAATTAAGGTCAGTGTTAGAAGTTGTTGACACCTTAACACAGATTTCGGCCCAAATTGTTTTGTTGTTTTTTATTTGTTTGTAACTTTACTTCATTTTGTGAGTATTGAATGTATTTTTTTTTTAAATTTTGTTATTAGCCAAATACGTTTTCTTTTATTAGCTTAAATGGTCTGATAACTAATGATGCCGACGACCGTGCGAAGTGGAGACGAGAAAGTAGGAAAGTGGACCCTGGGCTCCGACGCTCAATGGCTGAGGAAGTAACCAGGAAACATTCAGATTTGAGAGAGAGAGAGAGGTGTACCACTGCTGGGTCAAGGCCTCTCCTCCCCATTGTCATCTGTTCAGTTACCTATATCTTTAAAAAAACAATTTCACTTGGTGTTAAACAAATGGTGACGTGTGGTCCGATCTAGAATACAACGCTTACCCTTGGCTTCCGATTGGCTACAAAAGCATTCCCATAGAGGGTCGATATCAGGCAAGCGGTCGGTTCTAAAAACACGTAACTTCAAAGTTGTTAAATTGTTCAAAATAGTTCTTTAACGCTGAGTTACAGCGCCGAATTAAACGAGGAACATGAGTATTAGAGAGAATGGATTTTTTACTGAAAACAGTTGGAAACACAGGTCTAACATTATGAATATTTTAATATACATATATTATTATTATTATTATTATTTAAATTATATCACCACATAGTTGCGTACATGTGTTACAATTACGGCCCGGTTTTGATATGTGCAATTTTAAATTACTTATACAAACAATTACGATAATTTTTCGTTGCTATGATGGCCGCCGACACGCACACACTATCGTTACCATTACATTTTATTCAATACTAGCTACTTAAATCTTCCTCTGGAATCACACTATCTATTGGTGAAAACCGTATGAAAATCCATGTTGCAGTTTTTGAGTTTATCGCGAACAGACAGACAGACGCGGCAGTGGACTTTGTTTTATAATAATGTAAGGATTAATAGCGAAAACTTAAATACAACAGCAGATTATGCTACAATTGATAGTAGATTATAGATTATTTAAGGATATCACTAGCGTTCCTGAGCTTTAGCGGATTCTGGGCTCCGTCGCTCAACGGCTGCAGATGAAACCGGGAAAACGCTCACGAGAGAGATAATTGGTTTTGTTTATAGAGTATTTTTGCCAATATAGATCATCAGCATAAATTCAACAGCCATATAAACGATTTTCCTTATGAATGGATAAAGAGTTTCAAAGTCAAGCGGGTCCTTTGCGGATCGGCGGGTTTTAACGACTGCAAATACAACCGGGGCCAACGGTTTTACGTGCTTTCCGAAGCGCAAGGTAATTTTGGGAACCTAAGCTCTTTGGGAATCTAACCATCAGCTCTTATCTGCTAGATAGGAGCTGATATAGCTAAGAATAAGCTCAATGAAATTATTTGTCGAACAAAAAAAAAACTAAGTATATTTAACTGCGTCTACGATGCCACGGACAGACATACAGGTACGTTAAACTTATAACTTCTGACTTCGGGGGTTAACTTCGTAAAGGCATAACTTAATACACATGCCACGTTAATCTATGATGTGAATGGATGATAGTTACCTGTCATTCTGGTACAGTTCCACCGAGGAGTTGAGCTCCGCCAGCTGCTCCTTGAGGAGCTGCAGGTTGGAGTTGACGAAGCTCAGCTCCAGGGCGACAGTCTCCCGTAGTTTGCGGTTTGTTGTGGCCTGAAAATCCGCAATAATCATTATTAATCCCACAATTATTATAAATGTGAAAGTTTGTGAGGATGTATGTATGTTGCAATCGAATGAATGCTCTTTGAATGTTATTTTTTAATTCTATGCAATAGATTCTTGAAAATAGGGCTACGTTTGCATGCCGTAAAGATTCTTGAAAATTAAATGCAGCAATAGTATTGACGTATTTTCAAGATTTTATATTATTAATTTCCAATTTCCCTACCTGTCTACGCGCATGCGCTGTGACGAAGAGCTCACGCCTGCGCGATGCATCTTTTCTACAAAACAAATTCTGTCACCCACCATTTCTGCTGTTATCTTTAAATATATTTGCTCGTATTTTACCAGCCCTAAATAAACTCTTTGTCGAATACCTAGTATAATTATCTATTATATTTCACAGCTTCATTCTTAGCAATTAGGTTTACATATTGTAGTAGTGAGCTTCCACGCTACAGCCTTGCACGGACGTTGATAGTAGGGAATTAAAAAAAAAAAAAAAAAATTCTTACTGGCAACACCGTCCCTACCTCACAACACGCCACTGCGCGCCATTTTGTATCATTCCGTGTTTTCGTGCTCAAGCCTTCGCACGTGTACTACTTTTTTATTCTACTGTAGGTACTTACATTAAACTAAGTTGTTATCATAATTTAGAAAATGCCTAGTAAAAGAAAACGTGATACTAGCTGTGAAGAGATTAAAAATAAAATTAGGAAATTACAATCTGAATTGAAAGAAAAATCCAAGCGTAAGCGCTTGATTATTTACTCGGACAGTGAACAATCGGATTTCGAAAATGAAGGTCAGTTTATAACCTACCTACCTTATTTGTCTTTTGCCAATTTGGTTTATCTTGATATTAGAATAGAAAATAAAAACTACCCTCATATTTTTACATTTCATTGTGTTACAAAAATTATTAGTACGTATTGTTATAAACACCTACTTGAAATAATTTACTGGTTAACTTACGTACTTGTGATGCGAGACGCCACATGGGCTATCTCTGTCATAATATATTTGATAATTTTGTAAAAAGTGCATTAGAAATACTCGTGATGCGAGACACCAACTGGGTTATCTCTTTCACGCAAACTATAAACCGTCTTTATTAGTAATGCGAGACGTCATATGGACTATCTCTGTTACATTAAAACATTGTCTTTGTTATAGAAACCAATTTGGTTCATAATAACGATGACATAGCATCGCCTGACGATCATTTGATACCACTGAGTAACGATGCGCCTGCGACACCACAAGCCATTCCTGCGGGGTCACAAGATTTAGAATCAGAATTAGACAGCGAGGTACTCGCTTTACTGGGCGATGCTCCTAAACTTGATATTAAGTTTGGCAAACCTACCCACAGAGACTTAGCGTCTAGGTGGCAGGAAATCCTTTCTAAAGGACTTCAGAAACCTGTAAAAGATAAACTGATGGACGAGTACTTGATACCGGCAAATTGCGATATGCTTGTGGCTCAAACATTAAATCCGGAAGTGAAAGTCGCCTTAGCAGACAACATGGTAAGAAGAGATGCTTCTCTATTAGCCAAGCAAAAACAGTTATCAGTAGCTATAGCTGCCATTAATCAAGCAATCGAGTTAACTATTGCGAAAGAAAGTCACTCTAAAATATTGAAGCCGATTAGCGACGCATGCAGGTTACTTTGCGATAGTCACTACAGTGACACAAGAACACGTCGTGGCTTTGTCATTTCTTCAATTAATCCGGAGCTGAAAGAAACTCTCACAGAGTCCAATCGAGATAAACTACTTTTCGGAGAGGATATATGTGAAAAATTAAAATCGGCCAAGAACATTAGAAGATCTGCAGCCGATCTTAAACAGATTAAAAATGATAAACCAAATGTATTTAACAAAAATAATTTTATTAAACCGAACAAGAACCCAAAGGCTCGTTTAAACTGGAAAACGATGCCTCGGAAGATTACACCAAAAGCGGAAGCGGACAGAACTCGTCGGTCTCAGCGCGACTCTCAACAGCGGGGACGTCGGGACATACCGGAGCGGTCGGCAGCAGGGAGCAGCAGGAGACGGTAGATCCAGAGGTATCATATTCAGGTCGTCTTAAGTATTTTATTCCTAAATGGAAAGTAATCACACACGACTCCACAGTGTTATCCTGGTTGAGAGGGTACAAAATCCCTTTCGAATCACCTCCTTTTCGTATAAATACACCTAATATATACCCTAAATCAAAAGTTGAACATAATCTTTTTGTTAACGCAATTCAGTCATTATTAAAGATAAAGGCCATTTCAGAGTGCACTCATGAAGATGATCAGTTTATATCGAGTGTGTTTTTGGTACCTAAACCAAATGGAGACCAAAGATTTATTTTAAATTTAAAATGTTTGAATAAATTCATTAGAACCCAACATTTCAAAATGGAGGACTACAGAACAGCGTCAAAACTCATTACTAATGATTGTTACATGGCTTCTTTGGATATTAAAGATGCTTATTTTTTAATTCCTATAGATAAAACCTTTAAAAAGTACTTAAGATTTCAATATAACAATTGTCTCTATGAATTTAATTGTCTGCCATTTGGTTTATCTACTGCACCATACGTATTCACAAAATTAATGAAACCAGTAATGGAGTTTTTGAGATCAAAGGGTCTTATATCCGTTATTTACCTCGATGACGTTTTTTGTATAGGTAGATCCTATTTGGAATGTCAACAGAATGTCACATACACAAAAAATTTTCTGGAAAAGCTCGGATTTGTAATAAACAAGAAAAAGAGTTGTTTATTACCTAGTCGACAGTGTAAATTTTTAGGATATATTTTTGATTCCTACGATATGGTCCTTAAACTACCGGAAAGTAAAATTACTAAAGTAAAACAAGCATTACTTAAACTAAAGTCGATCCAGAAGTGCAGATTACGTGATTTCGCTAAGTTCATCGGTTTAATTACGTCAGTTTGTCCAGCAATTCAATATGGCTGGCTTTATTCTAAAGAATTCGAACGTCACAAATATCTTTGTCTTCAAAATAATCCTAGCTATGATCAAATAATCAATGTACCCACAAGTTTAAATAGTGATTTCAATTGGTGGCTTGATAATATAGAAAGTAATAGCAATCCATTTAAATTCAATAATTTCAAATTAGAGATTTTTTCTGACGCTTCTACCAGCGGATGGGGAGCTCACTGTGATGGTAACGAAATTTATGGATTCTGGAAAGAATCCGAATTATCTTTGCATATTAATGTCCTAGAACTAAAAGCAGCATTTTTCGGTTTAAAAATTTTTGCCAAAAATATGTCAAACTGTGAGATATTGCTGAGAATTGACAATACGACCGCTATTTCATGCATCAACCGGATGGGAAGTGTGCAATACATTCATTTACATAAATTATCAAAAGAAATATGGCAGTGGTGTGAGGTGCGTAATATTGTGATATTTGCATCATATATAAATACAAAAGACAACTGTGAAGCCGATCAATTGTCACGTAAAAGGTTTACTGATACTGAGTGGGAACTATCTAACGAAGCCTATCAAAAAATTATAGAATGCTTTGGCAATCCTATAATTGATTTATTTGCCAGCCGATGCAATTCCAAATGTTCGAAATTTGTTTCTTGGAAGAGTGACCCGGATTCGTGGGCGGTAGACGCATTTACCATTTCCTGGTCGTCGCTGTTTTTCTACGCTTTTCCTCCATTTGCACTCATACAAAAAGCTTTACAAAAAATCATTGCAGACAAAGCTACGGGAATAATCGTAGTTCCATACTGGCCAACCCAACCTTGGTTCCCAGTTTTACAGAAATTAACCATATCAGATTCGCTAGAGTTTGGTCCAAGCAGTAACTTATTAAAATCTCCTTACAGGTTGTCACACAACTTGGACAAGACGCTCATCTTGGTTGCCGTGAAATTGTCAGGAGATCGTTATTACGCAAATCTTTAAACGATACATCGATCAATATAATTTTGTCTTCCCTTACGGGAAATACGTATAAACAGTATAACTGTTGTATCAAAAATTGGATTAATTTTGCTGATTCAAATAATATAAACTTTTTAGAACCATCTATAGCTAATGTAATTAATTTTTTGTCATCTCTTTTTTCTAACGGGGCACAGTACGGTACGATTAATTCCCATAAATCGGCAATATCTCTGTTGTTGGGATCATCTTATCTTAACCACGAGAGCGTGAAACGATTTATGAAAGGAGTTTTTCACCTTAGACCAACTGCCCCAAAGTATAATTTAACCTGGGATCCTACTACCGTTCTGAATTATTTAGCTAATCAATGGCCCAATGAATCTCTTAGTTTAGAAAAATTATCTAAAAAGTTATCTACTCTTTTAGCGCTCGTGACTGCACACCGAGTACAAACCCTATATTTAATAAAGCTATCTAACATAAATATAATAGAGGATTCAGATGTTGTTATTAAAATTCCCGATCGTATAAAAACAACCCGTTTGAATTCAGAACAACCGGTACTAAAGTTGCCGTTCTTTAATGAAAATCCACCTATATGCCCAGCAAGATGCCTTATCTCATACATCAATGCAACAAATAAACTGCGTTGGGAAGAAGATGATAATTTGTTTATAAGTTACCGGAAACCTCACCGAAAGATAACATCTCAAAGACTTAGCAAATGGATTAAAGATACTTTACAGGAAAGTGGACTTGACACTTCAGTTTTCACAGCACATAGTACTCGGCATGCAGCCACGTCCAAGGCTAACGCACTAGGCGTTAGCTTAGATATAATTCGTAAAACGGCTGGTTGGAGCGAATCTTCTTCTACTTTCGCAAAGTTTTATGATCGAAAAGTATTAACTGGTACTAATCAATTTACGCAAGCCATTCTTTCCAACCAACCACGTTAATTTAATTCCTTTATGTTTTATTTTGATTAAGAAGAGGTAAAAATTATAAGAACACTTTCATTAGAAGTAAATAAAACCTATTTTATTGATATTTTCTCAATTTTATTACTTAATTTCTCTAAACATCCTACAATATGTAAACCTAATTGCTAAGAATGAAGCTGTGAAATATAATTAGTGATCAAACGAACTTACCTGTACGTGAAGTTCGATCATAATTATATGATCAGCTTCATTCGACGCAATTAGTAATAACCCTCCCATATTTGGCATTATCCCACCCAAAATTGTGAAAATAAATAAAATAAAATAAAAATGCTTTAAACTAAATGATACAAAATGGCGCGCAGTGGCGTGTTGTGAGGTAGGGACGGTGTTGCCAGTAAGAATTTTTTTTTTTTTTTTAATTCCCTACTATCAACGTCCGTGCAAGGCTGTAGCGTGGAAGCTCACTACTACAATATGTAAACCTAATTGCGTCGAATGAAGCTGATCATATAATTATGATCGAACTTCACGTACAGGTAAGTTCGTTTGATCACTAATAATATATACTTAGACAAGATCTTACAGATTGGTCCTTCGAGCCAGATTCCTACCACCTATAGAGCCCAGTATGACTGTATCTAAACGAAGTAAATTTTCTTTTTAGTTGATCTATTTCCAAGGCGTGACCTAAGGCTTGATGTGCTACATGGGATACTTTCGCCCAACACTGGGACAACAAAATTATAGCCAAGTCAATGACCTTTTACATCATAACGTCAGCACTTAACATTTCAAAAAAAGACAGAAAGCATTGTCCCAATGGTCAACGGAGCGTGTCCCCCTGCGCAAATCATCCTAAGACAGTTTATCCCAAATTCACTCTTATTCCCGTGTCACAGGGGTCAACTGATAGATTCTTATGCTGCATTGTACATGTACTGGCGGCAGCATAAGCTATCCGTGTCTTTGACCTGACCTTGTCGGCCGCAGGTCAAAGGCTTTTAAGACAATAAGAATCAACTTGTAACTGAACTTCAAATTGAAATTATATTAAAAAGCATAAAAGAGGGCCTGACTCAGTGTTTTCTGGTAAAGTATCTATCATATAAATAAAATAAATAATAAATATATTAGGACAAATCACACAGATTGAGCTAGCCCCAAAGTAAGTTCGAGACTTGTGTTATGGGATACTAACTCAACGATACTATATTTTATAACAAATACATATATAGATAAACATCCAAGACCCGGGCCAATCAGAAAAAGATCATTTTCCATCATGACCCGACCGGGGATCGAACCCGGGACCTCTCGGTTCAGTGGCAAGAATCTTACCACTGCGCCACCGAGGTCGTCTATATGTATAGTGAGTCTATATGTATGTACATCTAACAGATAGCGTTAAAAATTGTGTTTTACAAGTGTAGGATACGGCTAACTGGCAAATAATATCAGGTGGATATATCTAGCAGGTTTGGTTATTACCTATGGTTATCTATCAAGTAATTCAGTTGTATAAAGAAAGTCACAGATAGATCGTATCACTATATTTAAGTTAAGTAGTAACAAACAGCTTACGTCACTAGTTCTATCGTGGTTCACAAAATATATGCTTAACACATTTAACAGACAGACAATCTTTGAAATAGCACAAGTCTAACAGTTTGGCGCGAAACCTCTGATAGGTATATACTTTTATGACAGTGACATTTAGTGTTGCCACAGATATTTTATCAGAAAATGGTTCAAAGACTTAAAATTGTGATATTTTGACTTGAATCAACGCGTTTTTTCGCGGCGTTGCAGTTGGGGCAGCAACTTATGGTTATCCATAAGTTGAAATGGTAATAATAGAGCATAAATCTGCACAGATTGACGTGATGCCGACTGTACGTAAAACTTACTTGTAATGTACTTAAAAGGCCATTGCCGCCTCATTATATTACGTGTAGAGAAAATTGACAACATAAGAAATGTCCACTCTCGCTAATTCTCGTAATATGTATGTGTAATTGTGTTTTAAAAGTACGAACTTGAGCATAATGGCGTTCCAAGCAAAAGGGCAGACCACTGGGCAGATTCTAGTTTCGGAGATATTTGAGGTTTTGGGAAAAAACGTGAGAATTATTGTATGTTTTGTAAAATTGTATGATCCTCATGGCTGAGGGTCGTGGTCATTACGGGGAATTATATATTATTAAATACACACAACAATTTTCTTAGCACTATTAATGGATTAGTTACTGATGACCTCGGTGGCGCAGTGGTAAAGTGCTTGCCTCTGAACCGAGAGGTCCCGGGTTCGATCCCCGGTCGGATCATGATGGAAAATGATATTTTTCTGATTGGCCCAGGTCTTGGATGTTTATCTATATACGTATTTGTTATAAAATATAGTATAGTTGAATTAGTATTCCATAACACAAGTCTCGAATTTACTTTGGGGCTAGCTCAATCTGTGTGATTTGTCCTAATGTTTATTTATTTAGTTTGGCATTGCCTTCTCCATTTCACACACAAGTTAACAATCAACCCGTGTACATGTTTACTCACTTCCTTCGCCGGATGCAAGTGGTGGTCGATGAAAACAGTACATGAGTTAGAGTAGGATTCGAACCTGGGACCTTTCGATCCACATACACCACTTCATATAAAGATAGGTTTACCTTAAAGAGGTTCTCAGCGCCGGCTCGCAGCCTCAACTCCTTGTTAATTTCCTGGTTGAGCTGGCATCTCCTGGTCTGTAGACGGCCGCGACAGGTCGCCACGCGCGGGTCGGATCCCTGAAACAATGGACACATGACGTCAATCGTTAAATATTAAGTATAAAACAAAGTACTCTGCCGCGCCTGTCTGTTCGCGATAAAATCAAAAACCACTGCACGAATTTTCATACTGTTTTCAACAACAGATTGTGTGATTCCTGAAGAAGGTTTAGGTATATTATTGTTTTTAACCGAGCGAAGCCGGGACGGGCCGCTTGTATAAAACATAATCCTCTGCCGCGTCTGTCTGTTCGCTATAAACTCAAAAACTGCACGGATTTTCATATTGTTTTCAACGAAATATAGTGTATATATTATGTTTTTAAATATATAATTTTATTTTTAATCACGAAAATACGGAAAAGCTTCCAGGTTATATTTTACCCGTTTACCAAATTTCATAACAATCGGTCCAGTAGATTTTGCGTGAAAGAGTAACAAAAATACACACACATACATTCTCACAAACTTTCGCATTAATAAAATTAGCAGGATTGATATAGGAAATGATTCCTTCCTCAAGAATATTGACGGATCCCAATGATAGCAATGACCGAGCGGCCGCAGCGGTCGAATCGAAACGCTCTTAGACCACCATTACACCTTGGAAACTTCGCATATAGGATCTTAACATATGTGCATCCCAATGTACCGTGTCTTGCCATTTCACATATATGTATTATAATTTATAACTGTTCTGTTACACAGGTACAATAATTTTATACCTTGTAGGTAGCTACTTTAAGTCTGTATTATGTTTAGATTGTGGAGAAGAATTAAGAAATTCGAATTTGAATTGAATTGAACTGAATTGAACAGGTATAGGTTAATCCCTTAATATGCTCCATGATAGCTATCAAATAAAATAAAAATCAAGTGGCTTCTCAATAGGAACCGCAGGCGATATTTCCATTTTAGTTCAAAGATTATTTTATAGACTCCCTATAAGGTTATGACCAAATATATTTTAGCCAAAATTTGCACCTCAAAGTTTCCGCCATAGCCATTATGATATTTATAAATAAATATATTAGGACAAATCACACAGATTGAGCTAGCCCCGAAGTAAGTTCGAGACTTGTGTTATGGGATACTAACTCAACGATACTATATTTTATAACAAATACATATATAGATAAACATCCAAGACCCGGGCCAATCAGAAAAAGATCATTTTCCATCATGACCCGACCGGGGATTGAACCCGGGACCTCTCTGTTCAGTGGCAAGAACTTTACCACTGCGCCACCGAGGTCGTCAACACATTATATAAATATCTAACAATGCCGACATTTTGTTGTCATTTGACCAAATGATACAATTATAGACTGATGTTAATCACTATTGAGATACGATTATGTATGGCTCAACTTTTGGTTTCCGTCTCGCAATGTATAACTTGGGGACGTGGGAACAGGCCGGATAATACGTTACTCTTTTCTATGTAACATTAGCTGCGCCTCGGGGCTTCGCTCCCGTGTTGGAATTTCGGGATAAAAATTATCCTATGTGTTTTTCCAGGTTATATATTCTAGCCGTGTACCAATTTTAAAAATCCGTCCAGTATACACACACAGTCACACACATCCTCATAAACTTTAGCATTTATTTATTTACCGCAATGAAAAATCAGTAATGTATACAGAATTTGGCGATACGAATCCGCCAAAGTTTGGCGAACTGTTCGCTGGTAGAATGGAGCCCGCATTGAAGTTTGTACATACTTAGACGTCGTATCACTTGTCTCTGTCTGCCACGTAATGAAAAAAGACGTGATCTCTGATATTGTGTTGCTATTTTTACAGAGTTTGCGTTGATATGCCTAGACATTTAAGTAAATAAGTCACTTGATTAATAAACCGAATATTAAAACATGACAGTGTCCACACGCGCGTTTTTTGTCTGCGATTCTGCATGCGACGACCATTAGGGTTGCCACCCATACTATATAATATAGTGTACCGTACTATATTTTTGCCAATTGTACAATATATTATAGAAAAGAATATTTAATACGAATAATATTATAATTTTCTCATATCTAAGCTATTCTTTCTTGTTTAGAATGTAAGTGGCTCCACCACTAAAGTGACAAGTTATACTTGTCCGACTGTAAATTTATAGTGACAACGTCAAACCGCGTAATAAGCGCATTAGAATCGTAAGTCGTAACCAGCATTGCCTCATTTTTTTGGGCGGGATTTGAAATCCTAATGAGTTAAAAGGCGGGATTATATCAAACGCAGAACACAATAGAAATAAACGCATTTTAATATAGTTAAACAGTATTTTTCATACTTTCAATAAAAAAAAAACAACAGCTAAATATAGATAATTGAAATTACCTATTTTATAGATTTAAGTACCCTTTGCCGATATCGTGTTTTTTTGCTCTGACTGCATCCAAAGAGCGGGACAGAGCTGTCCCGCGTATGACTGTAAATTCTGGACTCATAAATTGGGACATCTGGTAACGACCTTAAAACTAAAGATCCGCCTCGATGAACTAATCACGACCACATTTACCTACACGAAAAAATAAATGAGTACATGTTTTTTCTTCGATTACAAGAAACCCACTATATTTTCAGCGCTATTTTGAAATAAATACTTATTTTTTGGCAAAAAAAAAAGGGTTTATTTCACCTAGGTTAATTCACCTGGGTTAATTAAGTATACTATTTGGTAGACTTAACCTCTTATTGTTTGGTGTAGGCGATTAAGTACACAGTTCCGTTTACTTTATTCACATGTGGTAACCCTAGACCGCCATTTTAATTAGATGTTTGAGTGGTTTAGCCTGGTCTAAGCAGTGAAAGGCGATGTTGTTCGCAATGGATTGACAAACTAGTTGTGATTACACCTTTGGTGGATTTCTGAGAATGTGGCAATTTCTAGTGTAAAATCTCAAAGATATTTTGCAACAACAGGTAGGTATATAAATTAAAACAAAATAATTTTATGATGGAATCTAGCGGTCCGTCCCATATTTACACACAAATCACACTATCAATTGGTGAAAATCGTATAAAAATCTGTCTGGTAATTTTTGAGTTAATAGACAGACAGATAGACGCAACTTCTTTTATAAAAATGTAAATATAATGATATCTACTTTTGCTGTGCCCTTGCACACTCACTTGTACTATCAACTTGTTACTTGCAATAAAATCTGAATCTAATGTCTCACAGATAAAGATTCTTATTCGAGTCTCTCCGACAATTGCTTCGTCTACGAACGTTCCGTCGACAGAATGTTTCGACATCGGGCGTTTGAACGACAGAACCCTTCGTCTACGAGCAATTCGATTCGACAGAATAGAGGGGACATTCTGTCCGTTCTTATAATGCCAAGCTGTTACTAACACTATATTTTCTTTCGGTATTTTTTCAGAAATTCTCTTTCCATTCGGAAATTCCGGCAGTTTGTAAAAATCGAAGGAAAACATAGAATATGCCAAACGGCTACTCCCGAACTGACATTAAAAGGCTATGTAGAAGAAGAATCTTTTTAAACGAATGAAATGCCTGTTCATTATTCGTTTGGATACACAATTCAAACTAGCACGTAAACCATTACCAAATACAATCATAAATGGAATGTGCGCGTGCGCAGAATGGCATTCGTTACGATATTACAAATGAAATAATTGTCGTGCGATTACAAAACTCCTAAATACAGACGGCGTTGTAATACATTGCGTGGCGTGGTGTCGCCATTGAAACCAATGATCAGAACTGACTCCACACTATCGCCGAACTCTGACAGATGCCGACGTGAATACATTACGTAGTTTGTAAGAGCTTTTTTTGACGACCTCGGTGACGAAGTGGTAAAGTTCTTGTCTCTAAACCGAGAGGACCCGGGTTCGATCCCCGGTCGGGTCATGATGGAAAATGATCTTTTTCTGATTGGCCCGGGTCTTGGATGTTTATCTATGATCTGATGTATTTGTCATAAAATATAATATCGTTGAGTTAGTATCCCATAACACAAGTCTAGAACTTACTTTGGGGCTAGCACAATCTGTGTGATTTGTCCTAATATATTTATTTATATTTTTAACATTGCTGGTTGTCCATTGCGACAATGGGTGTCTCTAAGAACAACGACAACGGAGACCGATAAACCCGGGGTCAACGAGTTAAATGCAAAGAAATTACATAATGACGGAATAAGTAACATAAAAGATTGGTTAATTGGTTAATTGGTGGATAATTGGTTATTAATTTAAATAAAATAAATATTTATTAAATTTATTCCCATTTCTGCTATTGTTATCTATCAACGAAATCTATGCTATTGTTATAAAGAGGTTGGCGTTTGTGAGTTTGAATGTTTGCGTCGGGTAATCTCCGAAACTACCGAACCGATTTTAAAAATACTTTCACCATTTGAAAGGTACATTATCCAAGATTGCCATAGGCTATATTTTATCACAAAATTCCCACGGGAGCGAAGCCCCGGGCAACATCTAGTTGGTAATAAAACTAATTGGTAATGGAGTCAACAATTTTCGAAACTTCTTAAATTCGAATGGGTACAAACACATTAAAAAAAAGTCAAATCCATTTTCACTTTCTACTAAATACTAACTAAAAACAAAAAACTAAATAAATCTTCAAAACGCGTCACGTGTCGGTGCTGTTATTGAATACGAAAATGTTATTGCGGCCGTAGAATGAAGAATGTCACAGGCGTACCTGTGCAACGTGCAATATATGCAATATATAAATGTACAGAGGTGAAACTTAGCACGCGCATGCGTTAAACCTTTCCTTTCCTTCTCAAAAACTTTCGCAAACCCAATACATAACTTTTCGACCGAAATTAAAAAATATATATATAAGTATTATTTTTAAATTTACCATAACAAATGACGACTGATCATGGAGGAATACAATATAAATTTAAATGTATTAAACTTTTTCAACAACTAAGCTGAAAATATTTATATAATTTAAAACATTAACAATCTTTTATCAGTGGCGTAGTGTCCTCTACGTATTTTAAGCAAAGTTTAAATTAATTTAAGCTGATATTTAGTAATTTCTCCTGCGTTTATTTTATTGGAACCCGGCTAGATTTTTAGTTTATGTGCGGAAAAAAGCCACAGCTCTTCCATACAGGAACCGCAGACCTACTTTCTTACAAAACAGAAGGACTTTTTGATTTAATTCATTACGAACAAGTATTTAGGTATCGGAAGCCGTGGTGGTGTAATGGTTAAGAGTCTCGCCCGCCTGTGGATCAAAAGGTCCCAGGTTCGAATCCTACTCGTGCCACATGAGTTTGTATACCAATCTGACTCATATATAGTAGTTTTCATCGACCACCACTTGCTTCCGGTGAAGGAAAACATCGTGAGGAAACCTGCACACTGGTTTATTATTATTAACTTGTGTGTGAAATGGAGAAGGCAATGGCAAACCAGTCCACTAATAATGCCAAGAAAGTTGTTGCGTGTGTTTCATTCCACGTAATGACCACGACCCTCAGCCATGGGGAATACGACTATGAAGAAGAATTTAGGTACCTATAATGAAAACACACGAGTCAACTTTCTGTAATCTCTATATACTGTTGCTGTACAATAAACTATTTTAGCGACGTGATTTGGTTCAAGAATAGGGCCATTGTATTATTGGAGGCTGAGTTGTCATTTAGGGTCGTAGTATTTTCAGGGTTCCGTCCCTCAAAAGGTAAAAACGGAACCCAAAGCCTCCATTCCGTCGAATGACAACTAAACGAATCTATAAATTAATTTGTTAATTTAAACCTGCTGTTAATAAACCTGCGCTTTGACTGAAGTCGGCGGTGGACTAAGTATTACGAGTAAGTAAAATTTTTGACGTCAATAGATGATGTATTCAAATAATTTTGTATTTTAATTTAAATCCTAAAAACAGGACTATTTTGTTGTCCGTCTGTCAAGAAACTTATTCTCTGGAAAACGTAAAATAAAGTCGAAACTTACGACCTACAAATCTATAGCTATATATAACGTTAATGTTAATTTATGTCTGTCTGTATATAGGAGAATAATATAAATAGGACCCTTATAACAGGATCCCTCCATATCATTCCGTGTGTGTGTAATTTTTATCCCAGAAAATTGGTAGTTTTCCCGACGGTTTTTTCACCAAGTAACAGTAGAAATTTCCACGCGGACTGAGTCGCAGGCAAAGGCTAGTAATTGACAAAGCTATCATAAGTAAAAACTGAAACGATTTGCAACCATATCATCACAAATAGAGATGCACAAAGAATGCATAGCGGTTGATATGGATCTCCTTGGCTGGGGATCGAGTGCAGTTTTTCAAATAACAGTAAGCATGCTTGTCGGTCTGTTGGGCTTGAGTCCCAGCTTCTAAATTATAGGACCGTGAAAATATAGTTATATAGTGACGTCATTAAAACAAGGAAAAGTATTTACGACCGGCCGCCAGACTTCTCCTCTTGTCTCCTCTTGTCAATGCCACATTTTCATTTTGTAAAGTGCGATAGTGACCAAAAATTTTTTAGCTTAATAGCTATAATAAATTGACAACACTCAACGGCCCCACACTAAGCACGAAGTTTGTATCGCGGGTTCGATCGACATAAACACATAGACGGTCACAACACACCCATAACCCAAGACAAATATTTGTGATCACAGGTAAATATTTGCCCGCGCTGGAAATCGAACCCAGGACCTCTAGATAGCAGACGGGCGCGCGATGGAGGTCGGTGCATTTATGTTTATTTTAATTAACTTATGACTTTGCTCGGGTAAAATCATATACACCTAAATCTTTCCCAAGAATCATACTATCTATTGGTGAAAACCGCGTGAAATTTTGTACAGTGTTTTTTGAGTTTATAGTGAACAGACAGACGCGGCAGAAGACTTTGTTTCTTAATAATATGCAGGGATAAGGATGTATGTAATCTATACCTATTTATACGGAACGGATTATAAAGAGGGAAGCGTTTGTGAGTTTGTGACTTTGTGAATTAGTAGGTATTATTGAGGCGGGTAATCTCCGAAACTACCGAACCGATTTTAAAAGTTCTTTCACCATTAAGAAAGGTACATTATTAGGTAGATTGCTATAGGCTATATTTTATCTCAAAATTCCCACGGGAGCGAAGCCCCGGGCGACATTTAGTGTAAGGATAAAATTATTCAACAATAGTGTAAGGATAATATTATACATAAATTTATATTTAAAAAATGGTAAGCCCTTCTGGCATAATAGGGACCAACACTGTTTGAATGAGTTTCTTTCGGCATTTCTTCTCAGCAGTGGTCGTTCCGAAATGCTAGTAGTTTGTAGCTTTGGTAAATATCATTTAATTTAGAATATGACGTGAAAAAGTGCCTGTGAAGGCCTAATTTCTGAATAAATGATTTGATTTGATTTGACAAAAACAATTCAAAGTTCATCATCTCATACAAAGTCTGTCTGGCGTTGAGCGATAACCGAATACCGATCAAATTGCGGATGATGAGTTTATAATGAGTATTTTGGGACTCGTGACTTTGGCTTCCTTGGGTTCGCTTCCAAGAATTACAAATCTCGTTTCGATACCGGTTTTAGGTTATGACACACGGAGATTTTGAGAATTTTCTTGGATGCATTTTTGTGGCTCTTGCAAAACCTCAAGGAAGTATCTTATGAAAATTCGGCTCCTAACATGAACCGTCTGACCCTGGGCTCCGACGCTCAATGGCTGCGAAAGAAACCGGGAACTTTGACTAATTAACTCACACACTACGACACTACTGCTATAAAAAGCTCCAACAGCGTCATATTAAAGCGAGATATAAAAACAAATGTTCTTGCGAGCGTACTAGCAATAATTACAAGTTATTAGCCATGCCTTGGCCGGGTATCGAACTGGAGGGCAAAGTAACGGGACGCACTTCCCGGTCCACGGCCCGTACCATCGGCTACCAAGGTACGGTCGCAATATCGTAAGCATTACTGTCAATTTGTTCATTTTCGTCTGCAGCGATCAAAGTTCGCTTATATACAGCATCAATAAATACAACTAGCTATTGCCCGCGGCTTCACCCGCGTGTTTCCACGGGAACAGTTATTTTTCCATGATGAAAAGGGTACTTTTGTCCTTCTCCGTACTATAAACTACATATACGTAAAATTTCAATAAGGTTTGACGAGTAGATAGAGCGTGAAGAGGTAACACACTTACTTTCGCATTTTTATAATATTAGTTGGTATAACCGAACGGGTGATTTTTTTTTATGACAGTCATATAAATTCGTGTTACGAAAACAAATGTTACGGATGTCAGTATTTGGTAGTTTACATCTTTACTATTCAACTACCAAACTGATTGTGCCTACATTGATTTTTGATAGCCAAGGACTCACTATCGGAAACAGAAATGCCTGGGTGATCACCTCCTTACACTAGTTAAAGGTCCGCTAATGAGTTCTGTGATGCTGGTAGTTTGTAGCTTTGAGATACATTTTCTAAGTATAGTTTTTTGATGAGAAAAATGAGAAATAACTTCGCCCTCTGCCTTTGTTTGTTCTAATCTGTCTTCTCTTAAACCACGCAACGGATTTTAATGCAGTTTTCACTGTTATTTTGTCAATTCACTCCCGAAGGTTTAAATACATAAATTCCTTCGTGCAAAGCCTTGTCAGCCACTAGATTTTGAATGCGTTGAATTTAAAATTTGAATTCTTTTTAAAAAATCGAACCATAAGATTCCTTATATATTATATAAGTACATAAGTACCTATTCTATGAGCGAAAGCATTTAAATACGTACAAGGAATCCCAATTTGTCACTTGTTATTCGAAAGCGAAATCGAATTCGATCGACATTTACGTTTCGTAGTAGGAGCTCAATGTAGACGGCACGTTTCAAAGTAAAATGCGGAAATTAACATTAAACTGATTTACCAATTTGTAATAATAATAACATAATTTATTTACACAATAAAATAAGTGTAAATAAATATTTTAATTATGATCTTTGTCATGTTGGATGATCACGATGCTAGCATGATACGATCACTTATACTGAGATGAGATGTTCGTTGCAAAATAGTCTCAAACGCGCTCGACTGTAAAACTGTTATGTTGGCTCCACATTATCGCCGAACTCTGTCAGATGCCGACGGCAATGCATGAACATTGCGTACTTTGTATGAGTGTTTTTATTTGCCGCAATGAAAAACCAGTAACGTATGCCGAATCAATCCGCCAAGCTTGGCGAACTGTTCAGCGATAGAGTCAAGCTGACATAAAACGTGCTCAACTTTAGAATTCTATTAACATCCCTCAATTTTATTCAATTTCATTGAGAAACACGCAATGTAATCAGTCGAAATGATGATCTTTATGTGGTTGAAATAGCGATGAGTTTCCAGTTAATTTAAGCTGTTAAGTGTACATTTCAACACGAACATCCATAATTTAGATATTGGAAAACCTTGACCTTGATTGGAAAATTTATCAAGTTTTTGCAAAAAAAAAAAATGCTTATTCCCCTGTGTTCATTTCTCTCATATATGAGCTCATTCACGATTGCTTCCTTATCCATAGCGCCTTGGCGCCTAGAGTTTGCTATTCCCCTATTTCTTTTCCACTTCGCACGGTCGTCGGCATCGCTAGTTGTCAGACCATTGTCACGCATCCATTGTCCTTGACGATATCATGCCAGCACTTCTTGGGTTTGCCCCTTCGGCCAGGTTCAAGAGGGGAATGGCAAATTTTCAGATAAACATTTTCTATTGTTTACTGTATATTACGTAGAATGTTTGGCTATGTCGCTCAGAAGAAAAAGTGGGAAAGCAGCCGCTGGGGTCCGATGAGATGAGAAACATTTAGATTTTTAAACGAAACCTTAAGATATCAAAATTAGATGTATCTTTTTATCATCTGTATAGATTAACATTTCGACAAATTAGGTCATAGATACATAAAACAATGTCATTTTAAAAGGACAAGGTCAACGGTTGACATATTATGAAATGGTTTCTGGCGAGAAGATTTATAACATCAAGTTTTATGCACGAATAAATTAATTCGGCGACTAGTGCCACGAAATACGTAAACTACATTGAAAATACTTATACGCCTTGTCGAGTCGGAATGGCTTTTGTATAATTTTCGATCAATATGTGGCTACGGTCATGGCTTTATCATTAGTCTCGTGTAGATGTTCCAGCGTGCAAAACGTGGGGCAGTTGGGTGGTGCTGAAGAGTGCCGGTTATGTTCCCCGGCCCCGAAAAGAGCCTTATTGAAAATACAACAAATGTATAATACATAGATTAATAATTATTTAAATTAATCAAGCAAAATGCGACATTGTAGAGAAAAGGCTGCGGTGAAGTTTGTTGCGCCGCTTCTTCTTCACCAGCGCTTCGGAAGCCGGCAGTACACTTAGTTTAAGTAATTTTTTGACGTCAATAAGTGATGTATATCATACTAAATTTAATAAATAATTTTGAATTTAAATTTGATTTTGATCGCTGTTATAACTTTTTGGGACGTTTGAAAAATTGTTTGGAAACCGTCAACTGTTTTCTTAGCGGATGAGATAATGAAACCTAATTCGGACTCGGGGGTTTTTTTTTTTTAATTTTAAATTTAGAATGTATTATTGACTGACCATTATAATGTTTATTTGACGTTTTTTTTTTTCTGGACCACTTTTTATCGCATATTGTCCTACTATTACTATATTCTTTGGCATAACGATTTTGGCATACAATATTTTGGCATAATAGGTCTAAGGCATAATTGATTTTTGGCATACGGCTAAATGTGGCATAATTAACTAAGGTTGGGTTATTATAGTTCAAAGTGTTATGCGTAAACATTATGCGTAAGATTAACTTTTAGGTAGGGTTGGGTAAGTTAGTTATGTAGAACTGAAGGCTGAGTAGAACTGAAGGCTGACGAGCCGTCCCGCTGGCCGCTCCGAGGAGAGCGGCCGAGCCGAGGCCGCCGTGGTAGCGGCCGCCGCGCCGGGGCTGTGGAGCGAGGGTAGCACATGGTCCCGGCACAAATGCGGTTGGCGTTGGCATCGTGTGGTTTTAGTGGGTTCAAGTCCCACACACCTGTCCGGCTTCCCGTGGCCGGATGGACGGGACGAGGGTCTTTCCACACGTTAAAAAAAAAAGGGTAAGTTAGTTATGGTTCGAATTGTTATGCGTGAACCATTATGCCTAAGAACGTTAAGCTTAAAAATCATTATGCCATAGTAAAAGTATGCCATGTTAAATTATGACATAAAATTGTAGGTATGCGTAAAAATAGGGATCCTTTTTTTCCACAAATAAGTTCACACAAGCATTCCCTATGCACCTAGAGTAATTACAGTCACATATCAGTTTAAAATAATTGTATTGTACTGTTACAAAGTATTCACAGGTGACCTATACGTCACCTTGTGGTCTAATTCTATATCATTATCTAAAGATCACGCAGGCTGAACTGCAGAACAGTCTAAACAATTATGTGTCTATTTGTGCCTGTAATTTTAAAATATAAATATCACAGTAGATACAGTCAACAACACATCACCCTACTCAAATGAAAACTCGCCGCAATTACCATGCCACAAAATATAATTAAATATATTAGGACAAATCACACAGATTGAGCTAGCCCCAAAGTAAGTTCGAGACTTGTGTTATGGGATACTATCTCAACGATACTATATTTTATAACAAATACATATATAGATAAACATCCAAGACCCGGGCCAATCAGAAAAAGATCATTGTCCATCATGACCCGACCGGGGATCGAACCCGGGACCTCTCGGTTCAGTGGCAAGCACTTTACTACTGCGCCACCGAGGTCGTCATAGAGTTTCATTCGGGGTAACTTGATGTGCTGTTGACTGTACACGTTACTCACCTAGCCGCATAGGAGCTGAGGGGTGGGTCATGGCCCAATCTAATTATTCGTCAAGGTTGGCTAGTACCCTACTGTGGGGACAATGTTATGGTTAAGGAAGAAACCGGGATCACGCTCAGATCAGAGGGAGAGCGAGGAAATGATAAAGAACGTATTTGGATTTGTTTTAAACTCGAATGCAACGCGGCTGGAGTGTTGTGCAGTTTATTTTATAATGGTAGACTACGTGTGTATCATTATGTAGACAAACAAATAAAATAAATATATAAAAATACTCTAGTTTAGGTATACTTTTATATATTTATAAAAAGTAGTGACAGATCTATAAATTACAAAAATAAATAACAGTAAATTACGCTGTATTAACGTTTTTCCAGCTTTAAAATACAAAAATTAACGAGTCTGAAACGGCTCTTCGGCTGAAAGATTCGCCGACATAATGTTTCGACATCGGGCGTTTGAACGACAGAACCCTTCATCTACGAACAATTCGCCGACGAAATGTCTCCTCTATTATCTAAGCAATTGTCGGAGAACTGTTTCAGACACAAATTAACATATGTTATGAGAATAATTCATGATATTATTATCCAAATATTATTATATTTCGCGAATGTTTTTATTTACAGAATTATAATATTCAGGTTGAGACTTTCAATCGTGCTATGATAAAATGCGGTATCTAGTTTGGCATACATCTGTGGGATACAAGATGGCCGCCGTCCGTCGCATTGCAGTTTTATTGCAATACATTTATGTAATAGTACATTTACCTCGAGGTCGTTGACCGATTGCCAATGCACTTGTTTACTTGAGATTATATCAAGATTTTAGTTTCACCTGTTCCGTCTTTGCTTCAACTCAAAATGTTCCTGTTAAAAATATAGCATTAAAATTTTATTCGGTCACGATTTTCACTTTGATTCGACTTTGAGTGGTGCACTCAGGATTCGCTACCAACGAGGGATCTCCTAAAATAAACAGGAAAACGGGCACTAGGAAGAATCCATTAAAATCTATAATAGAGATTTTCCTGGCTGGTAGTATTTATCAAATTAAAAAAAAAATACATCCGATGATGAACACTTCCAGGAAAGTTATACTGTACCTGGAGGCCTACCACGAAACATACAAACTCGTATCACGTTACTCTAACGTCCACATACTGTATCTTTCTCTATCCTATTCGTGCAATGACGTACTACGTATTTTAAGTTTCATTGACATAACCCTGTATGTTTGCTCAGTTGCAAAAGAAAATTGTGTTGAACATCACACTTCGATTACGGAGTCGGTTAAAAAACCCAAGCTTTTGCACTGGTTTCCTACAACAGATGCACTAATCTGCAATTCGATTGCCGGTGCAGTTCCGCGCCAGCGCATTCTGCGGTCAAATGGAAAGCTAATACTTCCTTATAGTAATATTTTGACGTTCTACACAGCGATCTACGAAGGTTAGCATCACTCTCCGTCATAGCCTCATCGCTATCTCTCTCTCACTTATTATTGCGTGTTCCCGGTTTTATTAGTGGCTGTGACGTCACACAATCCGGAGTTACCTTAACCGTAACATATATCAAATATTTTGAAGAATCGGTTTTGATTGTACGACTGTTCGCTAACCTGACGATAACCCCCTTGTGAATGCTAATGTTTTCTAACAACTGATAAAGTTATGTATCTAAGTCGGTTTGTACGACATCTATGTTCAAAATATACAATTCGACTTGGGGCAAAAATACATTTTTTGTATCTATGTATATATGTATGTAATGTATGTAACGCGGTAACTTTCGAACCTTTGCTCTGATTTTGATGAAATTTAAAAGGTATGTAGAATCTGAAAATATTTTTTTTTAAGTTCGTAGGGCATCAAAATCGGTTCAGTCGTTTTTGAAATATTCACAATTTTGTAAAAATTTATTGTGTTCGCGGCGTACAACTAGTAAAAATAAATTAAGTAGATTACTAGATTTTCAGTTATATATTTTGCTAGCGGGCCGCCCCGGCTTCGCTCGGGTAAAACCATAATAAATTGTACACCGAATCCTTCCTCAGGAACCACACTATTTATTAAAAAACACGCACAATCAAAAACAAACCCTTTTAACGCCAGAAACACAGGTGATATTTCTTACAAGCTCAGGCAGGTAGGCAGCCTTACCCTTTTAACGCCAGAAACACAGGTCATCATTACATACACGGTCGGTCAATGCAGACGTTGGCCGCCATTATGGAGCCTAGGCAACCGAGTTGTGATTGTCGAAAGTATGAAAAATTTAAAATAACATATATGAAGTATTAACATCCTATGTTATTTGTTTCCCACTCCGGAATCCTCCACACGCCCTTTGTTTTATTATAATTTAAATCTTAATTTAGCTCTGTTGTATTGGATCAACAAGACAAGAGTTCCTGGGAAATCCAGGGACCGAAGAGCGAAACCTGCCGTTCACCATCGGCGGTGCTCCGCTTCCTGAAGGAGCTGGGCTGGCTGGAATGATCAGCGGCTCAGACTCCGCACGCAGAAAGGGCCCAGACAAGATGCCTAACTGCGGAAAACAGTCCTCGAGGGAAGTAAGTAGAAATAAGTAGCTCTATGTACAATGGAGCTTTAATTAAGTAACATGAATAAAGACAAACACATAAAACCTGCATCATAATCCGTTGCGACGTTTTAAAGATCTAAGCATAGAAGGGAGAAGCGCAACTGACGCAAAAAGAGGTGCACGCTAAGTGTGTCCGTCTGTCTGTGTACGTGTCACCGTAGCTCATCAACGGGTAAACCGATTTGGATGCGGTTTTATTTATTTGATAGCTAATTTTTATGTGGTTGTTTTGTGATATGTTTGATCCAAATCGGTTCAACCGTTCAAAAGTTGTAGCGAAATGAATATTGAAAGTCGGGGGTTTTTTTTTTAATTTGTCTAACAAATCAACTTGTATACTAAGTATGAAGTAAAGTAATGACATTCCCATCAGCGAGTGGAGTGGACTATCAGTCTGCGACAATTTCACAATGATATTGCAAACTCAGAGATTAAAACAATAACTGTTACGTAAATGAACGCAATTTGACCATTGCACTAACTTCAGAATCATTCTCTTTTGTTATTTTGATTAATTTTAGCGTAACTGTTTCGGAGGAAAGGAGTTTTGTGTGAAAGAATTGGAGCAAGGTCTAAAAAAACATTCAGATCGCCATCAAGCCGACGATGCGGTACCTAGGCATCGTCCTTGATGGCAGATGGAATTTCGGCGCCCACTTTGCGGCGTTGGTGCCGCGCGTGATGGCGGCGGCTGGTGCGCTGACACGGCTCTTGCCAAATATCGGAGGTCCGGAGGCGTCCTGCAGACGCTTGTACATAGGGGTCGTGCGATCCATGGCCCTCTATGGTGCCCCCATCTGGGCAGAGGCCCTGAGTAACCAAAATATCGCTCTTCTGCGACGTCCGCAGAGGGTGATGGCAATCAGGGCCTCCAGAGGTTATCGCACGATCTCCTGTGAGGCAGCGTGCATGCTGGCCGGTAGTATTCCTTGGGACTTAGAAGCCAGGACCCTCGCGTCTCTGTTCAAATGGCGTGAGGAGGCACTAGCCCGGGGCCACCGGCCAGCACCTAGGGAGATTGCGGGGCGCCGCAACGAGCTGTGTCAGCGCAGCATTCAGGAGTGGAGCCACAGGTTGGAGCGGCCCTCTGCTGGGCGTAGAACCGTCGAGGCTATTCGTCCAGTTTTGGCCCAGTGGTTGGCGAAGCAGCACGGTTCGCTTTCGTACCGCTTGACGCAGATGCTTTCAGGGCATGGTTGCTTCGGGGGGTATCTGTGTCGAATAGCGGGGCGTGAGCCGTCTGCCGTTTGCCACCATTGCGACGGATGTGCTGACGAGGACGCCCAGCACACTTTGGAGGACTGCCCAGCCTGGGACGAAGACCGCGCGCAGCTGCGCGCGGTTGTGGGGGACGACCTCTCCCTGCCGGCTGTCGTAAGACAGATGGCCCACAGCGAGACGTCGTGGACAGCGGTGCAGGCCTTTGCAGAGAGCGTAATGCTCCGCAAAGAGGCGGCGGAAAGGGAGAGGGAGGATACAACCGACCTCCCCATTCGCCGCCGGCGCACAGGGCGCAGGAGGCGGGCATACGCCCTGCACCTGCTGCCCCCACAATAGGGCCGGTCGGGTGGCGGAAACGGGATTTCCCATCGCCCGGCTTAACGGCCCCCGGGTAGAAAGGCGCGCCCATGCCAAGCGCGCCTTTACCCAAGCGGGTAGAAGGCTGACGAGCCGTCCCGCTGGCCGCTCCGAGGAGAGCGGCCGAGCCGAGGCCGCCGTGGTAGCGGCCGCCGCGCCGGGGCTGTGGAGCGAGAGTAGCACATGGTCCCGGCACAAATGCGGTTGGCGTTGGCATCGTGTGGTTTTAGTGGGTTCAAGTCCCACACACCTGTCCGGCTTCCCGTGGCCGGATGGACGGGACGAGGGTCTTTCCACACGTTAAAAAAAAAAAAAAAAAAAAAAAAGGTCTAAAAAAACATTGGGCAAAAAAACATTTTTGTTGACGTTATACGTATCTTTATTCTTGTTTTTTTTTTCATTTGTGGCAGGTAGAGAGGGATTTCACCAATGAGCACGTGCTGTGATTAGTTCAGTAGTGACGACGATGACGTGAATCGATTTCTGAAATGTACCATAAGTACCTCTGTTTTGTACAGTACTGACTGCCTTGGGAGCGTCCCAGACTTTGACATTTATATCATTCGTGGATGTCGTACGAGACGAGTAAGGGAGAAGACAGCATGGATACAATTTCAACATCAATTTGGGTAGAACGGAGTTTCTAACGGCAGTTTTTGAACTCAAATAGAATAAAATTTAACTGTCAAAACTAATATATCAAATAATAAATCAAACAAATTTTCTCTTTTCGGCCAGCAACTATGAACTATTATGTCTATTGGCTAATTTGATTTTGGAACACGCTAACAAGCGAAACCGATTAGAGTAATTAGGGAGGTACCTCGACTGAGGTCACACAACAATCGACGCATTCGATTTTCAATCGGAAGCGGTCACGGGCCACCGACTCGATTGCGCAACTCGCTCCGATTGGTTATGTAAGAGTGCGAGTCGAGATCGAGAGATTTACGATTTGAATTTAAATATTTTAGCGTCAATAAAACAGGATTCAATTGATCTAGAACTTGTTCGTTTTGACTTTTAAAACTTAAATACAATCCAGTGTGTTTTTTTTTTGTGTTGTTAGCTTTGATTGATTTGTAGTTCCCGCTGCTTTTGACAGTAAGTAATAAATATAGCATGTAGTTAACATATACCAAGTTATTTTTCTAGTGATTTAGTATGCAATATATGTTTATAACACAATTAAAAGTAGCATTGGTAAAATACAGTTGAGTTTTAGCAATTTAATAGTCGATCACTGATTTGCAATCTCCATATTTTTTTATCTGTAATATACCTAACAAGATATTTTGTTTTATCTAATCTGTAGCTTTGATGTCCCACTGTTGGACAAAGACCTCTTCCTTTTTTTTTCACTCGTCTCTGTCTATTGTACTCCAACTGTGGTCAATTTTGGTAAGAATTTGTCGATATCGTGTCGCCATCTTCTCTATGAATGTGTTCTTTTGCGGTCGTCTGTTATATAGAAGGAAATTTCACTTAACTTTCCGGCCGCATACGACAAATTAGCCCGGTCTAGGCCCACATCAACCTGACAGTATCTGACAAGAAAACATCGATATTGTTAACAAAAAATTCGCGCATCACTAGTATGGGCTCATTTATTTTTAAATTTTGATAGATTAATAATCGAATTTTTTTATCTTTGGCTGAAATAAATATACATAAAAAAAAAATTACACAATCTTATAAATACGCTAACGTGTATATTAGCAGATCTTCAAACGAAATAATAAAATGATTTTTATATGTGGCCATAGAATTAGCTTCGCTTTTACTAATGCGGTTTGGCACAATGGATTTCAAAATCTTGCGTCACGTGATGTGTGTGTCGGCATTAAGTACTTTGATGTTTTTTCCGACCGTACTTATAGTTGTAGTACAGTTAGAAAAAAAGGTAAAGTCCCACGATGGCTTGATAAATGCTTTGTATGGGAAATAATAGTAATTGAAGTCTTTTCCGTCAATTAAAAAGGTTAGTCTTAATTATCACGTTAGCGGAATAAAATGCTAACATGTTTAGGTCATTTCTTTCTTTTTGCGGTGTAAAAAAAGTATTTTTTTTTTCAAAAATTCGGCTATGATTTATAACCGGCGGCCAGTCTGACGTCAACCCTTCTTGGAAATTCTAATGATGCTTATCAGCTGTCAATAAGTCGCGTTTTAAGTCGCCTTATGTAAAATTTTGTAAAAAAAATATTGTGTTCGCGAGGTCTATGTTCGCGGCGAACAACTAAAAAACAGAAAATATAACTAGATACATAAGTACAATAGGTACCTACCTACCTACTTATAATGATTATTGACATTTTCTTCTTAAGGTTTAAGAAGAAATTTATTCTCATAAAAGAATCTACAAAATTCACTTAAAATGAGAAACTTAAAATATTTCATTAACATTAAGTTGACGCGTACAAAAAGGCGGTAGATAAATAATAAAAAATATTCGCTCCGTGCTGGCTGCGCGGAACTAGTTTGTAATAGTAATGTATCACACATCCCGTATACAGTAGCTAATTATGGCAGTGTGTGCGTTCTTTGCTTGTCGACGGCAAATATACAAACGCTTTTATTTTTTTTAATTTGTGGAGAAAACTCCACAATTTTTTCTTATCCGACTGTATAACACAATTTATCTAAATTGTTGATCAAATCTTTGGTTCAGTGAATACCCACAATGTGTTCGTTACATAGATTTACATCCTAAGTTATTTTGTAACTTCCATTCAAGTATTCGTATTTTTGGCGGGAATAGATTTGACCAGAGGCCTTAGATAATAATAAATGTTTATTAATTTATCCACAGCCATTAGAGTATTAAGCATTAAAATTAGTGGTTAATTACAGCAAAAGTGTAGTAAAATTTGTACAAAAATGGCATGGCTTTGAATATTTGAAAAAAAAAAAGAATGAGTGTTATGTTTTTTTTTTTAATGAGATTTTTATTTTTTCTGTTTTAAAGTCGTGGATCTGTTATTTTCTATCTTTTCTTTCTGGCTTAGATCCCTTTGCCTTTCCATATTGATAAACCAGAAAACAGTTCTATAGTTGTTTATGATGTCAGCAATGTAATCCGAATCCATATTACGCTAAGCTCAGCGCAGATGGCGCTACTGGTACAAGTAAGGTTCACAAACATTGCCAATGGAGGCAAAAATGCGCTAATTTTCAATATTGTTGCAGATTTACGATCAAAAATACCTTCTACGCAATCGTGGTGCGAGTTAAAAGGAAAAAGTAGTGTATTATCCTGGAAATAATAACACTATTTTAGGTTATGTTCTGTATTATTTGGTCAACTGTGGTCATAAACAGATATAAACTTGATTTTGACTGAATCTTACCTGTATGAAGTCTATATTTTAATAATTCTTCACGTGTGAAGTGTTCCAAGCTTCTTTTCTACCGTTTACTGGCTCGAAAATTTTACAGCGTATCCCATAGTTTTCGAAGTTTTTTTATCTTATGGAAAACAATTTTTTCCAATATATCGGCATCCGAATACGCTACATTGTTGTATATTTTCACAAACGAATGCTTACATAATGAAAGGATTAATAAAGTACTCTAAAATAAACGTTTTAATCGACATAACAAAAGGCGGCAAAGTTTTTGTGTACCTAACATACAGTGCTGCACTCTGGCGGGATAAATGTGCAGTAATACTCTACTCCCTATTGAGAAGTTTGATTGTCACAAAGAAAAGAAAAAAAAAAAAGAAATTTTGCAAGTCGCTTCAGTTTCCATGACAATACATACATTATCTATTGTAATAAACATATTTTTTGACACGAGTTGAATGAAACAAGATCTCTCTGGCGACAATACGTGTACCTAAATCTTTTGGCAAATAGGTATATGCAAAAAAATAAAAAAACTTAACGTCATCTTGAATCTAAGATGTGCAAAGAGGAAAACGTTCACAATACGAGCGAAAGAGACAGAAGACGTTTTCTCTCGACCGAATTCCTACGCGGTTAACAGACCATAACGTCTCACGCGGCGATGTTTTGGTAAAATACTAAAAGATTGTTGTTTTGTTATTTATCTTTGTAATGGATTATTAAAAGGAATAAAGCTAACATAGCTTTATACCTTGGCTTCTGTGGCGTATGGCCCGCTAACTGGAAGTCCACAGTTCGATTCTCAGTGCGGGAAAATTTGTGCCAATTTTCTCTGATAATTTGTCTTGACCTGGGAGCGATGCGCTCACGTTTACGTTTTTAGTCTTGAATTTGTATTTTTTTACAACGCAAATTTAATTTAGTATTTCGTAATTTAATTTATCTCCGTGTCTAATAACAATCTTAATGTAATATTTTTTATATTATGCTACGACTAAAAGGAAAGAAATTAAAACGAATAAAAACAATAATAAAAAAAAGTATAAGAATTATTTACATATAAGTATTTATACAAATGTCCTGCCCTGTCCTGCGATTCGTTACCTTGAGGTAGCGTGCCTAGAAGGCTGACAGCATTGCACGTTGAATCTTTTGCCTAGATATGCCTTTTGGCCACCTCTTTTCGCATAAATAGGCCAAAAAATTATATAAAAAAAACATTTTGACATTGACATATCAAGCAAGAGTTGCTTCTCTTGCTTATGATATGTCAATGTCAAAATGTTAACGACAATAAAATACATACCTAGTTTTATGGGAAAATTTTATAAATGCCAGCCCTGTACATAAAAAGACGAATTTTTTGTTTTGCTTCTATGGAGATTTAGCATTGCCATTTTCTATTGAATTTGATTGTTTGATTGCTCTTAACTGTATAGTAATGTCGTGATTATTTCACGAATGAATACTAATTATTTTTAATTTATTTAAATTTGGTAATGGAAGAAAATATATTACTAAACCCATTTCAAAGTATCCTTCTAATATTGTAAATGCGAAAGTTTATGAGGTATGTACGTTTGTTCCTCTTTTACGCAAAATCTACCAGACCGATAGTTATAAAATTAGGTACTCGGAAAGAGTATAACCAGGAATAACACGTAAGGTGCTTTTTATCCCGAAATTCCCACGGGAGCGAAGCCCCGGGGCGCTGCTAATAAATCATAAAAAAATATTTAACATAATATATAAAATTTTTATTTTCTTTACAATATTTAACATTCAATGTTAAAACCAGAAAAAATAATCCTAATAAAGAAAGAAAAAGTAGTACTTATTGGAACATTTTTTATGATCATAATAGAATGAGTTTAGTTAAATAAACAGCTAATAAAGAGGAGTAAAAAATCGTTGTAGTGCTATTTGGATTGTGATGAATAATAATTCAGTACAAATATCGCCAAATCAATGCAATTTAACGCATAATCGAATAGAGTATCGATATTACGCAATGCGATTTCTACAACGGAGCATGCATATTTATTGACTAATCGATCTAAACGCAAAATTATTTTTGCATTCCATAAAAACATTCGCCACTCTTATTGCTACTGGTAACGATATAAATTCGTTTAAAAATGTGTTTTGAGTTATGTATTCTTGCGTGGTTGTATGTTTATTATTATGAAATGTAGATTTTTCGTGAAGAATGCTTTAATCGTACTAAATTAGATATTTGTAATTGGACCACTGTGCGTGATTTGGTACAATACAGGCCATAATGTACGTTATTACGCAAGTTTCACTGTAAGAATCGATATAATAGCTGCTTGCGAATACTATTAATCGATCGAATCGAATTGATTAATCGAAAGAACCGTTGAACTCTAAAGAAATAAACTGACTTCAACGATTTTTCACATCTTAATTTTTTTAGCGAATTTTAAATTTGATTACATACATTATTACATATTTTCTTCCATCCTATGAAGCCACTATTCTGTGAAACATGTATATATATTTAATTAGGCTTTTATTTTTTTATTAAAAAAAAAATTAAGCTGCGGGAATCAGTTGCTAATTTAAATTTATGTAGGTATGAGATGGCTGATGTTGCCCCGAGCTTCGCTCCCGTGGGAATTTTGAGATAAAATATAGTCTATAATAATCTTGTATAATGTTACCTTTTGTAATGATGAAAGAATTTTTGAAATCGTTTCGGTAGTTTCGGAGATTACCCGACTCAAACATACAAACTCACAAACGCTTGAAAGTACCTCTTTATAATAATAGTATAGATAATTACATAATTCATAAATTCGGAAAAACACATAATGAAAATACATTATCGATTGCTTTCATGCAAAATTATATAAGGATTCCGATGCTATATCCTACGAAAATATTAGTATAGGTATGGTTTGTATTTTTTATCCGGAATATTCAAAGCAATGACCCACTGTGCTGTGTAGTATAAGGGCGTTTGTCCGCCGCCGCCGTCACCGGACCGTCACCAATTTGAACATAACTCGAAAGTACTTACGTCTACTAAGTACACATAAAACCTGTCTGTCTGTCTGTCCCTTCGTCTAGAAAGCAGTTAGTGCGACAGTGGTCAGGTGGCCACTTTCCCTCGCAAATTAGAAATTGTATGGAAATTGTATGGTATTTACTTGATAAAAGCTTTGTGTGAAGTTCATAGTCAAATCGACTACAAAACGATTGATGAGTAAAAGGAAAATCTAGCCGTTGACCGCGGATTCGCTCGCGGCGATAAGTGACTCCATAGTCACTTATCGCCGCGGACTTATTATGCGAACTTTCGCCTCATTGGTGATTGATTAAAGCAAATGAATTGAGCTAAAATCTTATCTATGCCAAATTTTATCAGAATAAATCTAGTATTTCGTCGTAACAGGGTGAATTTCACGAGCGTTTTGAACGCCGCCGCGGGCTATCATTAGTGTTTATTAAATTTTACCATAGACAGTGATCAATTTAATTAATCCTATTATATAAATAAGCATAGTACTGGCACAATGTTAATTTTGTAAGTGTTTAATAATAAAAAAAAAGGTTCTCTATTAAAAAAAATGTGCGACACTAATGAAACGCTACACAAACGCCGCGTACAAACAGTCGTGAAATTAGCCCAAAAACGTACCTAACAGACAGTTTTTGACATTTATAAATGGATACTAAATAGCTAAACTGAATCAGAAATTACATAAGCTATTAAAACATTACAAATGTCGTGTTTTGAATACCGTACAGTCAACAGCACATCAAGTTACCCCGCATGAACCTCTATGGCGCGGTAATATCGGCGAGTTTGCAATGAATTTGGGTAGGTTGATGTGCTGTTGACTGTACAATGAAAAATCCAATCGCTGTGTATATATATATATATATATATATATATATATATATATATATATATATATATATATATATATATATATATATATATGTAAATAAAAAATGTCTTTTTTATTTACATAAACATATACAGCCTCCTGTGGCTGTCTTGGCGTATAAGACGTTTTTACGTCTTGGCGCAAAATGTCCTTTTCTAACAATGTCCGTTCTCATAATGACCTTTTTTCGAAATTTCCTTTTCTCGAAATGTCCTTTCTCAAAATGTCGTTTTCTCAAAATGTTCTTTTCTCAAAATGTCCTTTTCTCATAATGTCCTTCTCTCAAAATGTCCTTTTCTCAAAATGTCCTTCTCTCAAAAAGTCCTCTCAAAATGTCTTTTTCTCAAAATGTCCTCTCAAAATGTCCTTTTCTCAAAATGTCCTTCTCTCAAAAAGTCCTCTCAAAATGTCCTTTTCTCAAAAAGTCCTTCTCTCAAAATGTCCTTTTCTCAAAATGTCCTTTTCTCAAAATGTTCTTTTAATAAAAAAAAAACTGTTTTAATCAGTTGCTTATCTAAATTATCATCAAAAACAACATTTTTATAATTTTATTTTCATTTACATAAAGACATTGAAACATTTCGGCCAATTAGCGGGTTGAAAAATTGCATTTTAATTAATGCGAGATGCATTCTTATTGTTAAGAGGCAGACCAGGCAGGCGGCGGAATATATTTTTAACCCCCGACGCAATAAGAGGGGTGTTATCAGTTTGACCGCTAAGTGTGTCTGTCTGTGTACGGGGCATCGTAGCTCATCAACGGGTGAACCGATTTGGATGCTGTTTTTTTTTATTTGATATCTAATTTTTATGCGGTGGTTCTTAGATATGTTTGATGAAAATCGGTTCAACCGTTCAAAACTTGTAGCGAAATGAATATTGAAAGTCGGGGTTTTTTTATTTGTAACGATTACACAGCCACACAAAAAAAAAAAAGTTTTGGCCTGGGGGTCTGACTATGTCTACTATATGTTTTTGGGGTCGCTGAATCCGAATCCGAAGTCAATTTAACCCCAGCACGTCAGGGTTTGGACATAACCTCAAAAAACACTCTAAGATCCACTAAAAAAAAAAATTTCGAGCTTTGGGTCTGACCATGTATACTATATGTTTTTGGGATCGCTGAATCCGAATCCGAGGTCAATGTAACCCCTGCACGTCAGGCTTTGGACATAACCTCAAAAAACACTCTAAAATCCATTATAGAATCCAAGCCACGATAGTTTTGCTGTTGGTTTTCCTATTGGTTTAGTCAATTTTAAAGTGTTTTTTGAGGTTATGTCAAAAACCTGACGTGCTGGGGTAAAATTGACCTCGGATTTGGATTCAGCGACCCCGAAAACATATAGTATACATAGTCAGACTCCCAGGCTGGAAAAAATTTTTTTATATGGTTTTAGTGGATGTTAAAGTGTTTTTTGAGGTTATGTCAAAAACCTGACGTGCTGGGGTAAAATTGACCTCGGATTTGGATTCAGCGACCCCGAAAACATATAGTATACATAGTCAGACTCCCAGGCTGGAAAAAATTTTTTTATATGGTTTTAGTGGATGTTAAAGTGTTTTTTGAGGTTATGTCAAAAACCTGATGTGCTGGGGTAAAATTGACCTCGGATTCGGATTCAGCGATCAGAAAAACATATAGTATACATGGTGAGACCCAAAGCTCGAAAAAAATTTTAGTTTTTTTTCATTTTTAATGGATTTTAGAGTGTTTTTTGAGGTTATGTCCAAACCCTGACGTGTTGGGGTTAAATTGACTTCGGATTCGGATTCAGCGACCCCAAAAACATATAGTAGACATAGTCAGACCCCCAGGCCAAAACTTTTTTTTTTTTGTGTGGCTGTGTTATTATTGTTACTGATTATTAAATAACCTTCAAAGCAAAATAAAACAATTTCCACTTGAATAATTAATTTTGACGACCACATTATAATGTTATCCATACTACAGCAATGCGCAGTGGTAAAGTGCTTGCCTCTAAACGGAGAGGTCCCGGGTTCGATTCCCGGTCGGGTCATGATGGAAAATGATCTTTTTCTGATTGGCCCGGGTCTTGGATGTTTATCTATATATGTATATGTTATAAAATATAGTATCGTTGAGTTAATATCCCATAACACAAGTGAACTTACTTTGGGGCTAACTCAATCTGTGTGACTTGTCCTAATATATTTATTTATTTAATTTGAAAATTTGTATTTTTGTTTGTAATGAGTATAAACTCGAAAAACTACTGAACCAATTTTGACGAAATTTGGCACAAAGACAGACGAAACCTTCAGAAGTGACAAAGGCTATTTTCCTATTACGGTTTTACCCGAGCGAAGTCGGGGCCGCCCGCTAGTTAAGTTATATTGTTATTATGTTGAGTGTGAGGTTAAGTCGAGGTTTGCAGCTCGGCATTTTAACATGTTTTATATAGATAAAAGGAAACGTGACAGATTGACAGTTAGATAAGCGACGTTGCGTGCTGCAACTAGGTAACAAGACTTACATTAATGAGGGCACAGAAGACTATCGAAGGGGGCTTCATTGTCCACGATTGTGTGTGTCACTTGGGAATTAAATTAAAGTTATAGTGTAGTCTCGAAACTTGCATTGTTGAGGAGAAAATAAAGTTTTTTTTTAAAAAATAAATATATTAGGACAAATCACACAGATCGAGCTAGCCCCAAAGTAAGTTCTAGACTTGTGTTATGGGATACTAACTCAACGATGCTATATTTTATAACATATACATATATAGATAAACATCCAAGACCCGGGCCAATAAGAAAAAGATCATTTTCCATCGTGACCTGACCGGGGATTGAACCCGGGACCTCTCAGTGCAGAGGCAAGCACTATACCACTGCGCCACCGAGTTCGTCATGTAAGTCCGTGAGAAGTGGAGGAGTAGCAGGAAAGCGGTTCCTGGGCTCCACTTTGATTGGCCCGGGTCTTGGATGTTTATCTATATATGTATTTGTTATAAAATATAATATCGTTGAGTTTGTATCCCATAACACAAGTCTCGAACTTACTTTGGGGCTAGCTCAATCTGTGTGATTTGTCCGTATATATTTATTTATTTATTTACTATACCGGAGGCAACTGGGAAAATGCTCTCATTCACACAGAAAAATCACACAGATTGAGCTAGCCCCAAAGTAAGTTCGAGACTTGTGTTATGGGATACTGACTCAACGATACTATATTTTATAATAATTATATTTTATAATAATAAATATATTTTATAATAATTTTTCATTCATGAAAAAGTTCTGCGTTCGTCTAGTAGTTTGAGCCTTGCAACAGTTTCTCATACCGTACTGGTTTTCTCTCTCTTTTGCCGTCACAACGGTTTTGGAATGCGCTTCCTGAAAATATCAGAGTAACTCCGAGCCGTGAGTGTACAAATTTTACTTGTTGGAGTCTTAATTGGATCAATTGATCTGTTGCATATTGTGTTACTGAATGACTAACGCACAGTCGAAACTACTGCTGGGCATAGAAAGCTGAAATTTGGTGTGTAGGTTCCTAGGACAGCGTAGGGGAGCACTAAGAAAGGATTTCCTGAAATTCCTACGGGAAACGGATTTTTACGAAGTTGTGGGTAAAAGCTAATACATATATGAAATAAATAAATGCTCAAACGAGAGAGAGAGAGAGAGAGAGAGAGAGAGAGAGAGATGGTGTATCAGAGAGACAGGAATACCGAAAAAGAAGACGCACATAAGTTACCGACATAGCGCAGAGACCTCTCTAAATTGGAAATCACTTAAGTGGATAGTAATCACTACATGGATAGAATATAACCTGGAATAACACATAAGGTACCTACTTTTTATCCCGAAATTCCCTTGGAGCCAAGCCCCGGGGCTAATTTATATTACAAATACAAAAAATCTTTATTGAATACCATAACTTGTAGGATAACATAATATTAGTAGAATATGGAAGTATGTAATACAAGCGGCCCGTCCCGGCTTCGCTCGGGCAAAACCATAACAAATTATACACCTAAACCTTCCTCAGAAATCACACTATCTATTAAAAAAACCCGCATCAAAATCCGTTGCGTAGTTTTAGAGATATAAGCATACATAGGGCCAGACAGCTGGAAGCGACTTTGTTATAAACTACGTAGTGAAGTAATATTATTTTGCTCCATTATTTGCAATATTGTTATTTTGTAGCTCCATTTGGCGCCAGGTCGAGATGTATTTCTTTCAACCAATTAGCGAAGTGATAAATAGGTGTTATATTTTATTAATCCTATTGTGTGTTTGTTTGTTTGATTTAACACTTTTAATCCCGAAAGTGAGCGATTGCCGGGGGATTTCGTTGAAAAGTCTGATAAATACGAATTAAAAACTTGGAACGACATTTCAAAAGAATATTACAACGTTTAAACAATTACAACGAATGATTATTAATAGACAAATTGACAGTGAATATGGTCGAAACTCTAATTTAAATCAATCTAACGGTAATTATAACCGGAAATAGACATTATACCTGTTGATATGAAAGTACGTATGTCAGAAACTGGTTCGTTATAGAATTAACTGTGTCCATAATTATAATTATGAATCAGTTAAATGACGTACTTAAGTGACGGATATGACAAATCATTCAGTTATGTTACGGTGTAAAATTAAGTGATAAAAATATTTTTTACTGAACTTATGTCATATTTTGTTCTCTCTCATTGTCTCACGGTTGCATTCTTGGCTGTGACTTCCGGGATCCACGTAATTATGTCCGATTCCGTCGTATTACCGGCTGGATGTCAATCCTTTCCAGAGGTTTTGATTTCATTACTTATATAGACTAATGTAATTGACGAACTAAGAGTGTCAATTTTCCAATTATATCATTACATTCGTAATATTTGTTAAAAAAGCTAGTAGTTTGTAGCGCTGTGGAAAAATTCTGAAGTGCTTAATACAGGCCTATCTCTCTCTCTTTCTCTCTCTCTCTCTCGATTTTCGAGTACGTTATCTACTAACACCGATGTCAGATTTTATTTAACATAACTGGCTACTAACATTACTCAATATACGATTAGTAGATATTTTATATTCAGTAGAACTGGCCGTAGAGAATTTCGCTTAACAAAAAAAAAAGTAATAAAATGATTACCACAGATAATATATCTGCTGCCGAATGGACCGGAAGAATAGCGGTATTTGGAATTGGGTTACTGAGTCTTGCTCGAGCCGAGAGCGTTGACTTTTTGTTTACGGAATATTTCGAAGACTTTAATCTACACAAGCGGTGTTGGTGCAATGGTTAGAACGTCTGTGGATCAAAAGGTCCCAGGTTCGAATCCTACTCGTGTCATATGAGTTTGTATACATATCTGACTCCTATATAGTAGTTTTTCTACTTCCGGTGAAGGAAAACTTCGTGAGGAAACCTGCACACTGGTTGATTATTAACTTGTGTGTGAAATGGAGCAGGCAATGGCAAACCACTCCATTACTAATGCCAAGAAAGTTGTTGTGTGTGTTCTATTCCACGTAATGATCACGTCCCTCAGGAAATACGAATATGAAATGAAGATCATCAACGTTTAATTTAACGTGGGTTGCACCAGTCAAATTTGACGTTAACTTTAACCCGATAAAAGCAGAGTACACCATTTTGTCTAACGTTGTCGTAGCGAATTTATTGCAAAATATTATAGTTTACCATTACACAATGTAGTCACAGTCTACTAAACCGAAAACAGTGGCCACCGAAATCTTAAATCACCGGTAAAAACTATGTATCACCTTAAGTAAATGTTCACAACCACGGATTTTGTAAGTGCTTCACTATTCCATGTTCACAACACACAACAAATATGGTCGTCCACCATCTTGACGATATAAATTACTAGGGTCGTGACCATTATTGGCGTGTTATGACTTATGCACATAGTGTTTACACAATCCTCTCTCTTCCTCCATTCACAATTTCAACACATTGCCTTCCGTGGTGTGATATTTGTAAAAGTAAACATCACACACTAGACATGTGTCTTGTGGTAGCCTTAGAATAAGACCAATCCTTATCCTCGTGAATGTGTTACGCGGCGTTTAAGGGAGTCTTAAAAGACAAATATTAGTCAGAAGGCCTACCGCGAAACATTTTTCCCAAATTGTTTATTTCTTCTTCTTCACAGTTGTATTCCTCATGACTGAGGGTTGTGGTCATTACATGGAATGAAACACACATAATTTTCTTGGCATTATTAATGGAGTGATTTGCCATTGCCTTTTCAATTTCACACACGAGTTAATAATCAAGCAGTATGCAGGTTTCCTCACGATGTTTTCCTTCACCGGAAGCGTAAACCGATAAGCCGAGAGGTCCCGGGTTCGATTCCCGGTCGGGTCAGGATGAAAAATGATCTTTTTCTGATAAAACCACAATAAAATCCACCTTCCTCGGGGCTCACGTTATCTATTTGTGAAAATCGTACAAAAATTCGTCCGGTAGTTGACATACGTTCCAGGAGGACGCCTTCCAATCCTCCACTGTCACGTATGTCTGTCTGTCTGTGTGGGAACCCCTTGTATTATGTTTTTTAGTATTTATTGTTACTGCGGCAACGAAAATCTGCGAAAATTTCAACTGTCTAACTATAACGGTTCATGAGACACAACCTCATCATAAACGGACACCGGAATTTTAAATTTTATTTAGGGTTCGAGTTCCCTTTAGATGTGGAACCCGTAAAGTCTCGACTAATTCTATTAAAGGCGCTTAGAATATATTAATTTTTTTATGAAGTTTTTGAAATTAAACGTTTACGAGATCCATTATATAGGTATAACTAGTATTGAGTTGTCGCATAAATCAGATATAATTTATCATCATGTTGCACTTTATATTGCAGGACGAGTCGTATCCAGCTGGGTTTCCTGGCTCCAAGGGTCTTAAAGACAGAACAGTGAAATCGATTGAGTGGTGTCTGTGTCAATTTCTGGCTGTGGCGCTGCCGTGTGGTCCTGACAGACGTGGTAAACCCAAGAAAGGCTTGATGTTGTCTAGGATGATATGTGTGCCAATGGGCTGACAAAGGATGTTGAAGTCCGTGAGAAGAGAAGCGGAAAAGGAGAAATATAGACTGTACATTCAATCGAAGTTCAAATATGAAAACTTCCGTATAAGTGAGAGATAATGTCATACGAAGCGATCAAGGGATAGGTAGATAACAGAAGCAGCATTCGCTTCTTTTGAAGAATTTTCAAATAATTTGTTAAAAATAAATAATGTATGGATAAATATTTCCGCATTTTTATAACGTGTGACATTTGGATCTGTCTCTATTTTTGTATTTTTGATTACAACCAGATACTAGAACAGATATAATTATATAAAACTTGACGAAATGTAACAAAATGTTCATTACGGAGCTGATAGGTAGTTAAAATAAAATACTTTGAGCTAAAAATTAGATAACTATATTTTTTCTTGTTCTTACAAATTGGTAGATTGGAAAACAGAAATCGAATGACATGAATAAACAATAGAAAAAACTAGATTTGTAGTGCGCGCGCAGTAATCAAATTTAAATTGTCGTGTTCGATAGCCATTGGCTGTTGCGCGAGGGGTCGCGGGCGGGACGTGCCTAGTGTTGTGGTGTACTGGCGTAGACACAAAACACTCTTGTTTTGTTTCTACAAGTCGACTTATTGCAAAACAAATCTCTACTTATTTTATTGTCAGCTCTCTGTAATCTTTATAATGAGTTTATAGAAATATAAATAAATAAATAAAACACGACTCCACACCACCTCTGTCTGGTCACCGCACCTGTTACATAACGCTTACAATCGCAACCAGTATCGTGAGATTATCGAGAATACATCTTAATTAATAACTTCATTGGTCCATTCGCTATCTCACTACACTCGTAATCCCAGACGCATCTCGGCTGTGATGCCAAGAACCCTGCAGATTAGCAATGTGGCTTAGGGCGATAAGAAAATGGGCTAATATGTTACTCGGCATAGGACTTTGTTTTATAATATGTAAGTATAAGGATTTAGATAAGGATAACTATTTAGTAAAGTAACTTCGCATTGTATGTAAGTCTGCCTAACTTATTAAAGCACTTGCGACTTGAGTTACTGTTAATAGAAAACTATTAGGGTATAATTTACAATCATATTTTTCCAATAAATGCCATGTTCTAGCTTTTATTAGCGGAGTAAACTTAAATATTTCGCAAATTGTACACACGAGATATGTATAAATATAACTTTGCAAATACGTTTTGTTTTTTAAAATTTACGTTCAATATCTATTACTTATTAACAAAATTATTAGATAATATATTAAAAAGTATACATTTCTCTTCTTCATAGTAGTATTCCTCATGGCTGAGGGTCGTGGTTATTACGTGGAATGAAACACACACAACAACTTTCTTGGCATTAGTAATGGAGTGGTTTGCTATTGCCTTCTGCTCCATTTCACGCACAAGTTAAAAATAATCAACCAGTGTGCAGGTTTTCTCGCGATGTTTTCCTTCACCGGAAGCAAGTGGTGGACGATGAAAACTGCTATACATGAGTCAGATTGGTATACAAACTCATGTGACACGAGTAGGATTCGAACCTGGGACCTTTTGATGCACAGGCGGACGTCTTAACCATTACACCACCACCGCTCAGTATACATTTAGAAGCTGCTATTTAAATATATCTACAGCAAAGTCATGCAAAAAAAATTACCAATTGATCTAAATAAACTTATTATACAATAAACTATAATAGATATAACCTATATTTGTATAAAAAATCGTTAAATGAAATCAAATGGACAGCAGCTGTGTATTTTAACCTGGGGAGCTACCATGGACGACCTCGGTGGCGCAGTGGTAAAGTACTTGCCTCTGAACCGAGAGGTACCGGGTTCGAATCCCGGTCGCGTCATGATGGAAAATGATCTTTTTCTGATTCGCCCGGTTCTTGGATGTATCTCTATATGTATGTATTTGTTATAAAATATTAGTATCGTTGAGTTAGTATCCCATAACACAAGTCTCGAACTTACTTTGGGGCTAGCTCAATCTGTGTGATTTGTCCTAATATATTTATATTTATTTATGGAACATAAAACACGCAGTACGTCCACACATTCTCTATCATATTTACACGATGCGAACACAATATTGACAAAGAAAGAGACAGTATGTTGACGTTAGTAATGTGCTAAATGTTTGTATGTTTCGTGGTAAGTCTTCTGTTTATTTTTGTTGTATAAAATCTTTGTGAATATCATCTACAGACACAATATGATTGTTTGTCTTGTTGTCACCTGTGCAACTTTCTTCGTCGCGTGACTAACGGCGAAGTTATATAACATCCGAACGGGCGGCCATCTTTAAATTTTAACAACATAATTCATTAGAAATTCTGTCGTTCCGAGAATTTTATTGTTGCGACTTGACGGTCAATCACATCACATAGAATGTGGCGGCTGTTAAATCGTGTATTAGTCATGTCGAACTATCGATAGTTCGGTGATTTTTCGAGCACTTTAACCGCCATCATTAATTACCGTCCTTAAAAATAGAGAATCTTTACAAAATCTTAAAAATAAAGTATTGATAAAACTGTGCATTGCGCCCAAGATAGGTTATATTATCGATAGTCGCCGCATCGCTAAGATGTACAGTACAGTATACTTCTAATGCGAAAGTTTGTGAGGATGTATATAGCTATATATGTATCTGTGTTTGTTACTCATTCACGCAAAATCTACTGGATCGATTGTTATTAAATTTAGTGCACGGGTAGAATATGACCTGGAATAACACATAGGGTACTTTTTATCCCGAAATTATCACGTGAGCGAAGACCTGGGGCACAGCCACTTCATAAAAAAAATTGGTATAAAAATATGAATCGAACTGACTTAAATTTTCAAACGTAAATTTGTATCGCTTCTGAGCGTTTGACACTTGGCTATATACTCGTAGGCCTGGCTTCAGCGTTCGTTCACGAGTTGACGCATGACGAAAGTAAGAGAAAAGAACACCAAATATGCTCACCATGATAATAGATGCCATTTTCATCATATTTTCACAATAACTCACAATAAACTCACTGCTTCACTAGATACCCATTATACACTGAATTACAATATTAGTGTTAACACAGTTTTATCTAAGAAAATATCAATAAATTAGAAGCATTTATCGCATTATTTTGTTGGAAAATTAAGCACAACAACACTGAGTTCAATGAATAAGATCGATTTATTTGCGAAAAACACGAGTTTACTCCGTGCTTCGGTGGGCACGTAAAGCCGTTGGTCCCGGTTGTATTTGCAGTCGTTAAAACCCGCCAATCCGCAATGGGCCCGCGTGGTGGGTCATGACCCAAACTCCTTATCCATCCGTAAGGAAGGCCAGTGCGCCATCAGTGTACGTTTAAATGGCTGTTGTTGATGAATATACATAGTTTAAAATGAGGTGTTAAAAGAAAAATTAACCCTTCATATTTCAGATATAGTCATGCAAATTAAAATGGAGAGCAAGCTATTATCCCACAAAAATTAATAAATATGTTGCACGATTATGTCGATAATATTTACCCAGAATTGGAGTCTGAAAATGTAGTCAGAACATCCACAAATGACAGAGAAAAAGTACAAAAATACATTCTATATAACATCTACAATATCCTGATTCCAATGGTCTGGGAAGCAAAAACATTACGGGCTCAGTCGGGTAAAAAGGGCTATAGAATTAATGACACATGTCCTAAGCCGTAACTATCCGTTATGATGTCCGTTCCAGTAACCTTATCCCTATTGCTAACATTTTTATTACTGCATTAGGAAGTTATTTGACAAACACGACTTTGACGAGCTCGGTAAAGTGTTAAAGAGAAGTGGTAAAGTTCTTGCCACTGAGCCGAGAGGTCCCGGGTTCGATCCCCGTTCGGGTCATGATGGAAAATGATCTTTTTCTGATTGGCCCAGGTCTTGGATGTTTATCTATATATGTATTTGTTATAAAAGATAGTATCGTTGAGTTAGTATCCCATAACACAAGACTCGAACTTACTTTGGGGATAGCTCAATCTGTGTGATTTGTCCTAATATATACATATACATATAATATATATACATATAATATATATACATATAATATATAAAATATATTATATAAAGTGATTATGATCAACAAAAATCAGATACTAGTTATTGTCCGCGGCTTCGCCCGCGTTTGTTTCGTGCATACCCTCATAATTTATTTTTGTCAATATCTTTGGTTCTAAGCAACGTATTGAAAGTTATAAGTAACAGATCTCAAGCTATATCCGCAAATGGCCATGGATCGACCAGACCAAGTTTGTTTGTAAGTTTGTTTGTAAAAACTGAAGTTTTTGGTTTATTGAGACTTTTTCTAATTTACCCATTTGATCACAATTAGGCAATGATTCGTACGAATTATTATTATTATTATTTGTTAAAATGTTATTAAAATTGAAACTTTAAGTCACTGTCTGTAATCTGTAGCCCAAGTGAACCCCAAAATTTGAATCGAGTATTGAACTGGTCCCATACCCAAATAAACTTGGTCCGAGTTGATCCCTTATGAAATTTTAAATAGACTAATGGTCCCAGGGACAAGTTTCGTATTCGTAGAACTTGGCGATCGGACTACGGGCAAAAAAGGATAGATATATGAATTGAGATACCTACCTACTTTCTTATAAAACTTGACGTTTCTCATAAAATATTTTTTAAATATTTAATTACAAAATTTAAGAGCACAACGATTTGTTATTCAAATCAACATGATTAGCGTTAATTAAGTATTCTGTTTATGCAATTTCGGGCCAAATTATGAATTCGTTTTTGTAATAAAGTTGCATAGGTATAAAACAATTTCTTTTTCAATGTTTCCATTTGTAATTGGAAACATTGAACACGAAATGGTTTCTCGCCAAGTTCTACGAGTCAGGGGACTACTCGTCCTACTCGAAACTTGTCCCTGGGACCATTAGTCTATTTAAAATTTCAAAACCTTCAATTACATTTTAATATGGCGTTCGTCAGACGTACATGATATGGTTAAAACTCCCAGAAAAAAGTTTTTCTGGGAGTTTTAACCATATCAAGTACGTCTGACGAACGCCATATTAAGTCAAAATCAAAATCAAAATCAAATCATTTATTCAGAAATTAGGCCTTCACAGGCACTTTTTCACGTCATATTCTAAATTAAATGATGTTTACCAAAGCTACAAACTACTAGCATTTCGGAACGACCGCTGCTGAGAAGAAATGCCGAAAGAAACTCATTCAAACAGTGTTGGTCCCTATTATGCCAGAAGGGCTTACCATTTTTTAAATATAAATTTATGTATAATTTTTTTTTTTTAAGGTATAATTGGAAGGTTTTTAAAATGGTGGTTCCGCCGTGAGCACCCCGTCATTTTTGCGGTAATTAGGTGAACAGGTCAAGCAAAGAATTTTTCGTTTGAATTATGACTTGCAGTGTCAAGTTTTGACACATTAGTACGTCAACAAACATCGAACCAATGTAAATTCAAAGCAAACTCACTTCTATTACAACTGAATTTAGACCACAAAGGTTAACATTTTCCATTTATACAGCAATAAAATTTGTTTGTAATAATTTTATAAAATGAATATAAGAAAGATATATGTACAGTCAACAGCACATCAACCTACCTAATTCATTGCAAACTCGCCCCTATCACCGCGCCATAGAGGTTCATGCGGGGTAGGTAACTTGATGTGCCGTTGACTGTACAACGGCGGACATATGGGTATCTCTTCTAGTCAAATGGCGATATTTTTTTTTTATAAATTTTATCATTGAACAAAATAAGTTTTGCTATTTAATCATTATTATTAGTTGATTTGATTGACACATTTGATAGATTTTAATAAAAAAGTACCTATCACTGTAATCCCTGTACCTTTTACATAAATTAAAAAAAAAAATACGAAGCATGTGAATCAATAATCACATTGACATATGTTCAACACGGGTTAGTTCCTTCAAGAAGCTAGTCAATACTAAAATTCAGGTATTATCCACCTAAGTGGTGAGTTAATTTATTTTCTATTTCATTTGTATTAAAAACTTAGTAATAGGTCCCGTTTTACCCTTTGGGTACGGAACCCTAAAAACAAAAATAAATAAATAGGTTTTGTATGTATAAATATACCGGATAGTGTAAGCTCTCAACTTCTTTTGGTAGACTGTGGTTAACGGTATTGGTTTTTCATATAACTATGTGTATAAGTGTTTTATTTCATAAGCCTAATTTTGTGTAAAAACTGTTTGTTGACCCCAATAAATAAAAAAAAAAAATCAAAATATGTTAATTGGTATTTTTGGTACCGGCCCAACCCGTACTCGACAGTTGAAAGTAAGAAATTGTTAAGTACCAATAAAAACAAAGTGGACGGAACACACGAAATGAAAGTACGCACAGTCGGGTAAGTGAGAAAAAAAAAACGTGTTCATGGTTTCACTGGCTTTTGTTTTGTTTTTGATGTAAATTGATGTTAATTTTGGCAAGGCAATTTGAATTTTTATTAGTAGGCGTTAAGGGGTAATTTTTTATTTTTGTCATGTTAATTTTTCTTAAAGAGATTATAATTGTGTTTCAAGTGGGGTACTTGCGTATTTGTGATTCTAATCAAGCTAATTGAGGCTTTAGTATAGATGATTTGTTCAATAATTAAGGGTATACACAGAAACAAAATCACTAATTGTCAAATTTTACATAATATCAATAAAAATAAATTAGGTGTAATTGTACAAAATTTTAGTTCTAAAACAATAAAACATGAATTTATTTCATTACGATTGCTTTCTTTGTATTTTTTTATATACACACTATATTAAATAAATGCTTCTAATATTTTGATATGTCACTATTTCATGAAATTATTATTTCCATCAACTCTTACCATTAAAACTACAAACACTAACACAAGTCCACCTCAATCCTTTATCATCACAACACTGGTTACACTTCACAAAAAAAGTTTTTATTCGTATTTTAAATTTCAAATTTCGAACATCGCGTGCGCGGTTCACAGAGTGACGGTGCGGACTGTGTGCGCTGGGGCAAGAATACGGTTGTGAAGTTAAGGCTAAGTTCTATTACATAGTCTTCTCATCATCAATACATATAATAAAATTGAAGAAAGGCCAAATTTGTACATTGGATATTTTTTTTAATAATTCATAGAATATACTCAGTTACAAGTACTCTGTGATATAGATGACGAAAATATAGTTTTGGAAATTTTTGTTTGTTTGTCTGTCTGTCTGAATGCGCATCACTCGAAATCTACTAGACCGATTTGCTTGAATTTGGTATGTAGGTACCTTATATACCGGGTTAACATCTTAGATACATTTAATCCCGGTAAATGGTCAGGTTCCCGTAGGATAATTGAGAAACTAATTATGAATCAAAAATACCTCAGAATCCCGGGTTAACATCTTATAGACATTTCATCCCGGAAAATGAGGAGGGTCCTGTAGGAAAATTAGATACATTTCATCCCGGTAAATGTTCAGGTTTCCGTAGAATAATTGAAAAACGAATTATGAATCAAAACGTGAACGATTTTTTTGTCTTATAAATGATTGCACGAATGATGATAAATTGATATCATTTTAAAATTTATACTATATTAAATGATAATGATCATTATTTGTTTATTCCTCTCAAAGTGACACAAATTTACATCATTACTGTCTGTCCATATGTATTCTTAGATCTTTAAATTAAGCAACGGATTTTGATGCGGGTTTTTTAAATAGGTAGAATAATTCAAGAGGAAGGTTTATAATGTGTATAATATTGCACCTGTGCGAAGCGGGGCGGATTAAATGATATCTTCTAGGTATCTCTTTCGTCGTCTATTTGTTTTCTCATTCTTCGTGTCATGGTGCATTAGTGCCTTCCCCTTAAGAGGATGCGCCACCCAGCGGCCGATCGCGGAAGTGTACCTACCAAGCAACACCTACACTACGGCTACCAGTAACGGTGAATGGTCAGCTCCGATTGCAAGCTGGAATGCGGTAATTAGAAAATCTATAAGGCTTTTGTCAAGATTATTATGTTTCGATAATAAGTGGCGTTCCAAGCAAAAGGGTAACTACCACTGGGCAGATTCTAGCTTTCGTGAAAAAAAAAAGATTTTTCTGATTGACTGACTTTTTCTGACTGATTTATGACTTTTTCTGATTGGCCCGGGTCTTGGATGTTTATCTATATATGTATTTGTTATAAAAATATAGTACCGTTGAGTTAGTATCTCATAACACAAGTCTCGAACTTTTGGACCTAGCAAAGTCTGTGTGATTTGTCCTAATATATTTAACCTACTCTTTTTACGTCGGGGATTAAAAAATCTGTAATAGTTTTGGCGGCAGTGGTCGAAGTTGAGGTTGTTCTATAGATATTTCACTGTAGACCACTGTTATCTATTGTGATTAGAACTGGAATGCGGTAAAAATATTTGGGCAAGGCGATCCGACGCGGTATTCAGTGTTCGATGTCGACAAACAGTTCGCCAAACTTTGGCGGATTCGGTAAACATTGCTGGTTTTCCATTGCGGTAAATAAAAGCACTTATACTAACTACGGAATGTTCACGCATTCGCGTCGACATATGTCTGACATGAGATGAAATGCCATGCTTTTGATGCAGGTCTGACATATTGTAGGTACACGCATAAAAGTATTTGATGATAGAAAATTGTAAAAAATATGTACCTATGTTTTAGATAAAATAGATATATGTTTAAGACCATTGTTATAATTAATAGACTGTAACTATGGCTGGCCTTGGCAGAAGGGGTAACCCCAAGAACCAAAAAATAATTAAGGGACGCCGAGGACCGTGCGAAAATGTTGGAACATGGGTTCCTATGTTTAATGGCCGAGGAAGCAATCCAAAACAGGCTCAGATGAGAGAGGCTCCATCCCCAGACAATACAGAGGCTAGGCTATTTTTTTAAATATAAATTACTATAATTCTAAGGGGTTAACCTACCCTGACGAAAGAATGAAAATAACTTTGCCTCATTGTATGAGTAAACTTACTTATCACGAGAAAGATAGGTTTTCTATACTATTATTATAAAGAGGTAAGCGTTTGTGAGTTTGTATGTTTGAGACGGGTAATCTCAAATTATTATCCCGATAGTAGAAGTAGGTAGTTATTATCCCGTCGACGATAGTCGTAAAAGTCATGCACTGGCACATTATACTATCTATACCGTTATTATAAAGAGGTAAGCGTTTGTGAGTTTGAATGTTTGAGTCGGGTAATCTCCGAAACTACCGAACCGATTTCAAAAATTCTTTCAGCATTAGAAAGGTACATTATTCAAGATTGCTATAGACTATATTTTATCTCAAAATTTCCTACGGGAGCGAAGCCCCGGGCAACATCTTCTCCAATAAAACTAATTAGCTATTAAACACGAATTTAAAATAAGTTTTACGAGACGTTCACGCATATTTTTGTCGTAGGTATAGATAGACCTATGATAAAAATAATGCCCCGTTCACATTACGCCAACTGGCTAGCAGAGTCAAGGTTCAAAGCCGAACTTGATCATAGTGGAATATCTCTAACGTAATGAAAAAACTCGTGCCTCAATTATTTAATTATATTTTGCAAAGGAATGTACACAAGTATCATAAACTAGATGTTACCCGGAGCTTCGCTCCCGTGGGAATTTTGAGATGTAATACAGCCTATAGTAATCTTGTATAACGTACCTTTCTAATTGTGAAAGAATTTTTGAAATCGGTTCGGTAGTTTCGGAGATTACCCGCCTCGAACATTCAAACTCACAAACGCTTACCTCTTTATAATAATAGTATAGATAGTATAATCTGATGATATTATCCTGATCTACAGTATCGGGAAAATTTCATTACTTTTATGACAGGTATAAACGACTCTTTTAAGTTATTTAAAATGCGTGTCTGTCTGTCACACTGCTAGGCTGATTTTGACGAAATTTTCCTGTTCCTGTGCCAGTGCATGACTTTTACGACTATCGACGGCGGGACGACGGGATAATAACTAGTGTACCAAACAATCGCCTAGCATGCAAGTTACCTTCATCGCAAATAAGTTGTCTATGAAAACTTCAAAGTCAAATTGATATACAAACTCATGTTGCACTAACAGAATTTGAATTTAGGACTTTTCGATGACAAGCTTAACCACTGGACTACAGCTTCTGGAGTATCGTGAAAACGGCATTAGCGCAAAGCATTAAAATTCTTCATTGTGAACTCTTTCCACTTTTACACGCACCAAAATGGCTGTAATAAAATCATTACGCATTTTAAAATTAGTGGTATTAAAGAGAAAAACAATGCTGCAGGTACCTCAAGCGATCCGCATACCGTAATTACGAAGCGTCTGTCAAACTAAAATGTCGGTTACCAAGTGTTACTTTAGGATCGTTTATGAAATTTCAAAAATAAATAATAACCCGTAATGTTCAAAGGCATTTTAAATAGTGATTTAAACATTTGCAATATTTTGCTTTTTAACCAACTTCAGTATTTTTAGCATATTTTTTTATGTTACTATTTTCACTAGAAGTAATTAGTATTAAGTGTTTATACACTAAATAAGTAGGTAAGTATAATGAACGGATACGTTTTTGTCTAAAACTGATTCAGTTCAAAAGGATTATATTTTGAAACAATAAGATATACCTATTTAGCCACCATACTACCAAAACTTTCGTATAACGCAAGCATATAAACGCCTGATAGTTTGAAAAGGCAAATGCGTTAAAAATCTTTTGCTGTACAAATAGTGACAGGGGCTTAGAAATAAAATAAGAAATGCATTCACGAGGAGTGTTCTCTCCGCACTAGAATAAGATCACTCCATATATCATCCCATGATTGCCGTATTAGGTAACTAAAGGAATAAAGACCTTAAAAGCTGGATTAATAAAGTTGTCGCCAGGTGACAGAAAAAGACCCTGCCAAATCTTTAAAACATATCGTTTTCCTTGCCCTTCGGGGCATCACAGCCGGAAACACAGTACGGAAAAAAATATAATGATATTCCCACAAATGTTTGATGCATCAGGCTAATAAAAACTAATGATTACGAACCTTCATCAAGTCAATCAAACAATCATCTTTCAGATACCATCAAGAATGTTATATGTTAGAATTTGAAAGGCAAATCGCTAGTATATGGTATGTCATAATCCTTGACCGAAAGCACTTTGGCACAGCCATATTTTATGTACTTACATAGGCGTTAGTTGTGTTTAGCTATCAATAATAAAGCGACGTATATATATATATCTATATCATCAACATAAGCCACTTAAATATCCTCACTGCTTGGGCCTTCCTTATGGGCCACGACCCACCACGCGGGCCCAACGCGTGAGTGTGACTTGACCGCCACTATCGCAGGCAGAGCGCGTTAATCACATCGCCATTAAGCTAAACCTATATAGAAATCTAAATTATAATGAGGAATTTTTATGAAGTCTTATTTTTTCCACTTTTTGCGGTTCTAATGGAAGAAACTTCTATGAAAATAATTAGTGTATTTGTGCATAGTTTTCTCATTGTCCATGTTTTATATTTGCACTTTAATATTGGGTACTTACATTAATAAGACAACGTACAAGAATCTATAAGGCATTACATATAAAACTCAGCCCATATACGACCGTGACACGTCGGCCGTGCGTCCCAGAGACCCTGGCGGCCTAGCCGCGACCTCTATGGGAATGGACTGACATTTCGTATGCGCCGGCGCATCTTATTGATATTAGTTTGATAACAACAGGTAACTCGAGATAGCGTTTCTAGCCAATAAATGTAATACTTTATTAACTAGTTGTTCGCCGCGAACTTAGACCTCGTGAACACAAGAAATTTTTGATGAGTTTTCACAAAATTGTTAATGTTTCAAAAACGACTTAACCTATTTTGACGCCCCATGAACTTGAAAATTCTATTGACAGATCCTACATACCTTTTAAATTTCATCATAACCAGACCAAACAACGGTTCGAAAGTTATCGCGTTACAAACATACATAGATACATACATAAAAAATATATTTTTCCCCCAAGTAGAATGTTAGATCTAACTCGATTCGCTCGCTCGGTCAATTAGTAATTTCCAATCGGCAATGATTCTGTTCGAAACTCGGGACGGGTGGGCGCTCGGTTTAGCATACAATACTCCCAGCAATTATTGTGGTAACCCAGTAATGGTGATGGATGCGTCATATTGTCTCAATTTAGACAATATATGCAACATGGTTCCCTATTTTTATAATTTAACATGGCATACTTTTACTTATCATAATAATAGTTACGCACAATATTAATTTGGCATAATGTTTTAGGCACGATATTTTTACGCATACCTACCTAATATATATAGCATAATAATTTTTAAGCATACTATTCCAAAGCATATTGGCGGCTTATGGGTGGCCCAAGGGCCAAACCGACGCACCCTAACCTACTGCTTCACTATAGCTTTATGCAAATCAAAATTATGGTAAAATACATTAGCCTATACTATAATTATGCTTATTGAAAAGGTATGCCAAAAAACAATTATGTCAAAATATTATTACGTCAAAAAATATATATATGCCAAACTCGTTGGCGCAGTGGTAAGTTCGAGGCTTGTGTTATGGGATACTAACTCAACGATACTATATTTTATAACAAATACATATATAGATAAACGTCCAAGACCAATTTTGTATTTGTTATAAAATAAAGTATCGTTGAGTTAGTATCCCATAACACAAGTCTAGAACTTACTTTGGGGCTAGCTCAATCTGTGTGATTTGTCCTAATATATTTATATTTATTTATATTTAAAGTATATATCAACTTTCATCGATCGATTGAGCAGACATTTTGTTAATTTGGATGACAATGCATTGTTATGATATGCATGACCTAATGGTGCACCAAGGATCGGCTCCTGACGAGGGAACTACCCGACGGTTTACTGCACTGACGCAGTTTGTTTGTCTAGCGTTGGATGAAACAATGTCTCCCTGACGACCTTAAAAGCTTGTGTGCAAATTTTTTTACAAAAATTGAATGTTTGTAAAAAAGTTTGCATCAACGCATTATACTGATTTTGATAATATTTTTATACTACCAAGTAGGCAACAATACATTGCCTGTCCAATACAAACAAATCAAAATATTGTTAAAAACACAGCAATGCACGCAGAACTTATCGTATTCTTCGATTGCGTTGCATCGAACGTATTTAAAATCATTTTCAAATCCAAAAGTGACAACTGACAGAGTTGTGACTTCGATCATTTTGTATTGAACTTTATATTTATGGTTATAAGGTACAATGTTGAATGGTGTACGTGTGATAAATTTGTAGGCTTGGCTTGTAGTCAATTGGGGTCACAGAATAAATATGCTACACGAATGAATGGAATTCTTGGCGCGAGTGCGGGCGAGTTGCTTCTAACACCAAGGACGTCGGTGATAAAGATTGCCCTTTTACTGGTTGCGGCCTGTGGCTGCGTCTTGTTAATATTTTGCGACAATAATAGTATTTCTAAGCTTATTAAATTATTGAATCAATTGAGTAATTGTGAATAGTTTTTCCAAATTCGTCACAATTATTTCACATATAAATGTAAAACATATATCAAGTACCTATGTGTTGAGATGTCGATTGTCCAGGTTGGCAGATTGAGTGTTATAGATATGTTACCAAAACTTTCTCAATATAGATTTTACAAATATTTTTTGTGCACTCTGAAGTTTTCACAATTTTTACTTGGATTTGTAAACATACAATGAAATTTAAAAGGAACACTCATACCACACGCACGTTACTAAGCTTAGTACGATGTAAGATCCATTCATTCACATCCAGAATTGCAGACAATATCTGTGGTCACAAGTTCAAATATTGGTGTCCCTCTCTCTCTCTCTCTCGTCTGAGCATTTTCTCCGTTCCTTCCTCAGCTGTTTAGCTACTTTTTCGTCTCCGTTTCGCACGATCATCGGCATCCCTAGTTGTCAGACAAGTACAGATTCTCTATATAGGCGACGGACGTGGTCGACAAGAAGTGGCTATAGGTGAAACCGCGTGAACGATTTTTAATCTATAAAAATACGCTTAACCGCACTTCGCTGACACTGGAGCCGCGCCCCACTAGGCCAGGTTGCCAACCCGAGCGAGAATTAAATAAAAAATTAGCACACTCCCAGTGAATTGGCTAACCGTTAGAAAGAAACCTAACTTTTGGGATGTATATATCAATTTATAATTATACCATAATTAAATTATATATGATTTAATTGGCAGTTCATTTTTATGTAATTACTAGCTTTTGCCCGCGACTTCGCTCGCGGGATTTCCCACGGGAGCAGTTATTTTCCTGGGATGAATAGTACCCTATCCATCTCCGTACTTCAATCTATTTATGTATGCAAAACGATTGGTTTAGTAGATAGAGCGTGAAGAGGTAACAAACCAGCTTATTTTCGTATTTATAATATTAGTTGGGGTTAGGATTTAATTGAACTTGTGACATAGCACAGCGATTACACAACACTGTATATACATAAGTATGATATATGAAATGAAATTATTTATTTCGCACCGAATTAGTTGATTCATTGTTAAAACATAAAATGTCCTTTACATTCAGAATTGAATAGGTAAGAGTTAAAGAATTTATTTTTTACTGATCGACATATGTAATATCCAGTTAAGTGCAAAACAATAGTTACATAATTTACTAAAATGTCATTGTTATTAGTATTTAATCTTTGTTTAATATGTCATGATTAATTTAGCTGGTAATTTGGGAATCCTCCTGTAATAATTTGGGAAAACAAGCATGTGATTTGCCATATGGTAAGCAAGCACAAAATGAATGTGAATTAGTGTTTTGTGTGTAATCAAAGATGTTAGTATGAGAATTAATAAATGGCTTTTTTATTTATTTAGTCCCGTTTTTTTTTTTGTGAAAATCTATACTTATATTAAGATGACGAAAATTTTTTTTTATTGTCCTTCATTTACGTGAAAACTGAGCATTGGATTTAGGTGATTTTTGGGTTTGGTGATAGTTGGAGCCGTGGAGGGAGCCGCGGACAGTAGCTAGCATAAATTTATAAATTGAAAAATATATTTACAAATAGAGTGTTTCATTGCCTTACACACACAAGTTGATAATCAAGCGCAAGTTTCCTCATGATGTTTTCCGTCACCGAAAGCAAGTGGTGACCTTACTACTGAGTACGTACATTAGTCAGATTGATATACAAACTTTTGTTGCACGAGTAGGATTCGAACCAGAGACCTTTCGGTTCACAGGCGGTCTTAACAATTCAAGCAAACTAACTGTGGTTAATTTATTTCTGGACGACTTCAACGTGGGGTCTCGGAAACAGTTTTGCGAGTCAAGCGACATTCTTTAGTGAAAGTCTCAAACAACGAAACGTTCGTAAACACCATTGTTTGTAAAATCATTCTTGTTCTGTTGTCTGCGGTTAATTTCACGTGAACTGATAAATTACTATTTTCAATTGCTACGGACAAATGGAAAGTGAAAAATTTTCTTAATTTTCTTTTTAAATTTATTTTGGCACACACAGTCATTATAAGAAACATTTTACAATAAAAATAACATGTAGATATAGACAAAACAATTCCGAAAACTTAACAGAAAAACTGAATAAGTATAGCGTGTTGACAACATAGGTACTATTTAGTTGTATATAAAACAAGAACAGATATTATATATGAAGAAGTAACAGATTCACGCAATTACAATACATTACATAAAATATATACAAACTTATTTATTTATTTTTCATATTTTTTAATTAATTTTACTCAGCCAATGACAGTGCTTTAAATAAATTAGTTTTTATAGTCTGCAGCGATTTTGAGAACATGTCGATATCTGGAAAGTCCTTATTTAAAAGTTTTAAACTGCGGTAGAAAAAAATCATTTGAGTATAGTTCTTGAGGAAGCGAGGTGGAACAAAATATATGTTAAGATGACGAGAGGTACGAACCGGTAGTCGGAGCCTTCCTAATGACATTAATCCTGGATCTCTGAAGAGAGTAGGAGAATCTAAAATGTTATATCGAATTGAGTTCAGTGGTTTTTTAGAGACAGTTATCTATGGTAAAACAAGGGAGCCATTATAGGAGGTATTTGACAAGCTTTTTCTAAAGTTGAGAATTTTAAAAATTTCTTCATATAGATATTATACCAGCTCCGCACTGTCGCCGAACTTAGAGATGCGAAATGCGCGTACATCGCGTTGTATGTATGAGTGATTTTTTACCACAATGAAAGATCAACAATGTATACCGAATTCGCCATGGTTCGGCGAGCTGTTTGGCGATAATGTGGAGCCGGCATTATGAATAACTGTTTGTAGTTTTGACAAATAATATTTGATGTGAAAAAGTACTGGTAATTGTTTAGTTTCATAGTTTATTGCGCCGCTTATTCACCTGCGCTTTAGACGTCAGCGGACATAATTTCAAGTCAATTTTTGACGTCAGTAAGTGATGGACATCGTCCTAAGTTGAAAACAAAAAAAAAATTAATTAGAATAATATCTCTTTGATTCTGTAATACTTTAAATCATGGTTGAAAAACGTAGGGGAGTGGACAAGGATCAACTGGGTCGAAAAGGATCCCCTTGGCGATGGAGAAGAGTTTACGAAGCTGACGGCTAACCTCCACTAATGCAGAGGCACTGCAAGTCACGTCAGATGCCTTTAGGCGGCTTGAATAAAATCTGTCACCAGTGTAAGCAAGACCACACTCGAAAAGAAAGACAAAGAAAAGAAAAAACAAAAGACAAGAATGTCTCTCTGTTACTGGACCTCGCATGGCCCCTTAATTCGGGAATCAAACCCAGGACATTGTAGCCTTATGAAATAGCAAGGACTTCTCGTCTGAGAGTTTACCGGCTTCTTCCTCAGCCATTAAGCGTTTGGAGCCCACGGTCCGCTGTCCATCTTTTACGTCTCAGCTCGAACTATCCCTACAATTCTAAACATTGCAACTCATATGAAATGTCGTCGAGCAAGCCCGGGAATGCAGCTTGTGCGACTGTACTTTACACTTTTACTTGCATTCCGATTGGTACTTGGAAATGGTTACACCATAGTGGTTAGAGCTATGGATTTTTAGGACTCTGTAATCCATACTTATTTATATAAATGCTAAAGTCTGTCTGCTTATCTGTCTGTCTGTTCCGCTTCCACGGCTAATCCGCTGGACCGATGTAAGACCACTACGTAGAAGAGGTACATAAAAATCCTGTGAAGAATTTTCCATTCATGATGTAAGCGGTTCAAGTCAATTTACTTTGTTGAATCGTTTGAAAGTAGTCGATCAAGGGCTAACCAATAAGTCAATACAACTTTCGCTTGTATGTATGTTTGTTTGTTTATAGTTTTCCATTTGCGTCCGTATATGGTAATGTCTGTATGTGACCGCTTCTCTCTATCTCATCTGAGCGTTTTCCTGGTTGAGCGTCGGAGTCCAGGGTTCACTTTCCTAGGTTTTCGTCTTTTTTTTTTAACTGCATGACTGCCCTTTTAATGGTATTTCGATATCACTACTTGTCAGAGCAATGTATTAAATATTTTTTAAAATATATTCTGTATTTAATCATATTTATAAGAAAATCTCTTAAAAGCAAATAGATAAAGTAGTAGAGTATGCACTCTCTCTCTCTCTCATCTTCGCGCGTTTCATTCGGAGCTGTGGTGCCTCAAAGCCCAGGGTTAGCGTAATAAATGCCATTAAAGATTTGTCTATGATTTTACAACCGACCGCCTGGCGTCAATCCTCTTTGGGAATGCTAATACTAATCGAGGTGACTAAGACACACAAAGTCCCTTAAACGCCTCTTACGACATCCACGGGAAGATATGGAGTGGTCCTATTCTAGGGCGGAACCATACGCAACATAAAGAGTACGTCTCAACCTATATCTGCAAGAAAATTCTATTTCTTATTAAAAACTAAAACAAATTACCTTACAATGCGTACTTTCAATTTCCATTGACGTCATTTGAAATTGTTTTACAATGCATTGAGATAACCTTATCGATGCTCAATCACTAAGCACCGAATGATTGCTCAAGCGATTAGTACTAAGATAAGCGCCAAGCAAGATGACGCGCGGCCGGCGAGCGAACTAAATGTTTACGCTAGTAATATACATAGTTTGCCGTGTAAGTGGCGCCACTGATAACTTATTCGACATGTAGAGGTCGCTGTGCTAGTTCACCGCAAGTTGTTGACGCCTTGTGAGAACTATTTGCACTGAATTAACCATTTAACCTTAATTGGGCGTGTACTGTGGCTGCGACTAGATCGATCGCGGTAAACAATTGACAATTGTATAGAAAAAGTTGAGAATTAGAGGTATTTTTTTTTTAGAAAGAAAGAAAGAAAAAATTCAATCGCCAAAAACATGAGTACAAATATATAAATTGATGTTAAAATTAATTAAACCTACATGTTTACCACCGAATATAGGTATGCAAATATAAATAAAAAAAATGAGGAGCATGGAGCAATAAATAGATATTATTTTTTTGTTATTTGTAGTGGATACAATACAAATAACAAAAAAATAATATTTATTTATTTCCTAGGTAATTGTAAACTTGTTGCAAAAGCCGCGAACACAATTTTTTTTTTACAAAATTAAGAATATTTCAGAAACGACTGAACCGATTTTAATGCCGCACGAACTTAAAAATTCTATTGGCATATCTTACATATCTTTTAAATTTCATCACAATCGGACCAACGGTTCGAAAGTTATCGCGTTACAAACAAACAAACAAACATACATACATGTATTATACAAAAATGTATATAAGCCCCAAGTAGAATGTTAAACTTCGCTCGCTTCGCTCGCTCGGTTATATAAAAAAATGTTTAAAAAGACTATCAAATAAGCATTCCGCTTGTACGCGGTGTGACTTAATAAAATAACGTTCCTTTAAATACCTATAGCCTAATTCAAATTAAATTTTACAATCACGAAATTTATTAGTAAGAACAAATAGGTATTATCTTAATAATATTTTTATAGTTACTATTGGATTCTACTTTAATTTAATTCAGTTTAACATCTAGTTACATAGTTTTAATTTAGTTTTAAATTTAGGTATGGTACCCGCAGAAAACCTGCGTCCAGCGGCCCAGCCACGACACATGCTGAGTGGGGGTCACTTTGGTGCATGTTTTAATTCAGGATTTTATCGTCAACTTTTAATTGTCATTACATAAAACCCTTTATTGCACATAATAAAAGTATAGGTAAGTACAGCTACAATGTTGAAGCTTAAACCCTATTTCGTCTCTGCATGTCCCCGATTCGGGGTTGTGAAGCCGCGAAGCTCGGTCAACCCTCTTTGGGAATGCTATCGTTGCCTATTACCTGTTAAGGAATGTCCGCCTAGTGCGATATCCACGGGAGGATTTGCAGTGGTCCTATCCTAGCGCGGGACCAATACCAATGGATTTAAACCCAGTAATAGGAAAAAAAGGCATAAAAAAGCTATAATTTATAACTTACCCGCACAAAAGGATTTTTCTTTGGTAATTCGGCTTCCACCTCGTCTCTGGACTCATCGTCCTCGGGCGAGTTCACCCGAACGAGGGTTTTGTGTATTTGAGGTTCACCCATAGTCGGCATCGGCACACATCATACACACACTCACTTTAATACAATAAAGATCATTCACTTATTTTTCACTAATCTTATTTGCAAACATTCACTTTTAAAAGTCGCTATGTAATTTTAATTAAAGAATCCAAAAAATATGCTAAAAATCTATTTTTAAAATTCGAAACGACTCGATTTGAAATTAGAATCACACGCGAACGTGTAACTATTCAATTTAAAAATCGTTCGATTTTCAAATTCTCCTCGGCTGACAGCGGTTTTCTTGTCTGAAACAAAAATGTTGTAGTGAGATTATGATTCGCGACAACTAGCGTAATGTCTAATATTTGGACATTGATGTCACTATTTGTATAGTACCTATGTGTCTACATTGTTTGTTTTATGATAATGTCATTTTGCTCTTAGTTGAGCAATTTGTGATTGTAAAAGATAACAGAATTGGGTTATTTATTAATTTGATATCTTCTGATAAGTTTCGTAAAAGATTATTGTGCAATTTTGGTCATTGATATAATATTCAATTAAGGATAAGATAAATAGACAACTTGAAATAACGCGTAGAGTAATAAAATTTGTAGAAATAAATAAATTCTAAGCTAAAACTGCTGTACTATCAAAATATGTCGATATCAATGTACACATATATGATATGACCTGGATTAAATGTTATATACATTTTTATCTCCAAATTCCCACGAGTTCGATGCTCTAGGCATTGCAAGTAAGTACTTATTTATAAGTTTGTTGTCTGTATTATCACTTGTTGTTAGAATACTTTTATTGGTCCATGCGCCAACAGGAGATCCTGGGTTCGCTTCGGTTTCCAGCGCGGACTTCTACATAGGGCCAACATATAGAGGCCTTGTCAGACGTGTGTTTTATATGTGAGGACCTTTAAATGGCCGAATGTTTCTTAAATTTAGTATGGTTTGTATGTATGGCTGTTGGTCTACCTAATAAATAAAAAGAAAATGAGCAAGGAATGCAAACAATGGATTATTTTTAATTAATTAATGGAATAAACATGAGTTATCTTCATATTCATAAGTACATTTATTTCGTTCCATTAATTAATTAAGAAATTATCTAAATAAATAAATAAATAATAAATAAATAAATATATTAGGACAAACCACACAGATTGAGCTAGCCCCAAGGTAAGTTCGAGACTTGTGTTATGGGATACTAACTCAACGATACTATATTTTATAACAAATACATATATAGATAAACATCCAAGACCCGGGCCAATCAGAAAAAGATCGTTTTCCATTATGACCCGACCGGGGATCGAACCCGGGACCTCTCGGTTCAGTGGCAAGAACTTTACCACTGCGCCACCGAGGTCGTCACACCTAAATGAGTGCACAAAAAGATAAAAATCTAGTGTTTATATACCTTAACAATCTATTCTGTTTAATTTTAGTGAGTCATTGAGGTATTAACTAATCTAATATTCCACACATTCCACCTGATTAATAAAGTGGTTTACGTGTTAGTTGGTTAGTCATGTTTAATATTAGTAAGAGTTTCTTTCAAGTCATTTACGTTATGAGTGTTATCGTTGAGACTAAAATGTATAAAACAATGAGTGATATCTAGAGAGACTTGGCGTATAGTGCCGCCCTAGAATAAGAACACTAAAATAATAGCATTACCAAAGATGGTTGACGTCAGGCCGATTTTAAAATCACAGTCGTATCTTCAAAATGTTAAGGTTATTTTTTTGCTCCGGGCTTCGGTATTCGACATTGGTATGATAAAAACCAATTGCCACTAGATTTCGGTAGGTAGTTGTAAAAGTAATGTACGACTAAAAATCGCCTTTGGGCAGTATAAAATTATTGGAAGTACTTCTAAATTAGTTTCCTTCTACACGTATCGCAAATAAGCAGTACTTTAGTGTTAGCAATAACACACTCGATAAGAAAGAAAATTAATTTTACTGTAAGTAGCAAGGAAATAAAAGAAATACTGCCCCATATTGCTCGCCAATAATTAGCATCTAATGACAACTCGACACTGGTATTTAGTTACAGCGCGTGCGCATACAGATTGACATTGACGGGTTAGAAAGATAGCTGTTATGTTGCAGGCAGTTGTTAGTTCCCAACTGTTGCTATCCAGGCACTTTGTCATATAACTGGTTTATTGGAAACTTTACGTTTGTGTTGTTGGTTATTTACAATTTTAAATACTAACGGCTTCATCCTTAGTTTAAAATAAATAGTTAAAAAATAACTTTCTATTTAGGAAAATTGCGAAAGCAGCTGTTTATGGAAGATAAAGATGAAAATGTTACAAATATTTTATTGGCATTAGTTTATTTATTTATTTTATTAAGAAAACCAACAGCGTTATATTATTTTTTAAAATAATTATATACTTAAAGCCAATAACAGGTTTCCCTTTTTATGTTCTGTATACTTTTTTGGAATAGATTCCTTCATATTGTTTGTTGTTTGTAATTAATAAAAGTTGTCATAGGTGGAATAAAACACACAAAACATGGAAAATCCATTCCATATAGCCGAGGAATGGCAATATGGAATATGGATACTCCAGTTTTACAACAAATAAAATTATTATTATTTGTCCTAGCAATTTCGACGAGAACCAGCCATTTCTCTAACCGCCCAACCCGACACTTTCACGGCAACACGGGATTTGCTCTGATTCCCGCGCATTTCTATGCGAGGTCGCATCAGTTGAAGGCCAGCTTATTGAATTACAGGCGAAGACGGGAACGTACACTAGATACGATTAAGTAATAAGTAAATTTTTTACCAGAAAATTTTTTTTTCACACAAACTTTAATTGTCCGTAGATCGTGTTACAGTGCCAAATGTTCTGACAACTAGAATATAGACAATAATAGGAAAGCGAACCTTGGGCTCCGACGCTTAACGACCGCGAAAGCAAGCGCGAAAACGAGAGAAAGAGAGAGAGACCTTATTACTTTTATAATTTACGTTGCAATAGACATTTCTAGATTTATAGAACTATTTCTTTTTAAATTTCAGGTGAATACCAAAGTGTTAACTGTGTAACTATAAAAAAAAAAAACTTAACAACACCATAAAATATTTACGGTATTACTATTGTGAAGGTCGAGGCGAATTGAGAATTGTTTTCGCAAAGACTTGGGTTCCGTAGTTATATCACTTATTTAATTCACGATTGTAAGTTTTGTCACTGTCTTTAAGAAAAGATTTGATTGCATATTTTTCACTATACTTGAGAAAAAAACAGAATGAATAGTTTTATATTTTTTTAAGAGTAAGTAAACTTTAGACTTTTAGTCAGCCACAAGGAGCGACGTGCCATTGTCGAAATTTTCGAGAATACGCTAATATGGTCCAGGTAACACATTTTTATAAGACATTTCGTAAAAACGTCAGAGAAATTTCCTCAAATATATCAGAGACTTTTCTTCAAAATAGTCAGAATTTTTTGAAACAAAAAGCAGGAGTTTCCTAAATGTATCCGAAAAATTTCTTCGTAAAGCATACGACAATTTTCCCGAGGAAATTGCCGTATATTTTAAAGGGGAAAAATTCCAAGAAAATACATTGTCTCAACTGCACATCACTAGCCGCAAGATTTCCCGGAACTAAAACGGAAAATGTTCTCACATTCCGATTATCTGCAACGGGTTCCTAAAAATTTACATTTTGTTTTAAATCAACTACATAAAACCTTAATGCGAATTAACACCTTAACCCAAGGTAATACAGGTTGTTATGGGATGTCACGTAAGGTCAAACGTAATTTTCCTTCCAAGTAATTTTCCTTGAAACATTTTCCTCAGGACAAACAAAGTATTTTTTAATTGTGTCTTTGTATCACTTTGAATGGTTGATCGAAGAAGTCATTAAATTACACTTAAATTACAAATAAATATATTAGGACAAATCACACAGATTGAGCTAGCCCCAAAGTAAGTTCGAGACTTGTGTTATGGGATACTATATTTTATAACAAATACATATATAGATAAACATCCAAGACCCGGGCCAATCAGAAAAAGATCATTTTCCATCATGAGCCGACCGGGGATCGAACCTGGGACCTCTCGGTTCAGTGGCAAGAACTTTACCATCGAGGTCGTCAAACACACACACTTGTATCATTTGTAGAATATAAAATCTTACAAAGAGATTTATTTGTTTATTTATAAGTTTTATAACTTTTATTTTCACAATATTATTTTTTTGTCAATTGTATGTAATGTAGCGTGTCGTGTGTAAAACTATATTGAGATTTGAGAGGGTAATTAATAATTAATTGTAACTTTAAAAATTGAATTTCTCGCCGACATGAAAATGTACTTAAATAAAATATTCCAATTCTCATAACTGTGTTTATGTAAGTAAATGAAATTTAAAACAAAATGGTTATATCTTTGTTATGTAAGGTTGTACATAAGGTTATTTATATATTACGGTCGTACTACATGTTGTCAATTGAAAATTTGATTTTTTCATATTATCACTTTTTTCAAATGGAACTTTTATACAATGACATTATCGCAATACGTCATTTTCGCAGTATGTCATCGGTTATTTTTTTTTAAATAGAAGACATGAAAAGAAGAATATTATATTATGTTACTTTTTGTGAAAGTGACGTTTTAGAAACTGACATTGTGCGAAAATGGCGTTTTGACAAAGTGATATTGTTCGAATATGACATTTTGAGAAATTGACCTTATACTATAATGACGTTTGGAGAAAGTGGCTTTACGCTAATATGACGTTTTGAGAAACTGACATTATGCGAATCTGACATTCTGCGTCAAGATACCTCACTAATTCCGTTAGTGACGACCTCGGTGGCGCAGTGGTAAAGTTCTTGCCACTGAACCGAGAGGACCCGGGTTCGAACCCCGGTCGGGTCATGATGGAAAATGATCTTTTTCTGATTGGCCCGGGTCTTGGATGTTTATCTATATATGTATTTGTTATAAAATATAGTATCCCATAACACAAGTCTCGAACTTACTTTGGGGCTAGCTCAATCTGTGTGATTTGTCCTAATATATTATATATTATATTATAATAAACAAAATCTGTACGACTTGTCGTCTGTTTGTTATTGTCACAAAATTCTATTCTTCAATGTGTTTCGGTTGGATGACATCAGAATGAAGAAATTACAGATTTAAAAATATTATCTATAAAAGTTCATATAATAGACCCTTTTTATTCGATTGCAATGAGAGGATTACGTGTTTCGCTGATAGTTTGTCTTAGCCTTTTGCCCGCGGCATCGCCCGCGTAAATTTCCCGCGGGACAGTTACTTTTCCGGGATGAAAGGTTACCCTATGTCCTCCTCCGCACTTCATAACATATTGCAAAATTTCAAGAGAATTGATTGGTTAGATATTGGCGCGAAGAGTAACAAACAAACTTACTTTCGCATTTATAATATTAGTAGGAAGTAGGGATAAAATATGTAATTAATTATTATATAATATCATCTAAACAGCTGCAAGTGTTATTATGTAGGTAACATGTTAAAAAACCAAGATGGCGACGGAGATACTAATGTAGGATAGCCGGGAACATGGCAAATAAATTTACAGGTTCACTGGGCATATTTGAAATTGTCAACTATTCCCGCGTTTCAGAAGTGAAATATACACATAGATTTACTTGAATTTTCTAAATAACGAGTGTTATGCAATGAATAAGCGTGATGATAAACAATTATTCATTATAATAGAGATACATTAAATAATAAAACGTACTTACATTTCAACAGCGTTTTTTCTCTCCTTTTTCCTCTCACCATAATCACTCGCTCACAAAAATAGCGGCAAATATCTCACCGGTCATAACAACTACTTTAAAATATATTTACACAATGCGATCAGTCCGAATTAATCTTACAATTAATATATTATTTATTTATTTATTTATTTATTTATTTATTTATTTATTTATGTATTAATACAATATTTATTTATAGTTTCTAACACTAATAATTGAAGAAAAATATAAGGCATATTTGTTTCTGTAAAGCTCATAATAATATGTAGCTGTAGCCCGGCGGACTATGCCCGCGACTTCACCTGTGGGAAAAAGTAGCCTGTGTGACACTCCAGCTCTTCAACTATCTCCATACCAGAAACCATCTCAACGTTTCAACGTGAAAGAAAGAAAAACACTATCACATAATATAGTGTGTATGAAGAATTGTGGATCTTTCCATCCATACACACTTGACTATCTTACAGGATTTTCGAGGACTTAAATGAAAGAATTACTTCTTCATGATTTCCATGTAATTCAAATTCGAGAGATAGGAACATCCTTGACAATCAAAAAGGCGGCATTTATTTGACATTGACAGTTGGGCCGTCAGATAAAGAATTGCAGATAAAATACTCTTCTATTCATTCTATAGTTTCCTCTCGGACAACCTCCCAATGACCTTCAAAATTCAAATTCAAATTTCAAATCATTTATTCAGAAATTAGACCTTCACAGGCACTTTTTCTCGTCAATCTTTATATTTATAGTTATTTCTCACAAGCTACAAACTACTGGCTTTGACCTTGAGACGACCTGCAAAATTTTGTGCGAAACATTTTGCGTTTACTCGCCAATAAATTACCAAATATCGAATCGAAGGATCACTAACTTTTCTGGTATAATTAGAATATTGAAACTTCAAAAATGTTGGGTTCGATCCCCGGTCACGTCTAGATGGAAAATTATATTTTTTCTGTGGGGTTACCATGATATAACACACGTAGAACGTCATTAAGTCCCGCAGACATAAGAACGTTCTTATATCTGTGTTGCGTCCTCACGTTCTTTCTTTTTTAACCCCCGACGCAAAAAAGATAAGTTTAACGTGTCTGTCTGTCTGTGTATTGTATCTGTTTGTGGCATCGTACCTCCCAAACGGATGAACCGATTTTCGTTTAGTTTCTTTTTTGTGTCAAAGATAATTTTACCCCGAGTTTTCTTAGCCATGTTTCATGAAAATCGGTTCAGTCGTTCAAAAATTGTAGCGAAATGAATTAATTTATCTAACAAATAAACTTGTTGTCACGATGCGTATACGATATGACAATAACAGATTAAACTTAGTGTTTGTGGTAAAATATCATAGACCTGGTTTTCTATGTCTGGTCTATATATTTATGTATATGTGAGAAAAGGAACTCAATGAGTAAAAGAGTGGGACGTAGGAATGAAAGGGACGGAAGGAGAAATAAGAAGATGGCGGACATTGGGGCGGAAGTGATAAGACGCATTTTCTTCTGTGAAAAAGTTTTTAAATAAAAAGTGTTGCCTAATTGGACTTTTACTTTCAGCCTCCATCCCTCATATATATGTATACATATATGTATAAATAGACTATATACACCATACCATACCAGAGACAGTATATCCAATAAAACAAGTTTCGTACAAAATTTGGGGCTAACTTAATCTGTTTGATTTGTCCTTAGATATTGATTTTACTATCCTAGCTTAAGTTACGTGTAATAACTACTAACACAAACTGATAACATGTCATGTGTTTGTGTCCATGACAAAAAACACGGAAACTAGCAATTTTACCCATCGCCAAAGCCAAGGTCGAACACATTACAGCATTAGTGCGGGTTTTCAATTCGCTTTTCACTCGATTTTCTATGCAGTGCGACAGGACAACCTTAACAGATTGTACTCTCTCACTGCGTAGAAAATCGACGAATCACACTAACAAACTAACGTTTTAAGTGCTACATTATTATTAGTATTTAATTAATAATTTAAACTTATTTTGCTGTAATATAGATTGTTTTCGGAAATAATTTATTTGTTTTTTTTTTATTGTATTGGAGTTTTTTATGTCTACGCGGGGCCAAACGTATTTATATGTATAACAACAATTTAAAATATATTTTTTGTCGAACACACATATTCTATTTCATTATTTCTAACCAATCTTACTTAATTTTCTACTCTATCCTATTCAGCGCTACTTTTTGCTAGTCGACTCTTTGGAAGACTTCCAGGTCTTTCAGTACTTCATCACTCCAGCGGACGGTCAACCAGTCAACTAATAATAGTGTCCCAACCCAACCCTAAGCAATGTGATTGCTGCGTCTCACAGTGTAAAGATTCGATAGTGGTGAAAAGTGACTTGCAAACTCACACTACGACCACTATATAGTATAATAGTTACCTAACATGACGGCGAAATAACTGCTTTTGTTATATATGTTGTTTTTTTTTATGTTTCTCTCTTTTTTATCCTCGAGTATTCCCGGTTGATATGGATGAAGTGGCGGTGGTGTAATGGTTAAGCCCGTGGATCGAAAGATCACAGGTTCGAATCCCACTCGTGTCACATGAGATTGTATACCAATTTGACTCATGTATAGTAGTTTTTATAGACCACCACTTGCTTCCGGTGAAGGAAAGAAAACATCGTGAGGAAACCTGCACACTGGTTTGTGATTTGTGATTATTAACTTGAAGAAGAAATGGCAAACCACTCCATTAACAGTGCCAAGAAAGTTGTTATGTGCGTTTCATTCCGCGTAATGACCATGAAGAAGATATATATATATATATATATATATATATATATATATATATACACAAGGACAAATCATACAGATTGAGCAAGCCCCAAAGTAAGTTCGAGACTTGTGTTGTGGGATACTAACTCAAAGATACTATATTTTATAATAAATACATAAAATAGACAAACATCCAAGACCCGGGCCAATCAGAAAAAGATCATGTTCCATCATGACCCGACCGGGGATCGAACCCGGGACCTCTCGGTCCAGTGGCAAGAACTCCACCACTGCGCCACCGAGGTCGTCATCCGGTAAAGTTTTTTACAAACACGGTTTTCATTACGTACTCTTATACATAATCTTTATGTCGTAGTAATTTTATGTGATTGTATCGATTGCATAAGGCGTTGTTATGAAATATGCCTCAAATATGTATCATTGTGTATCACTAGCTACGCTCCGGGATTTTGCTCCCGTGAGAATTTGTGGATCAAAAGTGGCCTATGTGTTATTCCAGGTTATATTCTAACCGTGTACCAAATTTCATAACAATCCGTCCGGTTGATTTAGCGTGAAAGTGTAACAAAATTATCACAAACTTTCGCGTTTATAATATTAGGAGGATGCCTAAACAACTTCAAAATGACAACTTCATTTTCAAGGTGCCACACTCAGGTCAAAATGTTAATTTCTCAATTATATGTTAACTAGTGATCGGGACCAGGCTTCACACGGGAAAGAGAATCACACTGTTTATTGGTGAAAACCACATAAAATCTTCTTTTAAACTCTTGTAAGTTGTGATTTTGCCCATAAATATGTTGATTCTGTATACACATATGATTGGAGTACAATCTAGAGCCGTTTTGATTGTAATCTGTTTGTGTATCAACAAAATAAACAAATATAAATCCGTGCAGTAGTTTGAGTTTATCGCGAACAGACAGACGCGGCAGAGGGAATTTGTTTCATAATACGTAAGGATTATCATATCACAATAAATAAGTACATAATATACTCCAGTCACAATAAAGCACGCACGTAGAACAAATACGAGGTTTTCTTGTGTGAAACAATGACGATGTGTTTCCCACAACATGGCTGACAATGTATTGGTTTCTTGTTTGTTTTTCAGCGACGGATGTTTAGAACTGCGCTTGGAAATCAGGCTATAGATTGGCCAATCCGAAGTGCTCAAAATGGCATTAATCACGCAATTTTTAGGTGCGAAACAGACGTATTTTTACGCGCGCCGTTTTTTGATTTTGTTCGCCACGCTCTCTGTCGGACACTTGTTGTTATGAGTGCTTTTATTTACTGTAATAAAAAACCAGCAATGTATAACAGATCCGACAAAGTTTGGCAAACTGTTCGACGACAGTGTGGTGCCGGCATTATTGCTCTTGTTGTTATTACTGGTGCCAGGTTTTAGTAAAGTGCATAAAAGGCAGCTGGCATGACTGTAATGTCATGACAGCTTGCCGTTTAGTGGCAAGTAATTGAAGACGCAATATATGAAGACAAAGAATATATGCTGTTTTGGTTGCGTGTATTGGTCCTCACAAATTTAAGAATAAATAAAAACTATACATTGTCATTATGAAAATTTTGTAAAAATAGATATCAAATCCACTATTTCTAATCACAAAAACCGAATCAAAAGTCTTTACATGGATTCTAGGCTAACTGTACGCACACAGTTAGGTGTGAGCGAGATAGATATACACACGTGTTGGCGTTAGAGCGAGAGAGGAGAGGTGATCAATTTGTGCATGGCCAAGTGGAGTGTGAAGGATTAGGGTTGTCACAAAATGTATTTTGGACTCCGTTATTTATATTTTATACGTGATATACCAATAGTTAATGCTGTAATTTAGAGTATCTCACTCTACAATACAAGTTCTATTTATACAACTAGTTGTTCGCCGCGAGCTTAGACCTCGCGAACACAATAAATTTTTCATGAGTTTTTACAAAATTGTGAATATTTCAAAAACGACTTAACCGATTTTGATGCCCCACAAACATGAAAATACTATTGACAGATCCTACATACTTTCCACATTTCAAACAAAATTAGACCAACAGTTCGAAAGTTATCGCGTTACAAACATACATAGAAAAAAAGTATTTTTGCCCCAAGTTGAATGATTGACCTAGTTCGCTTCGCTCGCTAGACCTAGTCCGCTTCGCTCGTTCGGTCAAAAAATTATGTTGGTTTTATTGTCATCGTGCATTGACATAGAAACTAAACGTGAATGCAAAATTTCAGCTCAATCGACAGAATATATCGGCTCAAGATTGAGTTGTGAGATTCAATTTCCAAAACAAGTACATGCATCGAAAGTTAAATACAATATAGAATAACTTACATGTAACATTTTGATGATCTCGTGTTAATCAAATGTTAAATTGCTTGCCTTTGAACCGAGAGGTCAAGGTTCGATCCCTTTGTCAGGACATGAAATCTATTTCTGATTAGCCCGTGGTCTTGGATGTTTATCTATCTATATATGTATTTGTTATAAAATATAATATCGTTGAGTTAGTATCCCATAACACAAGTCTCGAACTTACTTTGGGGCTAGCTCAATCTGTGTGATTTGTCCTAATATGTTTATTTAACATGAACTTGAAAGTGACAGCCCTGTCTAAAATCCGATCGTGCATGACGCATCGTCCACGACACATATACTATGCATACTCCATAGCTTCCTGCAGTTGTATGGTCTCCATGTAAGGATTTGTATGGTATCCGTGTGAGACTGACGGCTTGACGCCCTTTATTTATTTTAAACTGTGTGCACATTATGTGCGTATGAGCGGGAAAGAAAGTATATTAGTATAGACTCTGTGTGCAATAGATTCTGTTATCCTACTAAAAATGCAAAAGTTTGTGAGGATGTATATGTGTTTACGTTTGTTATACTTTCACGCAAAATTTACTGGGCAGATTGCTATGAAATTTGGTACAAGGGTAGAATATAACCTGGAATAACACATAGGGTACTTTTAATCCCGAAATTCCCACGGGAGTGAAGCCCCGGGGCGCAGCTAGGAAGTATATAACAGAGACTATTGCACTCTCTGTCTAAGGTTTGTAAAAACGTAACAGTGGCGAAGCCTCCTTAGAACACGGCTTCCTGATAGAAGACCTTACCTTGGTATGACTAATCAAAGGTAAGGTTTGAAGCGATGGTGGTCAAGTGGGTAAAACCGTCCGCGACCGTGAGATCGAAAGGTCCCAGATTTTAAACTCCACTCGTGCCATATGAGTTCGTATACCAATCTGACTCATGTGTAGGTACATACACCAGCATTTGCTTGCTTCCGGTGAAGTGAAAGATCGTTGGGAAATCTGCACACTAGTTTAAGTTCGCTTGCGAGGAAATCGTAAACGTCATGCCAAATGTCTTTAGGCGACAAAAAAACCTGACGCCAGCGTTAGCAATTAACACATTCGAAAAGAGGAAGAGTTATGGTGCTAAGACAAAACCCCTTTTTAGCCCTAGTCGAGTAACACATTAGCGCCTTCGTTCACGTGTGCCGAGCCGTGACTACCGCTCACGATCGCTCATGAGAATGATGAGCCAAGTTCAATTAGATATAGTATATCGGTCGGTATTATAGACACATACACTAAGTCAGTTACTTTAGTAGCTTAGTTGAGTTTGTGCTTGAATGACAAGTGAGCCTGTGAATATGATGAAATCAAACATAAAAATTTTGTTATTTTAGATTAAAAATCCAGATCGTATAGAATATTCTTTTAGAATGTTTGTCTATATGTATATTTGTTCGCGCATCACGCAAAAACTACTGAATGGAATTTGATACAGTTTTCACACTTGTATAGTGGATAGTCTTAACTTAAAATCTGGCATAGGTTTCATCGCGATACGTTCCTTAGAACCCGAGAAATTGACAATAATAATTTATTATCGGACGCACAAAATGATTTGGACGAAGCCGCGGGCGAAAACTAGTTTTAAATATAATATAATCAATTTGAAATCAATGCTTAAATATTTAGGATTATGTATGCAGATAGGGGTAGTAAAAACTGTATAATAATGCAATTTGATCATAATATTACTTATATAATTTATTCTAAGACCCTTTATGGTTGCTTACTATAGTTAAGTATGAAAATGATCATACAGTATGTCTGGAAACCGGTTGAATCCACTTCGAACCGGTTCGCCTATAATACATAATGAGATAAACATTATACCTATTGTTCTTGCCACCTTGAACTGTGTAAAAACGGTTGACTGTGGGTTCGATTCCGGGTGGACTTTTTTTGATCAGCTGTCAGTCAATTTTTGGAATAATAAGCAATGTTTGTAACATCTCTGACGTGAATAGAAGTTAGGTTTGTGAGAAATTAATAATTTTGTGTTTGCTAACTATTATGCATCAGAAACGTTAAAGGTATAGGTAATGGTTAAGTTAAAGGTATGCATGGCTACCTGTATTAGTAATTTCCATGAGTCGATATCGCGATTCTGTCAACCGTTAACCGACTGCAGTATAATGAGCGTAATGTTCATGGTATGTACAGATTGCCTTGTGACCTGTTATATTTTGAAGGCCGTAGCTGATAACTTTAGTGCACGTGAAAATATTAACCGAATTTTGAAGTGGTTTAGTATATGTATACAATTTAAAGATACATAAAGTATTATATATATATAAAGCGTTAGGGTTTCAAATAAATTACAGATTAATTCTGTGTCTTCTAAAGTCTTTTGGAGACTTAGTCTTTTTTTAAATTCGGAATCCGCAGGATTCATAACGAAAGTCACGGATAGATCATAATCACGGTAATATATTATGGTACGGTACGGTACATACTTATTATGTTTAGAAATGCCTTAATGTGGTTGGTTTATTATTACAAATATAAGCATAACACAGAGACCCATCACAGGACAGAAGTTTTTCACCGTCAGGCGCGAACCGCGCTGTCATACCTCTGCTTTTCATGACAGTGACATTTTGAGTTGCCACAATGTTTTCGCTAGCATTGGTGTCAGATTTTAATCGAGTCGCCTACATGCATTTGACACTATTTTTATGAGCAATCTAACGCTTGTAGTCATACACTAGTTAACTGGATATTATTCACAATGATTTCCTCAAACAGTTGATGAGTCGGGTATACAAAATTACATGTAGGATTCCAACCTGGGGTCTTTCGATCACAGGCATCTCACTCATTAAGTCACTGAGCTTCAATAGTTTTTTTTTTGTTAGAAAAGAAAATAATGTGATCTAGTAGAATTTCCGTTACAAACTACACGAGTAAAGTGGAGGAAAATATCAGCTTTCTACATAACAGTATGTAGTAGCGTTGTTAAAATAGCGACGCAGTGGTCGGTCGTGTGAAAACTAATATTTTGCTGTTGTTGGATTGGTGGAATCGCTTGGCTATAGCATGGCCGAAATATCAACAGTTTCAATCCAAAAGGGCCATACTATCATATAATATATTATTATTTATTAATTATGTGTTGTAATTAATTGTATATAAGTCTGCACTATCACCTTAGGTGTATACCTGTAATGGCAGTTGTATGAATGAATAAATAAAGATATGAATGTTTATTTATAGATTTATAGGCATGTTTTAGATGAAAGATTATTGTTTCGTTTCATATCAAAAGTTTCACAAATAAAGAAAAACATGGCATACTTTTGTTTGTCACTATTATATTTTCCCATAACTACATTACGCATAATTTTTTAATCATAACAGTTTTGATCATAACAGAATTTCAAATTATTTTTTTATCACCAGCCGTGTATTGGAACGCTCACATGATTCTCTCGCTCGCTTTTGTGTTGCCCACAAGTAAAGTAATAAATCCTATCAATTCTATTAATAAAATTATTAAAATTATTACTGTTATGTTAATCACAATTATGCAGAGAATGGATCCAATTTTTTGGCATGTTCTACGATAGGTAGTATACACGGATTTATTGTTTCTGTGTGTCTGCAAGTTTATGACTTCACTGACCTTGCGTATATCCGATCTAAAGTGTCAATATATTTTCCATACAAAAATACCGACTTTGTTGCCATAAAAAAACAATAAGTAGTTACATTATTTGTTGAGTACACTGTGCGAAGGTTTGTTAGCATACGTTGAGAAAATATAATTAGCTATGTTTTTTTTTTTGTATACCGCTCTTCATATTTATATAGTGTGATTCCGTCCTAAAATAGAATCCATATCCTCCCGTGGATGTCTTAAGAGGAGACTAAGGGACACATAACCCAGGCAGCTGATAGGAAACAATAACATTTCTATTATTAACCACACCGTCAAACGTTGTTGTTAATAAATATCACGTAGTCTTATTATATATACTAGCTTCGCCTCGGGGCTTCGCTCCCGTGGGAATTTCAGGATAAAAAGTGCCCTATGTGTTATTCCAGGTTATTTTCTACCCATGTACCAAATTTCATAATAACCAGTCCAGATAATGCGTGAACGGGTAAAAAATAAACTTATTTCGCATAATATTAGTTAGGATACAGCGGCCATTTGTAAAATCACAGCCTGGCTTCGCGGCGCCACCGCACCGAATACAACCTAGAACACGTGAAGACACACGTGATATTAATATATTTCATCTATAATTGCCATGGATCAACAAAAAGAAAAAAAAAAGCCTAATTTAAGCGACTGTGTCTGACAAAATAAATGAAGTGTTTTACGATAATATGTTGTTTACACAAATTTTGTTATGCAATATCTTAGATTTTGGGGTAAAAACTTTATCTGTAGCATGTATAGTTTTTGAGATACAGGAGGGCCCTCAGACGACACTATGAGCACTGAGGGCCTTTCGTAAAACATCGTAACTTTTGGCTTTCACAAAATCTAATTCCAACTTTCACGATTCTATTGGAATGTTCACTAAATCGCAAGCATAATTTCATAGAATTTTAAGAAGTGGGCCCTCAGACCACACGCACATAATGATTGATCGATTGGTGCTTTGTTTTTAAAAAAATATAAAGATTTAAAACTCCAAAAGATTATTTAGCACGATGATGTTCTCATAATATATATATATATATTTGTTGATTTTTCTAAATTTTATAGTTATTTATTTCATATTCGAGTGTTCATTATCATTAAAAATTAAATTAATGTAAATTAAATTTGAATATAATAGTTAAGTATGTAGATATGATAAAAATTGCCACATTATATATATATTATCATAAACGATAAAAATATCGTTAAATAAATAAAATAGCACTTATCAAGCAGTGCATTGATTGTAAATCTGACAGATTAGAACTAAGTATTGACCCTTTAATAGCTTTAGGTATTTCAAAGGTAGATTTAGATAAGTATCTAACTATCAATAGTCAATATATAGTAAATAATTAAGCAATATTTTCAGATACTGTTATCTTCTTCTTCTTCACGTGTCGATGGAAAATCAAAGCTCTATTGGGTACTAAATATATTGTTGCCAGTACCGAGCCACTTTGAATGCTTCATAGGAATCTGCCATTGAGTCATCCCGAGTACAGATGTTTGGACACTCGGGACAGGCGAGGAGATGAGCCATCGATTGCGTGGAGAAGCCACAATCGCACATTGTTCTGAGACTGGTCATGCATATCCCACCCAGCCGGATTGTCTTTGCAGATGGTGTTATAAAACAAACGCAGATTTTAGACATATTCCATCAATAAGCCATTTATACCGCTTAGAGATGCCTTCGAGTTTAGCGAATCTTGTGTCTGTCTACCTCGTAAGGAATAAAGACGTGTCATTATAGTTACGTGTAATATTTTTACAAGTCTACTCCCAGGAGTAGGTATGTTCTTGTTTTGATTATGTCATGTAAATGTTTCGAACTCGGTTCTTCGTGAAATTCCGATTTTTATTTCGCGTATCGCTTTTGTATAAATTTCTTAATAATACAAAAAAAAAGTTTTTCTTATGAGACTTCATTACAATATTGTAAAAATTTGTTACGTAACTAACTACGTACATTGTGTTGTGTTGTAGCTAAGTTAGTATAAATTATGACGGTAGTAAGAAAACGTAGGAACGTCAACTGCGCATATACATATTTCAATAGTAGAACTAAGCTAAGTAATAAACGACACGTTTAACAAACCTTTTGTTATCAGCCATTATCTGCAGATTAAACATTGAACAAAACACCATGATAATTTTGTACTCCGTGAAACACATTAAAAAACAAACCACCATATAAAAAAAAAACAAACGTCGCACAACATTGAAACTGAAAAACGACTGGCAGTAAAGAAGAAAAAAGTGTTCGGAATTCAAAAATTGACAGCTGAAAGTCGTGCGCGTTTTGGCGCGAAAACGCGTAACCTATACACGTCAAATGCACAGCACGCCTGGCGCGCAACTGATTTTCCTGCCATTGGGTTCTGTCACCGCTATTTAGATTTAAAGTTATACAAGTTTCCACGCACTTTTCGTACATCACGCTGTACGTTACTGCTTCATCATATTAAAAAAACTGCGAAACTTTAACACAACCAGCAATGGATAAAAATGTCATAAATAAAATGGTGCTTTTAAATTGATTGACGAATCAATCACCTGTCATAAAGTCATTTTGTTAAATTACATGATTAGTTTTGCCGAATGTTAATTAATTTACTTTGCCTGTCTCACTTGAAGGTTATTCGTAATTATTGGATGTTATTATTGCACCTTCGCCGTTGTTAGTCACAGATAATAGCGTTCTATGCTTTTATGAACCAAGATATTCATGTCATCAGGTCATTTTATATGACAATGGGTAGGTTACTTATCTATAAATATAAGATTACCAGCAGCGCCCCGGGGCTTCGCTCCCGTGAGAATTTCGGGATAAAAAGTACCCTCTGTGTTAACCCAGGTTACATCCTGTCCGTGTACCATATTTCATAACAATCCGTCCGGTAGATTTTGCGTGAAAAAGTTACTAACATACACACATACATCCTCATAACCTTTCGCATTTATAATGTCAGTAGGATTTAAGAAAAGTTGAAATCAAACAGCCACTACAGTCATCTGGATTTATTATCATCGTTATGGAATGGAATGTCTCAATTTTTTAAAACGAATTATTATAATCATACGTATAGTATGTGATGAAAAATATGTTAAGTATGATAAATTTAATATCGCACTAAGCATTTGTTAAAAATTCGACAAGATATGGTATATTTTTGATATGACTATTTTGCTTAAAACGGCTCTTGGCAGTATACAATTTAAAAAAAAGAAAGTAGATTTTTGTCTCTGCCAGGAATCGTTTTTTTTCGTCTCCAAAATTTTTTCGAAAATTTGTGCGTAGGATCTAGCGTATATTATCTTTATAATAATCTACTATATTTCCTTAACTGTAATTTAGTGTATAAGTAATTAGTTTCACTTATGATTTATAATCATGAAAAGGAATTATTATAATAACCCCAAAAAAATATACTCAGAAAATTAAGATTTTCAATTTTACATGGTTGGAAATATATTTTATGATTTAAAGTGAAGAAAACAAAAAAAAACATATTTTCAAGTGAAAAAATATTTTACAAAACATTTTATACTTAAAAATACACGCAAACGCAAATATAAAAAATAAGTATAATTTTGTATGACATAATATTTGGTATATTTATTACTAAACTTTGGCAAAGCGATTCTATATACAATTTTAATACATTAACTAGACATTTTAATATAAAAAATGGTAAACTAATAAAAAAATGGTAAAATTGTCTACTAATAATTGAAAAATTTAAATAAGTATAACAGTCTTCAAACAAAATTATCTAATAAACTAATCTATGAATTATCTAAATATATTAATAACAGTATCATAAAAAGAACCTTACGCTTCAAATCCTTTTTATAGGACTTTAAATATGTTTGTTTGTAACAAATTTAAACGTAGAAAACAAGTACAAACATTAAAATTAATACAAGAAAGATACATTGTACAGCGGCGGACTTATCCCACGTAGGGATCTCTTACAGTCAACCGGCGATAGGTGGAGAGGACGTGTATACAGAAGCATAATATTCATATGAATGTTTACAACTTAAGTACCTTTATTATATCAAATAGTAAAAAAAACCGAAATGAGGGCTTTTAAACCGGATAAAAAAGCATCGCACATTAATTTGGCTGTATTAAAAATGTAAATTAGGTACCTATTAATTCAGTATTTTGTTACATAACCAAAATTATCGGGATCATAAAATATTATACAACAATGCAAGCATGTAGGTATTATAGAATATTTTTTTATCAAAATCCAATTTGGCAATTTTTATCATATCTCCATACTTAACTATTATATTCAAATTTAATTTACATTAATTTAATTTTTAATGATAATGAACACTCGAATATGAAATAAATAACTATAAAATTTAGAAAAATCAACGCAGGGATATTGGTCAATATATGACTCACTACATAACATAATTAAAGAATGACTTAATTTTATTTTAATGTGTATCTACAAAGTAAAAGTTGTTTTTACGCAAAGGACATTTTAGACTTTTGGTACACAGGATATTTTTTTATTCACTCCACAGATTTTCTCCATATTATGCTCAGCAATAAAAGGATATAAAACAAATTCCTAAAAAAAATAAACATTGAAAGAAGATCGTATGTTGTACCTTTTTATACTAAATCCAGACAGATGATCAGCCAAATTCTATGGGACCAAAATAATTTTGTTGTTTTCTGAGATAGATCAGTTTCATCAGCCAAATCTACTCACATTTGTGCGGTGTAAGATGGCTCTAGAACAATTTTGAGTAATTTTACTAATTTCACTAAATCTTAAGACACAAAATCATGAAAAGAAAAAAACAAACGGTTTGGTTATTTGGCTGAGGGTAAACTATACAAATATTAGTTTCTTGTCAAAGATGGATTCAAGCCATCAATGTCACAATAACGAAAAACAAAAAACAATTTTATAAAGAGTAATTATCTTATTGTTTCTCTCCTCAATAACCTATTAACTCTAGTGATCCTGTTTTTATAATTTTCAATCGGTATCCTACGGAATAGCTTCGAAGCTGCTATCCTTGTCATGGCGGCTTGGTAACTCTCTGGCGACAAGATGGCGGGCGTTTCGCGCGTTTTCAAGAAGTCTGTCGGCAAAATGGCGGCGTCCGACAACATGGCGTCGATGTCTCCGTTCAGCATTGCAATAGAGTCGGCTGAGGTGAAGTTGTTGATTGGAGTGCATAGTGGAATCGCGTTCGACCATTTTCTGTTTCTGTAACAGAAGTATATTTACTCAATGAACATGGGGAGTAAGTAAAAGAACATTTAGTAAAGGCAAAAAGAGAAGAAAGCCAAAGGTCGAAGGACGTGACTCGAATTAGAACTGTATTTCTCTCTCTCTCTCTCTCATCTCCGTATGTTCCGGCTGAGTTCGTGGCAATAGGGACGAATCACACAGATTGAGTTAGCCCCAAAGTAAGACTTGTGTTATGGGAAAACTTAACGATATTATATTTTATAGATTATATATATAAACATCCAAGACCCAGGTCAATTTGCAAAAGATAATTATACATCTTGACCAGACCGGGGTCGAACCCGGGGCCTTCAGTGTAGCAGTCCGGCATTATGAGCATTAGGCTACAGAGGTTGTCATTATATGTGACTGATATGTTTTTACTGCAAAGGCAAATAGGTTCTTCAAACACTCACTTCAAACATCTCAGCATTGGAGCGCCCTTTAGCCTATACCCAGGTTCGCAGGTGAATGTGACCGTCTCCCCGATCTTATAGTAGAACTTGACGGACGACATCCGACCTGATATCGTTGTTCCCGGGTACGTGCATGCTTGGGCACCTGTAGGAATAAATAAAAATTTAGCTACACCAGACATTATATGTCGACGACCTAGCTAAACGCTGTTAAACAGTCTGCAATGCAATCAGGGTTGTCACATTATGAAAGACGTGATATTGTGTCTGTTAATCTGTGTTAATTAATTATATTCCAAGCCCTTGATTTAGCGTCGGGGTTGACACGGTCAGCATAAAAAATAAAGAAGACTGCTATCATTTTACGGCTGGCGTTACCTGACGCGGTCCCTCTCTTTGCCTCCAAGGTTATACGTCCCTTAGCCACCTCGCACCACATCAACGGATGGATATTCTAGGGTGGAACCACACGCGAAAAATATGAGTATACAAGAGTATCTACTTACAAGTGGGAGGCTTATCACTCCATCTACCGCTGTCTTGGCACACCAGTATTGGTCTTCCATGCAGCGTATGCTCAGGGTTGCAGTGGAACTGCAGCACGTCACCAGCTCTGTACGGGGCTCGGCCTAGCACGTAGCCCGATTGTGGTGGGGGCAACGCTGGACAGGACACCTCTGGAGAGAAGAAAATATTTTATGGCATATCCGGCCACAAGCACAACGCCCTTGACGCAAATCACAACAACCGTCATAGATGGTTTGCAATTCTATCATTTATCGAGTATGCAAGCTCAGACAGAAACATTGTTCATCGAAAGCACGTTTCGACGAAAAACTTATTTATATCTCGAAATTCATATTCTTAATCACTAATTGTGTCAAGCAGAACTAAATTCACCGATTAGTTTTAATTCAAACTTGTCTAGATTTTGAGAAACGTGATTCATATTCCTGCAGAAGTTACTTGAAACTGGCTGTAATTGCAGTTGTTAAAACTTTACCAATACACAATGTGCCCGCGTGTTTATGGCTCATTCTCATTCATCAAAGGGAAGGCAGGGTCCCAGCAATGATGACGATAAATGGTTAAATGATGAATATCGGTAGTACTTAGTTTGGCAGATTACCTCTGCAGACCGAGAAGGGCTTGGCCCAGTCGGCGGCGGACAGACAGACACCCCCTGTGATGCTGCTCAAACCGTTGGTCCCGGATGTAATCAATAGAATTTTTAAGTTCGTGGGGCAACAAAATCGGTTAAGTCATTTTTGAAATACCTAATCAAAATTTTGTAGGAGCTTATTTTATAAACAATATTGTGTTCGTGATGTCTAAGTTCGTGGCGTAAAGGGGTGAATTTCACGAGCATTCGATTGCGGCGTGTAGCGTTTCATCAGTGTTCGACAAATTTTTGAAAAAAGAATCTTTAAAAAAGTTAAACATCCATAAAATTAACATTATAGCAGTACTTTACTTATTTATAAAATAGGGTAATTAAATTGATATTTTTATTGTTGTCTGTGGTAAAATTTAATAAACACTAATGACAGCGCGGAGTTCATCGAAACACTCGTGAAATTCACCCTACGGTACCTCTGCAGACGGGGAAGGGCTTGGCCCAGTCGGCGGCGGGCAGACAGACGGTGTGCGCGGCGCCGCGCAGCGCCCAGCCCGCCGCGCACGAGAACGCGGCGCGCCCGCCCACGCCGCGCGACACCACCGCCACGCGCGGCCGTCGCTCGCCCTCGCTCAGCGGCGTGTCGTGGATCACTTCGCCGCATTCTACGCCTGTACATGTATGTATGTATGTAATGCCGCGCTGGCATTACGATCACACATTTATCTATACTATTATTATAAAGAGGTAAGCGTTTGTGACTTTGTATGCTTGAGGCGGATAACCTCTGAAACTACCGAACCGATTTCAAAAATTCTTTAACCATTAGAAAGGTACATTATCCAAGATTATTATAGTCTATATATTTTATCTCAAAATTCCCACGGGAGCGAAGCGCCGGGCAACATATAGTCGTGTTATAAAAGTCTAGAAGTCCGTCCCTGCTTCGCTCGGGTAAAACCATTAAAAAATTAGTATAAATTATTATTAACCCATGTTATTCTTGAAGATTCCGTCTGTCTCTGTGCCAAATTTCAACAAAATCGGTCTAGTAGTTTTTGAATTTATTCATTACAAAACAAAAATAAAACAAAAATGCAAATCTTTTCTCTTTATAATAAAAGTATCGATAAAGGAAATATGGATAGAATGGACAAATACAATAAAACATGCGCTGCCTTGCGATTCTGTTCGAATTACAGCTTGCTCTTACTTGGCAATTACTCCCACTTCTCCTGACCTGACACGTAAATTCATGAGAGGGAAATCTTGGACTATCACTACGGCTCCACTCCACAATAACTACTTATAAACAAATGCTATCCAAATATCTTACTTTCACACACAGGTAAAGGTGCGCTCCAGTTGCCAGAAGCCCTGCAGACAAGGGCGTGAGCTCCCAACAGAGCGTTGCCGTTGGCACAGTGGAACCTGATCTCTGTGCCCAGACGGGTGTTCATTTCGCTTGGCACCAGGCCTCGACGGATGGGAAGAGGGGGGCAGTGGACATCTGAGAAAAATGCATAAGCAAAGGTTATTATTTGTTTGCTTTTCTGTTGGGAGAGAATGCTTTTAGTATTAAGTACGCCATTTGTTTATAAGAATATATTATTTATCAGGACTTAAATCAGGCCCAAGATCATATTACTTAGATAAATAATTATAAATAAATAAATAAATAAAAATATACGAACAAATCACACAGATTGAGCTAGCCCCAAAGTAAGTTCGAGACTTGTGTTGTGAGATACTAACTCAACGATACTATATAACATATACTATAGATAAACATTCAAGACTCAGGTCAATCTGAAAAAGATCATTTTCCATCGTGACCAGAATCCCCAGATCAGTGATCCCCGGGATCGAATCCGGGACCTCAAGTATACAGTCCGGCATGATGACCATTAGGCCACCAAAATGAAATTAAAATGAATTAGCAATGGGTAATTAATACTAAACTAACTAATGAACATGCAGACACTAATGTCAACTGTTAGACATTGCTTGGTAATAGGCAACATAGAAATTATAGTAAGAGAAAAGATATAAAACAATTCTATTCAAAACCCGTCCCATAATAGAAATTGTGTCATAATTTTCCATGAGGTCATTAATAAGATCACGTCGCAGCAAAGTCCATCAGGTCTTAAAGCACAAGATTGTATTACTTGGATAGCCACGACCTTCAGCCATGAGGATATGACGATGATGATGAATCGAATATCAGTAGCTTTGCGAATGTTGACTCACCCTCGACAATTATCTCCACCTGATGGCTCTGCCTAGCAGGAGTTTCGCACCTATAAATGCCAGAGTCTTCCTTCACGGCGCTGATGATGCTCAGCCGGTACTCCAGTTGGCTGTCGCGACCAGGATCCGTAGTCCATCCTTCTGGGTATTTTCGGTCCACGCTGATGAGAACATGGTTAATGTAAAAATGGAGACTGGTGTGAAGCGGTGGTGGTGTAATGGTTAAGACGCCTGTGGATCGAAAGGTCTCAGGTTCGTATCCTACTCGTGCCGTATGAGTTTGTATACCAATCTTACTCATATATTGTTGTTTTCATAGACCACCACTTGCTTCCAGTGAATGAAAACATCGTGAGCAAATCTGCACACTGGTGGAGAGTTTAGTTTACTAGTGTGTATGCGACTACCTGCCACTAGATGTAAGGTAAGTAATCGTAAAAGTCATGTCAGATGTATTTAGGCGACTTGAATAAAATCTGACACCAGTGTTAGCAATAACACACTCGATAAGATGATGATGGTGTGTAAAGTGCTCGCATTTAGGAGTGTGTAACTTAGTAAGTTTATGTCAGTATTACAATACTTAACACTTAGATCCTGGAGATAATAAAAACAATTGAACGACAATAGTATTGCTATCCGATCGGGGCGCGCGGAACAAAGCTACATAATTATTTGGGTAGAAAGCCGGTGGTGGTGTATGGTTTCCACCATAGAAAAGGATCACTCAATATCCTCCCGTGAATGGTACACACGAAGCTACTAAGGGACAAACAGCCATGACAAGTGACAGTCAACAATAGCATCCCAATGAGGGTAGATATAACACAGTCAGCTACTGTTTACTTCAGAGTCACAGCCTTGAATTCCGTCTCCGTGGTTTGAGAGAGATTTTACACCAACATAATGAACACTAAAAATGAATATGCGCTTACTCAGGATAGTGGTGGGTTACATTCCACTTCGGGTTCCCGAACCTCCTCATCCAGAGGCACTCCATGTGCAGCATGGTCCCAGGGTACACCAGCAGCTTGCCGTCGTTGGTCTGAGCTATCGGACCCAGGGAGTGACGGAACAGGATCGTGGGGGGTTTCTCCACTGGAACAGAAAAGGTACTTGGCAACTTACATTCATTAGTAGCTTTATCCAATATCTATAAGTTTAATTTCTTCATAGTCGTATTCCTCATGGCTGAGGGTCGTGGTCATTACGTGGAATGAACACACACAACAACTTACTTGGCATTATTAATGGAGTGGTTTGCCATTGCCTTCTCCATTTCACACACAAGTTAATAATGATCAACAAATGTGCAGGTTTTCTCACGATGTTTTCCTTCACCGGAAGCAAGTGGTGGTCGATGAAAACTACTATATATGAGTCAGATTTGTATACAAACTCATATGGCATGAGTAGGATTTGAACCTGGGATCTTTTGATCCACATTCGGGCGTCTTAATCACTACATCATTATAGGTGTAGCCTATTCATCTTAGGCTAGATTTAGAAGCGGTCGCAGATATATAGCATTTATATTTAGTTCGGCTAAACATTATCACTCCGGATATATCTAGAAGCCAGCCGGAACGCAGATGGTCATACCTAGGTGTATCCTGCTTATCTTTGAATAGACCTAGGTTGAGTTGATATCATTCCTGCAAAACCTAGGTGCAGCTCAGCTTGTTACCTGTTGTCCACCACACCACCATGCTGCACATATGCGCACGCATGCTGTCATTGGTCTGAGCCATTGGGCCCAGGTAGTGATGGAATAAGATCGTCAAAATAAGGACAAACATACTTTAAAAAGTATGAACTAATCGACTAACCAGCACAAGTACTTACTAGCATAGTCGTTCTCCTGGTTGAGCCCAAAACAGCTGGGTTTAGATCCGTCCCAGGTCCCGCCTATGCACCTTCTCACTTGAGATCCGGACATTGCATATTTGCCAATGTCGCTGCACCTGAAAATTAACGAAAGTCTGGTTTGTAACAGAACGTGCAGTTCAAGACATCCAAATTTCTTGAAAGCAACACACATACACGTTCGGTGGTGTGGAAAGGTTAGAGAAGAGCCATTACGACTTTAATAATTTAATTTAATTTGAATAGAAAAAGAAGACAACAGTCAAGGCATACCAAAAGAACCAATCACTCTCTCTCTCAATATCTCCTGATCTTGGTTGCAATATCCAGCTGTTGAACAAATATTATGAGGCTCTGATTTCACGATCTTGCCTGACGTCAACCATCTTTGGGAATGCTGTCGTTACCGTAGCTGTGCTTTATAACCCATAGTCGCCTCACACCGTCCTGACATAGTCTTCAACAGGTTATGAAGGTGTCATAAATATGTGAATGGGAAGCACACGCCTCAATGCCAAAAGAAGAACACACAAGACAACACATCTATGAAGCTTAGGATAAGTCAAGTAAATACCTGGAGATGATGACAGATCCTGCAGGAAAATCGACAGTCTCAGTGATCTCCAGGTCGTTGAAGAAGGACACGACGTGTGGCTCCTCGTTTCTGAACGTGCAGCTGTTGTTGTTCAGGAGCTCTTCGTTTTGGGCTTCAATCTCCTCTGTAAACATCATCATTGCACTTCTATGTTAAATAATTGTCATATGTATAAATAACCTAATATTGTGAGACTAGAAGGCCTACCACGAAACATAGCAAGTTACTGACGTCCACATGCTGTCTCTTTTCCCTATATCGTGTACGCGTCGTGTAAAAAAGAGAGAACGTGTGGACGCAATGACGTGTTACGTATTTTATATTTCATGTATGTGACCAATACAATCGCGTTTTCTATACTTCATTGATCGTGACGTTTATTAAAACTCCGCATCCGCGTAATCATAAATTAGTAAATATTAGTAATCACGCACAATAATGCGACAGACAGACTGGGAAAAACTTATTGGAATTATTGGGATCCTACTTAAAAAGAACATACAACATTGCTAATGAAACGTAAAGCTCAATTTGCCCTAACATATCTAAGCATAGCCGATGGTGTAGCTTCAGCTTCTTTTGTATTTAGTTATCATAGAGATATTGAGACATTACATTTTTATTAACTCCAAAACTTACCACAATTGAAACTCTTTCCAACCCAATTGCCCTGTTCACAGATCAGTTTCCACGTGGTCTTCTCCCCCATGATGGAAGCTATACATCTGAAGGTGATCTCGGTGCCGTGAGGGTACCCTTCCATCACCATGGTCCCGTTGACTTCGTCACCGTCGCGGTATATCAGTGTGCCTTGAACCCTGAACATTTGGACAGAATTTTCTAACAAAGCAAAAATATTCATGATGAAAAAGTTATTTTTTAAACTTTAAAAAAGGTTCGTGCCAAGTTCGTTTATTGTTTGTTAAAAAAAAATCTAGAGCTGATCAAATTTTTTACGAACATATTCTGAAAAATGTAGTGTAAGAAGACTTAAACTAAGTAGTGAGTAATTATTATGAAAGTGATACATCTCAGCTCTAAATTGAATCTACTTAATTGAAATTCATTATTATAGAAAATGTTACAGTTTTGATGTTTTATTCATCATCATTTAGATTCATTTCAATATTTAGCATAAACATTTTAATCGAGTGTGACATAACATTAGCATGCACTAACATTTCAGAAAACACATTGAGCAACAGAAACAAAGCTCGGCCAAGACATAAAAAGCCAACCATGGCCATCCAACAGCTTTTTCAACAGACATACACAAAAAAGTTGTATGTGTGTGCCTAAAACTAAGCCCCGCCATCTGAGGATTTGAAACCTAATAAGTAATGAACTTGAAAAAGATCCCTCATTCAACAAAAACATCGAAAAGAAAACAAAATTTCTTGATAGAAATCTTGATGATATTGAAGTATTCTTTTCAGAAGATGAAAATATTAATAATGACAATAATGTCTGTTTGAGATGATGATTTCCTTGATGATCGTGATGAAGAAAATGACAGAGAATTTAAAGAAGCAAAAGTCCGAACCTAGAAGGCTCTCACCAGGGCTTGGCATCCCTGAACGCCAGTGTTCCTTTCAGTCTATCCAGCCAGCAAATAAGAAACGCATATTCTTTGCAAAAACATTATTTTTTGTCATTTACTTGTCATCCTTTCGGGGATGATGCAGGATTTAAACCAGTCCAACTCTCAGTTGAAGTTAACTTCTACAATTCACTTGCAAAATTACACAATTTTATTTTCATTTGTCACATTGCAAAAATACATGATACACTTTAGGAGATTGACAAATGTTATGAGAGTTCAACTTGTTTTTAATACATTGCACATAATTCACCAGACAATAGCAAAGTAAAACTAAAAACAAAGAAAACAACCTGATATGCCAATGCAGCGATATACCACTAAATACCTTACCGATGTCGTAGTAATTAAGATTGGCAAAATTTCATCAAATCAGATCGGCAAAATTTCATCAAATCAGGACAACGGTAAAATTGAAAGTTGTGGCATTATGGCAACTGCATGAGATGTTTGGTAAAATGATAAATGTACATAAAACAAAACACACGAAAGCTACAATGAAAGCGCATCGAAATAACAAACTTTTGAACGTTTCTGGACAATTTTTACTTTACAATACCAATCGATACCGTTTTATTGTCGTATTGTCAACAAGAATTTAGAAGAAAGACTAAATATCTACAAAAAACTTTCGTCAAATTACAAGAATTAATTTAGTTAGTCTAAAATAATGATAGTTAACATTACAAAAATTATTGCTGATCGATTACTTTGGTTTTAGAACCATTATATGGTCATCTCAATTGAAATTTAATTCAGGGAGTATACATTTTTAGTATTGGTGCATTCATCTATATGTATACCTTGCCGGAGGTCCACAATCAGTAATAGTCTTCCCATCTAAATCAGGTTCAAGTTCGGATATGTCTTCTCTTACGATGTCAGATCCACTCTGGAACTCTGACGTGGGTCGTGGTCTAGATAGATTAGCTGGAATAATAACAGAATCAATTTATTTTAATTATAGATATATCTAAAGGGATCGACATTAGTTTTATTTCTTTTAGTACTTATGAAAATATAACAACGATTGATTGAAAATATAGTATCGAATCGAATCGAATCGAATCGAATCGAATCGAATCGAATCGAATCGAATCGAATCGAATCGAATCGAATCGAATCGAATCGAATCGAATAATAACAGAATCTTTTTATTTTACTTATAGATATATCTAAAGGGATCATTAGTTTTATTTCTTTTAGTACTTATGAAAATATAACAACGATTGATTGAAAATATAGTATCGAATCGAATCGAATCGAATCGAATCGAATCGAATCGAATCGAATCGAATCGAATCGAATCGAATCGAATCGAATCGAATCGAATCGAATCGAATCGAATCGAATCGAATCGAATCGAATCGAATCGAATCGAATCAAATCAAATCATCAATACAATATCCACATAATGGTTTAGAACAAGCCTATTCAGCCGTTGTCAACAGCATGCAAATGTTAATAATGGCATATTTAAAAAACTATAAAATGTCATCAGATTAAATGTCACTTACAGTCTACATGTATGTTAATTAATGTCATTGCAATCCAAAAAATCTTTGATTGTGTAAAAACATTTATCAAGAAGCCATTTATTTAATTGTCTTTTAAAATGATTTAATGGCAATTCGCGTATGAATTTTGGAATCTTGTTGAATATTGTTATAAGCATAAAATAACAATTTTTTTGATATAATGTTGAGTGGGTAATTGGATAATACAGTTTAGTTGGATCTCTAGATAAATACCTTCTGTTCTCATTAGCTTTCCTAAACAGTATTGGGTGTCTTTTTACAAATATTCCTGCTTCTAATATGTATAAAGATGTAAGCGTACAAAAGTTTTTACGTGTTTAATTCTTACATCATACACAGAATTCTTTTTTTTTTTTTTTTGAAAAAGTAGAAAATAACATTATTTTCAAAAATACTAATTCAGCTAGCTTTGCTGATAATTTTGCCGAAAAATCTTAATCTAGTAACAAGGGTGACTATGTGGCGACATCTACCACGCCACATGCACAACGCCGCAGATGTAAGAAGCCGACCAAACGCAATGAATAACAATCCAAGTAGCCTGGCAGGAAGATCTTCCCTTTGTGGCGGTCGAGTATGATAACCTTGCTCACCGCTACAACTATAATTTGCGGCCTATGAAGAGAAATAACATCAATAACTGATGTATATCATCGTATATTTAATAAAGAGTTTTGAATTTGAATTTTGTCTAAATTGTTAAATGCTTTCTTATCAGACTGTCTTTGGCACAGTCGTTCAACTCTCCTTTCTTATATGCTCGAATCTACCGTGCCAGTGTCACCGATTCAACATAGAATACATTTTAGGTGGTAAAGTTGTATTTATCTAATATGATATAAGCTAACTTACCTAAAGGTCTACAAAAGTCGTGAACTGTAGGCTGCAGCCTACCAAGATGGCAGTTTAGTGTAGCTGGAGGAGATCTACCAGGTTCACAGGCTATGTTTACTGATGAAGCGTGTGCTACGGTCAAACCAGCGCGGTAACCGGCTTCGTAGGTGGCACCGTGGAGGAGAGGCAGCTCGCACGGTGCTGAAAGAGGTGAAAGAAAAGATCGTGAAAAGATTATCGGTGACGATCTCAATAAAAGTCTGGAAAATATTACGAAAGTATTAGATTCATACGGGAATACTCACCGAAACGTCGGCGTGCCCGATCTAATCTTAAGTAAGCATTCTCGTATGAATAGTAACATATCTATTTCTCACTAAAGAGTAGTCGAGTTTATGTGTCCCATTGCTGGGCAAACCTGGGTTTCTGTCTTAGGCTGTTAGTTGCCAATCACTGAGACTTTTCTAGTTTACATTCTTTTCGCTAAATTGTCTATTGGAGTAAAAGAAAACGATTCTTCTTATTTGAGAGCTCATGTCGGGTGGAAAAAAGTTTACGTTATGTAAATATTACCTGCAATACATTCTGGCATGCTTGTCACTGCCCATTCACCTAGCCAACAGCGAAGATTCGTTGGGCCCTGGACGTTGTACCTGGAAGATTTGAAAATAAGTATATTCACCATTATGATCAATAGCCTTTTTTTAGCCAGAGGTATTTCAGGTTTCTTTTCACATGATTGTCCAAAATTCATATTCATACAATATTCATATAATTTTTTTAAATAATAGAGCATAAGTACTTTGAATTTCACTTTATTAAGCCTTTCTATTGGTTCACAGGGATTTTCGGGACGACCTTTTTAACCTTCGATTGTTTGGTTAGCATTGTGTGTCTTTATATAAATTTGTTTTGAGAGAGATATATTATTATAGATATTAAAAATATTTTTTTCTCAGAACATCCGGTGCTAAAAGTCATGTCAGATTCCTTTTGGCGACTTGAATAAAAAATAATAAATGATGATGAACAAAACATGATACCGTTTTAAGAGAAACAAAACCAATACTCACCCATATTCACAAGAGAAATGAACCACTTGTCCATTGGGCACGGGATCAGTCTCATTCAGTTCCTTCTCCTCCCCGTGCCCTATCCCTGGGGTTCCTAACACCTGACTGGCAGTCATCGGGTGTCCAGTGTCAGCGCCCATTGTGTAGATGCCATACTCTGTTGATGGCACGTGACATGGTACTGCGGAAAATAAAAATATATCTTCCCGTTTTCATCTTTTATCAACTGTGTACTGCTTGTGTCGTAAAGAATTCCATTTTTAATATAAGCTTTAGCAAAAACCATGGAAGTTATAGGTGCTGAGTACCTATTAATTCCATATCATTATTATTATTATGTATCTTCTTTTATAAATTCACGGCACTAAGTCCGGTCCTTTGTGAGGCTTGCGTGGGGATATGGATCCAACACGTAGAGGCCCTTTGGAGAGTTTTGATGTTGTGTAGGTCTCCCGCCAATTATTGTTATTATTATTATTTGCGAAGGGTTTTTTATTCCTATGGTAAAAACACACTAGTTAGAAAAAATGTCTATAAGGAGAATCATTAAAATATAGGTATGTGATGTTCGCGCGTTAATCGTTGAGGAGTTGTGTCGGTTCTTGGTGCATCACCACATATCATAGATAACAATCATCACATGGAAGGCGATTCGGTACTTACATATTTCGCATTTCGGTTTGTCTGGTTTCCATCTGCCTCGAACACATTTTGCCGTTGCATTTGGTTCTAAATTCAAACCATAGCCTTTACCACACGCTACTCGTACTATTGTTCCTACAAAAAAACACGATATGAGGAACAGAATGATATTTATATAGATTGTAATAACATTTTCCATGTATTACTCACACTGTGGGTGCTTCTCTATATCTAGTATAGTGCTTAATTTCTGCGTAGACTATATCCCTCTACGTCCATAATACGTATGTATGTAATATAACATTATAAATTCGATGAGAATACTTACCAGAACTGAAAGTGTTATTAGGATCCCTCCCATATTTGACAATTTCGATGTTAACATACGGCTCACTCTCTATTGGTTCACAGGGACTTTTGGGTCGACCTTTTTTGCCTTTCTCTGTTTGATTACCATTAGTTTGTCCTTCGATAACTTCTTGGTTATCTGTTGATTGACTTTCATCACTTGATGACTCTTTTTGGAATTGTTGGTTGCGTCTACCGCCGCCTTTGCCTTCTCTGCCTCTATAAAAAAAAAGCATGCTTGGAAAGTTATAGAAAAATTGACAACATCTTAAAAACTATTATTTAGTGACTCAATGACTTAGTAAGATCATGATCATTAGTTAATTACGCACTCATTAATCAGTCGAAAATTTATATGACTTTAACAAAGTAAGTTGTTACTTACGTTTTGGGTACTGTTGCTGTGGTTTGGTTAAGTCTATCCGTTTTTCTACTAGTTCGTTTTTCACGCTTATCCAGAATATTATCAACTTCAGTGGAATTTGTATTCGTATATTGCAATGGTATCACAGCCATTTCTGAGCTATAATTAATTTCAGTCTCATTTTGTGTTTGAGTTTCTAACGGTATTACCTTCAAGTAATTACTATTCACTTCGTTTATTAATTCTAGTTCTTTTGCTGTAGGTGTTACTGTGTATATTTCTGTGTCAGCTTCCTCTATATTTATATCTCTTTTCCTCCTTATCTTTGTAGAAGATTCGATAGTTTTTGTAGTTAATTCAATAGCGCTATCCGCTTCTAGTTCTATATCTAATTCTTTCTTGATTTCTTCGCTACTTTTAGAACTTAAGAATCTTTTCCGTCTCTTATCAAAATATTTTTCGAAATAATCATGTTTCAATTTATCAATATTATAAGCATTGCCCGATTCAAGTCCCTCATGATCTGTAAACAGTCCCCCTTTTAATATAGTAACGTGAGACAGATCATTAGTTTCTTCTGAATCAGAATTTGAATAAGCAGCTATGTCCTCATGGTGAATTATGTCGTCATCTTCAGGCTCATACACAGGTTGATAAGAATACATTCTGTGTCCAATAGGTTCCCCATGAACATTGTATACAGTATATACTGCAGTTGGAAAGTTTTCTTCGTCGGATCTGGTGAATTCACCAGGTGTCATGTCTTCTTCAACATCAGTATCCAGTTTCTTCATTAATTTGTAATTTGCATGTCTCAAAGTAGGTTTTTGTGTATTGTGGTTATATTTGTTGTATATTTGATCTAAGTATTGTTGCGTAGGGTCAGGTTGACGTCTCAAATTGTTGTAATATTGTCTGAGATACGCTGATCTTCTGTGACGTATCTCAGGTTCAGTGATGGAGCGTCGTCTTCTGCTCCATCGTATTCGAGGGTGTTGGTAAAGAGTACATCTGGAATGTGGTCATATAGCTACATATGGCTACAGCTTATGCTTTTTTCCAAATTTATTACAAATATTATATAAGTAGGCCCAACGTTGTAGTCGTAAAAGACTAACAGAATTTCACATTTGTAATAGTAAGTATTATGACTAGTTTTCTATTAACTTTAACTTTCCCACATTTTATGACATACTTTTTTTATTTAGGATGAATGCAACCTTATGTCTTTCTCCGTATGTACAATCAAAATTAATACTGAACACTAGCCTTTGCCCGCGGCTTCGCCCGCGTTAAATATTCACGGGGACAGTTATTTTAGTTATGTCCTTCATACTTCAAAGTACATGTATATATGCAAAATTTTAAGCCTGCAGAGGTTACAAACAAATAAACAAACTTACTTTCGCATTTTTGGTTGGTTAAGCAGATATAGCGCGAAGAGGTAACAAAAAAAAAACAAAGTTACTTTCTCTATGTTAAGAGTTATGTCTTTTTCACACTAGGCAACATCGATGCGCTCTCACTCACTTCGAAAAATACATCTTGCATCTCAATCATGTAAATTGTGCTAGAGTGAGGAAGAGCGAGTATGTTGCCAGTGGTATAAATAAAGTATGAGGTCCAGTTCGGATAGAGAATGGAAATTTTTGTACCTACTTTGGCAACTCTGTAGGTCTCCAATGTCCTCCTACACATGTAGCGCCAGGTGGACCTTCAGACAAGACGTATCCTTTCTCACATTCATACATTATCTGCTTATTATTTACAACCTGAAAGGAATGGGAATACATTTTATTGTGAAGCACAATATTATACCTCTGTAGTACTTGGCGTGTTCCTCTAGGATCATTCTACATCAAACACAATAATAAATATACGAGTATATATGGATGCCATACAAGGCACAATTTTAGCAATTAATAGGCTACAATAAGCATTCCCGAAGGAGGGTTGACGTGAGGCAGTTGTAAAAAGAATGAGTTTAAAATACAAGAGAAGAATATCCTATTTAAATTGGTTACCTTTTTGACGTATGGACGGTAGTCGTATAATCCCATGTTGCCGACCAGAAGTACCTTTCCGTTTACTATGTATCCAGGGAATGGACAGAAAACTGAAAGAAATAAAATGGAAGTAACTCTTTAACCTAAAGTTCGAATACCATCTAAATAACATGACGACCTCGATGGCGCAGTGGTAAATTGCTTGCCACTGAATCGAGAGGTCCCGGGTTCGATCCCCGGTCGGGTTATGATGGAAAATGATCTTTTTCTGATTGGCCCGGGTCTTCGATATTTATCTATGTATGTATTTGTTATAAAATATAGTATCGTTGAGTTAGTATCCCATAACACAAGTCTAGAGCTTACTTTGGGGCTTGCTCAATCTGTGTGATTTGTCCTAATAATGTATTTATTTAATCTAAAATTTTTACATAAAAATAAATAGACAGCACCGTATAAGTATTAGCTCGATGGGCAGTGGACTGTAGTTGCTTTATTTTACAGTTGGTTAAATAAAATCCGAGATCAGGAGCACGTTTATTCACCAGAAAATACTTAACGGAAGAGAACATTTTTATAATCTTAGCGTAGTGTTGCTATGTGCAAAATTATACTAAAATCGTTAAATTTAGTGTTGGGATTTTCAATAAACACAAAAGCCCACACAAGCACTTCTCGTATCATGGACCCAATGGACACAAACATACACAGAATAACAGACAAACGAACAAACAAGTCAGAGCATCTGTTACGAATAGTATAATCGTGTCGGGCACCTGATGTGATAATTTATCGAATAGAATAGAAATAGAATAGAATTTTGTTACATAAAATACACACCTTCGTCACATTTAGGCGTTTCTCCACTCCAATTACCAAATGAGCAGACAACAATAGGGTTCCCTTTCAGCTCATAGCCGTCCTTACAACGGAACCTCGCCTTCATACCGTGTTCTGTCTTCGGAGCGATCACCATACCGTTGCGAGGATTCTTGGGCATCTTTTTACACCTGAAAAAGAAATCCATGATATGTTGGGTTGTCTCAGAGAGTCTTTTGTCTACCTTCCATACTGGTGATATACAGTACAGCGCAATAGAACGTCTTAGATGGTTATAAAAAAAAGTCAAATCTTCAAATTTTTTGGTTAATTAATTTGTACGCTGATCCTGGGTTTCGCGGTGTCACAGTCCTGTGCTCTTCGGGCATCACGCGAGTGAGTGTTAAATCATCAAACCAGTCACCTGGCAGGGGTGCAGCGTGGTATTTGCGTCCAGGTCCCGTTGTTGCAGGTCACAGCGGCGTTGTTGGACGGGAACTCGTAATCCTTCTCACAGTCCACCAAGATTATTTCACCTGTAAATATTATCTACTTAGTAGTATTACTGTGTATATGTAGTGTTACCTACTTAAGTATCTACTTAGTTTATGAAATAACTAATATCATAATCTATCAATTCTGTTTCAGCTTACCGTGTTGGACCATGGAGGAGCTGCCGACTATTTGGGTGTTCCCCTCGCTGGTGTCGTTGTCTCCAGTCTTATTCTCGACGAGCACTACCCGCCCTTGGGACACGTGGGGAACTACGCAGGGAGCTGTGGAGGCAAAATTAGATTATATAATTTTAAAAGGGCTTACACGAAGATTGGGCAAAATTGGTGTGCATATTTTATGCGGAGGACTAAAGGTCTCGCCAGACAGTCTGTCATCATTCATCCATTATTTCGAATGAAATCCATATGCCATGTCAAATCCGTGCCCATCCGTGTAGCCATTAGTTGGCACATTGTGTACAGAGATTGTATTCCTCCAATCAAATTAGCCAATCCAAGGTTTTTTCAATAGAATTATTATGACGCCATCGTGTAGTGAAAGGTTTTCAAGAAATCGACGAATACGGACGAATTATAGAAAATGGTGAGTCAGCTAAAATTATTATTGATCAACCAACTGTATCATTAAAGACCTTGATGCCACATCACAACTGACACTTGGATGAATCTATATGCCTGTAGCTGATCCAGTTTTATTCTGATCAGTTGAAAATGGAGACAAGAATCTTACCCAAACACTGAGGCAGTGGATGACTCCAATTGCCGTCACTCTGACATATGGCCGACCCGTTGCCCTCCATTTTCATTCCGTCCTGACATCGGAAGATGATGGACGCTCCGAGACCGGTGCCCGACGAGATGTTCTCCAGCCAGCCGTTCCAAAGCTGTCCTGGGTGCCCGCAGTTGATTTCTGTAATGTTTTCCATTGTTTTTAACGAGCCGATTACTGACACCTGCGCATTTTATTTCCACATGTTTGGATGTTATACAAATTGTGATATATATTTGTTGTCTCATTCGAGTCCTGCTGCAGTAGGTGGGACTATAATGCCGGTTACACATTGCCGAATTCAGACAGATGTACTTAGACGCGAATGCATAACATTGCGTAGTATGTATGAGAACTTTTATTTAGTGCATGGAAAGATCAGCAATGCTATGTTGTATACACCAAAGTTCTTCGGACTGTTTGCCGATAGCCGACATAAATACTTAGCGGTTCGGCCATATTGTTTTTGTTCTACAAAGCCGTGTTTACTAGAGTTTTTTTCATGGAGCAAAATTGAGAATTCAATGAGCCCTTACCTTTACACAAAGGCTGGGTCCCAGACCATTTCTTGTCCGCTCCACACCGCCTTGTCGCAGCCCCCACCAGTCGATAACCGTACTTGCACTCGTAAGACACAACCGAATTGTATGCACACGATGTGTACACAGCCTTTCCATGACGAGGAGCTTCGGGCGGCGCGCACTGCACCTGCGTGACCACTAGATGGCGACACGAGTCGCTTTAAGTAATACTATATTTCAATCACAGATGGCGGTGTTACTAATGTAGCAAAATTGTCTTTAATTTTAAAGTTAATGAATAAAATCATGCAGAACAAAAAACCATGCACGAAATGAAACAACAGTGTTTATATTTAGGTAATTTTATTTTTCTACAGCATTTAAGATACAATAAAGAAATTCTTAACAATAAATTCTTGCACGTTCAACATGAAATGCGTTTCTACATAAATAATACGCAATCTAGAATATTCAGCATTTGCTATAGGCAGTTACGGTATTCTCGACATTAATTTTAATGATCTTATTAAAATGACGTCTAATTATAGTCAAGTTGAAAGTTGTATAGAATTTTAATATAATAACAATTCTATTGATCAACATATATTAAGACACACTACTTTATGTAATGAATCGATTCAAACTGTCCCCTTCTCTCCTTCTGAGCGGCAGGAAAGGAGAAAAAAGAGATTTAAAATTTGGTTATTAAACATTTGCTTTTAATGGAAATCCCACTAACTACACTCCAAATTTTGAGCAAGATTTAGTTGATAAATTTGCATATAATCATGACAATGCAAATTTAACCATAATTGTAGATGGCGATAAAGATTCACGAGTAACTAATAATGAAAACATATCAGAATATTACAATAATGATTTTGTTAGATTGAATAATAAAATCATAGTGGGAGATCCATTTGATTGCGTCATGACAATGAGATTGCTCAAAACGGCAGCCATGATAAGAGCCTTGGAGAAAAGCATCATGCCACTATCGGTGAAAACTCGGAGACAGTTCGAAGTTCCACAATAATTGGAAAACCATGCAACATTCCACACCACACTGACCGGCAACTACATTGTCACGAAGCAATGACAAAAAAATTCGCGAGGTTTTAAAGTTTTTGAGGAGTTAGTGATGAGTAATGTCATCAACCGTACCGATTGATAAAGAATAAAGATTTCTAAAACGCTATTAAATATTGAAATCACAAAAAGCGTTGTATTGAAAAAAGAGTATTGAAAAAACAGGAGAAAAGTAAAGTTATAAATGCATTTTACAAGAGTATTTTTTTTTATACATTGAATTTGGAGTCATTTTCGCAAAAGCCGCTTTTCGACTTAAGAATAAACGATGCGCTGATAAATCTCTATATTAGACTCGCAAAAGAATAGAACATTTTCTTACTCGGCCTACATGGAGGATAAAAACATCAAGAATCACTAACTGACTCATCACTAACCCAAGAATTAATAAGAAAAATAAATACTTACGGACACAAGTGGGTAGCTCTTTGGGAGCCCAAGCCCCATCCGCTTGGCAGTAGCGCTCAGCCTTGCCCACCAGCTCGAACCCCTGGCCACATTGGACCACGGCCCGGCAGCTGAAGGTGTGGCAGTCGGCGGTCACCCAGCCGTGGGGCACGTCGCCTGGCTCACCGCAGGAGCGGGCTGTTGATTTGAGTTCTATGTTGACGATGTGATTATGGAGGCTAATGACTGTCGTGTTTCATTACTTTGTCTATTTAGCCGTTTGTTTCGTTAACATTAGATTTATATCCTTGTCACTTTTGATACAGAAGACAATTAATACAGAACAAAAGACTCTTATACTCTCAAAAGTAGTAGTAGTCACTGTTAAGGTGAATTTATAGGTATTTCTCTCAAATCTAAAAAGGATTACAGTTTTCCTATTTCTTTGATCACATATCCCTTTGTTGGAAATATTCCTTTTTTGTTAAAAAATATCCTGACAATCTTGTACTTATAATTATTCCAACATGAATTGAGACATATTTAATATATAGGTCTTTCAGTGGGTAGATTAAAGTCAGGATATCAAAGTTTTCCCAACTTACGTTCACAGCTGATATCGGGTCCATACCACGACGCCTGGTTGTCAATGGCCAGGCACTTAGCCCTGGGGAAGCCGTTGGTGACGTAACCATTGTGACAGTTGTACTGTACAGTCGCGTCCAGATCGAAGGTGTTCTGTTCGGGTAGGGCGGAGTGGCGGGCATGCTCAATGGTCGGTGGTTGCAGGCAGTAGACTGTAAGGGCAAACGCTGGGTTAGGGCAAGTGATAGTATAGGAAGATAATGAGCTGGAGGTATGGGATATACAAAGCTAGTGTGTAGATCATGTATATGTTCTTGTCTTCTGAGCGACAACGTGCTTCTTCTTCTTCTGCTGCCGCCTCCACACTATCGAGGGAAAGTTGGCCAAACTTTGACAGATTCGGCTATATGCTTATTGCTAGTTTTTCATTGCGATAGGTAAAAGCACTCATAAAATCTAAGTAATGTCCATATATTCGCAACAGTGTGGCGATAGTGTGGAGCTGTGAGAATTATATAAATTTAAGGAGTGCTCATTGGAGTGGGTCTGATGAAGTAGACGATACGCCAAAACCACCAAAACTCCTACCACTTTCACTCTCTTCGTCTCGGTTTTCATAAAAAAGTATTCTTGTAACAGTTGCATCATAGGTTTGTGTTCACGTAGTGCAAGCAATGGCTATGTCTAATTCGTTGCCCGTGAAAAGTATTTACGATGCGTGCTCGATTCGGTAGCGCTTTCTTTACCTTCATTTCACGATATCATTTTCGACTAAGCAGCTCAAGAGTATGATATGATTTAGTTATACGTTAGGAGTTTCCTACTATATCATTTATCAAAGAGAGATAAAATGTTTAATGTACTTAAATGAACATGTAAAGCGTTTTGTGACACCTGATACGTAATGCTTGGGATTCTATTTTGGCGGCAATCAATATATAATTACAGTTTATCAAAGCCGCCACAATCGCTCATATGGAATTCCAACAAATTCAGATTATTTGAAGGGTAACCGCAAACAGTAACGATGGAAATTTGCAATTTATTCAGCCGAAATGGAATCCCGAACGCACGGCCGCGTTTGACCTGCGTAATGTCCTCAATTTATCATTTGGGCTTTGTGTTTTGTGTTCATAGCGTGCTGTTTATGGGTGACTTGTTACTGATATGCTGTTTATCCAGCGGTTAATGATTGAGAGACTGTAATATACTTTAATGACATCGTATTTTTTTGCCTTATACATTACTGCTACGCATGTGTACTTAATACGTCTCTTGACGGTTTGATTTAGTGCATTAGTCAATTTAATCAAAAGTGCTATGTTTTCTAATGGTTGATACTTTTTAAGGCACAATGTTTTTATATTTATTTGTATTTAACTTAAAATTTGACGACCTCGGTGGCGCTGTGGTAAAGTTCTTGCCTCAGAACCAAGAGGTCCCGGGTTCGATCCCCGGTCGGGTCATGATAGACAATGATCTTTTTATCCCATAACACAAGTCTCGAACTTACTTTGGGGCTGGCTCAATCTGTGTGATTTGTCGTAATTTATTTATTTCTTAATTTATTTATTGAAAAAAAAAGTTATATCTTAAGTATATCTGCATTTCTCTAAAGAAAAAACTTACGTGCTTGTTATTGTCTATATATGTCAGTATTGTGATCCTTAAATAATAATAAAAAAAACACTGCTATCAGATCTTTCAAGTCCTCTAATAGACGTAAATTATTTTTACGTAGTCGTAAAAATAATTTTCGTCCTAACCTACTATCATCTAATAGTAAATAGTCACAAACACACTATCAAACTAAATATTTCCAAGAAATGTACAGTTTCGTCGCGATGTTTTCCCTCACTTGAATCAAGTAGTGGTCTATTAAAACTATACACGAGTCTTACTAAAACTTACTGTTCTGTTTGCAGGCTAAGTGGTTACCCCGCCTGCTGTCAGTCTGGCAGCTTCGACCACTGGATCACATTACATAAGTTAACTTACTGTTCTGCTTGCAGGCTGGTGGTTGTCCCGCCCACTTGCCATCAGCCTGGCAGCTTCGGCTCTGGAGACCCACGACGTGGTACCCATGGGGACAGGAGTATGCAGCTCTGTGGGTAGGTAGATTGCATCTCAGTCTCATTTTCACGTATTTCTGGCTACATTCGGGGCTGTTACGCCACGAAACCTGGGATCTGGGTCTCCAAACGACTGAACTATTTCCAAAAAAGTTTGCCGTTTCCCGGTTGTTTCGTCGCCATTGATCGTCGGAGCCGGAAATATAGTACCTATACCCGTAGAGGATGCTTATAGTATCTCCTTCTTCTTATTTTAACATTAAATCCGTTCTTTATATATATATATATATATATATATACTTTTCGTTTTTCTGCGCAGGTTAAAGTTAACGTCGAAGTTGACGGTGCAGATATGATATACATACAATGCTTTGTGGATGCAAAAAACATCTATATATCATAAATATTGGTTCTCAGAGCTTTTCGTGAACATGTTACGCTGTCATAACGATCGCGCGGCGGCATCGGTCGATACGCTCTGAGAACTACCAAATAAAGTTTGGATAAATTAATAAATATGGTAGCACTTACTTGTCTCCAAAAAGCCTTCCAGTCAGCTGGACCTCACCTATCTCCGGCTGCTCCAACTCTGGGCATTCTCGATCTGAAACGATAAACATTTACAAATCAGTAATAGTATGTGTACTTTTTAAATTTGATTGTGAAAAATTGTGAGATTAATCCGCAAAGGTTTTCTCTATTTGCTTTATTAATCGGAAACTGTATAACTTTTCCAAGTCTCTCCTTCTCACCAAATATATAATGGAATTATTAGGTTACATATTAATATCTGTTACATATTAATAATCTGTTACAATATTCCGTAAACGCATCAAAGAGTTTATTTTATTGCGGCAAATTGAGGGCAATACATTGAATTATTTTTAGTTTCATATTTATACTTTATATATATTTTTTTTCCATAGCTTCCATGTAATTTATCTTTATTCCTTTTTTTTTTACATTTTTTCCTAAGTCAGTATATGTTTAATCCTATTATTTGCTGTTGTTTGTTTCTGTTTCCGTACATATTAACTTGTTTATTTTGCCACCATACCTACTTTTGTACTTGGTTCCAGCTGAAAATCAGCGCCTTGGCTCGATACCACGGCACCATGCTGAGCTGGTCGCCATTTCGGCGTACATATTGTATTCGATCTGTATTCGTTACTCTTTTGTATGTTTGGATTTTATGTGTTTGCCGAATAAATGATTTCTTTCTTAATACAATAATAAATTTCTCCTTGCTTAAGTCTTCAGCAATTACAATTTAAAGAATTCTTAGTAGTTTAGTAGATCAACATTCGTCGCTAGCAACGCCAGGAGTGGTACGCGCATGCGCAGCGTGTACTCCATAAGAGTATTTTGTACGACAGTATTATAGACATTTAAACAACATTTTTCAAACAAAAACAACAGCTTCAGTTTTTAATATTTTCTTTATACGAAGCCCGAAAAAAGAAACAACAGATTTCTATAGGAACTCTTTAAAATTCTTATTTATACTTGTCAACTGTAAAGTATGATTGATTTACAGAGTTTTCGGGCCATTTAAAAACTTCTGCTCCTCAGACTGAGATTGAACGGGCAAGCAATTAAATATAAAAGAAACTTTTTAGCAAAAAGTTGTCGAGTTAGATTAAATTTGATGAAACAAATTTTAATTCAACAGAGACGGTGAATGGATTAACAAAAAGGATGAGATGAGAATGACGTTATTAATATTAAAGGAGTGCTGGCCCATGTTGTAGGGTGACTATGATATCACATCCTGAATTAATCGTTATTCATCCATTTTATAAAACAAACTTCGATGCCGCGTCGGTCTGTCTGTTCGCGATAAACTTAAAAAACTATTACACGGATTTGCGGTTTTCTCTAACGCAGAGTGCGATTGTCGAGAAAGGATTAGTATATGCTAGTATATATAATGTATATTTGTAATTATTCGCCCGGGTGCAATATTATATACATATGAACTTTCTTCTTAAATCACCTCTCATCAGAATTGGTTGGGTAGTTTTAGATCTAAGTATACATAGGGACAGACAGACTGAGAGCGAGAGGCGACTTTGCTTTGTATATTGTACAATATATTTTAAAAAAAAGAACGTATTTAATGCTAAATTAAGAAGAAGCATGCTATAAGCATCCTCTACGGGTATACTATATTTCCGGCTCCGACGCTCTATGGCGGCGAAACAACCGGGAAACGCTAAGAACTTTAGAAAGTGTATTTAAGTAATAGTTCAGTGCGTCATACTATGCAGTGAATAGGCTATTTTCCACCGTGTAAGAAAGAGATAAAAATAGTTTACTTCCATAGACGGATCAAATGAGAAGTATAATAAATTGTATTAAATTTCGACTTAGTACACATGTCAATATCGATAGAAAACAACAGATCACGTCGGAGCTGTAACGCACTGCGTTGTCGCAACGGAACACGACTGAGCAATAGGGCATGGCCCTTATGTGAATGTTACAGCATCAAGATCGATCGTGTGTGCCCAAATTCACAGTCATCTTTGTCAAAGCTATCTTAACCCACATAGCGTCCTCGATAAAAGCACATAAAAGCTCGAACTAGACCTTGGCACAGTTTTGACGCTTCAAAAGCTAGCTGAGAGCCCTTATGGTGGTTAAAGCTTTGAGCTTTAACAGGCTTTTGATAACAAAATTTGCTGAAATCAATTCTATCTGATTTTACAAGCTAACTTGCAATATGTGAACGTGATTATTGTTCGGATCTTGTCTCGGAATATTGTAGTTTTGAAGCTAATAATATGTGCAGTAAACCATTTGCAGTTCTCGTCGGGAGCCGTTCCTGGGGCCTGCACCTTCATGCTTGACATAATGCATTCTCATTCAAAAACGTGTGTGCAAAATTTCAGCTCAATCGGTTTAAGATATTTGCTTCAAAGTTGAGTTACAAGATTCCACCCGAACAAATTACTTAATAAAATGCGAAAATTTTTATATTTGTGTAACATATATTGTAATTTAAATAAAGGGATGTAAATTATTATTTCATATATAAGACATCTCTATGAAAGTAATCCTCGATTTCATTCTTAGCTACGATGCTTTGAATAAATAAATAATAAATAAATATATCAGGACAAATCACACAGATTGAGCTAGCCCCAAAGTAAGTTCGAGACTGGTGTTATGGGATACTAACTCAACGATACTAGATTTTATAACATACACATATATAGATAAACATCCAAGACCCGGGCCAATCAGAAAAAGATCATTTTCCATCATGACTCGACCGGGGATCGAACCCGGGACCTCTCGGTTCAGAGGCAAGCACATTACCACTGTGCCACCGAGCTCGTCAATTTGAATTTGAAGCCGAATCTAAAATAGCATCAGTCTGAAATACATTTGGTTACCTGTATACGTCATTTTGAATGTAATATTTCCGAGGGAGAATCCAGTCAGACCCTCACTTTGCATGTTCGTGACTTGAATAAATAAGTGAATTATCAGTTTACGATTTCACTGAATACCGACACTCTTACATAAATTTGCTCGATTCGGTAATTTTCGTTTTTTTTCGTCAGTAAAATGTTTTGACAAAAAATCCGTTGTGAATTTGACTCGCACTTGTTTCTTCACCTTTTAAATATAATTCATACACTCATATGTTCATACACTCATCTAAATAATTATACATAAACCTTCCTCAGGAATCACGCTATCTTTTGGTGAAAACGGTACCAAAATCCAGGCAGTTTTTTGTGTTTATACAGACAGACCGACAGATCCTACATACCTTTTAATTTTCATCAAAATCAGATCAATGGTTCGAAAATTATCGCGTTATAAACATACATACATACCAGTATGTATGGTCTGATTTTGATGAAATTTAAAAGGTATGTAGCATCTGTCAATAGAATTTTAAGTTCGTGGGGTATCAAAATTCGAAAGTCGTTTTTGAAATATTCATAATTTTGTAAAACGTCATCAAAAATTTATTGTGTTCGCGAGATCTAAGTTCGCGGCGAACAAGTAGTATATACAAGAATGCAAACTTTATCTCCAGTTTTTTTAAATGTCACATCTGTGTTTAATGTCTCATGTGATGTTTCTTGCAATGTTTGTTGTCTCTGTTTTCAGGAGAAACAGAAACAACTTTTGCTCATAGTTGCTGTTCCATTATGAGTGAAGTGAGACAGTGAAGAATGGTCCACGTATTAATTTTCTTGTTTTGGAATGTCTCAAGGTTTTGTCTAGTCATCTGGCTTTCTTGTATGATTTATGGATTTGGATCCAGTAGCGTATAGAAATGTTATGAATCCTTTAGGTTCTGTACCCAAAACGTGTCTTATTAGTCATCTCTGTCATCCTCGCGCGTGGTTACATTCAGAGCTGTGGCGCCACGAAACCCAGCATAAAAACTCTATATATCTATAAAATTTTGCAGAATTGGCTATGTTTTACAACCGACTCCTTATGGATGCTAATGTTTCCTATCAGCTGTCTAAGACTTGTGTCCCTTAGTCGCTTCGTACGACATCCACAGGAGGATTTGGAGTGGTGCTATTTTAGCCTCTATTAGTACCATATTAGTCTTCATCATTATCATTAACAGCCATTTGAACGTCCCCACCGCTGGGGTACTGGCCTTCCTTATAGATGGATAAGGAGTACGGGCCATGACCCACTGCAGGTCCATTGCGGATTGGCTGGTTTTAACCACTGCAAATAGAATAGGGGCCAACGGCTTAACGTGCCTTCCGAAACACGGACAAGCTCAAGATTTTTGGTCACCCATTGCGAGAGTGACTTAACCGACCACACAACTCAAATTCAAATAATTTATTCAGAAATTAGACCTTCACAGGCACATTTTCTCGTCAATTTTTATATTTATTTCTCACAACTACTGGTAATATTAACGCGACCAATCGGTAATATTAACGTAGTGTTTTCTATTGGCTTCTCCATTTCACACACTAGGTGATAAGTTATTAAAGGCAAGTGGTGTTCATTGAATACAACTAAACATAAGTCAGATTCACGTGGCCCAATTAGGATTCGAATTTGCCATCACAGCCGGCAACAGGCCGCTAAACCAACGCCGCTTGCGTTGAGGAATACGACTGTTTAAAAGAAGAAAACAAGTAAACTTTATCGCAATGGCCACGAATCACAGGAACACCAATAAAATAATATTAAAAGTTGGGAACTTTTTAGTGATAATGCGCGCCCCTAGTCAAAAGTTGGACCCATAAATAGTTGCTTTCCAGAATCACGACCGGCTTTCCCTGCGACGTGAATTACTGAATTGTGCTTGTAAAGGTAGACAGGTATGCTATGTATAATATATACATACTAAACAGTAAACAGTAAATATTTATATTTTTGAAGTGAAAACTTCTTTAGCGGCGTTGTGCTATTTTTGTGATGGGTAAAAAATGTTAAACTCGCGTCAGGACACATGATCGGAAATTCGTAAGATGTCAAAAATGCACAACGTTAATATTCAAGTTTTCATTTCTGCCGGCACTCTCAGCACGGTGCTCGTGCTAGTGCTCCCATTCTAGGGCGGAACCACACGCCAAACTTGCGGGAACTTAAAAACAGTGTTGTTATCAAATAAAACTTCACCTATTAAAACAAGAACAAAACCAACAACAACACGTGAAAACACAACTCACGCTTTGTCAAGCGAAGTCGTATGCTTTGACCCGGATAAGCCCTCGTTCACATGAGCGTAGAAAATAGGACGACTTTACATTAATATAATACGCTTTATTGTACAAAAGGCAAAATAAGTATATTTAAACTAAAATCTAACGCGCACGTACCTCTTATGAAACGTCCGAAGTTTACAGGGTACGTGCGCGTTAAATACCCGTATTGTAAGCAATTAAAACGCAAAATTTTAAAATTGGTGAAACTAAAATCATTCAATGTTCAATTCCAGTTCTTTTGCATCAAATTATTATTATTTTAAAAATTATAATTAAACGAAAGACGTCTCTCATAAGACGGCATTTCCGCTTATTAGAGCAATTTCTTCCAAATAAACGGATATGTTTTGTGACGTGGGGTTGCCGCCCTAAAATGAGACCGCTCTATCTAAAGGCGAAGCATTTCTTCGCATGAAATTTTTTTCACGTCAAATTTTATAAATTGTTATAGGATAAAAAAATATATCGAGTTCTCTCGATTCAGAGGCAAAGCACTTTACCATTGCGCCACCGAGGTCCTTAGAGACTGAGAAAAGAAACAAAAAATATTATAAAACAAGGAAACCCCAACTCTTGGCCAGCCAAGCAAAGTGGCATCATCTGACCCGGATAATGAGCCGGTGTTGTACCTGTCGGATATTGACGGATATCCGGAACCGGGTCAATTTGTTCCGGGTCGGGACGAATTGCTTGACAAAAACGAAAGAGGTTTTGTTAGAATTAATTCCTAAAATGTTAAGTAAAATGTATCTTTGTGATTCGCATGTGAGTTACTTAAAACACCCACATTTAGTCAATAGACGTCCTTGGAGAAAAGGCTGCGGTGAAGTTCGTTGCGCCGCTTCTTCTTCACCTGCGCTTTGGAAGTCGGCAGTGAACTTAAGTAAATTTAATAATATTGATGCGAAAGTTTGTGAGAAGAAAATGAGAAACAAACATACATACACATTGTTGACTGTAATAATATAAAAAGTTTTTTTCAAATTATGTATTATTTTGAAATCTTCATTGAAACTTTTTAGTTATTTGGTTTCCTTACAATAAACATGAGACGTTTAAAAAATAACAAAAGCCCGTAAAAGTTTGATCTTGATATTTGAAAATACGCGGAGCACAGAGTATTAACAATGTTACAATATTGTCGCAGATATAGCTGTAAACAAACACAAGATATTTACACGACTTATTCCGTTACCTCGCTAGTCTAAAGCCCGGTCCGCTGCGCCATGTTTTGAACAGAACATTGTTCAAAATCATAATTTTATCGTTGTAATTTATGTTTTTGAACAAATATTCTGTTCCAAACATGGTGCAGCGGACCCGGCTTAAGATATCTCCACAAACTCTTGGTTCAATATGAATAGACATATTTATTTTCTTGATGAGCTCTCAGATCCGTAGACTAACTTAACAATAGACAATATAACATTTATTGGTCTTCCCGGCTTCGCTCGGGTAAAACAACAATAAGTTATAGACCTGAACCTTCCCCAGGAATCACATTATATATTTAAAAAAACGCATCAAAAATTGTTGCGTAGTTTTAAAGATGCAAGCATACATATGGATCGATACTTTGTTTTATAAAATGGTTTCAGAAATGTATATGCTGACAACCCTAGCCGTAGTTAAGCCCTACTTGCCTTACTACCATACTACACAACAACCAACCAAAACAACGAATCAAAACTAATCTAAAAAAAATAATTATGGCATTTGCAATCTTTCCATAACGGCATGTCTCAAATATAAGCCAAGGCCACAAAGTTCTGGTAATTTAATGGAGATAGTAGGTACTCCGTACGAATAAATATATTAGGACAAATCACACAGAGCCCCAAAGTAAGTTCGAGACTTGTGTTATGGGATACTAACTCAACGATACTATATAACAAATACATATATAGATAAACATCCAAGACCCGGGCCAATCAGAAAAAGATCATTTTCCATCATGACCCGACCGGGGATCGAACCCGGGACCTCTCGGTTCAGTGCAAGAACCTTACCACTGCATCACCGAGGTCGTCAAACGAAGAACTTACTAAATCCATGGGTAATTTATAAGGTCAGCATATTTCTTTTATCTATGGCCAGCATGATTCGTCACGCTTACTCTTTAAATTGACGGTTTTAACAATTCTACAAAAATCACATATTACTTCCGAGTCATTACTGAATTTATAGACCATCTACAAGTCTTAAAAAGAAACAAGTTGAAGCCTGAAGATTTCCCAAGATATCGCTCTCCCTCCTCCTCGTCTATTTCTATAAATATCTTTGAAGAATAGACACTTTATTTTACCTGAGACAGGTCAAACAGTTTGTCGACTGTAGCTTTACAAGACATGATCCAAGTTCTGGCTTCTGATGTCAGGTCACGCGTAACATCGTTTACGAATTTAGTTGTTTTCTTTTTTAAAAGATTTGTTATATATGTCACACATGCTTTTAACTTTGAAAACAATAATGAGATTCCGGAATTTTTTCTTAGTTATTTTCTTTCGGGGTCCTACGGGAAATCCGGTTAGTTACGGGAATTGTAGACCTAACCACCTACTTGCGTGCATCCGGGGCATTGATGGCAATAGCGTAGTATACTTATTGATAGAGAAAACTGTAAATTTGATGCAAAAAGTGTTTTTACACACGAAAAAATACGGGTTAGTGTGCTAATATATTTTATCCTTCGCCGTGTGAGATGCCAAAGGTCTGACAACTAAGAGTACTGAAGAAGAAAAACTAGGAAAGTGACTGACTCTGGACTCAGGAAGAAACCAGGATAACACTGAGACGCGGTAAAAAAATATTATGACTGTTTTATTGCACGTCGCACGAAGCATTTACAGTATTGCATTATTCTTATCTATCCGTGACTCGATTTTTGTGAGGTCCAACACGACGTCGCTGTTATCTGTGGCGTGATATAAGTCCTTCAGTGTGCAGGTGGTAGGGCACCTAGGGCACGACAGTAAATGAGCCATGGTTTGGGGAGAGGTACCACATTTGCAGGCGGTCAGTGCTATATATTGCCCTTATTAGATAAGATTTCTTTGGAAGTCGTGTACACATCCTATTAGACTATCGCATAATTCCAATCCCAACTAATATTATCCCAACTAATATTATAAATGCGAAAGTAAGTTTTTTTATTTGTTTGTTTGTTACCTGTTCACGCAAAAAAATACACATAGGATACTTTTTATCCCGAAATTTCAGGAAATTTCGTGCATATTTCAAATTCAATGGACGTCAAAACGTTCTCAAGACCGTAATTTCAACAAAAAACAGGGAATCACTTTAAAAAGTTCGTAAAGATTGTGTCGCAGCCCACAAACAACTTTAACGGCCATTCTGTAAAGCTTAAAGTTCGAGGCGAAACTTTCTGACGCCACTTTTGAACATGGACTTTCGTAATTATTTTCAGTGTAGTCTTTAAACTTTTTCTTCGAGAGATTTGTGCTTTTCGCGATACGAGATTCTATGAACTTTTGAGAGAGTAATTTGTCTACTTTTGCACTAGTGTGAGTAATAATTATTATTTGTTTTCTCACCATAACTACAAAAAGTATATTTAGCTGTAAGTACCCCGGTACTCCGAGTGGTAATCTATTCGATCGAATCGAAAATTTAATTAGATTAATTTGAAAATTTAATATTAAACATAGTATAAAATAAAGTCACTTCTCTCTGACTATCTGTCCCTATTTATGCTTAGATCTTTAAAACTATGCAACGGATTGTGATGCGGATTTTTAATATATATATAGAGATTCAATTTTAATAGAAAGATAGAAAAGGAAGGTTTATTTATGTATAAAACATGCATAATATTGTATCCGTGCGAAGCCAAGGCCAATAAAAATATATATTACCAAAACATCTACAAAAAAATTGATTCTACAGTGATGTTAATTCCAATAGGTACACTCTAGTAACACCTCCCGGACCATTCAACTTTATAAAACAGACAATAGAGTGATCCTAAAAGGGTTTCCTTTTTTTCTTTTTAGCTACAGACTCCTAAATAAAACCGGCCAATTGCGAGACGGGTTTGCGTGGGAAGGATTCCATTCATACATCTATACTATTATTATAAAGACGCATTTGTGAGTTTGTGAATTTGTGTGTTTGAGGCGCGTAATCTCCGAAACTACCGAACGTATTTCAAAAATTCTTTCACCATTAGAAAGGTACATTATCCAAAATTGCTATAGGCTATATTTTATCTCAAAATTCCCACGGGAGCGAAGCCCCGGGCAACATCTAGTTATCAATGAAAACGTTAAATATTTATTTTATTATAATTTAAGTATTTATTTGTTACTATCATTTGCCCGCGGCTTCGCCCATGTTAAATTCTCACGGGAACAGTTATTTTTTCGGGATGAAAAGTACCCTATGTCCTTATGCATACTTTAAACTACATGTATGAAAAATTTCAAGAAGATTGGTTGTGTAGATAGAGCGTGAAAAGGTCACAAACTTACTTTCGCATTTATAATGTTAGTTAATAATAATAAATATATTGGGACAAATCACACAGATTGAGCTAGCCCCAAAGTAAGTTCGAGACTTGTGTTATGGGATACTAACTCAACGATACTATATTTTACAACAAATACATATATAGATAAACATCCAAGACCCGGGCCAATCAGAAAAAGATCATTTTCCATCATGACCCGACCGGGGATCGAACCCGGGACCTCTCGGTTCAGTGGCAAGAACTTTACCACTGCACCACCGAGGTCGTCAAAAGGTCGAGTTAGGATAGGATTAGGTAATAGACGGACAAACGGACGGACAGCGGAATCTTAGTAGTAGGTTCGCGTTTTAACCTTTGTGTGCGGTACCCTGAAAACAAATGTTTCAGAACAGTTCTGATTATTACCATTCATTCGATTGGATTTATTTGTCGTGACGCGGGGGGCGGGGGGCGCTGGGTGGGGGTGAGCAAATCAAATAACATAAAACAGGTCGTTGCCTCTGGCCCAGGTGAAATAGGGTGACCCGATTTTGATGGGGAATTAAATTTGTTACTTATTATTTGTCAGTGTAAATACTAAAAGTAACTACAAAGGTAAGTACTAACAGGCTAGTTGCCAATTTTTGCTTCGATGACTACTCGAAGGCCTGCATTAATAGATACACCAATAAAAAAAATATTGCGACAATGACAATACTTTCAAAGATATGACAAAAATCAACCAATGTTCTTGAAATTTTGCATACATGTAGTTTGAAGTATGGAGGATATAGGGTACCTTTCATCCCGGAAAATTAAGGCGAAGCCGCGGGTAAAAATAGTGTAAAATGAAATGTACACTTATTGAAATAGATTCTTTAATAAGAGTCTTGTATAGCATAAATTTAATTCCTAAACAAAATGATCTCCAGTAAAATTTAGGGAAAGCTTATCTACCCCTGGGACTAGCCTAAATTTGTCGGAACTTTGTAGTAAGGGACGAGGAAGGGATGAAGAAGTGTTACATTACGTTAAGAGTTAATTATTAGTTATAAGTTATTACATCATATGTTATGTTTGAATATAGAGAGGTTTTAAATATTGTATTATAACTAGAAATGCTTTTATATGCGAAAAAATTACATGTACTTTATTAGGGTATTATAATGAAATTGCGGCCCCACCTGGCTTCACTTAAATAAACAGAGCGAGATAAAAAAAAAACAGTTTTTTTTTTTTAGTTTACAAAAATATCATATTTGACTTGTTTATGAGATAAGCTTTTAATGTCGTCAGAGAGCAAATATTTCTTTCAATGCGTGTTCAAAAAAATATTTTCCGTGCAGTATATCGCTTAGGAGTTCCCTCATTGATCAACCGCTCTTGGTCCACTATCAGATCTAGTGTATATAATGAATACATTAAACCATAAACTAAATCAATCACTCGATGGATATAAATTTTCCCACAAGCTTTTAAAGCATTTAAGCAGTAACTGATTTTATACGCAAAAAATCAACTCAAATTTCAATCTTACTACCACTCCATAGGATCCATGTATCCTAATGTGTGGTTAAATTTACAAGTGACTTCACACCGCGACGAAGGGTTCACTCAAGGGCCCTTCCACATTCACAATTAGCTACGTCTTAAATCTCTTAATTGGGGTAACCACTAATTATCCTTTCCTAAGGACTTCGCAGATAGTTCTGGACTTTTTCTCTTTCCAACTTTTTAAGGCAATGTTGTTAGGATGCTGACCAAGAAACTTTGCCCCTTACACACACAACTCATGCTAGAAGTTGGCGCATTTGCACACCAACTATCGCACGCTCCGATAGTTCTGTACACTTGTTCTTTCAAACGTTTTAAGGCAAAGTTTTTAGGGTTTCATTGGTGGATAATTAACTTTGCCCCCTGCAAACTATACCAATAACTTGCTCACTCGCATGCCAACTGCCGCACATATTAGCTGGCATATGAAAAGGGTATTTTTTAGGTCGATGAAACTGAGTCGGTGTCTAAAGAAATATAAAATTCGGCTGATCAACTGATCGGACCTAAATAAAACCTTAAAAGATAATACATTCATAAATTATCGTTCTTACTTACTGTTTATTTGCGTATAGGGGGCTTACCATCATCTCATAACGCGATCCACTTTGCGACGTAAACTGATCTGCATCGCAAACTAGTATAATCAAGTTAATTTTTAGTATGAATGCGATTCATTTTAGGTTTCTGAACTGAACTGAGTTGCATTGGAATCCGTAAAAGTTGATGTAGCATATTATGAAAGTAGTCTGCTGAGCATATTATGAAAGAAACACACAAAGAACATGTACACAATATATACGCACTATATGCACGTCAATGTTCAAGTGTATCACTCTCTCGACCAAGCGTTCCTCGGTTGCCTCCCCAATGGACATGAGCCCAGGGCCCATTAATAGTCATGTGTATCGCGACGATCGTCACTACACAAAACATATTTTCAGAAAAACTTTTTTTCCGACAACCCTATCTCTAGAAACGTATAAAATATTTACGAAGTTTGATCTAATACTTCCGATTGTGTTTCAATGTTATCAAACGAATTGACGTTTCAAAGAGATAGAACAGTTCCCTAAAGTAATTTGTAAACCCTTGAATGCGCTTTGGGAGTTGAGTGCCTGTCCGGCTTCCCGTGGCCGGATGGACGGGACGAGGGTCTTTCCACACGTTAAAAAAAAAAAGGCAAAGAAATTATATTACTACTACTATATATTATTGAAAATACTAATACAACTTACTATTTATTATTAAAAAAGTATGAAAATGTCTTCCACTCAAACTTGTAGTCTCGAGTGTCGTAGTTATCGTGAGGAATAAACCTTACAACGAAGTTCGTGGCAATATTAATGGAGTCATTTGCTACTGTGTTATTCATTGCACACTTCCTCATCTGAGAGTTATTCCGGTTTCTTCCTCAGCTGTTCAGCAGATCCTTCTCCATTGCACACATTAGCAGATAAATCATTAACTAAATAATTATATAAAACATATAAATCATTAACTAGAGTCCAGGTTTTGTAACGATGTTTTCCTTCACTGTAAGCAAGTGGTGGTCGATTAAAACTACCATACTCGAGTCAGATTTATGTATAAACAGTTGCTTGAATAAAAGTCAATTTATCATACGCTCGAAATGGCAACGCATGGTACAGTCAACAGCACATCAAGTTACCCTGCGTGGCGCGGAATAGCGGCGAGTTTACAATGAATTTGTGGCAGGTTGATGTGCTGTTGACTGTACATGGCATGATTTAAATAAAACAAATTAAAGAGATTCAAATAAACGAGAAATAAAAACAATAACGTATTTAATAATTTCCAAGCTTTAACTTTAGATACGGAACATTAAAAATTAAATCGCGTTTTGTGTGTCTATGGTTATATAATGTCGGTGGAGCTAGAAACAATAACCATTTCTATACCTAACAGAACAAAAGAGGAACGAAACAGTTCAGAATTTATGTTAGTGAGAACCGGGAACTCGTGTTGTGCTCAACAATTTATTGTCTAAAGAATTTATACTTTCCGCTCGCATAGACGTAAAGTGAGTGTAAGGTACTATCTAGCCGTACACTAACGCCCCCATCACATTTTTATCAATTCTTTTAATATTTTAGCGAAAAATAAAAGAATATATAATAGGTACATAAAGAGTTTCGCTAGAAATTATTATAATTTTCTATAATACAATGTGGTCACAATTGACTAAACGGATTTCGGTATCTCGCACGTTTTCGGTTTAGTGTGAATTTATTTTTTCTATTATATCATAATTTGTCAAGATCATTATTTGTTTATCGCTAAGCAATAAAGGAAATTGATAAAAATGTGATGCAAGAAACAAGACAAAAGCTAGTATAGGACATCTTCCCATTCATTGTCGCATTCCTCATCGCTGAGGGTCGTGGTCAAAACATGGAATAAAAACATTGAAAACACTCTTTCCCCTGGACGCCTTAAACTAATATATATTAGGACAAACCACACAGATTGAGCTAGCCCCAAAGTAAGTTCGAGACTTGTGTTATGGGATACTAACTCAACAATACTATACTTATAACAAATACATATATAGATAAACATTCAAGACCAGGGCCAATCAGAAAAAGATCATTTTCCATTATGACCCGACTGAACAAACCCGATCGAACCCGGGACCTCTCGGTTTAGAATAGCATAGGCAAGCACTTTACCACTGCGCCACCGAGATCGTCAACCTCCAAACCATTAGCAATAATAATACAATTACTAGAACTATTGACTTGGTGTGAATATTGAAGGGATAAAAGACTTAAAATCGCAATTTTAGTGTTTTTTCACAAGCTGTAGGTATTTAGTTTCTAAATCTTAAAATATTTCACAAAGTTTCTTAAGACTGATACCGAGCCGTTCAACCTGTGTCCCTTCAGAGTCTGTGAAAAGAGTAACTTTATTCAAATTTATTATCCTGTTGAGATTTATAATCAAGACATGCTTTAAGAGATTTCTCGACCGTATGTAAAAGGTTTTTATCAAAAAGATTTGTCTCGCAGCAGCGACATTTAAAGTAATATATACTAATCAAACTAATATTATAAATGCGAAAGTTTGTGCCGATGTATGTGTAGGTATAATAAAATACTTGGTACTCCAATAAAGCACCAGCAATGTATGCAGAATGTGCCAAATTCTGGCGAACTGTTCGACTACTATTGCCCTCGAGAACATTAGGAAGATAATGAGAAAAATGACTTCTTTAGGGGTTTTCACGTCAAACTGAAGTATGATATAATATATAATTTGCATATAAAACGCTATAAAGTGAATTATATAATACAAGTTGTGGGTATTCCCAGGACTTGTATTTTTATATACCTACCTAAAAAACCTAAAAATTATGTAACCTATAAATACTGGAAGAAATCCCTTTCTGGGATAAGTCCACCTTTGTACGCGTTCTTTCTTTACTTTACTGCTTTCTTTGTATGTGTTTTCTTCGTGCAATAAAGAGTTTACAAACAAACAAATATTTTTGACTTTTTGAATTCTGTATTAAGTACATATGTAATTAACTTTATAGCGTGTTAACTTTATGCAAATTATTGTTTAAAAGAATCACGGGTAAATCTATTCGAAGAAAAGCTAACATAACGCTAGAGGTAACTATGGAAAACAGAGGACAAACGCTTTAGCTCGAAATTATTCATGGCAGCCGCGTGTTATCTCAATGCACAATATGGAGCACGCAGAAAATTTACCGAGCGAGCGAAGCGAGCGATGTCTACAAATCAACTCTACAAATCAAATCTATGTATATAAGTATGTTTGTAAGGTACTAGATGTCGCCTGGGGCTTCGCTCCCGTGGGATTTTTTAGATAAAATATAGCCTATAGCAATCTTCGATAATGTACCTTTCTAATGGTGAAAGAATTTTTGAAATCGGTTTGATAGTTTCGGAGATTACCCGCCTCAAACAAAGTCACAAACGCTTACCTCTTTATGTAATAGAAGATAATAGAAGAAGAAAGAAGATAGATATAGGATCTGTCAATAGAATTTTTAAAATATTTGGATTATTTTGTAAAAAATTATTGTGTTCACGAGGTCTAAGTTCGCGGTGAACAACTGGTACACTAAATCCAGCAACTCTTATATGTCCATTCGTTAATCTATAATTCCTCTAAGCCGGGTTAATGTCGCTGACACACCGAGAGCTTAGCTAAAGTGACCCGCGTTTTACTGATTTTAAGTTACTAAGTTTGAAAGTTGTGGCAGGTATAGTAGTTATAACACCAGCTTGTGATCTGGTCCAAGGTTCGAATTCTACTCGCCATAAGAGGTTCTATCGTCAATAACAGAATGTAAATTATTCATAATGTCGTAATTTAAATGTCAAAAAATTAGCTTTTTCAATTAATTATTAAAAATCCTAACTAACGTTATAAATGCGAAAGTAAGATTGTTTGTTACCTCTTCAAGCTCTATCTACTCAACCAATCGTGATGAAATTTTGCCTACATGTAGTTTGAAGTATGGAGAACGACATGGGTACTTTTCCCCGGAAACTTAAAGCGGTCGAAGCTGCGCGCATAAGCTAGTTCATAAAAAGACTCAACTTACGAAATATACGTATTTAATTTTAATTTGTTTTGTGTATACTGCCATCCACATATCGGTAGATACCGTTACTGCCTGGCCTTGCCTGACAGAAGGGGCAAACCCAAGAAGTGCTGGCTTGATGTCGTCGAGGATGATATGCGTGACAATGGTCCGACAACTAGGGATGCCGACGACCGTGGGAAGACTTAATGTAGGAAAACGGATCCTGAGCTCGGAAAACTCACATAAAAGACAGAATAAATATTAATATAATCAATATGGCCCATTAATGTTCGACATAAGACAGTTACTAATTAATGTTCATCAACCTGATCTGCGGAAATTCGACAATGCTTTGATGTCGGAAACCGAGAATTTCGGAATATTCTCACAAATTTCGATGTTAATTGAATCTGGGCGGCGGGTATCATGAAGACACGACTTAGAGCCGTGTCCCATTGCTCCGTTGCGACGCACCACGTTGAAGTTACGTCGTGCTCTATATAGTTTTCTATAGGTTTTGACACTGATGTGCGTTGAGATGTTATAGAGACTTCATACAATTTCTGCGTTGGTCTGCGTTTTCTGTCGATGGACGTCAAAATGACGAAGCTTTAGTGAGCAAATCGGCCATGACCCTTAGTTATAATAGTATTAGGTACTGGAAGTATTATATAATATGGTATTAAGTATAATCCACACAATTAAAATAGTCATTTGATGACGACCTCGGTGGCGCAGTGGTAAAAGGTTTGTTCACCCTGATGAGCATTTCCTGTTGATGCATAAAAAATCGAGGATCTGGAACACCTGAAGAAGAGTCACAATGATCCAGCTAAACTATAGGAATTATTCAGTCGTATGAGCATCTTCTGTATAGGTATCGTTACGCTTTGACTGTACAGTTAATATTCCGTAATAATTTTGACAACTTACCGAAAATTGTTCGGTCACGCGAACGAAATCGCGCGCATCAGCTAGTTTTTCAATAAATCATTCCTAATTGTCTGTATTTTTTTTTCTGTCTTAAGCCCTTTAGGTTATGACCGTGTTACGGCTTACTTATTCAAAATTTGTTTTTCATCAAGTCTTCTTTTCTTATTCAAAGTTCTGAACAGACGATAGAAGGTTTAACCAAACAAGAATTATTCATGTGCAATTTTTACTACGTATTTGTAACTTCAATATGCGAAAGTTTGTGTGGAAATATATGTACTTTCATAAACAAAAATCTGCAATATTTTACCCGTACCATCAACAGCTCATCCTAACTGATTTTATTCGAAATTCGTCGCTATTACCACCCCCATAGAGGTTCCTGTTTCGATGTAATACGGCGCTGACTGTAATTGAAAGCAGTATGTAGCGACTCCACGCGTGTAAACTAAACATGGTCCATAAAAGATGGCCCACATTTTCCAGTTTTCATCACTGCCGTTTTTATTTTCGTTTTTTGTTTTTGATTACACAGATAATTTTTGACGACCTCGGTGGCGCAGTGGTAAAGTGCTTGCCACTGAACCGAGAGGCCCCGGGTTCGATCCCCGGTCGAGTCATGATGGAAAATGATCGTTTTCTGATTGGCCCGGGTCTTGGATGTTTATCTGTATGTGTATTTGTTATAAAATATAGTATCGTTGAGTTAGTATCCCATAACACAAGTCTTGAACTTACTTTGGGGCTAGCTCAATCTGTGTGATTTATCCTAATGTATTTATTTTTTTACGTATTCGTATAGCTATTTATTTACGTAATGAAATGTGTTTTATTAACATTTTTCCTAGAAAAGGATAGTGGCGTGTGGTTCCGTACTAGAATCCACTCGATATTCTCCCGTGTATGTCGTACGAGGCGACAAGGGACACACAGACAACAATAGCATTAGCGATAATGTGTAAACAGCGTAATATTTATTTTTATATATTTATTGCTATGTGAAGCAGAAACCATCCTATTTCTTTGTGGCTTAAAGTAATTACCAAGTCAAGAACATCAAAGACAATTTAAAAAGTCTAAATAACTTAAAAGCTCTCGAAGAAAGCTCTCAAGAAGATCCTCAAAGCTTTTTCCAAAGTAAAATGTCTACTTTAAATAAATTGCTCATTTTTTGCGGACTTCAATGAAGTTTTTACCTGAAGAAATTTTAAATTTATTTAACCGTTATAGAATGATTAATGTTTTTTTCAAAGATTACACAGGTTAATATGACGTGGAATAACACATACGGTACTTTTCTCCCGAAACTCAAAAGGGAGCGAAGCCTCGAGCCGCTGCTAGTATAGAATAAATGTGTGTATTAAAAAATCTTTTATATGAAACAAGCGGCCCAGTAGTTTTTGAGTTTATCGCCAACAGACAGACACGTCATAGAACTTTGTTTTATAATATGTAAGGGTAAACAGTAAATTTTGTCTTTCTGTACTAAAGAGTGGGTTGCACCGTCAACTTCGCAAAGTACGCTATTCTGTCTAAATGTCGGCCCGGTTAAAATCAACGTCAAATTTGCTAAAAATACAATAAAAAATTTAACAAAACCTCACACAAACATCTCCCAACAATGCAATTTATTGGCGATCGTTAAAAAACACCACTCGACCCGTTTTCCGGATCAACCGGCTCGACCTCGTAAATTCTGATTAATATTCGACTATAAAAAAGTTGATTACACGTAATTGGTCCAAATTCCCGATATAAATTGTAAAATGTAGGGACATTCTTTCAGTGGAAAAAGTGTATATTGGACTACATGTCGTAGGCTTTCATTTTGTATGCTGAATTAACGTGGACAAAAATTTTACCGACTTGTAACACACAAAATCGTTATTAAAAAGTATTACATTTGTGGAAGTCTGAAAATGCAGAGAAAATATCACTCGGCTAAATATTTACAAATAAAATATATATCTAACATCGATAAAAATAGTATAAAAACATAGCCAGATAGCATATTTCATAGAACTCTTAAATCCATCAAATAATTTTCCCGCCAAAATGAAGCCATAATAAAGGCGCCTGCTAATTACGCCGCGAAAAATTGCCATTTCATTGCCAGATTCCTAGGGCTGTACTAAATATGTTTATTTATATGAGTTTTATCCCGCGGCTTCGCCCGCGTGTATTTAATTTCTTAAAAGTAATGAAGTAAAATCTCAGTCACTCTTTAATCGCGTATTCTTTTAGACTGGTAAACATATGTTTCAAATTCGTATCTTTAGTTCAATTTCCCGTTTCCCGCTTCCTGGAATGTAGATATATCGTTGTAATAATGTACCGTTTCCTGCTTATTGTCCCATCACGTTTTACGTAATGTGTCCCGTCCCGTTTCCAACTACGACTCCCACTCCCGCTTTCTGCAACGCGTGCCGTCCTATTTTCCATCACGTGTTACATTCCGTTTTTTATTAACTACAAATTGTAAATAAAATATTTCATGGATCTCTCTTCAAAAATAATGAAGTTTCGTATTAATTTCCGCTCTTACATCATTACCATAGGGATGCAATTTTCAAAATCTAGTAAACTATGTACAGAACATCATATATTTTAAAGTGAAAATAGCTTGAAAAATAAAATGATGCATTAACTAGAAACACAGAGAATATACTAAAAACACCTTGGGCTTGTCTTAGTGAAATATTTAATAAGAATAAAAAAAAAATTTCAAATTATTAGAGAGTCGAAAGAGTTCGATAGAAAATATATATTCAAGTAAAATAACAAGCGAGTGACAACCCTATCTGTGGTCCCAGCAGGCGGGTTTTGGACTCATATAATTCCTCGTTGATTAAGTCACCACTGTCTACGAAATTAGGTCTATTAACTAATTTCTATTTAATTAGTCTCGTAGTTAATATTGAATTAGTTATTTACTAGTTGTACACCTAAGCCCGCCCTCACTTTTTGTGTTCCATAGTCCTACAGACAAGTAACCCTTAAAGTTTCGCCATATCCGTCCGTCCTACTGTCCGTCCATGGTCGAGCTCAAAAACTATCAATGCTCACTCGAATCATGTAATTTGGTATGGGTGTACAGGCTAATCACGCTGACAATGTGGTCAAAAACAATCTTGAAAAAAAAAACTAATTTTTAAGATTGGTTGAAAGTACACGTGAAGTGGTTTATTTTTTCATTTTTCCTATAGTGTGTGAATTGTATTTTAAAAATATTAGAGCCGAAAGACCGTTTTTAGATTTTGCAAAACGTTCGTTAAAGTTATTAACTTGCAATATTTGTATGAAATCCTACATACTTGTGAGGATGTATGCGTGTGTTACTCTTTCACGCAAAATCTACTGGACAGATTGTTATAAAATTTGGTACACGGGTAGATTACAACCTGGAATAATACATAGGGTACTTTTTATCCCGAAATTCTCACGGGTGCGAAGCCCCGGAGCGAAACTAGTTATATATAAAAGGTCGTAGTAAAAATAGTCTTATAAATGTAACATATTTTACAAGAAATTTAATTTTAAAAGATAACGAGCGTCCGTATTTTGTCCGAGGGATGTCCGAACGTCCGGTTTGTTCGGGACTGAGAACACTTTTATATATATATATATATATATATATATATATATATATATATATATATATATATATATATATATATATATATATATAAATTTATATATATATATATATATATATATATATATATATATATATATAAATTTCTCATTTTTAGGTTACAAAATAATGTTTGTCAGATCAAGTTATCTATTTGAATACTTTTCTTCCTTCTCTAAAAAATACTGATTTTATTTTTAATGACCTTTTTGAATTGCTGCGGTGCACACCTGCTTAGTATTAGTTTTAAGTTTTTATTTATTTATTGTTGTTACTTATGTGTTAATAGGCTTGTGTGCGTTGAGTTGTTCAAATAAATCATTTATTCATTCATTAAATATAGTAGCTATTGAATTAGGTATGTATTTTCGTGTAAATTCGTTAAATGATACTGAACTGAATAGGACTGTCGTGTTATATATGTTACAGTCTATGAATATCACAATGATCTTAGATATACCTACCTATTTTATCTAAGTATACATAATTTTAAAATTTTCTGACCGTGTCGTCTACCCAATTTACAAAAGTTTTATGAAAACGCTCATTTAAATTATGACATTAAAAACGATGTACAATCGTAATATACTTATAAAAATCACATTTATTAATTGATGTCTTTGAAGAAAAGGCCGCGGTGAAGTTTGTTGCGCCGCTCCTTCTTCACCTGCGCTTTGGAAGTCGGCGGACAGACTTAGTTTTAATAATTTTTTTAACATCAATCCTGAGTTAAATATTGAATTTTCATTTGAGATTTGGTAAATTACATTCACCAAAGCTACAAACTACTAGCAGTTCAATTGCGAAATGAAACGCAAGTTTTATGAGTGTCATTTCATTTGACAAAGAGCTTTTCACAAATATTGCCTTGGTGCTCGTTAGGCAAATTGCTCAATGCCATGGTTTGCAGCAGTAAACTTTGCCTGGGGGATTTATTACTTTCATCAACTGACCCGGTCAACATTTAACAATGCTACATTGTAATGTCGTGGTGCATTAATTTTTTGAAATAATTACCCTCAACCCATCTTATCCCACAACATTATAATAGGCGAAAGTTTGTATGTTTGTTACTTCTTCACGCTGAAACTACTAGACAATTTTTATGAAATTTGGTCATGAGGTACCTAGCTGATACCTTGGATTAACATTTATGGTAATAATTATCCCGAAAGTACGTGGTTCGCGTAGGATTTGGCCTAAAAGACTGATAGTCAACGGCGCTTTATGTGTAGATGGCGCTACTGTGCATAAAAACGTAAGTATTTTTTTTAAAGTGTATTAGTGTATCACGTGGGTAACACAACGGCGTGCAATTAGTTATATTCAGCTGTTATTACAGAATATCAGCGCTGTGTAGTGCGGCGTGTTGCGGCTTTATGCTGAGCAAAGCGCTCTTGTCGACCGCTGCATCATCAAATTATGTTTAGGAATAATTTTGTGTTTATATGTAAACCCTGGTATATAATAAAAAGGATAAAACATACTCTAAGTATGTTTATTCTCATTCCGTGAATCTACACAAATATTATAAAGAGATAAGCGTTTGTATGTTTGAGGCGGGTAATCTTCGAAACTACCGAACCGGTTTCAAAAATTATTTCACCATTAGAAAGGTACTTTATCCAAAATTGATATAGGCTATATTTTATCTCAAAATTCCCACGGGAGCGAATCCCCGGGCAATATCCAGTTCACTCATAATCTTATTATTTTTCTTGTGTTATGGCTCCATCGTTCGTCAAAACGATGATTCTGCAAAGCTAGTACATATCTGAATAGTAATTTGAGAACTCACCTGGTTTGATGCAGGACATGCCACACGCGCCGTCACAGAGACATTTCTTCTTCTTGCTCTTGCAGTCTTCGTCTGAAGAACACTTCCTCAGGCACTTCTGGAGCTGTAAGAAATAGGACATCCATACTAATATCCGAGTCTGTCTGTTAATATCTAAGGCTGTCTGTTTGTTCTCGCTTTCACGGCTAAATAACTGGACTGATTTTGATGAAGTTGGGTTTGCTTGTAGTTAGACAATTGTTCAAATACAAGCTACTTTTTCAAAAATCAAACTCCAAATTACTTTAACGGGGGGTGAAAGTTTGTATGAAAATCATGTCTGTTCCGCTTTCGCGGGCGAAGCCGCTGCCAAAAGCTAGTAAATAATGTACATTCGTCCACTTAGTTCTAATATTAGACCTATATATAAGACCTTTGTCTTTGGAGAAAAGGCTGCGGTGAAGTTTGTTGCGCCGCTTCTTACTCACTTTAGAGAGAGAGACTTACCAATAATGTAGCCTGTTCTTCATCCCTAGGACAGTTAGCTGATGGAGAGTTCCTAGGGTTCTTGTATACCCGTCCATCATCATCGGCTTCAGACCTGGTCTGCGTGGGTGACGGCTCGTCATCGTCTTCATCATCATCGGCTGACGTCGGACTTGGTAGTGATGAGACTGGAACAAGAGGAATTTCTGTTTTAATTTTTGTTTATTTACAAGCAGCCAGTTTCGGCTCGGCTCGGGTAAAAATATAATAAATTATACACCTCAGGAATCACATTATCTATTGGTAAAAACCGGATGAAAAACTGTGCATGTTTTTGAGTTTGTTTCCGACAGACAAACACGGCTAAGGACTTTGTTATATACTATGTAATGAGGATTTGCTAGCCGCAATGACTGTATAGATCTGTAGAAAACTAATTACGATTTGACGAGTAACTTTTATAATTTCCAATTAATGCTCGCAATTGTCGTGAAATCAATGTTATTAAAAAAAAGTAAAATATATATGTATATAACATATAATGGTCGGGAGTCGGGACCATTAGCAACCATTAAACTGTAAAGAAAATATTGGAATTGATTTGGGTCGAGTCTAAGCTAACAGATAATACACGACTTTGAACATTAGTTACGTTGCAAACAAAACAATACTTGTGTTTTGGTAATATTGTCGGCTGTTTTAGTATTTCTCCGATTTCACAATGCTCGAGTATATATGCTAGGTGCTTAATTAGAACATTCATAATGTTCGCTCACATTTAAAGACATATTATTTCAGGTTATTTCATATTAAAATAAATTTATTATAGACTAGAAGTTGTCCGGGGCTTCGCTCCCGTGGGAATTTTGAGTTAAAATATAGCTTATAGCAATCTTGGATAATGTACCTTTCTAGTTGTGAAAGAATTTTTGAAATCGGTACGGTAGTTTCGGAGATTACCCGACTCAAACATACAAAGTTACAAACTCACACGCTTACCTCTTTATAATAATAGTATAGACTAGCTTTTACAAGTGGCTTAATCTGCGCTAATTTGCCTTCCAAAAAAGGATCGAGTAAAATTTCAAAGCAAAACTTGTAACCCCTATTTCACCCCCTTAAATTCCTTTCTTAGCGGACGTCTACTAGTCACAATCTAATTTCCTGTCAAATTTCGTCTTTATTTTGAAAAGTGTTCAATTAATCACCCGGTCGTTCCTCTTCCCACCGTCAACTTTGACATAACATTAACCTGCGCAGCAAATCACAAAGTACACCATTTTGTCTAAATGTCAGCGGCACGCCGGTTAAAATCAACGTCAAATTTGATGGTGCAACTCACCCTAATGGTTAGTTGCACCAGTTTATATTTTATTCACAATCACCTATGGAATAAAATGTCTTATTTGACTAATACCGAAATATAGCATATTATTCCACAAACATAAAATATGTTACAGTAATTCGTGAATGATTACCGCACCGGCACAATATCGGCTTTTCCGGAAAAATGCTTCGCAGCGGTAATACCGATACGCACCAATAGACAGTGCGCTGAGATGGGCGGTGCGAATTATTACTAACTGTTGAGGGTTCCGACACTTCTATAGGTAAAGGAACCTATAGGTTCACTATTCCCGGCTATCAGCCAACACAATTTTTCATATATAAATAAACGCTCAATGGAATATAATCTCTTTTTGCTACAAACCTGTGTCATACGTTTTGAGATTTTAGGAGAAAATCAAAACATTCGAAACCTGTCAAGTTTTAACCTACTAGCTTTCATCCGCGGCTTCGCTTACGTGAATCACGAAAGTGCAACAGACACGATTCTCATACAAACTTTCACCCTTCATTTCATTTGGGCTTGATTTTTCAATAAAAATGTAGCCTGTTTGTACGTGGGTCTTTAAACCATATGCATACCAAATTGGTCCAGCGGTATAGCCGTGAAAGCGAAACAGACAGACAAACAGAGTTTCGACATTTACAAGTATGGATTAGGATAGTATGGGTATTATAAGCGACAAACATAGTTTTGCAAGGAAGTATCGCCATATTTCCTTGGAAACTTGAAGAAATGAGCGTTCTACTTGAAACGCCGCCGGCAACGCCAGTATTGCAGTGTTCCCGGGCAGCGGTAATCATTATTTTACTCAAATAACCTGCTTGCTCGTTTGTCGCCCTAGATCGAGTTCAAAATGCGTTCAAATCTTTAATTCAAAAACAAAGTGAGTCCGCTCCGCCCCTCTCAGCTACTAACACGACGCGTTTCATCAATTACGGTGTTCGGTAGTGACTGCTCATTACAATCATTATTACTCACGTCACTATAATAAATTGATTACGTTTTTTGCACACAAATAAAGATTATTTGTGTGACTATTTTGGCCAACGATTGAGTTTGGCCATACAAAGAGGAAATGTCGCCAGCCTTTCTGGGAACTTAGTGTGAGCAAATCATTCGTTTTTCATATTGAAGCTAATATGGTTTGCCGAGTCGACACGATAAGAAAAAGATGCGGTGGTGGTCTACGAGGTAACTTGTGAACCATAAACCAATAGTAGACCTGTAATGTTAGATGTAAGAAATGTTAATAAATAAATAAATAAATAAATAAATAAATAAATAAATAAATAGTGTCAGTTTCCAATCTTACTCTTGCCGTTAGAGGTTATATGGAATGGTTTTTTAACCATCGTAAAAAGTTTATTTTAATTCATATTGGTGTAAAATCATTAAAAATATGGTAATATTTGCTTACAACAATGAAAAAAACGGACTTTAGATATAAAAAAGAAATATTTAATTCAACATTCTGACAACCCTATTACTTGTTCTGTAGTCGATCATTTATGTAAGGCTGTCTATCTCGGAGCTCGGGGGATTACAGGGATTGTTCCGTATCTGTCAATTTCGAGCTTAATACGAATCGTACCGCAATTTTACAAGTTTTAACGAGCATCGTAAAATGTTTTGGGATTAATAGTTATATACTAATGGCAATTATTATGCTAACATCGTATTTTATTGTCCTGTAGATTTTTTGTGAAAGAGTAACAAATATTTAGTTTAAATATATTTTATTTCCAAAAATGTTCACAAATAAAACATAAAAAAATTGCAATGTCAATCAAAAATGCCACCCGGAATTGTACCCGGTTCAAAAGTACCCATAACGCTAGCTGCGTTTCCTCGTTGGATAGCAATTGATAGCCGTTAAACCAAGTACCATCCGGAGCGGTAATAGTCATATCGACGACACCTTAAACGCCGTCCTATCTCACCAACAAAGCGCTTCGCCTCCGAACACATGGGCCAGCCGGGTCCACGGCAACTGGAACAAACTCGTACTGGTTGGATAAAACAGAATACTTGGCCATTTTAAGTCCAGCTGCCACCCTTGCAGACGCCCCAGGAAACCGCTTACTATTAGTGAGGTAGGACGCCGCATATGTGCTTACACATGTTGCGTTCCATAAAAGGCAACGCCCTCTCTGCCACGGTATTAAACTGATGCCGTCAGGTCACTTTCCGTCTGTACGCGAGAGGCCAGGAGGTTCCAATTGACAAGGAATATTTATAATATTAGTAAGATAGTATGGAAAAATGGAATTGCCCGGAAAACTAAATTGTTAAAAATTTAATGGTGGCGCTAGTGTGCTTGTTTGTGGAACCTGTGCGTGTGTAATGTAACACCGCGCTGCGCATGTAAGCACTTATTCAATATCTCTTCAGTCAAAAAACTCACTATATTACATTGTGAGTGAGATACAACTCTCTCGAGCTGACGAACATCTCAAATTGTTGAAAATGCATAATTTCGCATACCACAAGCGGAACAGTTATTAACGTCACTTTCTATATTTATTTATGAAAATCAAAATCAAATCATTTATTCAGAAATTAGGCCTTCACAGGCACTATTTCACGTCATATTCTAAATTAAGTGATGTTTACCAAAGGCTTCACATGTTGCCAAAATACTCTGTCACTTTCAACGATTCCAATATCTCCACACAAACAGTCACCTAATTCATTGATCCGTTCACACAATGCTTTTACATCAAAATATTGATATACTAATCCACACCATCCATACTAATACTAGTTGTTCGCCACAAACTTAAACCTCGCGAATACAATGAATTTTAACACGTTTTCACAAAATTGAGAATATTTCAAAAACCCCCACGAACTTAAAAATTCTATTGACAGACCCTACATACCTTTTAAATTTCATCAAAATCAGAAACGGTTCGAAAGTTATCGCGTTACAAACATACATACATAGATGTGTATACATACATACAAAAAAAATATTTTTGCCCCAAGTTGACTTGTAGACCCCACTCGCTTCGCTCGCTCGGTCAATAAATGCGAAAGTCTGTCTATCTATCTGTCTGTTTCGCTAAACCGCCGGATTGATTTTGACGAAATTTAATATGCATGTAGTTAAAAATCAGTCAACAATCAGTCAAACAGTAACAAACAGTAAAAGTTTCTCAAAAATAAACCCCTAAATGACTGCGCGGGGCTTGAAAATGTGTATGAAAATCATGACTGTTCTGCATTCGCAGATCACAATAGCGGCAAAAGTTAGTACTTTATATTTTTTAGATACTGAAGTATGTATATGAATTGTTGCATATTGTAACATGTCAAGTACTCAGTTTTTATCATAGATACTTAATTGATATTTTATATCAAAATATAAAAGGTAACTCGAAAATATCATCAACAAGCGTATTAAAAGTTTTTGTTGTGGAAATCAAAACACAGTTTAATAAGTTCATACAGTTGCTAAAGGCGCAACAGAGGCCAGCGTCGACCATGCAGTCAGGGTTGTCACAAAATATGAAAGAACTCGCTTATGCCCGCGGCTTCGCCCGCGTAATTTCCCCACGGGAACAGTTATTTTTCCAGGATGAAAGGGAGCCTATGTCCTACCCCCATAATTCAAACTGCATGTATGAAAAATTTTATGAAAATTGGTTGAGTAGATAGAGCGTGAAGAGCGTTATAATATTAATTAGGGTTGTTACTGTTATATATTCGTATCGATATTTCTAAAAGTTACAGTCCTTCGCTTAACTCCTTACGCGTAATAGGGAGCGCTAACTATGTTTTTCCTATGGAAATCTTGTAAGTGCTTCTGTAATGTGATAACTTTACAACATAACGCATCACAATCGGGTAAAAAACAGCGCATTGTTCGCATTGCACTTATGTAATTCATAGATCGTTGACTTACCAGAGTCATAGTACTTTTAATAGATTACAAACACTCCTTGCCATGATATTGGTGGCTGAATCCTACTAATATAAGTGTGAAAGGTGAGAATGAGGGGAGATATTGAGAAAAGAAGTTCTAAGAATGTATATGTGTGTATGTGACTCTTTCACACAAAATCTACGGGACGGATTGTTGTGAAATTTGGTACACCTGTAGAATATAAGCTGGAATAACTTGGAACTTTTTTATCCCGAAGAAGTGAAGCCCCGGGGCGCAGCATTATACATATAATAGGAATATATAAATAACTGGTCAAGTGCGTGTGCGGATTGGATCCTCAATAATTACATACAGAAGTACAGTAAGGCACGGGACATCTTGAGGAATGGACATTTTTAGCAAGGTACACAAAAGCGCAACATTATTGTATACGAAATACGTCTGCATTATTCCGACTACAATAATAAAGTGGGGTTATAAACTTATTATACTCCTACAACAATGAAGACTGCAATAAACCGTCCCAACAGATGAGTAGTACAACGACCATTACCGGTATTATACCAGTACTAACCGGTTATAACAGGTTTTAAGTAGCGTTTTGTTATTACATGAGTCTTTTTCTCATTTCGTGTAAGATTTACTTCACTACAAAGTATAACTGTATATACATTAACGGGACTTAGCGTCTATTTAACGTAGCTGACGTTTCAACGACCTTGCAGTCGCCATGGTTAAAGCGTGAAGGTTTTAAACACTGTTCACAAGTACTTAACGTGTTGTGAAAAATTGGAAATTCCCACTAGAGCTCTAAATTGAACCGTCAGATGTTATTCGAATCGGTGCCATTCTTATTGTTGCGCAAAACGGAATAGGTACCTCAGAAGATACTCCCACATTATGTTACAAAATTTTTGATAACATTTTGCTTCTTTCACGGCCCAAATATAGAGAAGGTCCCTATATCCACTTATAACAAGCGTTAAAACAAAGTTATGTATCATTTTTAATAAGTTATATAACAATGTAAGCACACAATAAAGTACATGGTCAAAAGGTATATTATGATTGTGATCGAGTGCTGATGAAATATATATATAGTCATCAGTACTTATGTTTCAGTATACCTTTTGACCATGTACCAGGGAGCGAACCAATCACATTTTGCCATTGTGACGCAACGACAACCGCACTACATTGCGATTGGTCCGCTGCGTCTCACTTCGAATCGATTCGATGGTGAAAAGTTGAATGCAAAACCGCACTTCACCCTACGGCTCACAAAACCCGGGTAGCAAAGTGTTCAAGTATTGAAAATTTTCTGAATAACTCTCACTTAACGATGTATTCATTTAATAAGTATAAATTAAGTTGGTATATTTAATATGCCTACTTGTCAGGTCCCTCTTCACGCTCGGCTGGACGCAAAAACGTCGAGCGAGTGACCCTACCAACCCTTTATAGGCTTAGAGCGAAAGTTGCATTTAATTACTAATAATTAATTAGCTTAATTTGACGACCTCGGTGGCGCAGTGGTAAAGTTCTTCGATCCCCGGTCGGGTCATGATGGAAAATGATCTTTTTCTGATTGGCCCGGGTCTTGGATGTTTATCTATATATGTATTTGTTATAAAATATAGTATCGTTGAGTTAGTATCCCATAACACAAGTCTCGAACTTACTTTGGGGCTAGCTCAATCTGTGTGATTTGTCATAATATATTTATTTATATATTATATATTTATATATTACTACCTTTTTTCCGCGCTCCGCTCATAACTTATTATTGTCAATATCTTTAGGGATCTAAACAACGAATCGCGATTAAACCTTTATCAGATTTTAAGTTAGACCATCCTCTACACAACTGTTTAAATCGCATCAAATTCCAACGAGTAGTTTTTACGTTTTGCGCGAACATAGTCCACTTACAGTTTTACTATATGTATACATATATAAATATATAAATATAGAAGGTAGATATAGATGAAAAACTTTATTGCACACATAAATGTACAAATGGTCGACGCCATATTGCGTATTCTCACCATAACACCAAATAGTGATAGCATTATAGTGCGATAAAGTGCAACTGATAAATAGAAATTGAAATAAACAAATTGACACTAGGTACTGGCGTCCCGACCCGGCTTCGCCCTGGGGCTTCGCTCCCGTGGGAATTTCGGGACAAAAAGTACCCTATGTTTTATTCCAGATTATACCTACATAGAAATCCGTCCAGTAGTACTTACGATTTCACACAACAAACATACATACACACATCTCTTCATAGTCGTATTCCTAATGGCTGAGGGTCATGGTTATTACATGGAATGAAATACACACAACAACTTTCTTGGCATTACTAATGGAGTGGTTTGCCATTGCCTTCTCCATTTCTAACACAAGTTAATAAGAATCAACCAGTGTGCAGGTTTCCTCACGATGTTTTCCTTCACCGGAACTACAAACGCGAAAGTAATTTTGTTTGTTATACACACATACATCCTCACAAACTTTCGCTTTTATAATTTTAGAAGGATGCAAATTTAAGTAGAAGATGAGCTTAATCCGACCAAAGTATAAAAGTAGAACTCACAAAATCGAAGCCCATAAAACGACCTTAGCTCCCCGACTAAGGCTTATCTGTTAGAGAGCATCGTCAGAAATGATAGCAAAACCACTGAATTATGTTCCTGCGTGATATATTGCAAGGACCACCATTTAGACTAGTAATTTTAACCTTATCCCGCTACACACAAGATTGAAAATAGATAAACGGTATTCGACTGCAAGTAAACAACTTTTGACCGGAATTTTCAACCTTAACACTTATAAATAAGGCAGATAGATTCGACAAGTCGTTAGAATTAGAATTGGACTCAGAATTTCGTGAAATTCATGATTACGTGTGGATTACTCGTATAAGGTTTATGGTACGTGACAGGTGAAGACTGTAAGTGATTGTGTTGAGAACCCTTGACACACCCTGGTTATAAGGGTAATTATCTCGACACCTTCTTGCATAATATAAAAAAAATACAGAACTATATATTTAGTCCCAACTATAATCGCGAAAGTAATTTTATTTGTTAGCTCTTCACGCTTTAACTACTCGACCAATCTTCCTGAAACTTAGCATACATATAGTTTGAAGTACGCGGAAGGACATCGGGTACCTTTCATCCCGGAAAAATAACTGTTCCCGCGGGATTTTCACGCGGGCAGAGCCTCGGGGGAATGCTAGTTCATAATAACGACATATCACTATATCGACTGCCGCTGCATCGATATCTTTACATCGACAGGTTACTTCCACTTAAATCCCGTCTATATCCTTATATTTTTACCCTTAAATAATACTTATTATAAAACAAAGTTCTCTGCCGCGTCTGTCTGTTCGCAATAAACCCAACCAAATATAGAGTAATGGGTATTTTTAGCTGGTTTTATAAAATAATATTCATTTATTTTGATGTGTGTCAAGTCCTATAGCCATATAATGAGATTGTTTCTGGGAAACACGTAAAGTTCAATAAAGGGATGAGGATAAGTCAAATAAAAATGTAAAAGATGAATCGTTTAAATACCAATTTTCTGTTTTGCGTCAAATCAAATTTTTCATGAACGTAAAATGGTCTTCTATTTTTTTTTTGGTAATTTTAATTTCGTAATAATTTATTGCTTTTTTAAGTGTTATTTTTAAATTAAACAAGATTTTAACTTTATCTTACGAAGCGCTAAAAAACCAAGGTGAAAAATTAATATATTTACATATTTACAAGTTAATATAAATAATGCTAGTTATGGCACAACATTTCCTAGTTCTAAAAATAAATTTATTATTTATAATCCTACCAATATTATTAACGCGAAAGTTTGTGAGGATGTGTGTATGTATATATGTATTTTTGTTACACTTTCACGCAAAATCTTTTGGATGGATCGTTATATGATTTGGTGGTACACGGGTAGAATATAACCTGGAATAACAAAGGGTACCTTTTTATCCCGAAATTCCTACGAGCAGTAGAATTCCCAGAATGTAACAAAAAAAATTTCATTCGAATCAGTCCAGTACTTTCGGAGAGTAGCGTGACCATATATACAGACAGACAGACAAAAACTCATCACTTTTTTTTGCTTTCTATTATGCTTTTTAAGTGTCCCTCTATCAATTTTAATCAAAAATACATACATATTTTTACTGTTTTATTTTACGTATAAATAAGTAATATTTTAAAACTGACAAATCATATGTAATATTTTAAAACTGTTCATTTTTCAAATTAAGAAATAAATAAATCGAACGTTAAAAATGTCGGATTTAAAGAAGAAGAAAATCATCCCATCCTTCTAAAAATACTTAATTTTCTGGTCATCTAGTTTCCCCATCCTGAAACGACCTGCATCTTTCATAACAACAATGGCCGAACAATAGCCGTCTCTTTCGTAAACGCCGAGGAAGGTGAGACAAAAACTAAACAATGCTAACAGGATATTAAGTTCTGTATCGCACGGTTAATTGATGTGAGATACCATTGTTAGGTCAGTTGGGGTTCAGCTGCAGGCGATTTTCGTAATTTTTAAAGAGAATTCACATTCTGATGTGTTGGTCATTTGTAACAAAAACCGAGTTGCGAGACTTGGGTTTTTTACAGCATGTTTTTGATGGCATTTCAATTGTCTATCACACAACCTGGTTTTAAGGTAGGTACTTGGTACTAATTGTCGTATAGAGAGGTAAAATCTATGTCAGAAAACAGTAGAATAGAAAATATTCCATTGACAAGAACCTCGTCCTTGATTTTATTGATGACTATAGTCATTTTTGCCGCTCGTTCAGACCTTTCTGGGATAAAACATAATAAATTATACACCTAAACCTTCCCCAGGAATCATACTATCTATTGGGGAAAACCGCATGAAAATCCGTCCAGTAGTTGGCTGTATTTATGTCCGTGGCATCGTCATACGTGGCAATAATTTAATCGAGAGTGTTCTTAGCTATGTTTGGAAAATGTGTGTTCATCGGTTTGGAAGCGGTCAGCTCTTTTATAGCGGTGCCAACAACATGGAAGTTGGAGGTTTCTTAAAATTTTAATTTGCTTGTTATTATTTTAAAGTAAAAACTGTACGAACTGCGAATCATTATATAGGTACTTCTTTCAGGTGGAGGAGTTTTTCTACTCGCTGATATTGAGACCCTACCCGAATACAATCTCGGTGCACAACAGAAAAATGTCGGATATTGAAATTCTGGCGGAATTCGATAATAAAACGTGTGACATACATTTTTCTAGATACTGAAGGGGTATAAATAAATATAAAATATTAAGACAAATCACACAGATTGAGCTAGCCCCAAAATAAATTCGAGACTTGTGTTATGGGATACTAACTCAACGATACTATATTTTATAACAAATACATATATAGATAAACATTCAAGACCCGGGCCAATTAGAAAAAGATCATTTTCCATCATGACCCGACCAGGGATCGAACCAGGGACCTCTCAGTTCAGAGGCAAGCACTTTACCACCGCGCCACCGAGGTATCAAAATTGTGTTTGCTATTTTTACTAATTTTTAGGTGTGTTCACCTGAGGTGGACCTTTAGGTACATAGGTCGTCTGCACAGGTCACTCTTATCTATTTAAACCGTAAAACAGCAGCGCTTGCATTGTTGACGACCTCCGTGGCCTAATGGTCACCATGCCGGACTGCTACACTGGAGGTCCCGGGTTCGATCCCCGGTTAGGTCAACGAAACACAATTTTGATACCTCGGTGGCGCAGTAGTAAAGTGCTTGCCTCTGAACCGAGAGGTCCCGGGTTCGATCCCCGGTCGGGTCATAATGGAAAATGATCTTTTTCTGATTGTCCCGGGTCTTGGATGTTTATCTTTATATGTATTTGTTATAAAATATAGTATCGTTGAGTTAGTATCCCATAACACAAGTCTCGAACTTACTTTGGGGCTAACTCAATCTGTGTGATTTGTATATATATTTATTTATTGTCGTGTTCCGGTTTGAAGGGTGAGAGAGGCGGAGTGAATACAGGGTGCTGTGGTAAAAGATCCTAGGGCACAAAAACGGCAACGCGCCTGGAATTTCCATTAAAAGTAGCGCTCATTACGAGCTATACCTATGAAAAAAAACCAGTAGTTACCGATCTGCATGTGTCACGAACGCGGAACCAATGGAAAGTGCAGGAAACACGCCACACGGATGCGCAAGCGCCGCGCCGCCGGCGGAACGACTACGCTTCTTTGTGAATAGCGTTTTGTTTGCAAGAACAGTGAAATTGATATCACTCTCGATAACACGTAGTTTTTGTCTTTCTTGTGTTATGGCTCCATGTTTCTCCAAAACGATGATTCTGTCAACGTCACGGTTGAGCATAGTACGATATAGTAAAAAGAATAATAATAATAATACTTACCTACACAACATCAAAATTCTCCAAAGGGCCTCTACGTGTTGGATCCATATCCCCACGCAAGCCTCTCAAAGGACCGGACTTAGTGCCGTGAATCCCAAAAGGAGATACAAATAATAATACTTAAATGGTACCTATAATATTGACGACCTCGGTGGCGCACTGGTAAAGTTCTTGCCTCTAAACCGAGAGGTCCCGGGTTCGATCCCCGGTCGGGTCATGATGGAAAATGATCTTTTTCTGATTGGCCCGGGTCTTGGATGTTTATCTGTATGTGTATTTGTTATAACATATAGTATTGTTGAGTTAGTATCCCATAACACAAGTCTAGAACTTACTTTGGGGCTAGCTCAATCTGTGTGATTTGTCCTAATATGTTTATTTATTTAATATCAATACTAATACGGTTTGCAGTGGGACGTTCAGTGTGTGTCCTACAATATAATTATAATATCCTAATAATATAAATGCGAAAGTTTGTGAGGATATGTGTATATCCTAATAATATAATTATATTGTAATTATTATTATATTGTAGGCAGATTTTGCGTGAAAGAGAAACAAACATACATACACATGTATGTTTGTTACTCTGTCACGCAAAATCTACTGGTATGGTTGTTATGAAATTTGGTACACGGGTAAATTACAACCTGGAACAACACATAGGGTACCTTTTATCCCGAAATTCTCACGGGAGCGAAGCCCCGGGACGAAGTTAGTTATACATATATGCGTAACGTTATAATGTTAACAAATGTTAACTTGAAAGACAGACGTTCGACCGACATTTTATAATTTTTTAAATTTATAGCGAAAATTTACAACAGGAGATTATTACATCTACTGCTAATCCTTTACATCTGTGATCTGAGGAGTCATCGAGTGTGTTATTGCTAACACTGGTGTCAGATTTTATTCAAGTCGCCTAATGAAATGACATGACTTTTACAACTACTTATCGCCATCTAGTGGCAGGTAGTCGCATACACACTAGAGAACTAAACTGTCCACCGGTGTGCAGGTTTCCTCACGATGTTTTCCTTCACCGGAAGCAAGTGGTGATCTATGAAAATTACTATATGTATATGAGTCAGATTGGTATACAAACTCATATGAACCTGAGACCTTTCGATCCGCATATGTCTTAACCATTACACCACCACCGCTTCTTGAAGGTTTAGCGCGATTTTGCTGTTTACATCTCACCGTCGAGTCGATTCGCAGTGAGACGCAGCTAACCAATCACAGTGCGCCACTGTGACGCAACAACGACAATCACACAGCAATGTGTTTGTTTCGCTGCGTCTCACTGCGAATCGATTCGCTTGTGAGTAGTGTAATTCAAAGTGCAAACCCGCACGACACCCTCAGTATTACAAAACAGTAATGTTCTGTCAGAAATTTCTGTAAATTTTATTCATTTAGCGTAGGCAAAACCATAAACCATCTGTGTGTCCGTATGTTCCTGTGGTATGTGGTGCTCCACATACCACAGGAACTAATAATGTACGAGGAAAAGGCAGAAATGGAAAACGATAAATCTTTTGACATTATGAGCCGGGTGAATGTAGGTTATGTTTAACCTGCGACACAAAAAGAGGGGTGTTATATGTTTGCCCGCGAAGTGTGTCTGTCTGTGTACGTGGCACCGTGGCTCATCAATGGATGAACTGATTTTGTTGTGTGTTTGATGGCTAATTTTTCTGCGGTGGTTCTTAGATATATTTGATCAAAGTCGGTTCAGCCGTTCAAAATTTGTAGAGAAATTAATATTGAAAGTAGGGGAATTTTTTATTGTCTCACATTTAATTTATGTCGAAAATTAATATAGTACAGAACAAGTTGCTCCTAGCCGCATACTAGCGCCACTATCCCATTTTAAACAATTTATAAATAAATAAATATACCTGTTTTGATATACCTTTTGACTACGTACATTATGTACTTTTATATATTATTAGAAAAAAAACATTGTAAGAAACAATAATGGTAAGCCGATCTGACATGATAGGGACCAACACTGTTCAAATGAGTTTCTTTCGGCATTTATTTTCAGTAGTGGTCGTTCCGAAATGCCAGTAGTTTGTAGCTTGTGAGAAATAACTATAAATATAAAAATTGACGAGAAAAAGTGCCTGTGAAGGTCTAATTTCTGAATAAATGATTTGAATTTGAATATAATAAATATAAATATATTAGGACAAATCACACAGATTGAGCTAGCCCCAAAGTAAGTTCGAGACTTGTGTTATGGGATACTAACTCAACGATGCTATATTTTATAACAAATACATATATAGATAAATATCCAAGACCCGGGTCAATCAGAAAAAGATCAGTTTCCATCATGACCTGACCGGGGATCGAAAACGGGACCTCTCGGTTCAGAGGCAAGCACTTTACCACTGCGCCACCGAGGTCGTCAACGGAATAATATTTGGTAACAAATTAAACTTGCAAATAGAATACAAACCACAAACAATGTAACGAAAATAATCGTGAAATAAATTGTAGATATGGCCTCTGTCGCACTACACGTCATGGCAGGTTCGAAAATGATGATAATATTTGAATAGAGGAAGGCCTGAAACGAGATGGATGGATTATGTTTGTGAAGATATATTAGGATAAAGGGGATGGATGTTGGGACTTTTGAAAAGAACAGACATTTTGTGCCGACCCTAGATAGTGGAATAATGTTAGGCAGATGATGAGATGAAGTACATTCCGTATTGTTAGTTATCAACATATTTATAATAAGACAAGATAAGTCCAGCAACCGAATACAATACTGTCACAGAAGTGAACGAATGAACAAACGAAAAACGACAGTTCAAAACAGCACCACACCTATAAATGTAGTTGTAAAATATTTATTCCATAAGATGCATACATAGTTACTTCCACATTTGCATGCAAATGTTTTGTATATTTTCTTTTTTTTATATTTCTTTTGTATTTTAAGTAATTATGTTACATTAAACTTCAATGGTATGAAGGTGCGGAACCTTCTGGCACAAGCATACTCTTGCTTATAAGGAGCTTCCAACAAAAACCTATAGTTTTAGAAAACAGTTACCTACCTAATAAACTATTTTTATTTTTACAGCACACGTTTTCAAAACCTGCAAAATGTTATTATCGTTCTGTTGCGGTGCAATGCTATGAAAGCCTTAAATCTTTTTCATTGTTAGCGATGGCTTATTTCATTTTGCGGCCGGTTTAAATATAATTTAGTTCGTTTGTTCGCAGTCCGACTTTAAAAACAGTTTTTTATTCGCGAATGCAGCGGCAAAATTGACAAAAAATTTAAACGTAAAACAATAATTTGTCGCGTTGAATTTATGAGAGATTTGGTGTAGCTTTTTATTTTTTTATTCGCGCAAAGGATTTTCAAACTAAAAAAAAATATATTTTACCCTGGACTATTAGAATGCAACGTGAAATTAATGAACATATGTTCATTAATTTGCAATATATATTGCACATGAATAAAATCCCAGCGTCGAGTATTTAACGATACGTCGTGAAATAATTAACTTCATTGTGATCGTTAGTATACTTATATAAAATAAAAAACACTATATGATACATAAACCTAACAAACAAATCCATACTAATACTACCGCAAGTCTGTCTCTCTGTTCCGCTTTCACGGCTGTACCCCTTGATCGATTTTGATGAAACATGGTACGCACGTATTTAAAGACACCAGATCAAACAATTAGTTTTTCATATGTCTATCACAGGGGTGAAAGTTTGTATGGAAATATTCCGCTTTCACGACTAAACTGCTGGACTGATTTGGATGAAATTTGATACGCATGTAGTTCAAACATAAGCTACTTATATTTCAAAAATCAATCCCCAAAAGACTATCATCTTTTATGAAAATCGTGTTGCCAAGTCGAAATCGATGACTTTATCAATGCTATGACACAAAATAAATCACAAAAAATATCATTGTGCTGTCAGAAGTAACTATTCTACGCTGACGAAGTCGCGGGTAAACAGTTTAAATATTTCAATTTTAATATTTAATATACGTATTACGTAAAATTACCAAAGTATTATGAACAAGTAACAAAGAGGTATTCTTATATTCAGTACATATTTTGTGATAGCACGTTTGCGTGTGTGAATCACAGATTTTGTATTTCATACGTTGTTAGTCCGAAAATCCCGACTTTCATGTGTTTTTTCGCGTTTTACTGCAAAATTTTAATTAAGCACTGTCGCCATAAATATTGCAGTACAGTAGACAGCACATGCATCATCCCCAAATTCATTTATTGCCTCTATTACCGTGGCTTAAATACCCGGGCCGGGTAACTTGACAATTGGTCATCTGTACACACAAATTTTAAACTTTTCGCGTTACATAGTAGGGTAGTTGCATTTGTATAAAATAAAATGTATATATGCATTCATAATGAAAAACACGATAAACAAATATCACTTTAATTGATCAATTTTATTTATAGCAACATTAAGTATTCTCATCAAAGTAGTGTAGTGTTGTTCGCCACGAACTTGGACCTCGTGGACACAATGAATTTTTGATGAGTTTTTAGAAAATTGTGATTATTTCAAAAAGTATTTAACCAATTTTTATGATCCACGAACTTAAAAATTATATTGATATATCCTACATACCTTTTAAATTTCATCAAAATCAGACAAACGGTTCGAAAGTTATCGCGTTACAAGCTTACATACAAAAAATGTATTTTTGCCCCAAGTTGACTTGTAGACCTCGCACACTTCGCTCGCTCGGTCAATTAAAACGCTTTCTGATTCCAACATTTGTGACTTCACTTGCGCCCAATGTCATACAAGACCCATATGTAACTATCCTATTATATTGGGTAATTCTTAATGAAACGTCTAGAAAAGATAAAAGACGTGTTTATTTGTCATCATAATAAAATGTTTTTACAGGTCTGTTAACTAAATAAATAATTAAAGCCATTAATTTCAGACATAATAATGGGAAATTCGGGGTTTATTGTGTATCTTATGTATATGTAAGTGTTAAGTAGGTGGCCGTAGCTCCAACGTGACGGAAAGTCTACACCAAAAATCACCTCAAACTAATTCTACGTTTCGACGTGAATTAAGAACAAACACACATTTAAAATACAATAGTATGTATTTTATTTATTCAAATATGTCTAGTCCAATTCGACTGCATATAACCGGATACAACTGGATATAACCGGCTAACGAGCAGGGTAATCGAGTGGAAAATGCATTGGGTAACAAGCAGCGTTGCTGGCGGACGCCCAAGAATGCTTAACTTAGTTCGATTGTGTTTCAAACATGGGCTAGCGTATTCGCCATGGTGTATAGACAAAGAAAACTATAGACATCGTCTCGTAGACAGAGAAAGCTATAGACCGCGTCATATCTTCAATTTGGCTCATATATGAGAAGAAATGAGACCGATTCACTGTGACTGAGCGTTATCTTTAGTCCCTTATTACATTCCTAATCTGTATCTGTGACCTAATCCTTATAAATAACTAATATTATAAATGCGAATGTAAGTTTGTTATTTCTTCACGCTCTGTCTACTCAACCAATCTTCTTGAAATTTTGCATACATATAGTTTGAAGTACGGACAAGGACATAGGGTTTTCAGACCTTTCATTCCTGAAACATAACTGTTCCCGTGGGAAATCTCGCGGTCAAAGTCGCGGGGAAAAGCTAATATATGAATAAATATTTTTGAAGAGGCCTGGGGGCTTACCATCATCTCTTATTACGATGCAGTTCTGCATCGCAAATTCGTACCATCAAGTTAATTTTTTGTATGAATACGATTCATTTTTTAGGTTCCTAAATTGAACTCAGTTGCATTTGAATCGTTCCGTAAGATTTGATGGTAGACCTGCTGGAGTCCGCAAATTTAGATATAAACGTGTAACCAATATTTTTTGAACCACTTAGCCCCTAACGAATTCTGGGTTAAAATCTTTTCCCGCCAATTTCGTAACGAAGAGGAGAATACGGTAAATTAAACCGGTTTTATTATTTCGAAGAAAGCAATTTCTACCACAACAAAATATCTTTTATTCTATATCAGAAGAAATAAAAACAAATAGTTCCAATATCAAAACCGTTTATGAGAATTGCTGCCGTATCTGACAGTAGGTAGGTACCTAGCTACAATTTTACTGAACAATATTTTGAGAGCATTCGTTTCGTTCATTCATTTCGTTCGTTCTTGGCGGTGGTCCAGGATTTGTAAAACTGAATAGCAGCGGAGCTAAATGGAACAGATTGTTCCACCTTTTTTTCTAAAGAGGGTTGACGTTAGGCTGGTGGCCGGTCGCAAAAACGCTAGATTCGGCTCTGCGTTGTCTGTCAGTCAGCTAAGGAAGAGTTTTATACATATAACTAGTTGTTCGCCACGTACATAGACCTCGCGAACAAAATATTTTTTTATGAGTTTTTACAAAATTGTGAATATTTCAAAAACCCACTTAACCGATTTTGATGCCCCACGAACATAAAAATTCCATTGACAGATCCTATATACATTTTAAATTTCATAAAAATCAGACCAACGGTTCGAAAGTTATCGCGCTACAAACAAATATAATGTATTTTTACCTCAAGTATTGTATATGTCGCTCGCTTCGCATGCTCACATATTAATGTGTCCTGAAGGTTTTGTCTGTCTCTGTGCCAAATTTCAGCAAAATCGGCCCAATAGTTTTTGAGATATTCTTTACAAAGTTATCGCGTTACAAACACATACATACATACAAAAAATGTATTTTTGCCCCAAGTAGAATGTTAGAGCTCGCTCCCTTCGCTCGCTCAATTACTCATTTATTTTTATAGTAGGAGTTTACTTTTTTTTTTTATATAGGAGTGGCCAGTATAAGTCCCTCTCTGTTCCTTTTGGCGTACATCAACCCGTCCGCAGTAAAGACCACAGTTAATTGTATGTAGATCAATTTGTATGTTGACACAGGCCCAAGGGTATGTATTTATGCATAATTAGTTAGGTAACAGATAAACGGGTTACGCTTAGGTAAGCGTAAGTCGTTTGCATGTGGTTAACGCGCCTGTGTTGGTGGCGGTTAAGACACTCTCTCACAATAGTCGGTCATTGTATGGATGACCAAAAATTACCTTGAGCTTCCGTGCTTCGGAACGCACGTAAAGCCTGTTGTATTTGCAGTCGTTAATACGCGCCGATCCGCAATGGACCAGCTAAGGATAATGGATAAGGAGTATAAGCCACCTTATACTCCTTATCCATTCATAAGGTGCTCCAGCAACGGTGACGTTAAAATGGCTATTGATGATGATAAACGACAATAAATTTCGGTAATACTCATATATTGCACATGATAATATCGTGGCTATACGAATACTGTTAGTCTGCAATGCATTCAAATTAGGGCAGTAACTCACTGTACATCAGACGTCACCCGTATATCCGGACGTATCCGGCTGTACCCGGTTTTATCCGGATCCCGAGCGAGATTGATGTGTGCACAAGTGCGGTGTTGCTGCATTTGTTGTTTTGAACTCCCATTTTTAAAATGCGGGAAAACATATATGACGACCTCGGTGGCGCAGTAATAAAGCTCTTGCCACTGAACCGAGAGGTCCCGGGTTCGATCTCCGGTCGGGTCATGATGGAAAATGATCTTTTTCTGATTGGCCTGGGTCTTGGATGTTTATCTATATATGTATTTGTTATAAAATATAGTATCCTTGAGTTAGTATCCCATAACACAAGTCTCGAACTTACTTTGGGGCTAGCACAATCTGTGTGATTTGTCCTAATATATTATTTATTTATTATATACATAATTCTGTAAAATTTATCTCTTCATTTTAGTTTAGGTATGTGAGAATATTTTTACAAACTTTTATATTATACATGTCCCGTCTGTCTGTAATCAAATGTTGCAATTTAAATATAATCTACTTCTGCTTATCCTACAAAGTTGTTCCGCAATGCTTCATATGTATTATTTTAATAGGCATGGCGTTGTAACGCCACGAAATATCACCTCTTTAGTCATATCGCGTGCGCGCTGGCATGATTTTTATTTCTTTCATTCTGAATTCAAAATTTTAAATTATTGTTCCACTCGATATTTTGAAATCACATTTTGACTCATTCATTACCATAACGATATCGGCACGTACCACACGTACGCTGTAATAATAATAAAATATATATATAATAAAATATCTTAAATTATTTATAGACCCTTGAAGGGTAAGTGCTTTAATATGTTTCGGAAAAGTGTTCTAAATTTTACAGTGATTTAGTTGTAGTACTATAGTTTATATTTTTTTATTTGCAGGTCTGTATTTTATTTATTAATTATATTATTATATAACTGTCTGCCTTTGCCTATTCCTACTCCAACCCTACCTAATATAATAATAGTATCAGAGAATTAAAATTTTGAAAATTTTCGACACAAATTTTGAAAACCAACACAGATTCACTAAGCAAATCTGCACAAAATAAAAAAAAATGCAAAACTGTAACATAACATCGAAATTTTTGACGGCAAAAAATCCTATCAAATAAATCTTCAGTGCATTGTGAATCGAACACGTGATGGATGGACGCGCCCTCAAAATCTATGGAGTGCTGGCGAATTGGATGCCACGTCCGCTTGGACAGATTGCAGTTGCATTTTTGAATATTTAACTATATAATATGTCGAGGTTCATAATAATTTTACTCGTTTCATTCAGCCAGGATTTTTTCTCATCAAAAACTGTATCAAATGCAAAATTCTTTATTCATTTAGGATGATATACATCACTTATTGACGTCAAAAAAACTACTTAAACTAAGTCTACTGCCGGCTTCCAAAGCGCAGGTGAAGAAGAAGCGGCGCAACAAACTTCACCGCAGCCTTTTCTCCAAGGACGTCAATTAACAAATATAGGTCTTATACATATATTAAAAGTTATGTATAAGACCTATATTTGTTAATTAACGTTGTATATATAAAATAAGACACTGAATGACTGACGTGACATATCACCGCACAGCCCAAATCGCTGAAACTTTAAATTTAGCACGTAGGTTCCTTATGTGGTCTAGGGGTGCACTATGAAAGGAGTTTCCAAATTCATCCTCTAAGGGGGTAAAAAGGGGGTTCAAAGTTTGTATGGAGAAACCAGATTAGTTAAATAGTCAAAATATTTCACTGAAGGGAAAATCACGCGGGCGAATCCGCGGGTAAAAAGCTAGTAAATCAATAAATAAATAATAATAATAATAAATAGATATATAGACAAATCACACAGATTGAGCTAGCCCCAAAGTAAATAATTATTAGTAATATAATCACAGCTAAACGCTAGGAAAATTTTAATCAAAGTTGGAATAGATATAAATTACCGATGTCTCACATCGACTACTGCGGGCGAAGCTGCGGGGAACAACTAGTTCACCACTAGTATTTTAAAAGCGGCAGGTTTAATAACCAGTGAATTTCGGCATGCCTTTACTGTATCGCCGTCCAGTATAATACTCGTAATCTCGGAGTTCGCTCAAAGTTGTGTTGGGAATAGAATTGAATATGGTCAGTACTACTACTACTACTCGTAATCTCGGAGTTCGCTTAAAGGTTGTGTTGGGAATTGCGAATATGGTCAGCATTTTCCAAGCTAGACAGAAAGCATTTTATGATGCAAATAAATAAATATATTAGGACAAATCACACAGATTGAGCTGGCCCCAAAGTAAGTTCGAGACTTGTGTTATGGGATACTAACTCAACGATACTATATTTTATAGCAAATACATATATAGATAAACATCCAAGACCCGGGCCAATCAGAAAAAGATCATTTTCCATCATGACCCGACCGGGGATCGAACCCGGGACCTCTCGGTTCAGAGGCAAGCACTTTACCACTTCGCCACCGAGGTCGTCGATGCAAGTGCATGAACAGCTAAACCTAGAACTATTGGCGACACAATGCTGCAGGATGCGACGCGACTTACTATTAAACAACCGCGATTCAGCTGTGCGTTTGTCCTGTGTGCTTACCATCATCTTTTAATGCGATTCAGTTCAGGACCTAAACTGATCTGCATCGCTAATTCGTACCATCAAGTTGATATAACGACCCATTATAGGTAGTGACCAAAACAATACGCCAATTCGATTTCATTCACTCATTTTGCATACAATTCCGTACCATGGTGTGCATTGAGAACGTAAACTGGATCGCTTGGCTGTCAAAATTGGCGATTCAAATAAAGTTACTATTTCAGATAGGTTTCCACGAAAGAATTCCCACAGACGTGGCGCTACTGTCGCTGAAAACAACGATGTGGTCTATCTGTTAGATAGTTCCTAATTTTGCCACGGAAACTCTTTCGTGGTACGGTTTTTATGTTCCGAATTTTGTATTTAGATGTTATGACAGACAAATTTTTAGTCTGCATAATATTGCATTTATTTCAATTTAAATATTTTATTTTATTGTGTTTTGTATTTACTATAGTCATGTAAATATATGTATATATATATATATATATATATATATATATATATATATATATATATATATGCGAAATTTCAAGACGATTGGTTGAGGGAAAAACGCGTGAAGAGATAAAAAATAAATAAACGAACTTACTTACGCATTTATAATATTAGTTGGGATTGGGATTGGAATAAACATTCTTATCTTGAAAGTGCGTTTAAAGCCACGAAAGGACGATATAGTGGGTAAGGAAGGATATAGTCTATCGCTTCTTATTTCTTTTCCCAAATCCCGCCAAAATATCTGGGAAACGTATAACCATTGAGCGAACGCGGCTGAATCTTAGTTTATGGTTTAATCATAGACGAGTTATGGTTAGTATCAGAGCGTGTTCTGTAAATTACTAGCTTTATAGTACAAAAATACCTCTAACAGAATAACCGTTTCATGACTATGTATGTGCATTACAAAAGAATAAATAACAGCCATAATTCTGTTTATTCTTATGTATACTATACTTTATATACTTATAATTAAACTGTGTTAGTGTGTATACGCGCAAAACGTATAACTACAGAATGGTTTTCACAGTTGAATAGCTGTGTTTCGATTCTGTAAGAAACGTCAAAAAACTCACGTCGAATTCCGCGCGGATTTGGCTATTTTGCATTCTGTAAAACTCACTCGAGCACTAGCGCTACACTTGCGGGTGCGTCGGCGAGTTGAACTAAACTCACTCCGGAATTTTGACAAATGTGTATGGGATGACGTGCAAATTTGCATTCTGTCCGCGCGGAATCCGACGTGAGTTTTTTGAAAGATCCACTAGCGCTGGCCAAGTGATTGCGGGGCGAGGTGGAACTCTGATCGTCTAACTTAAAATGGTTAATAATAAGTAATATTCATATAGGTTTCATCGCGATACGTTGTTTAGAACCCGAGATATTGACAATAATAAGTTATGAACAAAAAACGACGGCGTAATTTCGAGAAAAGCTAGTATATTATACAACAAATTCCTCTGCCGCGTCTGTCGTGCAAAAATTGTCAGACGTATTGTACAATTTTCACTAATATATATGTGATTCTCCAGGAAAGTGTAATTTAATATTGTTTTACCCAAGCGAGGCCGGGTCGGGCGGCTTGTAACTTATAACATTGGCACCATTTCATGGGTTAGCGGTTTGATCAGATATCAAAAATTAAAAGGGTATCCTAACCCAAGATTGTGAGGGCTTTGTGGCAAACCAGCCATAATAGCGTCCCTACGCTTTATCGGACGATCATCTCAATTCGACGGCTCTGGGTCTATCCCACTAATATATAAGTCTGTACCTATGATATTTTATACGCCTATCTCGTTTTTTTTATTCACTTACGATAATAAATATTACGTACGTATACGTATTGGTTTATTTCAATTTTGTGACACTTTAGAAGTGGCTTTTGTAACATTTTATTTGCGCTCCTTACACATTAAACCCCGCACAAAATCTCAGGGACAGGGTGACACAAAATCAGCGTTATTTCCAACAAAAGCAGAGACTTTCCCCTTTCACCTTGTTACAAAATGTAACTCACTAAAATAAATACCTAAAGGTAACGAATTGCAGGGACTGGCATTTTCGTAAATATAAGTATAAATATTATTTTTTTTTTTTATTTTAATCATTTGTTTTTATTAGTTTTAATTTATTTTAGTTGTATAATGTAAAAAAATTATATAGTTAGCTTGTTCTACTAAAATAAATATTATAAAGTAATTTTTTTATTATTTATTATTTCATTTATATGCCTTTCTCTCTCCCTTACAATTCCAAATTCTTTATTCAACTTATGATGATATACATCACTTATTGACGTCAAAAATTTCCTTGAAACTAAGTCTACTGCCGACGCCCAAAGCAAAGGCGAGGAAGCGGCGCAACAAACTTCACCGCAGACTTTTCTCCGTGGACGTCAATCTCTCATTGTGACCAACGATGTGGCGCTGAAATTACCTGTTCTCGTACATTTCCTCCGATGAGAGTTTCCGCAGATATCCAAGAGAAATTCTTAACGGTTTCACGGGAACGACTTGAAGAAAATTCCCAAAAATTTCTGAGAATATTAAAATTTCCTGATGGTTTCAGTGTACTCGCGAAATTTTCGCTATTTAAGTCCTAAGAATTATCTTGAAATGTCGGAAAATCGGCTGCGGATGATGATTTATTTACTACCACCTGTCTGATGTTAACCCTCTTTGGGAATGTTATTATTGCATTTCATAGTCAATTTCAAAATAAAACGTCACAGTCCATTTTTTTAAATTATTATATTAATTATTATTATTATTAAATATTTTTTAAATTATTATTATTATTTAGTGTCTCTCAACGCTACAAATTACTTTCGGAACGACCACTCCTGAGTAGCCTCTATTCTCTAATCATACCTTAAACTTGAATTACGAATAAAAATAGACATATAGGTACATAACAAGTTAATACATAACAAGTTAAATAAAAAATAAATAAAAATAAATATATTAGGACAAATCACACAGATTGAGCTAGCCCCAAAGTAAGTTCACTTGTGTTATGGGATACTAACTCAACGATACTATATTTTATAACATATACATATATAGATAAACATCCAAGACCCGGGCCAATCAGAAAAAGATCATTTTCCATCATGACCCGACCGGAGATTGAACCTGGGACCTTTCGGTTCAGAGGCAAGCTCGTTACCACTTCTCCACCGAGGTCGTAAAACTTGTAAAATATCCGCAACTATGTAATATTAGCCAAATTTTCATTTCCCGACCGTTTCCGTCAGTGAAATATTGCTAGTTGGACTGTAACATGAGAAATAAGTGTGTCAATTCGGGGAAGGTCAAGAGATTTCTCAATTTCCGGCAAAAAGTTTGGGCCCAATGAAGTTCGGGCGATGTTCCCTCCCATCGGCGTTGGCGAGGCAGCTGGTCTCAGAGGTAAAGGTTTATGTCTACTGTATGCTACGATTTGTCTGTTTTATTTTAAACTAGCTCGTTCCGGCTTCGTTCAGGTGAAACCATAATAAATTATATTGTATACACCTAATCCTTCCTCTGGAATCACACTATCAGTTGGTGAAAACCGCACGAAAATTCATATAGTAGTAGTTTTTGAGTTTACAGACAGACGCGGCAGTTGAATTTGTTTTATAATATGCAATGATTGTAAAGTATAGTATACGGGATAGTATCGTTTGTTGGCAAAATATAAAACACAAGCTCTTGCTCGCGGCTTCGCCCGCGTGAGTTTATCAATTTGTATCTGCGAAAGCGGAACAGACGATATTCGTATAAAATTTCGCCCCACATTATAGTCATTTGGGGGTTCTTTTTAGGGGAAAAAAGTAGCCTATGTTTGAACGGGGGTCTCTAACTATAAGCACCCAAAATTTTATCGAAATTAGTCCAGTAGTTTAGCCGTGAAGACAGACAGACAGACTTTCGCATTTATAATATTAGTATGGATTGACAACACAAAGCAAAATAAAAATATGGTAAAGATATACATATATTTCATTCAATTCAATTATCCCAATGGTCCAGCACCCTTAGTGAGTATGACAAGATCTCATTTCAGCTTGGCAAAGCTTTCGCTAAAGCTTTTTATTATAATTTGTTCAATTAAATGAGCTAGGTACTTGGCTCTGATTTTATCCTGACTTATATTATAAATGCCGAAAAAAGTTTGTTACTTCATGATAATTTATGTACTCAACTAATCTTCTTGAAATTTTGTATACGTTTCAAGTACGAAGAAGATTTTTTCCGGGATGAAACGAAAGATACGAAGAAGATTTTATGCACATAGCACAGGAAGGACCTTTCATCCCGAAAAAATATCAAAATTATTATTACATACATTAATAAATAAACATAAATAAATAAATATATTAGGACAAATCACACAGATGCTCAATCTGTGTGATTTGTCCTAATCAGATGCTTTTATACTCTAATAAAATCTGACAACAATGTGAGCAATAACACACTCGATATGTGGAGGCTCGACGTGTGGTCAAGCCTCCTTGGGAATGCTGTAATTACCTATCAACTGCTTAGGCTGTGGATATCTCAGATATATCTTTTACTAGTCAAGCCTTTCAACCGTCCACCTCTTTCTTACATAATATATTTGGCGCCAAAATCATTTGAATCTTTTCATCCATAACTTATAGTCGGGGAGACACGACCCGCTTCAAAATGAGGTCTTAAGTACTTTAACGTCTATAACGGAATATATTGCTTTTGCTAGGCGGGGAGGCAACTCCATAACTTTTTACGGTCGACTTGCTAAAATAGGAAATTTCGCCATTTTTTTCTGACAAATTGCCGATATCATGAGTGTTTCGATTCTGTAAGAAACGTCAAAAAACTCACGTCGGATTCCGCGCGGATATGGCTAATTTGCATTCTGTAAAACTCACTCGAGCACTAGCGCTACACTTGCGGGTGCGTCGGCGAGTTGAACTAAACTCACTCCGGAATTTTGACACATATGTATGAGATGACGCGAAAATTTGCATTCTGTAAGAAAAACGTCAAAAAACTGACGGTGAGTTTTTTGAAAGATCCACTAGCGCTAGCCAAGTAAGTGATTGCGGGGCTGCGATAAATTTTAGGTTATATATTGACAGATTCATATTATTGTAAATTATCTTAACAACATCTATTATTTACGACGTTTTCACAATATACAGGGTGATTTCTTATACATTGGAATTATTGTATCAACACGCTCATGCTCAGTCCATGATTCTAAACAACTTTTCGTATGAAGGCAACCTTGAAATCGCTAAAAAACAATCACACAAGTTAGGTGGTGTTCAATTTTGTATAGAACAGTTGATTTTTTTTTTTTCGCGATTTAAAACTAAAAGTTGGTCAGAATCATGGGCCGAGGCATTTAGACAAAATATTGCCAATGTATTAAAAGTCACCCTGTATTCTTCATAGTCGTATTGCTGAGGGTCGTGGTTATTACGTGGAATGAAACACACACAACAACTTTCTTGGCACCTTGTTGTATACATATAATAGAACTGTAACCGCGCTATGTCTGTACATAGGAGATATTAAAAAAAAATAATTATTGGGTTCCTTTATGGGACAAATCGAAGCCAAAACATTTTTTTGTAGGTTTATCTGTCTGAATGTTTGTTCGCGCGTCACGCAAAAAGTACTAAATGGAATTTGATTTAGTTTTATAGCTGTATAGCAAATGGTCTAACTTAAAATCTGGTATAGATTACATCGCGATACGTTGCTTAGAAACCGAGATATTGGCAATAATAAGTTATGTAGAAGTAAACGCGGACGAAATAAAATTTATCAATGAACATAATATTTCATTACCGTGTTTCATTGTGTGAATACATTTATATACATTTTATTTTACACTCTTCTTCTTCATAGTCGTATTGTATTCCTCATGGCTGAGGGTCGTGGTCATTACGTGGAATGAAACACACACAACAACTTTCTTAGCATTATTAATGAAGTGGTTTGCCATTGCCTTCTCCATTTCACACACAAGTTAATAAGAATCAACCAGTGCGCAGGTTTCCTCACGATGTTTTCCTTCACCGGAAGCAAGTGGTGGGCGATGAAAACTACATACATGAGTCAGATTGGTATACAAACTCATGTGGCACGAGTAGGATTCGAACCTGGGACCCTTCGATCCACAGGCGGGCGTCTTAACCATTACACCACCACCGATTTTACACACAGGCAACTAATTCCTAATAGTTTATCACCTGCCCTAAAATCAATGACAGAAAAATCTTGCTAAAACTGGTGTTTTTGCAACACAATGCTCCATCACCGTTACGAACACAAAGAACCTAATATCCTTTGTGTATATTTGGAGGTGAAACGCTCTGAAACGTTACAATCAAACGTATTCATGTGCCAACCTGACGGATGACGGATATCCACAAAGACATTACGTGAAATCTACTTTCAGCCTGAACGGAGAAGGGTCTTATAAATGTTTTGTTGAAATATCTTATTTCTCGCATTTATTCCATTCAGCATAATCTCTATTTTTAACTCCTGACGCAAAAAGAAGGGTGTTATAAGTTTAACGTGTCTATCTTTGTATTTAGCTCTAGCTCCCAAACGGATGAACCGATTTTCGTTTAGTTTCTTTTTGTGCCTTGTAGATAATTTTATCCCGAGTGTTCTTAGTCATGTATCATGAAAATCGGTTCAGCCGATCCAAAGTTGTAGCGAAATGAATATTGAAAGTCGGGGCTTTTTTAATTTGTCTAACAAATAAACTTTTACATATAATAGTAGACATAAATTATTAAATAAATATCAAAGAAAAATAAGATAGACATAGACAGATAGACATATACGTTTAATACAGTTTTATTATTTACACACACACACTTTTTTATATATACGATAATAAATAATAAATAAATATCACACAGATTGAGATAGCCCGAAAGTAAGTTCGAGACTTGTGTTATGGGATACTAACTCAACGATACTATATTTAATAACAAATACATAATATAGATAAACATCCAAGACCCGGGCCAATCAGAAAAAGATCGTTTTAAATGATGACCCGACCGGGGATCGAACCCGGGACCTATCGGTTCAGTGGAGTTCAAGAACCATACCACTGCGCCACCGAGGTCGCCAAAGTTGATCATAATGATGCATCCAAACTAAACATGATTGATGATCTGTAAAAATATTTTTTTCTAAATCTATCATTATTTCATTACAGACAAGAAATGAAATATACTATTTTTAGGCGAACGATAAGGAATATATATTAAATGAAATGTCACGAAATATCCTCCAGGCGTAGGCCAAAACCAAACATTATTTCCCCTGGGTTATGATCTGACTTCGGAAAAACATTCACATAATTTCTCGCGCAATTCATTCATTCATTTAGAGTGCGACATTGCCAAAACTTATATCGATTTTATTCAAATCGCTTAAAGGTGTCTGACATGACGTTACTACTACCTACCGCCATTTAAAAAGAAATATAAACACTAATTAACCAACTGTCCAGCAATTTGCGGCTTTCTTAAAGACTGGGATACAAACTCTAGGTGGCACTAGTAGGATTTGAACTTGGGACCTTTCGAGATCCACAGGCGGACTTAACCATTGCGCCACCACCACTTCAATAATTAAATAATATATAATCTATATACATATAAAACTCTTGTGTTACTGACTGACTGACTGACTGACAGACAACGCACAGCCGAAACTACTGGGCGTAGAAAGCTGAAATTTGGTGTGTAGGTTCCTAGCACAGTGTAGGGGAGCACTAAGAAGGGATTTCCTGAAATTCCCACAGGAAACGCTAGTAATTAAATAAAGTCACTTAATAATAATTAGGTACCTAGGTACCTATTTATGTAAGTATATATATTCTTGAAAGTGTCCCATTTACCCAATAAGCCTTGAAATTTCCTTATTTAAATAAAGGCGCTACATTCAGCCGAATATATTTCACTGACACGACTGCAGAATGTACTGAAATCACAAAATAACCAAAATATAGAAAGTAATCGGCCAAGAGCGAGCCGGACACGCGCACTAAGGGTCCCGTACCAACATCTATTAAAACGACAAAAAAAAAACAAGTTTATTTTATGATGGCCTTAAATACTTTACAGATGATTGAAGATTTCAACAATTTAACGGTCATGATTGACTATGAGATGAGATACAGCCTAGTGACAGACGAACGGACAGCGAGTTTTAAAAATAGGGTGCCAATTTTTTTAAATTCCAAAATTAAGCCCATATTTCGAGTCAACATGATGAAAATTAATAAATAAATAAATAATATTAGGACAAATCACACAGATTGAGCTAGCCCCAGAGTAAGTTCGAGACTTGTGTTATGAGATACTAACTCAACGATACTATACTTTATAACAAATACATATATAGATAAACATCCAAGACCCGGGCCAATCAGAAAAAGATCATTGTCCATCATGACCCGACCGGGGATCGAACCCGGGACCTCTCGGTTCGGAGGCAAGCACTTTACCACTGCGCCACCGAGGTCGTAAACAATTCAACTTTATACAAACTCAAACGTTTAAAAATATATATTTGTAATGTTAAACTTAGGCATTTCATTATTAATTACTTGAAAATGATATTAAACGTGCACGTACACGCGTTTAATACGTTTTATGTAAACCTAAGTCCTTGTAATATCATAAATTCGAAAGTTTGTGAGGATGTATGTATGTGTGTATGTTTGTTACTCTTTCACGCAAAATCTAGTGGATGGATTTTTATGAGATTTAGTACACGAGTAGAATAAAAAACTGGATCACACATATGGTACTTTTATCGCAAAATTCCCATGGAAGGAAAGCCCCGGGGCGCAGCTAGTTAATACATATTTCGGCTACTTGTGATTTTTTTCTGTGCTATCACTATTTTGTACACCCACTAATGTAACTTGAAACTCGAATGTTTTCATGCAAATTAACCTTCCTAAGTCTGGGTTATATTTTCTGGACCTTTTCAATTTAAATTTATATCTCTTTTGTGTTGTTTTATCATTTTGAACATTTCCTTTGAAGTTTAGACAATGTGGAATGTCCGTCACACATTCATTTGTTTTGAAGGAGTGAATAAAATCTTATAAAATTATTAGGGAATTAGGTCGCAGGGTATTAGAAAGGCTAAAAGATAGATAGATAGGCGTTCGATATCGTATCTGTCTTAAAGAATCCATCGCCATACAGCGCGGCACAGCAGCCAGTATAACGGGAACTGTTGAGTTGAGCCAGGTATGATGCTGGGTCCGGGAGCGGGCCAGGTGCAGGTCGCTGCAAATTAGGCTTGCTCCCAGGGAAATGAGGGCGGTCAGGCAGCTGGCCGTGGACAGATTGCTCGAGCGATGGAAAGTTGAGCTGGAAAACTCCCCATATGGCGTGAGAACCATAGGGGCGCTCCTCCCATCGCTCGTAGACTGGGTTGGAAGAGGACACGGTCAGGACGCTTGGCGAGGCAGAACCGGGGGGCGTCGTGGTGAAATGTCCGCGATCCCATGGCGCCCCCATCAACGGTCGGATGGAAAACGCCGGAGGAGGTTTTAGTGGGTAGTCTGGGCCGGCAGCGGCCTGGGAGCCCCACACTCCGGGGGAGATTTATCTTCCCCTGGGTCGCCCGTAAATGGGATTCCTCCTGCGAGAACAAAAAAAACAAAAAAAAAAGGTATGATGCTGGGTAGGCCTGATAGATTAATAAAATATTTGACGAAGCTTGCTGCGAATTCTTCTATTATATATACGTTGACGACCTCGGTGGCGCAATGGTAAAGTTCTTTCCACTGAACCGAGAGGTAACGGGTTCGATCCCCGGTCGGGTCATGATGGAAATTGATCTTTTTCTGATTGGCCCGGGTCTTGGATGTTTATCTATATATGTATTTGTTATAAAATATAGTATCGTTGTGTTAGTATCCCATAACACAAGTCTCAAACTTACTTTGGGGCCAGCTCAATCTGTGTGATTTGTCCTAATATATTTATTTATATACCTTGACGAAGCATGTGGCGGATGTATTTCTGTACGCTTTTTGACGAAGCATGTTGCATGTTAAAATATCTATATATCGCGTATTCTACTAATTTTAACTCCTTACAGAGAAGAGCCGTGCGAATTGTTTTCGACCCCAAGGCTGCAGACGATATCGAGCCCTTGCAAGTGAGAAGAAACCTTGTCTCCTTGTGTGTGTATGTCGTAAAACCTATGCATAATAACATCTACCAGACTAAATCTAACGGATCCTCTCAGGTTGACCTAGATTTAAAAGCATTAAGCCAAATCTGGTATTAGCTTCAGTCGTAATAGAATACGGCATAGGAGTTCGGTTCAGCGACGCGGGAAATTTATATAGTCCTGGGGGAGAGGAGGGGAAAATACTTGAAGTTTGTTCAAGACAAAAATAAGTCATTTTATATCTCTTGGCCTACATAACACGTGGGGTACAAGATACCGGGATACGCGGCGTCACAGCCCATGTATGTATATCAAGCATGTCGCGACGTAACATTACACGCAAAATCTACTGGACGGTGTTATGAATTTTAGTGCATTGGTAGAATATAACCTGGAATAACACATAGGGTACTTCTTATTCCGAAATTCCCACGGGAGCGAAACACCGGAGCGCAGCTAGTGAACCTATAAATAAATAAATATACTAGAGAAGTAAGTGGCATAGCTTGCTCATAAGAAACGGATTTCCCATGACAAGACTCGATATAATCAAGTATGTTGCTATTCTCAAACTATTCTCAATTGCTATTATACCTACAAGAAATAAATAAATAAATATATATTAGGACAAATCACACAGATTGAGCTAGCCCCAACGTAAGTTCGAGACTTGTGTTATGGGATACTAACTCAACGATACTATATTTTATAACAAATACATATATAGATAAACATCCAGAAAGAAAGAAAAAACGTTTATTTGCTCAAAAATATTAGTACATACAGCACAGTACAAATAAAAACAAATGTAATGCTTGAGACAAAACGGTCTCCGCTCAGCATATGCCGTGAGCCACGGCGCTGGTTTTCCGCGGATGCCATAAACAAAACAAACAAAAAAAAAAGTTTAAAATAAAAATAAATATAAATAAATGTTGGTGTATATTGAATTATGCTCTCTGTTGCAATAAGTATGTATGCAGTTATAAATGTATGTATGTACAATTACATTCATTTCCTTCTTCCGAGAGACATGACAACCGCATTGCACGCGGTTCAGTTCCGTGGCGTTTTAGGGTACTTTTATTTCTTTATTTTTATTATTTTACAAGCTTTTGCCCGCGGCTTCGCCCGCGATTATTAACTGCGTCCGCTCATAAGTTATTTCTGTTAATCTCGGGTCCTAATCAACGTAATTTTGTGAGACTAATAGAAGCCTATTAAGATTTTTTTAGAATTTTTGTCTATCTCTCTGTCTATACCTTTGTTCGCGCATTACGCAAAACCTAATGAATATAATTGATGCAGTTTTCACAGTCGTATAGCAGATGGTCTAACTCAAAATCTCGTATGGGTTTCATCGCGATACGTTGCTTAGTACCCGAGATATAGACAATAACATGTTATGAACGGACGCACGTAATAAACGCGTGCGAAGCCGCGGGCTCAAGCTAGTTTAAGAAAATTATGATTCCGAATTACATATTTAAAAAAAAAAATAGCTAAATATTACAGCGCAAGCCCAAAATTTCAGAACTATAAGCAAGAATTTACGTTAATTTGCCTCCATCAAACTTGTATTTAATTGCGGGTAAACAGAAACTTATGCTTTGAATCTATGATAAACAAGGTCACGAGGTAAGCTTGTGGTCCCTCTTAGAGTTTCTGTTCGTCAATCACTATTTAACTGGTAAACTAAAGAGTAATGTTAAGGTTACGTAGAAAGAGAGAGTATAGTCTCTCTCCCACATCTCAGTCCCAGTTTCTTCCTCAGCCGTTGAGCGTCGGAGCCAAGTTGCAATTGACAAGCTATTGTCCACGGTATAAATATAGACTATGTCATTCTCTATCTACAAAAACCTTCGCATCAATATTAGTAGTTAACTATAATGGTAGGTGAAGTTTGAATTATTTTCGTCCCCTTCCAAATATCCCCTAGATTTTACAATTTATCTATCGAATAAATATGTTTTATATCACTTATGTAAGTGGGTTACATATTTTATTCTACGATTATACAATTTTCTATGTTAATTAAAGTTAACTTAATTTCGTTTGGTTTTATTCAATTTTATGTTTTTGCCAAATAGGAATCGATAATTATATTTAGGGATTAAAAAATGGTATTATGGTATGTAATTCATATACTTATTGGCATAGATAATTGATTTGTTTTCTCCGGTACGGAATAGATACTAATTCTATGGCTTTCTCTAAACAATTTTAAATTTAGAACGAAGAATTTTCCGTGGTACGTTCGCATCTTCAAAGAACAAATTAAAATTTGTTCGAATGCTTTTTTACTTTTTTTACAACCTTATTTATTTAATTTTTACAATTTTTACGGCAAATGAAGGGATATTTTCTTACCCGTATTAAATAAATACACTGAATATGTACTGAAATATTAATATTAGATTAGTTTATTATTTGTTTTTATTGTAAAACAATTTAAATTGTTCTTTCTTTTTGCGATCAGATTTTATAGTGTTCGTAATTATGTAAAATCATATTTTAAACATAAAGTAACTATATATCAAACAGGCCGAAATAAAAATATACTAGTAATATGTATGAACTTTCCATTTTCCGTAATATAATTTATTACATCGTAATAGAAACAGACAATAAAGAGAAAATTGTTTTCACCCAACTGCGTATCAAGAAAACAATGGCTGGCAATGCCGTCAAAAAAATTAAAAAAAAAAAGAAAAGTAAACTCACCGACGACGAGCAACGCCACGAAAAAAATGGCCAGTAATACGTTGTATTTCAACATTCTTCCAATCACAATGCACTATTTAAAAATCGAATGACATTTTCGCGGGAAACGCGAGCGGTCCCGTCGCGAGGCGGTCGCTGTCTGGGCTGGATCCCCCCTCAGCCTGGGAAAAAGGGAAGGGGATGATTGTAAAATGCTATGGCCGTCCATTGCTCATTTTTTTCAGGTATTAAAGGATAGCTTGAATTGAAATAAGCAATGTATGTCAATTGCTAGGGTGCTATGTAGCGAACGCTTGTGTCAGATGACCAAGGGAAGTATTAAAAAAGTATTCGTGTTCAGAATTCTCACACCTCATAATAGGATAATGTTATGTTTTATTAATGACTTTTATATATTTTTTTGTGATTTCTTTTAAAACATTACTTTCTTATTCATATGATTTAGGACCAATAAATGTCTTACGAGGCGACTAAGGGACGCAAAGAATAGCATTTCCAAGGAGAGTTGACATCCGGTAGCGGCTTAAAAAAAAAAATCAACAGCTTAATCCTCAAAATTTTAAGGTTATTTTAACGCTGATCGGCTTCACGACGTCACAGCCCCGAACGCAACAGAGACTATGCGAAAATGACTGATAAGAATACGATTTTAAATTAATTTACAAAAAAACAATGAAAAATACGTTTGGTATAAACTCGTTGTTTTGTTGTACAATTATGTTGTTAAATTTACATAATTACAATATTTTCTTCAATTAGAAGTACGTAAAAGTACAGTCAACAGCACATCAAGTTACCCTACATGAACTTCTATGGCTATAGCGGCGAGTTTGCAATGAATGTGGGTAAGTAGGTTTACTGTACCAAGTACGGTACATTACTTTATTTAAAAAGTTAATTCAAAGCAGAGAATTATTCTAGGAATTTAAATGTCAACAAGTATTTGATAATCGATGTCATTGAAGAAAAGGCTGCGGTGAAGTTTGTTGCGCCGCTTCCTCTTCACCTGCGCTTTGGAAGTCGGCGGTAGACTTGGTTTTAAGTAATTTTTGACGTCAATTAAGTGATGTATGTTATATTATATCCAGAGTACACTTAAAATAAATTTAAATTATTTATTATTATTATTTATATTCTACACAACTATTTGTACAGGTTGCGTAGAAAGCTGAAATTTGGTGTGTATCCTGTGATCCTAGCACAGTGTAGGGGAGCACTAAGAAGGGATTTCCTGAAATTCCCGCGGGAAACAGATTTTTACTCATACATACGAAGTTGTGGGCAAAAGCTAGTAGAATATATGAGCAATTAATTATTTATATTGTAACTTGTGACATAAACTGCAACCCTTGCAAATTCACACAGAACACTACTATCAATGTTCTGGAATTTCATCATAGTTTTTAGAGATTTAATGAGCAAAGCTCTAGCGGTAACTTTGTACGATCAAAAAGTTTAATTAGGTAGGTACTGTTAACTGTGCGGCTGGTTATGGCAGTTTAGATTTTACGCCTGAAAATAAAATGTATACTGATATTTGTTTGTAATATCTTTTTGGAGTTCCATAGCCAAATGGCTCTCTTATAGTTTCGTCATGTCTGTCTGTCTGTCTGTCAACACTCATTTTATTCAAAGACTTGTGTAGTATAAGGTTGAAATTTGATAGATATATAGATATATCAAACTAGATATTGCCCGGAGCTTCGCTCCCGTGGGATTTTGAGAAAAAATATAGCTTATAGCAATATACCTTTCTAATGCTGGAAGAATTTTTGAAATCGGTTCAGTAGTTTCGGAGATTACCCGCCTCAAAACATCACAAAGTCTCAAACTCACAAACGCTTACCTCTTTATAATAATGGTATAGATTTAGTTGATAGTTGTATGTAATGAAAAGGTACAAAATTGTGATTTTGAAAATTATATTTAATTGAGTTAGCACTCCACATATGTACCTAAAAATGAAAAAAAAAAAATTTTAGACATCATAGCATTGTGTGGTATTATTGGATATCTAAGAAATATATATATATATATATATATATATATATATATATATATATATATTTCACAATCATAACCTGTTTTGATACCTTTTGACTATGTACATTATGTACTTTTATATATTATTAGAAAAAAAATTGTAAGAAACAATAATGGTAAGCCGATCTGGCATGATAGGGACCAACACTGTTCAAATGAGTTTCTTTCGGCATTTCTTCTCAGCAGTGGTCGTTCCGAAATGCCAGTAGTTTGTAGTTTGTGAGAAATAACTATAAATATAAAAATTGACGAGAAAAAGTGCCTGTGAAGGTCTAATTTCTGAATAAATGATTTGAATTTGAATTTGAATTTGGAGAGACGCTATAGAATGCCCGATTTCGTTGCTGCGAAAGGAACTTCCGCATGGCCATGATCAGCCCTGGCCCACTTGGAAGTGCCTCAACAGATTACGCACTCAAATAGGCCGGTGGCTATCTGTGTGACAATCTGGCTAGGTGGGGTATGCTTGACCAGTCTCAGAACATGCGCTTCTCCACGCAATTGATGGCTCATCTCCTCGCCTGTCCCGAGTGTCCAGTCCACATACCTTTACTCAGGCCGACTTGATCGCAGCTTCCGATGAAGCCATCGAAGTGGCTCGGTTCTGGCAAGAATATATTTAGGTAGCACCCAAAAAGCGTTTGAACCTTGAGAACCACTCTATCTATCAAAAAAACCCGCATCGAAATCCTTTGCGTAGTTATAAAGATCTAAACATACGTACAGACAGCGGGAAGCGACATAGTTTTTTAATTGTAGCGATGACCCTCGAATCAAATAAAGGTAACCGCGGGCGCAGTTGCGGACGAATGTGGGTTATAATCAAATTCCGATAGATGCATAGCGGCGATACAAAATGTATCGGAGCTGCTCCCGGCCGATTACGTCGAGTTAGATGCACACATCGACTTGTCGGCCATTCCAACGTTGTATCGAAACATGAAAGTATAGTTTTAGGACAAGACGTTAAAAACTAATTCTTCTTCATTGTTATCGAGTGGGTTTGTATTGCTAACACTGGTGTCAGATTTTATTCCAGTTGCGTAAAGGCATCTGACTTTACTTTGACGACTGCCAGCCGATATCTTGTGGCAAGTAATCGCACTAGTGAACAGAACTGTGCACCAATGTGCAGGTTTCCTCATGGTCATGTGTAGGTTTCTTCATGTTTTTGATGAAATATGTGAGTCAGATTAGTACACAAACTCGTATGGCATGAGTAGGATCCTGGATCCTGGGACCTTTCAATTGACCTGGGACTTTTCGGAGCTGTCGGTCTCAATCACTGCACCACCGCCGCTTCTTCACCGATTAACTCTTCGATAGTGGAGATAATAACAACAATTGACCAACAATAGATCGCGTCAGAATAATTGCGCGGGAATTGATAGGTTAAAACTTTTTTTCTTTAAATGTCAATGACTTTTTGTATTATCGTCAGAGATATCTTCTTAAAATATAAAATTGATACACATACAAAAATCCATTATTACTTATAGCGCACTCGAAATGATTATGGTCATTAAAAATGCAAAATTTATGACAAAAAGTAAAACAGACAATGTTTTCTTACTTTGTTTATTTTAGGGCGGGAGATATCCCGCTACAAAATAGAATGGCCATATATGTACACACCTTGGCCACATATATACTATATCTAAATTAAATTGCCATATCAATTTAATTCTAATACCTAAATCCATCTGCACGGCTTGACAGTGTAGTTTACGATACAGACGCTCGATTGCCTTCCCCAATTGCAATGCGGCTATCTGCATTCACATGTGCTGGTAGGTAAATATGTGAACAACGTACAGTACAGACAGATAGACGTAAATTAGATTCCAAATAGTAACACAGCCTTGCAATTGGTTATTGAGTAGACAACATTGTTTAAATTAGATTTTTTCGGCATTTCTTTTCAGCAGTGTTCGTTCCGAAATGCCAGTTGTGTAGCGAAATCCTACTAATATTTTAAATGCGAAAGTATGTCTGTCTATCTATCAGTATATCTGTCCCGCTATCACGGCTAAACCACTGAATCGATTTAGATACAATTTGAAGACCGCCATCAAAACATTTTATTTTATTTTACATTTTATTTTATTTTATTTTTTTAATCAACAGTTTGTAAGACAAAATAATATGTATAATTTAAAGTTGTGCAAAATATCTGTAAAACCCTAGTTTCTGAACAAATACATACATTGCGTAGTTTACATGTCAGATTTATTTCCTTGAAAACCAGCGATGTACGTTGAATTCTCCACAGTTCGACGAATTGCTTGTCGTTACTCAATTGCCAGCATCAGCGTTCACAAACAGCCCTCTTTCATTGCATAATTCTAGAAAATTCCTATAGGTAGCAGCACTATGAGATTTAATTTCTTAACAATATATATAGTACTGGAAAATTTCTATAGATGGCGCTCAATAGGAAAAATCTGTATTTTATGGTACTTACTTTTTTCTAATGTCAAAAACAAAAAAATATATAACGAAGTCTGTGGCCTAATGGTCATCATGCCGGACTGGACTGGAGGTCCCGGGTTCGATCTCCGGTCAGGTCAGTATGGAAAATAGTATTTTTGAAATTTACCCGGGTCTTGGATGGTTATCTTTGTATAGATATATTTTTTATAAAATATATTATCGTTGAGTTAGTAAGAAACCCATAACCATAACTCAAGTCTGGAACTTACTTTGGGGCTAACTCAATCTGTGCGATTTGTCCCTATACTATTTACCAGCTGCGCCCCGGGACTTCACTCCCGTGGGAATTTGGGGTAAAAAGTACCCTATGTGTTATTCCAGGTTATATTCTACCCATAGATAAAATAAATAAGTTCTACTCGTGTAGGTACCAAATTTTATAAGAATCCGTCCAGTAGATTTGCGTGAAAGAGTAACAAATATACATACTCTCAAAATTTGGCATTCATAATATTAAATACGTTATTAGTAGGATTCCTAGTATAGACTTTAATAAGTCGTATCCAATTTTTATATAATAATTTCATTTTAGTTTTTGGTTTTTAAGAAATTATGAATTTATCGTTACAAAATAAATTTTGGTAGGTAGAACAAGAATTTCAAAGTTTGTTTAGTGAATTAAAAAAATAACAAAGATATTTTTTTAAATGACAATTTATTTTTTAATTTAATTCGTTTAGTTGAATGAATGAATGATTTTTATTCAGTTAAATATGGTTTATCACTGGTTGTTAGTGTATTAGTACGTACATATAGTTGAGACATAAAAACAATGTAACATAATTATGTACAATATGTTTCAAAATACGATGAAATTAATTCAAAAAGTGTGATAATAATTGTTATATTGCATGATATTTTTGTTATATTTAGGAGAGATATTAAATTGTTCAAAAATGTAATAATTAAGACTCGTAAAGTCAAATAGTAAAACATACACTCATGTTTTACAGTCAATTAGTAATGGCATAAAATGTATTGAACGCATAATAATGAAGGGAAGGGCTTCGTCCAGCAGTGAGACACAACCACAGGCTGGAAGACAAAAATATATAGGTAATTTTGCATACGGTTAGGTTAGGTTATCCCCTAGAGATTATGTATATTGAACAGACTAATAGATCCCTTATAGGATCTGTATTATGTCGGCTACACACTATTGGAACACGCCGAATTGGACAGTTTCCGACGTGAATGCGTGAACATTGCCAACGATCGGTGAACTGTTTGGCGATAATTTATAGCTGGAATTTCCGATTTATAGGCCGGAATAGGCAGCCCTCGAGATATAGGTGTGCAAATGTGTCTATACAACAGGATAATACGGATTGTCCAGTAACAGACAGTTGTTGTCCTTGGCAGACATGAGGATGTACCCGTCCTCCCCCCAGGTCTCGCCCCAGGAGTTCCTCACGATCCAGTAGGGCTCACCGTCACGCGATCCGTAGCCGACCACGGCCACTGCATGGTTCAGAAGTTCCCCTTCGCTAAAATTTTAACAGGCTGTTTTTAACAGGATCCTTTATCAACTTTTCTTTTCACTTTAATTTTTTCAATCAACTTGATGTATGCACGCGTAAATCGAGTTGTCACAGTTGTTTTTATGCTTCTATTCTATCAACACTCAGGAAGCTTGCAAAACTCAGTCCGAAGAGAAACAGAATACACAAGATTTCTTACCAAGCCATGTCATAAAACACTCCGCTAGAATACAAAGTCATATCAGCACTGGCGTGTATGGAGACCTCTACTGATCCATATGTGTACACCGCATATTTGAGAGCGTTGACGCTATGTGGTGTCACCTGGGTGAAGCCACGGATGTGATGGGTCACCGTCATGTTGTTTATGTGACAGAAACCGTCCTAAAATAACATCAGCATCATTATTTTCAGCCTACATCCACCCACTGCTGGGTATGTAAGTCTCCGTTCTTTCGCGCCACTTTTTACAGTCAGTTTCATAGCTCTAACGTCAATGTCAATTGAGAAGATATGATTGTAAATGGTGCGAAAGAAATAAAAGAACAAAAAATGGCTGAAATTATAGTAGATTAGCTGATGCCTGCGACTTCGTACGCGTGGCCTAACAATTTGTGGTAAGGAGTCGAAAATATTAGAGAAATTTTACAGTACAGACAAAACGTTATAATACCTATATATACATTAGATGCTAAAAAACGTTTATTAACACGTCATTTGTATATTTCCTATAGTTTTGCTGGAACATTATGACTCTTCTTCAGATGTTCCAGATCTTCGACTTTTATACTTCAACAGGAAATGCTCATCAGACTGAACAACTTTTGTTAAGGCGTTATTTCTATATTTCCTATAGTTTAGCTGGACCATCATAGTTCTCCATCAGGTGTTTTTAAAATAATTTATACCGTATATATTGCCCAGGTTTAATAGCTATATAACAAAAAACTTTCATTCGAATCCGTCCAGTAGTTCCGGAGATTAGCGTGTACAATCAGACAAACAGACAGATATATTTTTTTTCAAAATCTTACTCTATTGCTATGAATCTATCGTCTTCTTTTGTTTTTGTAAATATACCTATTCAATGTACAGATTTTTTTTTCTACCGTTTTATTATATATATTGATACCCACCTCATGTAAATATCTGCCGTACTCGGTTTCAGTTGGAATCCCGTGATCTGTCACGTACTTGAACGCGACGTCAACAAATCCTCCATTGCAACCAAGGGCTCCATATCTGAATTAAAACATTTTTTTTTTGTTCAACCTAGTGGTAATGTATCTCAGTTGATCACCTTCTCCAAGTGTCTCAAAGGTAAATCAAACAATGCATTTAGCATTCACCGCCACACACACAAACTTCGTGAAAAAATCGTGAGGAAACCTGCTCACTGGTTGACAGTCTCAGTTGAATTATGTATATGCAACTACTGCCACTAGATTTCAGTATGTGATCGTAAAAGTCATGTCAGATTCCTTTAGGCGATTTGAATTAAATTTGACGCCAGTGTTAGCAATAATACACTCGGAAAAGAAATAGAAGAGAGCCAACATGATGATATGGACAAATTGAGTTAATATACTCACGACCAAGCGCAGTCGACCAGGGATTGTTCGCTCAAATCCAGTTGGACCCCTCCTAACTTCTTGATGATGGCTGCTTCCACCGTCAGTGTGGTCGCGAAGGCCCAGCACGAGCCGCATGCTAGCTGGTCTGCGGAAATTACGGATATGATGATATCACGGACCTCTCTTCTTCTTCTCTTGTATCTCATATTTTATATGGAATTGGAGTCGTACTTCCAAAGAGTCAGAGGTGTCAGAACGGTCAGTCCTGGGTTGTCTGAGTGTCCATTCGAGCCCGTGATGATGTTATGGACACCATTAATAGTATTTCAGAAGTTTTAGCATACAACGCGGTAGACCTAGTGTATAAATCGTCACGTGATATACGACAAAAGATATGAACGCTCTGTCTGGTTTTCTAGTTTGAGAACTAGAAAAACACGAGGAAAAGCCTGACATTGTCTTTGTCATGTCTTCCAGTTCGCTTAAGTAAAATGCATGGAATTAGTAGGTACTCCGTCGAAGTACTTACTAAATCCATGGTAAAATAAGTTTAAGTTATACGAAGTGGAAGAAATCATAATGTCTATAGTTTTTCTCGTCGAAGCGGTGATGGTCGCCTGTGGATCGAAAAGTCCCAGGTTCGAATCCTACTCGTGCCACATGAGTTTGTATACCAATCTGACTCATGTATACGTAGTTTTCATCGACCACCAACTGCTTTAGGTGAAGGAAAACATCGTGAGGAAAACTGCACACTCGTTTACTTATTATTAACTTGTGTGTGAAACGGAGAAGGCAATGGCAAACCACTCAAATAGTTTTTTTTTATCTACGCGCCTCTTTCACTGTTCTATTTCTAGACCAAAAATCCCCTCACACCAATGCCCCGTTATGTCGTGATGGAAGGACATTGAAAACATAAACGAATTCGGATAATAAAATTTATGTGGATATATGGATAGTATGGATTCTAAACACGATCAGCAATGACAATGTTTTTCTTCACGTGACTATGGCAAATCTACAAGGGAAATACTATGGAACCTTGCATGAAATATAAATATAAAACACGTACACACGTACTCACTTTCTTGACACGATGCGTACACAATATAGGATAAAGAGACAGCACGTGGACGTTAGTAGTTAGTAAGGGCGTTAATCTTTTTGAAATTTTGCATAGATACAGTTCAAAGTGTGGAGAAGAACATAGGTTGCATTTGTGGAAAAATAACTGTTCCCGTGAGAAAATAACGCGAACGAAGCCGTGAGCAAAAAGCTAGTAGGCTATATAAGCATTTGTATGTTTCGTGGTAGGCTTTAGTAGGATCATCATTCCAGCCTCTTTGTGCCCACAGCTGAGCATAGACCTTTCTTCGAGTACGCCACCCTCCTCTGTCCTGTGCCTCTCTCATCCATGTACAACAAATTTGATATTAAATATTTTCATGCCAATATGACCGAACAACGTCTCATACTTTTAATCGGCGGAAGATCTCCTTCCAACCTTAAGTCATACTCTCCAGGCAACTCTTCGACAAGCCTGTCAAGTTCCTCCAAAGTGTGAGGAAAGGGGTGGGTCCCGGGGTCGTTGACTTTCGAAGGCAGGGCTCCTCGCAAGGAAGCCAGTTCCTCATCAGTCCAGTCCGCGAATTTGTTCAGTTCGAGCTTGTAACCCATGTTCTTATTGTTTTGGGATTGGACACGTCTGTAAGGAAAGATTATATCAGTTATTTAGTTTATTCAGAAATTGGTTCTTTTTCAAAATCAAAATCAAATCATTTATTCAAAAATTAGGCCTCCACAGGCACTTTTTCACGTCATATTCTAAATTAATGACTATCAAAGCTACAAACTACTAGCATTTCGGAACGACCACTGCTGAGAAGAAATGCCGAAAGAAACCCATTCAAACAGTGTTGGTCCCTATTATGCCAGAAGGGCATTTTTGGGAAGGGAACATTTTTATGATAAATCTAGTTGTTTCCCGCAGCTTCACCCGCGGTAATATGTCTAGGGGGCGTTTGTCATATAAACCATTACAAATGTCTGGTGTTTGAGCAAGCTTAAGGGTAGAAATTAAAAAAAACGTAATACCTACTTACCTATGTGTTCAAACAGAACTCTGGATCTTTAATTACGAGTATATTTATTCAAAATTTCATCAAAATCTGCCCAGCGGTGACAGATTAATATGCCTATTTAATATTAGTATGTAAGTATATTTTTACGTTTCGAATACTCACCTCCAGTTATTTTGGAAAATTTCTTCCCGCATTTCATGTTCGTTTCCGTTGTAAGTTTTCTTGTGGTGGCTCTTGTATCTAGAAACGGTAAAAAAAAATCATTATCAGCATATTTTAAATTGTTTTTAGTTGCGAGACATCACAGATGAGACTTTAACCTTACTAGCTCAAATGAGAGGCAATTACAAGGAATATTTATGCGGATGGATGATCTATACATATATATAGATAATCCATCCACAAAAATACACTTATAGAGGTATATTTTTATTTTGACGACCTCGGTGGCGCAATGGTAAAGTGCTTGCCCCTGAACCGAGAGGTCCCGGGTTCGATCCCCGGTCGGGTCATGATGGAAAATGATCTTTTTCAGATTGGTCCGGGTCTTGGATGTTTATCTATATATGTATTTGTTATAAAATATAGTATCGTTGAGTTAGTATCCCATAACACAGGTCTCGAACTTACTTTGGGGCCAGCTCAATCTGTGTGATTTGTCCTAATATTTATTTATTTTATTATTTATTTTTTATATTATAAAAATATTATATCGTTGAGTTAGTAACCTGATAATACAAGTCTCAAACTTACTTTGGGGCGAAGTCAATATTATTAGTGATTTAGCCATATATATTTAATTATACTTAATTAAGCACATTATGTTCGCTTTAAAGTATCCTATTGCTCAGTCGTGTTCCATTATTGTCAACGGACAACGGTGAATTGTATGGAGTTTCAACGTACGCCAACTCACGTCAATCCCAAAATTATAGAAAGTCGCAAGGGAGCACGATTGGGCAATCGGTTCTGAAGGTATACCACGAAACATACAAACAGCACGTTACTCACGTCCACATGTCGTCTCTTTTTCCCGTATCGTGTACGCATCGAGTAAAAAAGAAGAAGAACGTGTGGACGCAATGACGTGCTGTGTTTTATGTTTCATGGTAGTCCCTTTGACTGTTATGGTGAAATTACGAGTACCTTGTAAAAGCGACCTCAACATCGTGACTAATATAGGATTTTAAATGTTGTAGTTTCTCCTCAATTGTACTATAATAAAATCCACATTCTTCTAACTTCTCTGAAACATATAGTGTTTATGATAAAATGACCGTTCCAAGCATTTCACCATGCAACTTTTTTAACGTCTCCCTTACAGGATTTCCCACTTCTGGAGCCGTCCCTGCACCATCAGGTCACACTTGTCATAATAATGCATTATCATCAAAACTAAACGTGTATACAAAATTTCAGCTCAATCGGTTGAAGATATCTGCTTCAAAATTGAGTTGCAAGATTCCACCCGAATAGACATAGGGGACATACATTGCAAGTTAAATAAAAGCTTGTAATTGTAATAAAAGTTAAATTAAACATTTAAGAAACCCAACTAGGAATTTGCTTTGCATTCTCATCAGTTAGGAAAGAGCTGACGGCTTCCAAACAAATGAACACACATTTTCCAAACATAGCTAAGAACACTCTAGATTAAATTCTCTTTCAAATAAAAAAACACTACATCAAAATCGGTTCAGCCGTCAGACATACAGATACACAGAGACGACGTTAAACTTATAACTCCCTTCCTTCTGTCGACGGGGGTTAATAAAAATTGCTTACCAGATTCTACGTCAAGGGTAGCCTCTTCCACAGTGGAGTTGTAGTCAAAGAATATTATGTTTGAATGGTCAGTGCTCATGCCGGTTCCGACTTCATACTTGGTTTTATCCAGTCTAAAATACAATATAGTTATTGCTAACGCTGATGTCACATTTTATTCAAGTCGTCTAAAACTTTTACGACTAATTACCGCCATCTAGTGGCAGGTAGTCGCATACACGCTAAGGAACTAAACTGTCAACCAGTGTGCAGGTTTCCTCACGATGTTTTCCTTCTCCGGAAGTGCTAGTGGTGGTCTATGAAAACTACTGTATATGAGTCAGATTGGTATGCAAACTCATATGGCACGAGTAGGATACGAACCTGAGACCTTTCGATCCGCAGGCGGGCGGTAGTTACAGTTACCTCGATGGAAGTGGAGAAAAAGTAGAACAGCGGACCATGGGTTCCGACGCCATGCAGCTGCAGATGTAACAAGGAGAACGCTCAGGTGAGAGACAGAATGTCTGTCTTACCTTATCGGTACATCAAAATCATCTTCTTTTCGAGTGACCGTAGTGTAATGGTATTTTTTGTCCTTCGCCTCCCAAACAAGGGTATCCAACCCGTTATATGTCCCGGAACCTACATAGTTATAGGAAAAATTAAATTTGAACATAAATATTTAATTGATATTATTTTAAAAACCCAACATTGCTTGACTATTTAGAAAAACAGAGAAAGAATATATACCTCTATATATCTTTAGCTAGCCAGTGGGCCTATCCCACTGCTGGGCAAAGAGCTCCCCTCTACTTTGCCATCCATCTCTGTCCATAGCGTAACTCCTCCAGATTTTTATCCGTCGCATCAAAATCGTCCGACCCAGAACGAGATGCGTTCTGGGGCGGATCCTTTCGTCGCCAGCCAGCGCAATAAGGACTCATTCTGTGGCTATTCTATATACGTGTTATTTATTAAACTGTCTGGTCTACTTACCAGTTAACGTCCAGTTCAGATCGGCCGGCAAAATGTTGTACGGCAGCTTATTCCGAGGCTCATAATCACAAGCTATTTCAATAGTTTCCAAATCCTCCGTTTTCGGGTAGAACTGTAATGAAAACTATTATTCAACTAGAGACCCGTTGATAAAATCACAATAAATTCGGGAACACAATACATTCTTACAAAATTGTGAATATTTCAAAAAACGACTTAACCGATTTTATGCCCGACGACAGTTCTACATATCTTTTAAATTTCATAAAAATCAGACCAACGGTTCGAAAGTTATCGCGCTACAAACAAATATAATGTATTTTTACCTCAAGTATTGTATATGTCGCTCGCTTCGCATGCTCACATATTAATGTGTCCTGAGGGTTTTGTCTGTCTCTGTGCCAAATTTTGCCAAATTTCGGCCCCTATTGGGCCGAATATTTATTATATTGGGCTGAATATTTTTGAGATATTCTTTACAAAACAAATGACGTCAAACAGTGATTGGTATAATATTAGTATGGTATAAGTATATTAGTATCGATACAGACAGTACGGATAAATAAGTAGAAATTTTAGTGACAATTACAAGATACTTAAAAAAAATGGTTGCCTGTAAAGTTACCGGGCGTTACACTTTTTCATAAGTGACTCCCAGCCGCAACCTAATTTAAGACGTTGTCACGTCAAAAGCTATAATGCAAAATCTTCATATCCTCCTCTTTTGAACAAGTGTGTTAACTTGTTCAAAAGAGGAGGCGGCGTGTGGTACCGCATTAGAATAGGACCACTTCAAATCCTCCCGTGGAGGCGACTAAGGGACATAATTTAGCAGGGCTTTTAGAAAGGATATTATAAAGGATATTGATGCCTATCAGATAGGCATCAATAACATTCCCAAGGATTGTTGACATCAATCGGAAGGCCAGTTGAAAAATCAAAGGCGAATGGAAATTACAAAGTTTTTTTTTGTTTAAGAGAAACTTGTAACAAAAACGGTATAGAAAATTATAGAACGATCGAGGTTCGATTGCGATCCAGCTGATTTCATTAGCGCGTACACTCACCGTTATAAGTTTCTCGCGATCAGCCCAATAGAACTTTTTCACCGAACCATCGTAAACGTCCACGCGGGATCGATTCAGATTTTCTTTGTACCTGCAAAAATAATCCTAGTTATAGAATTAATTTCGTTATCCTCTTTAACCTCAAGCCTTTAACTACACCTTTTCTAAATTTCATCAAAATCGGTCCATCGGGTTAGCCTTGAAAGTGTAACAGGCTGATTTTCGCGTTTATAACATAAGTGTGAATAAGACCTTCTTTGGGACTTTTTCACGTAAAAAATTTAATTATACTATAGCGACCAGTCCAGGTTCCGCTCGGGTAAAACATCAAGACATCTAAACGTCAGCGGCGTGCCGATTAAAGACAACGTTAAATTTTATAGTGCAACTCACCGTAAATTTAGCACACTCAAACTTACCAAATCTCAAAAGGTTCCGAGCCAGCATTAAAAATGTCTTCAATTTCCCCTTTTAAATAATATTCATTCGGCCATTTGGGACCTTCCAGAGTTTTCGATAAATCCTTTATACCTGATAGATAAGATAGATATATCAATCTATCATCAATACATATAATAAAATTGAAGAAAGGTCAAATTTGTACATTAGATTATTATTTTTAATTCTTCATGGAATATACTCAGTTAGATGACGAATTTAGTTAGATATAGATGACGAAAATATAGTTTTGTAAATTTTTGTCTGTCTGTCTATCTGTCTGTCTGTCTGTCTGAACGCGCATCACTTGAAATCTACTGGACCGATTTGCTTGAAATTTGGTATGTAGGTACCTTATATACCAGGTTAACATTTTAGATATACATTTCATCCCGGTAAATAGTCCCGTAGAAAAACTAATTAATTATTGGAAAAACTAATTATGAATCAAAAATGCCTCAGAATCCCGGGTTAACATTTTGTAGACATTTCGTCCCGGAAAATGAGGAGGGTCCTGTAGGAAAATTAAAATAACAATCCACGGAGCCGATTTACTTTAAATTTTTGTAGAAAGGTATAAACAGAATATAAACAAATTGTTTTTCTCGATTACAGTCTGTTATAGATATAATGGGCGCAGTATGTATCAATATATCAGTATAAAACTCTTTCGAGTGACTGACAGACAACATACACCCGAAACTGCTGGGCGGGAAGCTGAAATTTGACATGTAGGTGAGTGTAGATGAGCACTAAGAGAGGATTTTTGGAAATTCTACTCCGAAGGGGGTGAAAGGGGTGAAATCTGTAAATATGAAAGTTCTACACCGTTGAAGTTAGTGACTTGAAAATTTGGATTTTGTTTTTTTATAACAAAGTAATGAATACGTGTTTCAGATTTTAGAAAAGAAATAAGAATATACATAAGCTGAAAATTGGTAAACACATACTCTTCATAATTTTTCTTAAATGACCGAGATTTTACTATGAAATTCACGCGGGCGAAGCCGCGGGCAAAAGCTAGTAGTATAATAAACTTTATTCACCAACATTCTGTACATGTAACTAAACTGCAGGTCAATCGCACAAAAATTTCAGAATTGAATTGCAATAGAATGTCGATATTATCTCCGCATCACCTCGGCATGGATGGCCCTAATATTATAATTATGATTAAGTACTTACTTAAAATTAAACCTGTATTTGCACATTTTCGAAATAACACAACAACTAAAAGTACACAATTTAACAACAACATGTTAATTAATATGTAATGAGATTTATTTTTCTATATTTTCAAATAAATAGGTCATGTTATCAACTTTAATACTGATCATGTATTTTTATCAAAGTTTATTTAATTTATATAACGAATGTCATTAAATGTATGCCTTAATTAAGCATATGACTAATATAATACAACCTAATGGTGTAAATAAAATACACATAAATACAAATAGGTACATGATAAGCAAATAATTGGATGATATGCACTAAAATCTAAATCACAAAGCTAATAGATTAATTGTAGCGACAGAGTAACGAATACTTTTTGATATTGCTATAATGCGTACTAATATTATAAATGCGAATGTATATCTATCTGCCTGTCTGTCTGTTCCGCTTTCACGGCTTAACAGTTGGACCGATTATGATGAAATTATGTTTGCATATAATTAAAGAGCACCTTTCAAACATAGGCTGCTTTCTGTTTAAAAAATCATCCCCTAAATTACTATAATGGGGGGGGTGAATTTTTGTATGAAAATCTTCTTACTTCTTTCAATATATTTCCGCTTTCGCAGAGAAATTCACGCGAGCGAGCTTCTAAAGCTGGTAAAATAATAAAAATCACTTCTCTAGTTCGAAAAATTAGTCTTAATTTTTGTGAGCCAGCCTGATTTACATTTTGCCCATAAAGTAAATTATGTATAATCTATATCTTTCATAGATTATATTGCACAGTTATGTCCGTTTGATTAATATGTATATATCTACTAAACGTCTTAGGTAAACGGAAAAGTCCCAGGTTCAAATCCTACTCGTGCTAAATGAGTTTATGTACCAATCTGTCTCATGTTATGTACCTAAAGAACTCAGATGCCGGCGAGAATGAATTAACATTGCGTTTGTTGTATGACCATATTTTAAGGCGAAGGCCTTTTGGGGCTCGTCAAATTGACCATCAAGTCATAACATTGATCCCCCGATCAATGTTATGACTTGATGGTGAATCAATGTGGAACCATTCGCCTCTTCCTTAGTTCCATTTACTTAAAAAAACATTTCAAGTCGTTCACAATATGTGTCGCAATTTCCGGAATCATTATTAAATTCAACAATTTTTCCAATCTCATCCTCAATCGCCAATTGAAAGATATTAATATATTTTATAAGAAAACTACCGACCTGGAATAGAATATTTTAATCTGACAAAATAAGACAGCACGCAAGCAAAGACAAAGAAAAGAAACTCTTTACATATCCTACGGGGAAAACCAGCATTGTGAGAAACCGCCAAGTTTGGAGAACTTTTAGCTGACAGCGTATAACCGGCATAAAGGGTTCCTTATTTGAGTCAAGAAAAAAGACGCTAGGTATAAAGTCAATCTGATAAATTCATTTTTCCATCTTATCCAGGGATAGAATCCGAGACTTTCAATATAGAAGTACGTCGTGATGCAATTCGTTCGCTGCAGACGTCTATACACGACACTAGATAACTGTCCATCACGATAGATGATGTTTACCAAAGCTACAAACTACTAGCATTTCGGAACGACCACTGCTGAGAAGAAATGCCGAAAGAAACATTCAAACAGTGTTGGTCCCTATCATGCCAGAAGGGCTTACCATTTTTTAAATATAAATTTATATAGTAATATAACAATGTAAGTAGGTACACAATAAAGTACATAGTCAAAATAATGTAGTATAATCCAGCTCTAGAATAGGACCATTCCATATGTTGTCATAGCATCTGATAGTTGACAATAGCATTTCCAAGGTGAGTTCAAATCTAGCAGGCCGCCGGTTGTAAAATCTTAGCCGAATCTTCAAAAAATTAAAGGCTTTTATTAAGCTACCCTAAGGCTAAGGACCTCATAGCTCCGAATGCAAAACACGCAAGAACGAGAGAGAGGGACGAAGACTACTTATCAAATGACAAGATAATGATCGGAATACTCAAAATAAAATAAAATAAACAATAGCACGTGGAATTTATTTACAAATCTTACATCTAACTTAAATTAAACCAGTTCCAGTAAAGCACGAAATAAATCGTAACAAGTTAACCTCAAATTGATGAAAAAACACACCGATGCTCCTTCGACTAGTATCAGTGACGGTACTACGCATCATCTCGTAACTAACTCCATTGAAAATATACTCTATAGATAAAAGAAATATAATATTTTTATCTATGTTTCTTCCCTTGTTTATTCACTTCGTTGAATCCAAAGATCTTGGATAAGGTGTTAACCAAAATCTTTGGTTGAATCATTGAAAAACGACCGAGTGACAACGATCGGCGTCGACAAAACAAACTGGAGTAATCTCGACTAATTTAAGATCAAAGAGATTTTTACAAACATAAATTGAAGGAGAGCAAGACCATTCTATATCGATAACGCAACCTAAGAAAGACAAAAGTTAATACGATACAAAGGAAAAGTAAGTATCATGTTGAAACAAGAAGTGAACTAGTTGAATAAATTTCGTTGAATCGAATTCAATCAAAAGAAATAAATGAAACAAAGAGCAGGCCTACGTGTCTTAAATTCTAATAATGATGAATCTAAATCTGTTGGTTTTAGCGTTTCCTTTCCCCAATCCTCATCTAAATACAGTAGTATTATACCTAGTTTTATTGTAAATTATGTTTATGATCCGAATAAATTTGTACTTTCTATATTTTCTTGGAATTTACTGCATTTAAATTCTGGTGATGAGAGGTTAGACGATGACGTAATAAGGATCGTCGAGCAAGAAGCAGTTGTTTTGTTGCGCCGACATGAGGATGTGGCCGCTCTCCCCCCAGTCCTCGCCCCAGGAGTTGCGCACGACCCAGTACAGGTCCCCGTCGCGGACCCCGTAGCCCACGACCACCACGCCGTGGTTCACGTAACCGCCTTCGCTGGAGGAAACAAAATTTGATGATTAGATTAATGATTGGGAAATAAAGTACCCTAAGTCTCGAATTATGCAAACTACTGGTGAAAGAATCTTGTAAATTGACTTAGTAGGTTAATTTATTTTCTTAGTTCTATATGGCGCGGTGAAAGCGGTGATAGTGAAAAAAAAACGACCAGGGTGATTACTAACACCTCCCCCTGCGTTCCAGTTCAGGACCTAAACTAATCTACATCGCAAATTCGTACCATTAAGTAGATTTTTAATACTATTCATATTCGTTTTCTATTGAAACTACGGTAAATTTAATGATTTTGTTGTCGTCACAGAGGTCTTGTGACATTTAACGCCCGACAAAATACCCAAATCCGTGCTGTAAGCCGTTGAAGAATCACCTCGTTTGAAGCCGATCCGGGCTGCACTGTCATGGAAACTGAAGCGACGTGAGAAATTGATATTTCCCGTACTTACTACTCTACTTGGAAGTAGGAGAAATCTAACTTGCAAGATTTGATTACAGACAACGAGGCAGGTGAAATTAAATAAGGCAACTTTTTACCAGTAATCGTCATAGAAGATTCCACTTGAATACAGCTTCATGTTGGGGGACGCCATTACGCTGACAGTGACCGGGCCGTACTTGTTCAGCGCTAGCTTCATCGAATTGATGCTGTTGCGATTAACTTTCCCGAAGCCGCGGATCTTGAAGATGGAGGTCAGGTTTTGGACGTGACATTTGCCGTTCTGGATGCACACGGAGACATACTTATCAATAAATATCGACCTCGGTGGCGCAGTGGTAAAGTGCTTGCCTCTTAATCGAGAGGTCCCGAGTTCGATCCCCGGTCGGGTCATGATGGAAAATGATCTTTTTCTGATTGGCCCGGGCCTTGGATGTTTATCTAAATCTAGATGTGGAAAAATGTCCTTTGTCAAGCAGAGGGATACGTCTCTATAGGCTAAATGTGACGATGTTTGATGGACTGATTTTGATGAAATTAGGTGAGAAGAAGAAGATATTGTAGCTTGGAATAGCACATTTTGTCATGTGATTACAATTTTACTGGAGCCGTTAGTTGCAGCTAGCAATTAGGTACATAATGAGGAATTGAATATACAGGATATAGTCATAAATAAATGAATTATATTAAAAATTCCGCTCGAATCATCCTCCATTTCGTCCTTGTAATGCTATAAGGTGAATCAAGTGCAATTTAAAACATCAAATCCTTTTTTTTAAAAGCTATTATATATTAATATTAAGTCAGCATAAATTTTCTAACAGAACTAAATTTTCATTATCTAACAGTCATCTTCACACCGAAGTAAACCTGCATATAAACTAGGTAGTGTCGTGTTAACTTACCCCTACCTTCTATCTCTTTAATCAGAACGTTTTTCCGCTTTCTTCCTTAGCCATTGAGCATCAGAGCCCAGAGCCCGCTCTTTTACATTTTCCTCTCAACTTCGCACGTCAGCATTCCTAGTTGTCAGACCATTGTCACGCATATCATCCTTGACGACATCAAGCCAGCAAATCAAGAAAATCAAGAAATCCTTCTTGGGTAACTTAACTCACCTCTGCTTTGTATTGGCCATAGTCCACGTCCGCAGGAATGCCGTGGTCCAGTATGTATCTGAACACGTCATTTAGAGAACCACCCATGCAGCCGAAATTATCATAACTGCAAACAAGTTTATGAGTTCCATACATTGTTTTTCACCAAGTCCAATGACTTTGCACAGACTCGGGCAGCCAAAACGCTCTCACGCTGTATATATGTATACTCAATCAATCTTCTTGAAATTTTGCATACATATATTTTGGAGTATACATACTTCTTGTTCTTTAGGTTCTTCTCCAGAAGAACATAGGGTACCTTTCATCCCGGAAAAATAACTGCTACGCCACGGGCAAAAGCTAGTATTATATACACATATACAAGATACGCGCGAGAAAAAATACCCTTTCTTTGGAGTCGGGTAAAAAGATAAGTATACAAAAAGATGAGATCATTAGTAGTAGTTACTCAAATGATATAAAGTCTAATGCTACGCGGAGATCATTTTGTTTCAAGCATTACATTAGTAGCTAATAAACTTTTTTCATTCTTTCTCTTTTCTTTCTTTCTTTCTTTCTTACCCCCACGCACAGTCCACAAGAGATTGCTCGCTGAGGTCCACGTCCCTGCCCCCGAGGTCGTAGGAGATGGCTCCCTCCACGGCGGCCGTGGACGAGAACGCCCAGCAAGACCCGCAGTCACCTTGCTCTGGAGCATTCAGTATAAAGAACGAACATTGAACAATAATTTTTAAACAAAATTCTCTGACGTCTTCGTATTTAAACTTTGAAATGTCGGGTAGGAATGGTCCGTGGTTATGTAAAGGAATTCTTTCATAAAGTTGGCCATAAACCAACCTAAAAGTTTATTATGCCACATTTACTCGTATGCCAAAAATCAATTATAAAGTACCATCCTCGACACATAAGTTGAACCAAAATGGCGGCCGTCAGCGCAGATTTAATTAGAGATTAGAGAGGATTTTTTTTATTTTCGTATTAAGTAGAAAGGATTTATGAAAAAATTAAAGGAATATTTTTTAATTTCATGGGTAACTACGAAAAATCCCATAAATAATACTTTTTTCTCTAATCAAACCTGCGGTGACGGTCGCCATTTTGGTTCAACTTATGTGTCGAGGATGGTACTTTATAATTGATTTTTGGCATACGAGTAAATGTGGCATAATTCATTTTTAGGTTGGTTTAGGTTAGGTTAGTTATGGGGTACTACAGTCAGGAAACCTCCACGTTGGCTCGATGATTTGAAGGTTTGCTTCTGTCACTTGATCTTTGATTCGGTTTGTCTTGTTAGCCGTTGGCAAATGTTCCGACAACCTGGTTGGTGGGTTACCCATGTCGGGTAACCCAGGTCGGAGAGCCGATTGGCTCAGTGACTGTGAGAGAAGGGGGCTAAGCCCTCAAATCTCACAGCCTTGGTAGGGGTCGCGGAGGAGGAGTGTCGGTATTGAGGTGCGCCGCTCTCCCTATCCTCCGCGACCAGGCGCGGCCATGGCGCGGAACATGGTGGTCGGTGGGGCCGCAGAGGAGGAGGATTGCCGGTATTGCGGTGCGCCGCTGTCCCTATCCTGTGCGGCCGAAACAAGATGGAGAGCCGCTGCCTCCGGTCTGACAGATAGACGGATACAGGAAAAGAGGAAGGCCTAGGACGAGATGGTCGGACGACATCAAAAAGTTCGACAAAGAATGGCAAGAGAACACAAAGGAATGCGTGGAGGAATTTAGGGAAGGCTTTTGCCCAGCAGTGGGACTCAAACAGCTAATAAAAAAGAAATGCTCTTTCATTTTGGGCATCATTCAAGAATTGGGCATGTTTCATAGCGTCCAATTAATCACTTGTCCATAACATAGAGGTATATGGTTTTTTTTACAAAATTATTTTCCTCACGTTTGATAGGCCGCATGACTCCTTTCAATCTCAAATCAAACTCCTCCGGCAATTGATCCGCCAACTCGTCCACAACTTCCATCGAGTGGAATGTATGAGTGGCCTTGCTGTCAGGGCGCGAAGGTCGGGTGCCGGTGAGGTACTGCAGCTCTTCGTCTGTACGGTCGGCGTATTGGTTCATTGCTAACGTGTAACCCAGGTTCTTGCGGTTGTGATCTACGACTAATCTGAAAATAGGAGTTTTGAAACTCTTCATTTTACCTACACTAGCTTTTGCCTGCGGCTTCGCTCGCGTTCAAAAATATTGTTATAATTATAGCGATTTCATTTTTGGCGTGTAAAAATCTCAGCAAATTCATAGTTTTAGCGCCCAATGTAGTTTGTACTGTGGTATTTTATCCTGTATCCCTTTGGAGGTAAAATTTATAAAAATCCTTTCTTATCGGCTGCTTACATCAAATCTACTACTACTTGAGTAAGATTGGTATAGAAACTCATGTGGCACGTGTGGAATTCGAACCTGGGATCGTTCGATCCACAGGCAGGCGTCTTAACCCTTACACCACCGCTTCAAGCTTTAAATTGATTGAATATTACTTACCTCCAATTTTTATGGAAAATAGCCTTCCTTAACTCAATTTCTTTGGTTTTGTATTTTTTGTTGTGATGGTTCCTGTACCTATAATATAATAACAAATTAGATACTTTTTCACTCGGACTGGATATCATTGGAAAAAAATTGATAGATAGATAAACTCTTTATTTCACTATTCACAAAAGAGTTACAAATTACAACACGATATTCAAACATAATGAGTGCAAATCTATGTATGGGAAAATAGGTAATGTTGTGGCGTGTGGGATCACTATACCTTCCCATGCATATCGCAGAAGGCGACTAAGGAAAACAGAGCCTAGAAAGTTGACAGGAAGCAATAACATTCCAAATAGTTGTTTGTTTAGGGTTGTTGTTTCGGTGTTTGATTGTGGTTGTTTGAGGGTGCATTCCAAATATTTTTTATTTCCTCAAATCTCCAAAATCTTTGAACCCGATTTACAAAATAGAGGTATTGTTACATTCGTCTTGGCTGCCTGACTTGATGAAAAACCAATTTTTTCGAATACTACAATATTGGTATCAAATTAAAGGGCTGAACGCAAGGATTCTTAAGCAGGCGGGATTTTTTTTTATGTTTGCTTATTTACTTACCCATCAAAAGCTATGTCCACGTCTAAGGATATGGCTGGATGCAAAAACTTCAAGTTTGAACGGAAATCTGTGCCAACTATTTCACATTCGTCTTCTGTAAATTGTAAAATGATTAAAGTTGTTCAATTTATAAAGGCCTGTTTAAATGTCCCACTGCTGGGCAAACCGGTCGATCTCTATTGCAAATGTAAATATTAAAATATTACAATGATTTGTTCTTGGTTTTGTATTCCACTACTTCTGTAGGACTAAAACTTTTATATCGTATATTTTAATCTTCAATGCGATTTCAAGACTTATTTTATCAGATTGGCATTAATTTCGCATTGGGCAATTCATTTTTAAGCAGACACACATTAGCCATGGCTTTCCCGTGACTAGTATAAGACTTATAGCAGTATAAGATGCTTTTTCTCAGACCAATTTGATAGTTGGGCACCCACCGTCTTCGATCTCCAAGTCGTCATTACTGACAGACGGCTTGTAATCATAGAACTCAGTGACTGAATGCTGCTGAAGTCTACCTTCTTCCATCCCGTACTTCTTCTGGTCGAATCTGTAATCATATTCTATTAGAAAACTACGAAAGTTTAATCCCACTGATCGCATTATAATCATCTATACTATTATTATAAAGAGGTAAGCGTTTGTGAGTTTGTATGTTTGTGGCGGGAAATCTCCAATCTCCGAAACTACCGAAACAATTTCAAAAATGATTTTTCACCATTTGAAATGTACATTATCCAAAATTGCTATAGGCTATATTTTATCTCAAAATTCCCACGGGAGCGAACGGAGAAGCTTTTCGATAAACTCAAAAAGTACTGCACGAATTTTCATGCGGTTTTCACCAATATATAGTAAGATTCCTGAGGAAGGTTTAGATATATAATTTGTTGTGGCTTGACCCGAGCTGGGACGGGTTTTAGTATTATGTCCCACTCAGGACAATGGCGCAGTGGGTGGAATGAAAAAAAAATCGCGTAGGTTAAAGTTAACGTCAAAATTGACTGATGCAACTTAGTCTAAATGCTTTTATTTTTACAAGCTTTTGTTCAGTTAGATTTCTCCTACTGCCAGTTGACCTACAAAGTTGAAATTTCCCACGTCGTCGCTTCAGTTACAATGACAATAAGCATGACCTGATGACGCAGCCTGGATCAGCTTCAAACGAGGGCACTCCTCAGCTGTTTACAGCACGGACTTGCATTTGTCAGGCGTTAAGTGTCATAAGATCTCTCTTGACAACAATAAAAGCTTGTGGAAAAAATTCATTTTTGTAAAAAACTTGTTACGTTTTATTATAAGGAACACTAGGAAATAAGAACACACTCACTGGACTGGTACATCTACGCCATACTCTGTCCTGTACACAAGCAGAGTATCCTCCAATCTATATTCTCCATCTTCCTCCATTGTTCTCTTCCACTCGTGTATAACCCTTCCATTGAAGTCGTATGATCCTTATAAACATATCCAAATTCAAATCATTTATTCAGAAATAAGACCTTCATAGGCACTTTTCGGTGGTGGTGTAATGGTTAAGACCTGTGCCTGCGTGTGTGTCCTGTGGATCAAAAGGTCCCAGGTTCGAATCCTACTCGTGCCACATGAGTTTGTATACAAATCTGACTCATATATAGTAGTTTTCATCGACCACCACTTGCTTCCGGTGAAATAAAACGTCGTGAGGAAACCTGCACACTGGTTAATTATTATTAACTTGTGTATGAAATGGAGAAGGCAATGGCAAACCACTCCATTAATAATGCCTAGAAAGATGTTGTGTGTGTTTCATTCCACGTAATGACCACGACCCTCAGCTATTAGGAATACGACTGTGAAGGCACTTTTTCAGGTCATTTTAGCAGTGGGAGTTCCGAAATGCTAACAGTTTGTAGGTTTGGTAAAATATGACGTGAAAAAGTTCCTGTGAAAGCCTAATTTCTAAATAAATAATTAGATTTTGAGACAGCGCACTATCGAGTGGGCCACATGCCTCCATGACTTGGTATTAAATAAGTTAAATAATCTTATTACCTGTATTATTCATATCACTAGTGTCAGGTAGAAAGTCGTTCGTATCTCTATCAGAGCTCATGTATATACACTGTTCTACGTTTGTCAGGTTTCCTGTGGTAATTGTCAGTATCTGAAACGAAGGAACATCGTGATGCTACCGTAGATTACCTAGCTTGATAAACATTCTTCTTCTTGATGTGCCTCTCCGATAAACAAAGGTTGACCGTCAATTTGGAAAATTCTTCCCTATCCTTACCGAGGCAAAACAGCTGGGCGGCACTCGCGCTTTCGCATTCAAGCAGTTTAAAATGTCTTAATGAAAAATAAAATCTATATCCATACTATATACTACAAAGTGCGACACGTAGCGGGAAATGGGTTGGAGCACGTTGCGGGAAAAGACACGGGACAATATGTAGGAAACGGGACAGGACGAGTTTCGAAACGAGACACGTAGCGGAAATCGTAGCGTGAAACGGGGTATCGAACTAAAGATGGCAAAAATACGAATTTGAATCATGGTAATAAATAAATTTTACCAGTCTTAGAACACACGATAAAAGAATAACTGAAATTTTATTTCGATTCCTTTTGAGAACTGAAATTTGAAAGCCGCCAGCAAAAGCTGGTAATATTATAAATGCGAAAGTCTGTCTGTCTATTCCGCTTTCACGGCTAATCCTTAATTTAATGAAAGTTATAGACCCCGGTTCAAATATAATAAGGGGAACTTAGGCTCTACGAACGGCATACATATCATCGTCTCCGGAAAAGTGGATGGCAAAGGGTCTCGTGGTCGCAGCTACTGAAAGTATTATGTAATCTGTGTTACAGCCACGTTGATCCAATCAGATCCGCACCACTATAGATTCCACTATCCACAACGCCCTCCACACCGCCAGAGACAGAGATAATGGATTAAGAACGTGCGAGAGAAATTTAAGCAGCATAGAGTCACGAATTTGAGAGTCGAGGAACATCCTACGCAAGGACGAGGATATTCGGCATTAGAATAAAAGCTTGACCATTAAAAAGTAACGTAACCTACCTTGTAAACGCCACCTCTCTCATTTTCAGAGCTTGTGACGTAATAACTGTTGATTTCCCCGTCATACAGCTCCATGCGCGAGCGGTTATATTCTGCGCTATACCTAATGAAAAATAAAGTATGTTCTCACAAAGGAAACACTATGGTTTTTTTATTGTACCAGACATGTATGGGAGATATAGTTAAGTTAGATAACAGATTGATGATTTCTCTTATTGGGAGCTCATCCTGGATATATCAACAAGTTATAACCACCGTACTAGTATGACTTTCAATTACTTAATAAAAATAGGTTTACCTTTTTTCAAATTTACGTTCGAGGACTTTATTTTTTCGAACTAAGTATAGTTCCCGCTCGATTCCAGAATTTTTTTCATCTCATTATTATTTTCAAAAATAAGTTTAAAAGCACGTGTGACATGTGTAACAAATCCATTTAAGTAGTTCATACTATCAGTGAAATGAAAATAAATAAAACTGTTATCTATGTTTTGTCATTTGTTAACAACTCTATACAATTACATATAAAATATGCTTCGATAACTTTTCTTTAAACATAAAACACAACTAAAATAAGTAATTTACTTTTTGACAATATACATTATGTATCTTGATATATTATTTGAAAAAAAAAATTGTAAGAAACAATAATGGTAAGCCCTTCTGGCGTGATAGGGACCAACACTGTTCAAATTAGTTTCTTTCGGCATTTCTTCTCAGCAACGGTCGTTCCGAAATGCCAGTAGTTTGTAGCTTGTGAGAAATAACTATTTAATACAAAAATTTACGTGATAAGGTGCCTTGGAAGGTCTAATTTATGAATAAATGATTTGAATTTGAATTTGTAGTTTATCTCAGCACATATTTTATTACTAGCAATAAAAGTAAATACCATATCGTGGCAGATCAAGGAAACGTTGTGACGATCATCTGGTTGGATTTGGCATCGAATAAAGCGGCTTTGATTGACTTTTAGAGACCTTTGCCCAGCAGTGGGGCGGAACAGATTATTTAAAAAATTACCATATCCTAAAGGGCTGTACAAGTCCGTTGTAGACGTCAACGATTTGCCCTTTGAAGTAATATTCGCTGGGCCATGTGATGTCGGCTGTCGGCTCGTCATCTCCTACGCACAGAAGACAATAACTGCACACTAGCACCACCATCACGTTTTCACCAATTTCTTTTGTTTATTAGCGAAAACTAAAAAATACTCTTTCCAAATCATTCTACACTAAATAAAGGAATGTATTGCGTAGCTTATTAGTAATCAATACATATAATAAAATTGAAGAAAGGTCAAATTTGTACATTGGATATTTTTTTTAAACTCTTCAAGGAATATACTTAGTTACTGATATATTGGAAATTTTTGTCTGTCTGTCTGTCTGTCTGAACGCGCATCACTCGAAATCTACTGGACCGATTTGCTTGAAATTTGGTATGTAGGTACCTTATATACAGGGTTATATATCACACAGGGTTACATATACACATCTTAGATACATTTCATCCCGGTAAATGGTCAGGTTCCCGTAGGATAATTGAAAAACTAATTATGAATCAAAAATTCCTCGGGATCCCGGGTTAACATCTTATAGACATTTCATCCCGGAAAATGAGGGGGATCCTGTAGGAAAGTTAAAATAACAATCCACGGAGCCGATTTACTTTAAATTTTTGTAGAAAGGTATAAACAGAATATAAACAAATTATTTTTATCGATTACAGTCTGTTATAGATATAATGAGCGCAGTATGTATCAATATATCAGTATAAAACTCTTCCGTTACTGAGTGACTGAATGACTGACTGACAGACAACGTAAACCCGAAACTGCTGGGCGGGAAGCTGAAATTTGGCATGTAGGTGAGTGTAGGTGAGCACTAAGAGAGGGTTTTTGGAAATTCTACTCAGAAGGAGGTGAACTAGGTGAAAAACTGTAAATATAAAATTGGCACACTTACTTTTTGTAGTAAATAACAGTAATAGTAAATACAAAAAATGTTTAATTTACGTTTGTGATTAATAAAAAACCGGGACGGAAAACGTCATGGAAAATGGGACGGCACGCGTTGCAGAAAGCGGGAGTGTGAGTAGGAGCGGGAAATGGGAGACACGTAGTGGGAAACAGGACGGGACACATTGCAAAAAACATGATGGCACAATATGTAGGAAACGGGGGGGGGATATCTACATTACATAGCAGGGATTGGACAAGTTTGCGCGACGAGACACGCAGCGGGAAACAGAAAATTGAACTAAAGATGAGAAACAATTTTGAATCACATATGTTTACCAGTCTTACGGAGTATACGATAAAAAAATTACTGAGATTTTGCTATGAAATACACGCGGGCAAAGCCGCGGGCAAAAGCTAGTTACTATATAAAATTTGACGTGTAAAAGTGCCTGTGAAGGTCTAATTTCTGAATAAAAGATTTGATTTGATATGTTAAAAATATTGTTACACAAAGTTAAGCCCAAAATATTAGTATCTTTGTGATAGTAGCAATATGCCGCTAAGAAATTATCTGTTCTCGGAAATTCGTCCCTTGAGAATCCCCCACAGTTTTCCAAGAGAAATTAAGAAAGGTATTTTCGAGAATATGTCTTGATCATCTTCTTACTTTCTTATCGAAAATTTTTAGAACGACACATCGCTAGATATAAATCAGCTATGTTATTTATATAAAGTACACTTACCTAATAATACATATGTGTATGAAACACTACAAACTAAAAGTACAATTGAAATTCCCCTTATAAATGCCATCTTGCTTTACCGTGGGTTTCCCGCGGAAAAGTAGAAAATAAATTGTTGTTATCAATTATTTATAGTGAAAAGATAAAGGCTTAATTAAGCTCGTATCAATTTATCATTAACACAATTTTTACAAATTCAATTAAAAATCTAATTCGACCTTAAATTAACACGTACTCATTATTTTTACTATGAATTTAGAGGTGTCCAAAATTTACATGGACAAAAGCTACAAACTTTTACTCTATTGACTAATTTGGCGATATCGTAGAATCTAGCTTGCTAAACTAGCTTCCCAAGCTAGCTTGATAAGATATATTGCTAAGATTGTGGCGTGTGGTTCCGCCCTAGAATAGGACCACTCCATATTCGCCCGTCTTTAGACAATCATTCGCGTTAGACTCTTTTATTGGACTTTATTAGATCTTTCTTCTTCTTTCTGAAGTAAAAACTATATAGGACAGTTGTTTTAACCCCCGACGCAAAAAAACGGGTGTTATAAGTTTAACGTGTCTGTCTGTGTAAATGTCTGTGGCATCGTAGCAACCAAACGGATGAACCGCTTTTCGTTTAGTTTTTTTTTGTGTCATAGATAATTTTATCACGAGTGTCTTCACCATGTTTCAAGAAAATCGGTTCAGCCGTTCAAAAGTTGTAGTGAAATGAATATTGAAAGGCGGGGTTTTTTTTTAATTTGTCTAATAAATAATTATTATTGTTTTTCTCCCGGAAATCGCGAGATTTCATGACATTGTGGATAACATTTTACCAAGCATCGCATTAGTAGAAATAAAAATAATTCAACATTGACATCAATGACATATGATTGTCCCACGTATAGTTATATCTTAATCCTTGTATGTTTAATAGTTTTGCGATGTTATGTTAAGTTGGATCGTGACCTAGGGAATTTATAATTAATTATACCTCATTAATTATGCGTAATTATATCATAAAACCGAAAAATACTGGTTTCTGACCTGGCTTTGCCCTCGTATGTTGTGGATTGTATAATGATTTTATATTTCTGTCAGCTGTAGATTTCGCTCAAGTGATAGCCCCAAATTACCCAGATTAAGTGACAGGTAATTATATTCAATCTTGTAATTACAGTCAATTGTTTACAAAACACGATTTACTTATTTTTAATCTGACATACAAATGGAAACACGCGAAGATTTGATCACGCGAGATCCTGTTACATGTTCCCGTCTGTTAATTAGATGAGTTATCGTTTCCGACACGAGCACATAAAAGTTAATAAATTAATTTTCGTTCATTCAAATGCACAGAAAATAATAAAGGAAACCGTAAATAGAAAAGATTTATGGTCGAAAAAACAAGTGTCAATTGTTATTATCTACTTTATTAACTCATAAGTACTTACCGGAAAAATGTACGAAAGTGAATGTTGAAAAAAGAAAATATATCCACAGATTTTCTTTTTGCTTCCGTTTATCCATATGAAAAGGCAAATAGATCTAAGCCCATACATATGTCGGAATAAACAAAAATAAATGTCTCTCTCTCTCTAACTGCAGGAGTCTATCCCTTTCATACAGTTTGTTTAAGTCTTTATTATCGAAGTAAGAGTTATATAAGTACTGACATCTTCTAAGCTCTCTCAGAATTTAGTGTATTCCCGGCTCTTGGCTTAAGTAAGCGTCATACACACATCTTTCAACTTTAAATAATAAATAATTAATACTTTTCATTTCCAATAACATCCATCGTCTGTAATTGTATCCATTTTGTTGTTTTTTTATCTCATACCCATAGATCATAGCGTGAATCCAAAGAATATTACACTGAGCGACACCAGGATATCAATTCTGGTAATGTTAGAACAAAATCGCATCTGAATATGTTCTTATTGTTTGTATTCGACTCAAGAATGACAAATGAGATTTCATTAATATTCGTAGAATATAAGTCAGTCCAAATTTCATTACTTAATAAAAATAGGTTTACCTTTTTTCAAATTTACGTTCGAGGACTTTATTTTTTCGAACTAAGTATAGTTCCCGCTCGATTCCAGAAATTTTTCCATCTCATTATTATTTTCAAAAATAAGTTTAAAAGCACGTGTGACATGTGTAACAAATCCGTTTAAGTAGTTCATACTATCAGTGAAATGAAAATAAATAAAACTGTTATCTATGTTTTGTCATTTGTTAACAACTCTATACAGTTACATATAAAATATGCTTCGATAACATTCAAATTTAATTTCTTTAAACATAAAATACAACTAAAATAAGTAGTTTACTTTTTGACAATGTACATTATGTACCTTGATATATTATTAATATTAGTAGAATATATAGGTCAGTCCCAATATAGGTATATCCCCTATATGTATTCCCCTATATAAAAGTAAGTAAATATCTTAACCGAATCGACAGACAAAATAACATTAATCAGAATTTAGACATGTGACGTTGGTTTTGCAAATTAACAGCATAAAGCAATAAAATTAATTTAAATTTAAGGTTGTTAGTAAACCTAAACAACATAGTGTCCTTAGAGATAGTCTCAGTTTTGCAAGAGGCTGTCCCATCGCAACCTCGGCTGTCGGTAACAGTATTAAACTAACTGTCTTGCCGTTAACCCACTAACACGAAAATAATATTTTTTTAAATAGTTACCTTAGTCACTCTATGATTAGGATTACGAAAAAAGAAATATTCCGCGCTTTTACTATATTCAAATTTTTTACATTCGAATTCTATTTTTAAAACGTGTACGTTTATTTTTAGCTAAGGAAGTAATTTATGCAGCCAGCATTAGATTGGAAAGTAGAAAATTCTAATAAAAACAATATCATTTCAAATTTACTAGTTCTAATTGGAAAATTGTGAATATAGTTCGAGAAAATGTCCAAATATGTGATAGTGATCGTTATGACTGTTACGATGGTGAACTGCTGTGGAATTTTAGATCATAGAGCCGATGAAGGATATCCCAAAGGACTAATGTCAGTATGTATGTGTTTTAGTTTTTTTTTATATGTAAATACAGCCAGTAATTTATATTTAGTAGAAAATATAAATTATTATATAAATTACTAATGACCATGACAAAATCACAAAACAAAACTGCACTGGATGGATCTATATTGCTCAAAATGATACCTGATGAGTCATAATTTTCTTTAAATGATTTTTGTGGGGGTAGATCTAGAGTTAGGTATATTTTGGCATTCATGGCAGGTTTCTTTGTTGTTGATTAAACAACAAAGAAACCTGCATTTAACAATTTTAAAACTAACCGCAGTGAGGACGTCGCTGGTTAAAAGAAAGTTTTCATAAACTGAGAAAACTTTATGAAAACTAGTGTTCATAAAATTAAATAACAATTAATATCACTGGAGAGACTTTCCTAATTAAATTCACTATATATATATTTTAACACTACCGGATATAGATGCTGCATGAGCCTGTCTTTATTCAATTTCATAAATAAATAATTTTTCAAGACATTATGAAAGAAATACCGAAAGCCGGGTCAAAGATACGTGTTTGTGTTCAACGGACCCGCGATAAAAGCTTAGTGCTTAGTGTTAGCCGTTGTGTGTTGTGAATTTATTTATTTACTAGCTTTTGCCAGCGGATTCGCCCGCGTTTTTATTTTGCTTTCGTGCGTCCGTTCATACGGGTTCTATAAGCAACGTAACGCTATGAAACCTATACCAGATTTTTAGTTATACCAACCGCTATTACATCTGTCAAAACATCAGATTCCGTCTACTTTTGTGTAAACAAACATACAACAGACAGACAAAAAAATTAAACAGAAATTGTTTTGGCTTCTATTAGTCCCATAAATATTTATATTTAAAAAATGGTAAGCCTTTCTGGCATAATAGGGACCAACACTGTTTGAATGAGTTTCTTTCGGCATTTCTTCTCAGCAGTGGTCGTTCCGAAATGCTAGTAGTTTGTAGCTTTGGTAAACATCATTTAATTTAGAATATGACGTGAAAAAGTGCCTGTGAAGGCCTAATTTCTGAATAAATGATTTGATTTTGATTTTAAAGATTCCCTATGGTTTTTCTCCTATGTACAGACATAGCGTCACTCTTGTCAAGGTGGTCGTTGATGTGGCGATGGTCCTGGCATGGAACCTACTGCTAAAGTTGTCGTCCCCTGGGCTAAAGTTGCTGGTTTGGCAATGGCTCTCAACTTCTATACTATATTACTTCCATTCCTAGTGCACTGGGCCATATTTTTATTTCTAATTATTTTTGACGTGACAACGTCTTAAATTAGGTTGCGGCTGGGAGTCACTTATGAAAAAGTGTAACGCCCGGTAACGTTACGATGAGTCACCGAACGAGAGAGAGGCCCGCCGAATGCCTTGCGTCTCTCTCCCACTCAACTATGATCGGTCTGCCGCGCGCGTAAAAAGACGTTGTCACGTAAAATCTTCGCCCGTAAAACCGACTTTACAGGCAACCATTTTTTTTTATATATAGATTATTCACTTCGTCGATAACTATAGTTTTTTATGCGCGGTTAAAAAATACTTTCTCTTTCGCTACATAAAGAAAAATGTAGCTAATATAGCTCATACTTAACGACTATATTTTAGTTTAATATCTCAGTTAAGTATGTTGAGAAATAAACGTGGAAAACCTAATGAATTTGCAAATTAACATGTGGTAAACCTTGGCTCAATTTGCAGTTTTGTGCAAATTGTTGTGTTGAAGTCATTAATATTTACTTAACTGTCACCTATGAACACTAAAGACATAGTACATATAAAAATAACGAATGTACACTTATGCAAATGGGGCTTCTCGCCTCAAATTACAACAAAATAATCTTATTCACAGCTCTCACAGGTCACCGGGATCCTTATAAAAATATTATAATTTTAATTCATTTCCAAAAGTTCTAAATAACTATAAATAAAGATTAGACATTTCTAATAAATTAATATTAAAATATTTATAAAATGCATATATTCAAAATTGTAGGTCAGTGGGAAATACAAAGAACTAGTAAATATGGGGCATCCGCTGTCTGTCCCCTCTATACCTTTCATCCCGGAAAAATAACTGTTCCCGTCGGAAATTTACGCGGGCGAAACTGCGGGCTAATTTAATAAAGCACACTTAATTTCCACAACAAACAAACAAACGTTTGTTAAATCTAGTAAATTGCCGGTCTAGGAACAGCTGGTTGTATGAAATCTATCGTACGTAAATAAATAGTAATAAATAAATAAATAAACAAAAAAACAAAGGAACGAACGAACGAACGAACAAACAAATAAATAAATATATTACGACAAATCACACAGATTGAGCTAGCCCCAAAGTAAGTTCGAGACTTGTGTTATGGGAAACTAACTCAACGATACTATATTTTATAACAAATACATATATAGATAAACATCCAAGACCCGAAAAAGATCGTTTTCCATCATGACCCGACCGGGGATCGAACCCGGGACCTCTCGGTTCAGTGGCAAGAACTTTACCACTGCGCCACCGAGGTCGTCATAGTGTTGTCACATTAGAGTTGTCTCCTTGTGTAAGAGGAAGGCGAGAGATACCACTATAATAACACATGGAAGTTAAGTAATGTGGTCAAGTGTGTAAACAATACTTACAGTAACTGTTGTTGGTTGGAAATTATGGAGTTTCACGAAAGGAAACAGTTGCTTTGGAAATACAAACGAAAACGAATGTTGATTTTCGTTTTGTATTTCCAAACAATTATGAAAAATTACAAATGCAAAAGTTTGTGAGGATAATAATATATATTTTCTCTCGCTTTTACAAATCAACTGCACCGATTTTTATGATATTTGGTACACGGGTAGAATAGGTAAGTATTATAACCTGCAATAACACATAGGCTACTTTTTTATCCTGAAATTCCCACGAGAGCGAAGCCCCGGGGCGCAGATAGCAGAGTGTTATATCGTAAAATATATATATATTGAGAATAAGTGATAAATCCTTACTAGGTAGTAGGGATTTGCATTTGTCACTTATACACAATTATATACTACAACTAAAAAAACTAAAATAAAACTAGATACAACAAACTATTCAATCTGGAAAAAGGGATTTGGATAAACCTTTATTTAAGATTGTAAATTTCCAGTACACAAACACAAGCAATAACGATTTGGTTTTTATGAAGATAACATATCTAAGGATACAAGTTCAAAGAGATAACGCACGAACTAGGTATAAACATGAACGCAGGATGACGTCACTGGAATTCGAGAGGAATTTGAACCTGGGACCTTTTGTTGCACACAACAGGTGTATCGCTGCAGGCGTTCTTAGCGGGTGCTAAATCATCACGACTTCGTGTGTTAAGTAATTAAGTTGTTAAACTTAATTAAGTAATCTATTTAATAGACAAGAAAGATCTGTTTGTTTGAAATGACTTTACTGCATATTAGCTCTTGCTCGCAACTTCGCTCGCTTTAATTTCGTATTCTTTAGAAAATCGGAAAAATAGGCGTGACAGACGAGGCATTATTGTCTATATCTCGGGTTCTAAGCAACGTATCGCGATGAAACCTATACCAGATTTTAAGTTAGACCTTCCGCTATACAACTGTGAAAATCGTATCAAATCCTATCCAGTAATTTAAGTGTGATGCGCGAACAAACATATCGACAGACAGAACGAAAATAAATTGTTTTGGATTCTATTAGTTTCTTAAAGACACCTCATAATTATTTTTCTTTAATAGGTATATCCTATGAACCTATATATAGATGAATATATGTGGTCGTCCAAACCAAAAGGGACCTTATGGCGGCTGGCACTTAGGTCTTTATTGACGTTGTTCGAATACAAAACAACGGCAATAATGGCGTGAGTACCGGGCGACATAAGGTCCTGGTCCCTTTTGATTTGGACGACCACATATAGACATAGAAGATAAAACATAAAGAAACAGAAAAGCAACGACGGACTTATCCCATGGAGGGATCTCTTCCACTAAACCGGTAGGCTAAGACATAGTTGTTTCTCACAATTATATGTATTTATAAATTAAATTGTACAGAGCGTGAGAGATATCACTGAGCTTGCAAAAGCTATCTTGCGAAAACCTAGATTGTATGTATTGCATTACTTTTTATTTTCTTATAATATTAATACACTCGGGTTTACTTGCGTAGTATGAAATCTAATAACGTTTACAAGCCTAGTTGGAGACTTGAGTATTTAAACAAACCGGCGTGGGCAACATGTTAATTATCATTTTCCTTTCTATTTCCGCCAAAAGTGGTTACACTCGGATACGGATTATTAAGCTACCGTACGTACTATAAAACCAGATGATTTTGTAGTATCAAGGCCGTGTTTAGCCATAAAGTTTAATTTCGTTCGATGTCTACGACAATGTTACAATGATTGCGAATGGCGTGGCGTTTTCGGTTTTTCCAACGACACGCAAAGAAGCTTGGTTCATTGATTGTTAATCTCTCAGAATATAGAAAATTACTTGTCTAATCTAAGATTAATCTACACCAAAATAATAAAAGAAGTAGGTATTTGTAAGTTTGTGACTTTGCAATATCGGTCACACGCAGACCAATAATAGTTCTTAATATTCGGAAGCGGTGGTGGAGCAATGGTTAAAACGCCTGTGGATCGAAAGGTCCCAGTTTCGAATCCTACTCGTGCCACATGAGTCTGTATATGTAGTTTTCATAGACCACCACCTGCTTCTGCTAAAGGAAAATATCGTGTGGAAACCTGCACACAGGTTGATTAACTTGTGTATGAAATGGTGAAGACAATGGCAAACCAATCCATTAATAGCGCCAAGAAAGTTGTTGTGTGTGAGGAAATACAACTATAAATAAAATAAATAAATAAATATATTAGGACAAATCACACAGATTGAGCTAGCCCCAAAGTAAGTTCGAGACTTGTGTTATGGGATACTAACTCAACGATACTATATTTTATAACAAATACATATATAGATAAACATCCAAGACCCGGGCCAATCAGAAAAAGATCATTTTCCATCATGACCCGACCGGGGTTCGAACCCGGGTTCTCTCGGTTCAGTGGCAAGAACTTTACCAGTGCGCCACCGAGGTCGTCAACTATGAAGAGAAAGACCAGGGAATCGCACCCGTCTGTAGCAGTCTTCTAAAAGATTGAAGCATTAGCATTATAGAAGAAAAATTAAACTTACTTAATCTGAAACGATAACATATTTGTCAGAGTTTAAGTCAAATACCTAAGTCTATACTTATTAGTTTCTCATTAGAATTAGAAGAATCAGTCTACTGCGTCTGTAAGTAAGGCATACATGACAAATGCTGATATATTTCTCAATTTCCTTATAAATATTAGGGTTAGGCCAATGTAAGTACTAAATTCTTTGCTAATCTTTGACTACTTTGTATACTTTGGTGGATTTGTTTTAATACATAATTTCTCATATTTTTGGGTGTAATAATGACACTGTTGTAGGATCTTGTCTGAGTATATATTTATAAATAATTATACTCGGTATTTGACAAAGATTATTTATTTAGGGCTGGTAAATCACGAGCAATACATTTAAAATACCAACAGCCAAGAATCGTCCATGACAGCATTTGTCTTTTTAAAGAAAAGAAACATCGCGCAGGCGCGAGCTCGTCGTCACAGCGCATGCGCGTAGACAACTGTTATTTTTAATACTATTCCTTGAATGACATGTAAATAATTTTTAAATGCAATTTTTGTTAAATAAAGACATTTTTCATACAAAATTCTTAATATCTGACACAAATCATTTCAGGTCCGGGCTCCACAAAGCCGGCCCGGATCCCCAGCAGCCAGCTGAAGTATCTGCAGTTTGTGGTCCAGGGGAAGAATCGCACCAGACGCAGGTACTCCTATTGGAGTGCCCAGAAAATCGCACTGGATCCCAGGGTTGATTTTAAACGGTCAGTCGGATTTTGTTAAAGATTTTATTCAGTTTCACTTGACCCGATATTTGTTAATCTTGCATGTTAAATTTCACGTACTTTCACTTGTCATTGAGTTGAAGCACTATCGCTTCGGTTTCTGTGACAATTAATTATTGTGATACATCACTTATTGACGTCAAAAAAATTACTTAAACTAAGTCTACTGCCGGCTTCCAAAGCGCAGGTGAAGAAGAAGCGGCGCAACAAACTTCACCGCAGCCTTTTCTCCAAGGACGTCAATTAACAAATATAGGTCTATATACATATATTAAAAATTAGGACGAATTTACATCATTATTAAAAATGACAAAATTTTAATGAATAAATAAAATAAAAGTTGCATTTCCAATAAAATTATTGAAAATTGTCACACAAAATATATTATTAATATTATTATTATATATATATATATATATATATATATATATATATATATATATATATATATATATATATATATATATATATATATAAAGCGAAAGAAAGAGGCGTGATAATAAACAATAATTTGTATTATATAATATTATATATATAATATTGTATATATTTATATATGTGAATTTCCAGGAAGACGATGCTGATAGCCCTGGGCTACCTGGACAGCACCAACTTCCCCATATCCTCGATGCTGGCCAACGAATACGAGGCCAGAGGATACAACGTCATCATAGTGGACAACCAGAGATTTTCCACTGTTCATTATTATTTGTAAGTATTACCTGTGAAGCGGTGGTGGTGTAATGGTTAAGACGCCCGCCTGTGGATCGAAAGGTCCCAGGTTCGAATCCTACTCGTGCCACATGAGTTTGTATACCAATCTGACTCATGTATAGTAGTTTTCATCGTCCACCACTTGCTTCCGGTGAAGGAAAACATCGTGAGGTGGTCATGCACACTGGTTGATTCTCATTAACTTGTGTGTGAAATGGTGAAGGCAATGGCAAACCACTCCATTAATAATGCCAAGAAAGTTGTTGTGTGTGTTTCATTTCACGTAACAACCACGACCCTCAGCCATGAGGAATAAGACTATGAAGAAGAAGACCTGTGGTCATTACCTAAGTGAGTACCTACTCGTGTTTGTCTCAAAGCGTTTCGAGTTTCGACCGATGCGACCGTGCTGTCATCCACAATTTTTTTCAAATTTTAGCAAAGACAAGAATCAATTTTAGAATCCGATTTTAAAATAATTAATATGTGGGCGGAAGTGTGTGTTCGTATTTCACTTCTCACCATCGAAGTGAGACGCAGGGAACCAATCATATTGCGCCATTGTGACGCAACGCAATGTGATAGGTCCGCTGCGTTCGATGGTGAGAGAGACGTGAAATGCAAACCCACACTAAAGATCTCGGTACTGTAGTAATGAACATTTTTAGAATGATTGATTTCGGAAATGATTTCTTCCTCAACAAAATTGACGGATCGTAATGACAGCGCGGCTGCAGCGGTCGGAACACTCTGAGAACCACTTATTCTAAGGCAAACTTACCTTAGCTGCGATGTCTTGCGAAAACCAGCCAATCACATAGGGAATAATTGTCTATGCCGCTTCCTGACAAAAAGGACAAACCCAAGATCAACGAGGGACACCCGCATGTGGCTTATAACAGTGCTGAAAAAACCCGGGTGTCTTGTATAAAATAATCCTAAAATTAGTCTGCTTTACCATGACACTGCTTCACCTATTCTAGGTATTAGGTACCCAAATATTTAATTATTTATTATTATAGGTAGGTAACTTGGTAAGTATTTATCTATGAATACCACCTACTTATATACAAGCGATAAAGAATAAAACCATTTTTTGAAACATTATCAGTTCGGTGTTTCACTCAACAAAATAGTTTTGAGTCAGAGCAGCAACATTTAGCCATCATGGCTTGCCGAAACCATGGAATTAGTAGGTACTGTTGTACGAAGCACTTACTGAATCCATGGCCGAAACACACTCTTTACAGTTTTATTTTCTCTGATTACAGAGCAGCGCGCCTCATGCGGCCAGTGGGAAAACACGTCGCCGAAATTCTAGCAAAATTAGCTCGCCAAGGCCTAGACCCGGCTAACCTAGAGCTCGTAGGCTTCAGCCTAGGCGGACAAACTGTTAGCTACATTGCCAAAAACTATAAAAGAATTACCGGAAAGTCTATTTCAAAAATCACTGGTCTAGAACCATCTGGGCCTTGCTTTCGACATCTACCCCCGAATGACAGGTTAGATTACACTGATGCTGATTTCGTAGAAGTCATCCATACGAATATTGATGGCTTTGGTATGGCGGCAAGAATGGGCCATGTAGACTTTTATGTCAATGGAGGGGAATACCAGCCCACGGATTTATTATCTTTACCCTGCGCGGCGACGTGCAGCCATTTTAGAGTTCTCCCTATTTGGATTTCGGCATTGAATAACCCTACAAGTTTTGTAGCTATAAAGTGCGATAGTATTCAAAGCGCTAGAGATTCAAATTGTTATAAAAATGACAATTTAGACACTAATTTATTGGGTCTTAATGTGAATAAAACCAGCCATGGTGTGTTTTATTTAGCGACTGGTTTGGATTACCCATATTATTTAGGGGAGAATGGTTTGAAGGAAGAATATGCGGCGTGGAGAAGAATCACGAATGTGAATGATGGGAATGCAACGGAAGTTTACACTTAGCAAATACATTCGTATTGAAATTATATTAGTGGTTTTATTTGCTTCACCATTTTGTTAGTAAAATTCAGTTTAATGCACTGGCCTCAAAATAAGTAATTATAATATAAAATCTTAGCACATAATGAGTTTTATTAAATATATTATTGTGTAGTTTAAACTTTAGCTAATGTAGGTGTTATGTCACACAATAGTAATAAATTCTTCGTAAGAACGCCTACGAAATATTAACAAGCAATGTTCCTTTCAAGTCGTATGATCCTAAGTATCCTAAGGAAACTAGGTTCGTTAGGAGGTCCTAAATATTGTTTCCGGAGGAATTTGTTCATCTGAAATCCCTCATTCCTTATGAAAAGAGAAAAAGTTGCAAAAACATAGTTCTGGAATTAGAAAAAATAAATTCTGTTTAAATTTGATAGCTTCATCTATGAAGACGGCTACTGGCTACCACTTTATATATCTCTGCGCCTACAACGGAATATTTTCAAGGCTTATTTAAATAAGCTCATTATATGTAATAGAGAGGAACACGTGATTTTACGAGACGTATGAATATGACCTGCATTTACTCTGCACCTCTGACAATGACCTAGATAAAACTTTTTATATTATGGCAATACCACTACAGTAATGTCAAAGTTGTCGCAATGACGCAAGCTGACAGGAAGGGGAAAAATCCTTGACAAATTTTCTTCAATCGTTCAAAATGGTGTTTCTAACCCGCGCGTTTCTTTCTAAATAATTCAATTTACTTTTTAAATGAAATGTACAACTATTTTGTGACACGCAAACCAAGTTAGATGGTCCAATAAAAATCGACATCGTGTATTTTTTTGGTGCGAAATTAATGCGGAAAAATCGTAGTGTGATATCGTAATCAATTTCCTGTGATGTTTGTGATCTGACTGTTATTTAGATTTTCTTACGTAAGTATACGATATTCTTTATGTTGTTAAACATTGTAGCTTATGTATTTTGTGCGGGGAACTCGCAGTGCGTTTATTTTTATTTTATAATCGTAAACCTACGTTACGCCCCCTAATATTATTAACCCATGTACATTTTTATGTCAGAATATATACAGGCAGTTTTTTCATAGTTCTAATGATACTAAACTTGTTTCCCATCTACAATACGATATAAGAATACATAAGTACCAGATATAAATACACGAAGCCGTAGGATTCTATTTTTCCCATGGTAACTTGGCATTGGCAATATTTTGTTGTACTCGTAATGAATATAGATCTAAACACTTGAGCTGTTTTATGTTTTGATTAAACATCTGCACGTATTTATAAATAAAGCATTTAGTTTTTTTTATAACCTAAAAATAACGAGTGTAAACCTAAGTATTAATAAAATTTTATTCTGTTTTTGGGATAAAATAGAGATTTCTAAAATTTCAGTCATACTTTTTTGAATATTATATATTTCACCAATTTTGTACCTACTTATCATACATTAAAAATACTGTAAGGTTCAAATAAATGTGAACTCTTCTACATTTGAATTGTTTAAAAATTACCACTGGCAGTAAAAAACTACATTATCTAAACAAAATTAAATTCAAATTAATTGTATTCACAATTTGAATTTAGGTACATGCATAATTTGATGTAGGGTCACCTTTTCAGTCAGTCTTACTCATTTAGATCTCCAGATTATTCTAAAGACACAATGTGTTTTTCATTTGCTTTAAAAAAAAACAGGAATATACTATAGTAAAGAGACTGTCAGCCTTTACTTTTACAATGAGTATTTTGAATAGAAATAAGAAATCCACTGTTTTAATCTATAAATTATGATGTAGTTTTTATCGTCATCATGCAAAGTAAAGAGAGAAAGAAAAGGATGGAGGATTTTCAGAGGATCAGTTGAAAGATAAGGCAAGGGTTGTGTTGTATAGGGAAGTATAATTAAAGTCATAGGTTAGATGGAAATGGAGGCAGCTCCAACAACAATAACAATGGTCTTCAATGCTTGATGATGTAAAAAGATGGTGCTTGAGTGGTTGTGATGAACTATGTAGAGTCTTGTTTAAGTTCTACTCATGACATATGAGTTTGTATAGCATTTTGACTCGTGTATGGCAGTTTTCATTCACCATGATTACAATTAGTCAATCTGCTGGCTATTAATGTATTTGAAAAATTATTTAATTCCTTTTTTGTATTCAGGAGAAACCTTAGTGATAGTATTTTATAAGTATTTTATATCTGTCATAATTGACTTGAGATACTAAATATTTGATTTTTGATTTTCAACTTATGTAAGTCATATATAATATCATACATTATTTGCTTCCATATTTACATTTCTAACAGTGTCAGTTTTCTTATCAACTATTTAGATAAAAGTTACAAAATTAAACAGTTTAGACACAAATATAATCTATCAGATAGTCTCTACCCAATGTTAAATGATCACTATGTTCCCAAACACCCACATCAAATGAAATCAAATCTAAGACCTTTAATACTAGCATCCTACCCTGCCTAACATATGGGTGCGAAACTTGGGCTCTAACGGAAAAGCATAGAGAGAGATTAGCTAAGTGCCAAAGAGCCATGGAGAGAATCATGATGGGTGTGAGACTGACAAACCAAATAAGGAACTCAGAAATAAGGAAAAGAACCAAAGTTACCGATATACTCTGACAAATACCTAACATTTTCATCAGACATTTTGTTGTCTGATGATTAGTAGAAAGAGAGAATTTTATAGAAGAGTAGAATATACTATACAATATACTATACACAAATTCTACTCAGCCCAAATGCCTACACAATTGCATACAACTTTTTACAGCTTTGAAGGAGTAATATAGAACTAAAGACTCTCTCTTTTTTGCAATTTATGCCTTAGTTTGAAAGAAGTTCTACCACAGTGGTATATGATAAAACATTATCTTAATTTTGTATCAATTTGTAAGATTGTATCAATATTTTATCTGATAAACAATTATTAATTTACATTGTCATACATATTATAAAAAGAAGTCTGTCTGTATGAATGTGATAAACTCAAAAATACCAGAGATATTTTTGTACAGTTCAACAATACAAATGTGTTTCCTGTGGAAGGTGTTATTTACCTTTTTTTTTATTTTTTCTTGAGTAAGATTTAGATGTATAGTTAAGAGAGAGTTTTACCTGAGAGAAGCCAGGACAGGCTGCTAATTTTTAAATTGATTTAATTTGTCATGGTCTGGGTAAAACTTGGAAAAGCCTATGCAATTCTCACTTTAAACAACTTTTTAGACACAATTAACATTATTCATGTATTTGAATCATCACTTGTGGTTGAGTTTTAGTTAGTTTTAGGTACTTATTTGCTATTTGTATTTTTTTTTGATTAATTCTTTTGACCTGTGTGATATTTTTTATCTTTCACAGCTGTTTTAAAAAATACAATTAGGTTTCATATATATAGGTACATTTGTAGTTCCTAAACACTGACATTTTAAGATTCTGATCTGAGGGATATTTAGAAATCTTATCATTCCCCAAATAATATAGACTATGCAATATTTAGGATCACACCACACAATTGATTGATTTTGTTTCTATTTTTTACTCTATTTTGTAACAGTTACTAAATATATGTTATTAACTATTCCGGTTAGTTCAAACATAAACATAATGTTTTACAACCAAACATGTTAATTATGTATCTATTGTATAGAGGACTTTCTGAGGAGTTACTTATGCATATTCATTCATACATTGTTTCTAAATGTTGTGTATGGAAAATGAAGTATTATCTATGGTATGCTTAAGAGATTCTTGTCAAGGTCGGCAAAATACATTAAATGATTAGAAAAAAATCTTTATTTTACCAGAAACAAGTACCTACATTGATTATATTTGTTTTCTTAAAATAAACGAATTAATATGAATGATGTTGTATGTTTGTTGTAGATGTTGCCCGGGGCTTCGGTCCCTTGGGAATTTTGAGATGAAATATAGCCTATGGCAATCTTGGATAATGTACCTTTCTAATGGTGAAAGAATTTTTGAAATCGGTTTGGTTGTTATATAGGTTACCCGACTTAAACATACAAACTCACAAACGCTTACCTCTTTATAATAATAGTATAGATTAATATGAATGACTACCCTCGGATTAAACGAGACATGCCTTATGCTGGCTATTCATCCGAACTGTGGCGGCTTCGGGATAGGTACATTACTGGGTTTTCATTGCGGTAAATAAAAGCTCGCATCGGTTCCGAGTTCGATGCTAATCTATAACTGGCGTTGGAAAATAATCCATACGGCCATACTAATATATATACAAATGTAATAGTCTGTCTTTTACGCTTTTACGCAAAGCAAACAGACAGACATATCTGTCTGTTTGCTGACAGACAAACATATTTGTAATATTAGTATGGATGTGAAGAAAGTTCATTACGTGTCCCATAGAATGATACTTGTAAACCTTGGCCAATTTTCACAACCATAGCAGTCTTTAAGTAATCATACGATATATTTAGCATTTGTGTCGGTATCAATCAGAAATCGGCAGTCTGGCGTCATAATATGGATTTCTTGACTTTACTCACACAATATACAAAATAACGAAGAAATGAAAATTAAATCGCGTTAACAAGTTACATTTGCCCGAGCTGCAAACGAGAATTTTGTAAAATATCAACATCCAGTCATATCAAAACTTTCTTACAGCAGAGCAGAAGGCTACCCCGAAACAAAAGCGGTGGTGGTGTAACGACCGCCTGTGAACCAAAAGGTCCCAGGTTCGAATCCTACTCGTGCCACATGAGATTGTACATACCAATCTTACTCATGTATAGTAGTTTTCATCGACCACCACTTGCTTCCGGTGAAGGAAAACATCGTGAGGAAACCTGCACTCTGGTTGATTGTCAACTTGTGTGTGAAATGGAGAAGGCAATGGCAAACCACTCCATTACTAATTCCAAGAAAGTTGTTGTGTGTGTTTCATTCCACGTAATGACCACGAAGAAGAGTGTAAAATAAAATGTATATAATGGGTGGGTGTATATAATGGGTCGTGGTCATTATGTGGAATGAAATACACAACAGTGTATTTCATTCCACATAATGACCACGACCCATGAGGAATACGATTATGATGATGACCACGAAACATACGAAAACATAGCACGTTACTGCCCACATGCTGTCTTTTTTTCTCGTATCATGGGCCGGGTCGTGAGGTTCCCTCTATTATGGTTGAGCTACGCGATGGCTGTCCCATGCGTCAACTCGTGAACGGGTGCTGCCAGAGGGAACTGGTCATCTTGTTTATCATATATTTTTATGTAAGTTAACTGTGTTTCACATCGATATATATATATATATATTATAATCAGCACTCCGATCACAATCATAACCTGTTTTCATATTACCTTTTGACTATGTACATTATGTACTTTTATATATTATTAGAAAAAAAAACATTGTAAGAAACAATAATGGTAAGCCGATCTGGCATGATAGCGACAAACACTGTTCAAATGATTTTCTTTCGGCATTTCTTCTCAGCAGTGGTTGTTCCGAAATGCCAGTAGTTTGTAGCTTGTGAGAAATAACTATAAATATAAAAATTGACGAGAAAAAGTGCCTGTGAAGGTCTAATTTCTGAATAAATGATTTGAATTTTCATGTACGCATCGTGTAGTATACGTCACGTATATTCCCATTTACTCATAAAAAAATTAAGCATACTTGTAGTTTTGTCATTATTGCACTTTATGATATTTAAAGAGAAAAAGACGAAACATACTTTCACTTAAAGCATGTATAAACTTTTTTGTGAATAGAATACATGACTGATCCTCTCCTGTTATCAAGTTTACATCTAATGATTCCAGGATTTCTCTAATGTAGGTATACATATTTGCGCGCTCGATATTTTGTGGTCAAGGTGAGCGCGTCAGTAAGTTGATGACATCATTCTTACTTAGATCACTCAGGCGTATGTTGACTTGTCTGTGAATTAATATTTGTGTAATTGGGAATACTATACCTGTACACCATTTGTATAGGCATTAATAAAGGACTCTTGACATGTATATTTATTGAAGTACTTAGTCACATAAAAATCAAAATGTTTGCATATAGGCAAATTATTTTATATTTTTATGCCTTCTCGGCTTCGCTCTGATAAAACCATAATAAATTATACAGCTAAACCTTGCTCTTGACTCAGTCTATCTATTTAAAAAACCCACATCAAAATTCGTTGCGTAGTTTTAAAGGTCTAAGCGTACATAGCGACAGACAGCGAGGACCAACTTTTGTTTTATACTATGTAGTGAAAAGCGCAGAGCCACGGGAAACAGACAATATTCAAAAGTAATTTAGCTTTTAGATCACGACAGTAACTAATATCTGTGATATTTTTTATGAGCAGAATAGTATTTATCAGCCAAACTTTGGTGTTTTGCCAAGATTAATGTGCGTCATTTGTGTTCCGGTTGTTATCACTAGATGGCGGTTGTTATGTTGAGTCAGAGATTTCTTTATCGACAGGCTGTTTGGAAATTCTCAATAAAATATTGACGATATTAATAGGTATCCCTGTAGTTCTTTATTCCATTATATATACCAATCTCATGTTTAGTACTTAGGAAAACGTCGTGAGGAAACCTGGACTCTAGTTGATAATTTATCATCTAGCGTGTGAATTGGAGGAGGCATTGGCAAACCACTCTATAAATATTGCTGAGAGAGTAGTGTGTGCTTCATTCCACTTAATGACCACGACTGTAAAGAGAAAGGAGAGGGATTTTCTACGGACTGGTGGTTCCGCTCTCGGTCATTTATACCAATTGGATTGACTTCTACACCGTATTGGTTCAATGTAACTATAAATATTCACAAATGATTATGTCTCCACTCGTGTTGTAAAAGCACTGGCTGTTTGTAATTATCACGATGTTTTTCTAGTAGTTTCTTTTGCGCCTAAGCGTTGAGCTCCGACTTAAGACATTGTCGTTCTCGCCTGGGCCTAGCACTGGCAGAAGGGGGAATTTTAAAATGCTAGCTTCATGTTGTTTAAGAGGATTTTTTTTTAAGTGGTAATTTATTTAATTGAGCCTAGCTATACTTATTAACATATAACATTTATACAAAAATCAAATTGTAGAAAAAAACTATAAATAAAAATAATCTTGCAACGCGCCACAGGGAGGCAACGTGCCCAAGACACTAGCAGCGTTTCCTCGCTGTATTGCGAGACTTACACGCCTCTCAACTCCAATCTCCCAAATCCTGTTGGCGATAAGGCGCGTCGTGATGTCTCTTAAATAGAATTTTTAATCAGAACCCCATGGGCCCATCGTTTCCACGGCAAAGGGTAAAAAGTAATTATTATCTACTACACTTATACATTTTTTTTGTCTAATTAATTTGTAGATGCCGAAGATCGTACGAAGCAGAGAATAACAAGTAGGAAAGCTGACCGTTAGCTGGATGGAGCCAGAAATAAATGTTCAGATGAGAAAGCAGTGCTGCAGACCAGCTGCAGCTCAGGGTCCGCATTAAAAAACCAATCGGCACGGGCTTCAGTATTAGCTTCATGATATCTACCAAAGATATCCATTGTTCCGAAAGTTGAACAATTTTCGCTGACCCAATTTGGTTCGTGCCAAACGAAAGTAACTTAAGTGTTATATTTTGTGATATATGCTAATTTCGTACTGCTGCAGTAACAAGACCTATGTCAAACTTTAATTGAAACTATGCTGGTAATTTTGACACAAGCCGTCAGATATATGATAGATAGATAAAAACTTTACTTCTTACTGTTTCACACAATTACAGACAAGAAAAATAATATACCTAAACATAAAACTAACAGTTACATTGTGCCATAAAGTAACAAAAAGGCTACAGCTCAGCTATATGTTACCCAGAAGAGTAACAACTGATTTTCAGCTGACACTTTTGAGGTGGCGCGGACGATAACTGACGTAGAAATGATTTTATAGAGGCGATTCAGGGTGCATCAGGGTGTGCATATCGTAATAATACATTATCATCCCAACTAGATGTGTTGGCGATGGCCACACTGGCTTAAAACCTCATGAGGTTTTAACGTTTTTTTTTAAAGATAAAAACTAATTCGTGACGACCTCGGTGGTGCGGTGGTAAAGTGCTTGCCTCTGAACCGAGAGGTCCCGGGTTCGATAGCCGGTCGGGTCATGGTGGAGAATGATCTTTTCCTGATTCGCCCGGGTCTTGGATGAAATAGATAATCATCTATATATGTATTTATTGTTTGTATTTGATGATTTTGTTGATAGATAAACATCTATATATGTATTTGTTGTAAAATATAGTATCGTTGAGTTATTATCCCATATCACAAGTCTCGAACTTACTTTGGGGCTAGCTCAATCTGTGTGATTTGTCCTAATATGTTTATTCAATTCAGACATTAGGCCTTCACAGGCACTTCTTCAGGTCACTATATTGACTGTGTCATTAAAAATAAACTATGGGAAAATGAAATTGGTTAAGAAACGCTGCATCGTTTAACTCACACAATTATATATAATATCAAATAGGTATAATTTGGACCGGCTGACGCTGTCGTCTACAGCATGTGTATGCAAAATTTCAGCTCAATCGCTTGGAAATATCTGCTTTAAAATTGTGCTGTAAGATTCTGATTCGAACACACGTTTGCTTACCATCAGGCGTCGTTTTCCCATTATGATATAAAAATATATAGTTACCTTCATTTGTGTTCGGCGCAATACCTATGTCTTTCCTTTCCTAGATGAGACTAATTAGTCTCATCCACTCCTTGACATCCTCCCTCACACAGTCCATCTGTTTCCTGGTCTCCCTCTTCTTCTGTAACCAGTTACTTTCATGTTCAGCATGATTAGTTAGGTCTTCGTTTTCTCTCCTCATCAGAGGGATTAGTGCTGGTTTGCATTTCATCTCTGACCATCGAATCGACTCGAAGTGAGTGATCGCGCAGTGTGGTTGTCGTTGCGTCACAATGGCGCAATGTGATTAGTTCGCCGCGTCTCACTTCGAATCGATTCGACTGTGAGAAGTGCAAAATGCAAACCCGCACTTAGCCGACAGATGTTCATACCAAGTCACATATACGTTGATACACACAGACGTTGCAATTTAAACAAAATGCATGGAAATAATTCTCGAATCAGTTCTCCGGCTTTGTATTGGTAACACAATTCATTTGCTACAAGATTACACTCGTCTATAAGCCTTGATTACAGCCCAAGGTTTACATGTTTCCAACGGAGGTTTAATCATATGGTATTAACTAAAGGGCTTTATGTGTACGGTACGGTGTTGCCAGCATTAAAGGCTTATTTTTAGAAACTGATTTCTGATTGCTTAGGTTTAGAACATCCGAATGTCTGGATTTAGTTAAATAGAGTTTGTTTGGAACATCTATAACCTTAACGAGAAAGATATAGCATATCGCTCACTAGCCGCTCGTCTCGGCTTCGCTCAGGCAAAACCATGATAAAAGCCTATGTCACTCCTGAAGGTTTCGCCTATCTCTGTGCCAAATTTCATCAAAATAGGCCTAGTAGTTTTTGAGTTTATTCATTACAAACAAAAATGCAAACCTTTTCTCTTTTTATAATATTAGTAAGGATATGAAACGAGATAACAGAGCGGTGATATCTTTTGTCCCTCATTTGCCACTTTGTATGAGATTAGCCTCATTGAGCCGGGATGTGGCATGGAAACACTCGTCCATCGTGGATATAGTTTTGGTTTTTTATCACCAGACTGCATCTCTTGCAGCATAAGGAAACGCTTTTTAATGACAATTAGTAAGTATTTTCAATCATAATCTTAATTATACTTGCATGTTATTATTTTATTAAATGCGATAAGAGTATTCCTAAACGTTTGAAACTGCATTTTATAGATGACAGATTTGATAACGTCATGACTATCGTGATAAATCAAAGTTGTTTTCGTCTAAGGTGCTCCCAACACAGCGTGTTACGAAATGTTCTAGAACATATGTTGTAAGAAAGAAAAAGAAAGAAAGAAAGAGAGAGGGAGAGAGGGAGGGAGAGAGAGAGAGAGAGAGAGAGAAAGAAAGAAAATTGTGTAAAAGACAATTAAGTGTTATAACATTTTGTAACATGTTGTAAGCACGTTATAACCACATACATGTATCGAACTAAAAGACATAAACATTCTTAGAGACTTAGACAAAACATACTTTAGATTAAAGTATGATCTTTTTTATGGTTTAGATTGCGCCTACGCATAAATAGACCACTTAGCGAATTTATTAATGTCATAAATTATGTCATTGTGACTCACGATATGGATACCCAATAAGCAAAATCAGTACCTATAACTATCTTCAAGACTACTATTCTTTTTACTTGTAAGCTACCTGTAGCATACTGTAAAGCTGGATTTAGGCGCATTTATAGGAACGTTCCCTTCCTATAACTATCTTATAATTAACTTCAGAATGTTATAAAGTATTATAAAATACTTAGGGAAGCACTATTGTTACTATAATGTTCTGAGACAACACATTTATAAGCTCTAACACACTTTTTATTACCTGACCTAAGTATTTTGCTAGAGCAATCTTGTTTATAATGCACTAGTAATGGTAATTCCATTACTAGTGCATTATAAAGTGCTTAAGAGTAATTTTTGTTATTTCGGCTAGTCGGTGCAATTGCTTGTCCTCTAAAAAATACTGAAATCACTTTAAAAATAAATATCTATTTGGTAAATGTTGTAGAACATAAGTAGCAATTTCTTTGAATTATTGTGTATATTTATCATCGAGCTTGTCATATTTATTGTTTGAACTCATTGGGGATTTCATATTTATTGTAAATATGTACCTAATTTTGATAATTTTAACAGCGCCCTTTGAAAACGAGCTCATAGTATATTAAATGTAAAAAAAAATATTTTAATAATCCTCATATAAAATCGCCATGTTAAAAAAATAACTCTTTTTCAAGAAAATTTTAGACTATTATAGGTAAATTTGTACTTAAAGCAATCTCAACCCGCTAATTCGCCGCCATTTAAAAACAAATTAGGGTTCTCTATGAAATTGTCTATTCAATTCTTTTCAGGATGGTAATTATAAATTTACGTTTAGGATGGTGGCATTTTTGAACGTCGACTGCTTTTTAACCAAAGATGACTTTAAATAACTTAACGAATTAGAATGGCCTTGGAGAGTAATAAATTTATTTTATCAAAAAGTGTTATTTGTTGTGGATATTTATCAGACTGAAGACTACACTCGCACTTTATTGTTGAGAAAAGAAATATTAGAAAACTTCTTAATATAAAACAATTGTAATGTAAAAGCTAAGGTGTAAAAGCCCCACGTTGGGCGCCATTGTTAGGTGATAGGGTAATCTCAGGTAGGGTTGGAGTAGGAATAGGCAAAGGCAGACAGTTATATAATAATATAATTAATAAGTAAAATACAGACCCTTCAATAATTTAAGATATTTTATTATATATATTTTATTATTACACCGTACTGTGGTACGTGCCGATATCGTTATGGTAATGAATGAGTCAAAATGTGATTTCAAAATATCAAGTGGAACAATAATTTAAAATTTTGAATTTAGACTGAAATAAATAAAAATCATGCCAGCGCGCACGCGATATAACTAAAGAGGTCATAATGCGTGGCGTTACAAATATATGGTGGTATGCAATCATTACCCGGAAGACGAATGTGACTACTGCTATATTCAAAACATCATGTAAGTCTCAATTAGTATCAACAAAGTTTAACTATATATTTTTTGTCTCTACATTGCTTATGCATCAAAAACTATTGACGGTTTTCTATATCTCGGGCGCTCCATTTAGTTAGGGAATTTCCCAACTTTCCATCACGCCATCAAATCAATTAACGTTTCATCAAGCCAAGATCTATTAGGTGCACTATATACTATATACACTATAGCCCACTTTTGTATGCCTTCATGCAATTCGCAATTTTTTTTAATACTCAGTGGTTTCTTCAAAATCGCTGTTGTATTCTTCCACAATATTGTCAACTTCTTCGCTTTCCGCGTTGTAGGCTAGGGGAGGCAAAATATTTTTCATCACGGAACCCTCATTATATTCATCTGTATTTGCGCTTGACGCGCTAGATTTATTTACTGAAGATCTTGGCTCACTAATTCTGCAAACCTCTTTCTCAATTTTCTTCTATAACCACCACTCCTTTTAAATCTTTTCCAATCGCTTAAATCCATGATAATAGTAAAATAATATATTAACCTGAACAAAATGGCTGATGATACTGACAGTAACATATAAGATTGTTTGATCTTCTAACCCTCTTCATTAAGTTTAATTACACTTTAAAGAGTCTTGAACAAGACAATAGACGCAAACTTATAATAGTCACAGAGTAGTGCGTTATAATATCATGTTCTCTAGTATAGGATCGATTATGATTCAAACTTATAAGTTTACTATAAAATAATCTTGTAGCTATCTATAAGATTGTGTAGTGAAAATAAATGCTCTTGAAAATATCTACGCTTGTGGAATGCTAAAACAAGTAAAAGTGTCTTGTAACTATCTTGTACGGAATTCTTGTAGCAAACTATAAGACTAAGATATAAAAACTAATGCTCTTGAGTATGTTAAAGCTTGTCGAATACTATTATAACTAAAAACGTCTAGAACAATACTTATATAGGAACAATATTAGTAAAAATACTCTTATAATATTGTTTTATACGATTATTTTGCTTGTTGGGTAGATACGGTATGTGATGGTTTAAAAATCGGCCTTTAGATAGAAATGTTTGATTGTGACACTGTTCACATTTGAAGATTTCATATGATCATGTTGTAATGTTGAAAAAATTCATTATTTACAAAGTAAACGAAACCGAATGACGCAGAATGGATAAGCAATGCAAATCCATTCTTATGCAGCTGCTAAGCTCATTTTAGAAGACAAATTAACATGTTAACGTTTTGCGTTCACATTTTGCGTCAGACCTCCGTGTTCGTATAATCTTAACTATATCCCTCCCATGTACCTAATTCATATTATGTAAGAAAGAAACATGTTTATCCTTACTTCCTTATCCTTACTAATATTATAAATGTGAAAGTAATTTTGTTTGGTTGTTACCTCTTCACGCTCTATCTACTCAACCAATCTTCTTGAAATATTTCATACATGTAGCTTGAAGTATGGAGAAGGACATAGTGTACCTTACGTCCCGGAAAAAATTATACGGACGAAGCCGCGGGCTAAAAGCTATTTTGCCATAAATTAAAAATCATTTACATCACATGAAGTACACAAAAACTATTATGTAATACATAGATTGTAAAAAGTGATAATGAATACTCGAATTACAGAACTCTTTGTAATATACTTCATTGCCTTGTGGTAGACAGGATTTGAATCTGAGAACAATGTAACCAGACTGTACCTTTCAACCACTGAACCACTACGGCGTCACAACACAGTTCAATCTATTCACCGTGTCTAGCAACAAGTAATGTTATTAATCGTAACCTGTATAAGGAATTATTGCAGTCATTGAACAAGATAATTTTTATTGCAACACTGAAACCGGTCTCAACGAAACTGGGGTATGACAAGGTTACGCTATTTGGCGTTTCGCGGGTAAGGCTGCGGCCTTACTGACGGCGAGTGGCGTAGGAAATCATCCAAATATATTAGTAGTAGTTCGCTGCGAACTTAGACCTCGCGAACACAATATTTTTTTTTATAAAATTGTGAATATTTCAAAAACGACTTAACCGATTTTGATGCCCTACGTTTAAAAATTATGTTGGCAGATCCTACATACCTTTTAAATTTCATCAAAATCAGACCAACTGTTCGAAAGTTATCGCGTTACAAACATACATACGGACATAGTATGTATACGAACATGCATACATACAAAAAAAAGAAAGTTCATGAGAATTTTTTCTTTATTTTTATTTATTTTATTTTATTTTATTTTTTTGTGTTACCCGCATAAACGGGACCGCATAAACCGATTTAGAGAAAATTTGGTATATTTGTAGCATGAAACCTGGAATAGGAATAATTCTGTTAATTGCGCGAATTTTGTCGAGAATGTAAATTAAATATTTTGATTGAAAAAACAAATTTTTGCCGCCTATTAATTTTTACTTTATTGCACACTAGTCAAAATTAAATTTATCATAACGTTTGACGTCACATATACTTGAACTAGCATGCAATAAAATATTTCATAGCCGGTATTTCTTGCCAATTACGTTTTGATTGAGTTTCATTTATTTAATGTTTATTATATTATATTACGTATGTAACCCGGAAGTAAAGTAAAGAATGTCGTGAAATGAAATATTTATTTTGTAATCGATGTAGTAAGAATGGTCTATGTTACTCCTGAAAGTTTCATCTATCTCTGTGCCAAATTTCATTAAAATCGGCCCAGTAGTTTTTGAGTTTATTACAACAAAAATACTTGACAAATCTTTTTTCTTTATAATATTAGTATGTAATTGACGCGAGAAGTGAAACCAATGCTTTACTTTATCGTATTTAACTTTTAGCTTGAATAGATAGTTATCTAAGTACTGTCAGCTACATATTAAGTTGCCTAGTAAACCTTTATGCGATTGTAATAGCGTTCAATTTCCAATGAATTTTGATAGGTGTAAGTGCTGTTGGCTATACAATAAAATTTCACTATCACATGTGATTGATATAGTATTATCAATACGTGATATTATTTTATCTTGAGTTCCGTAAAGAAAAGCCAAAGGCATTGTCATCTTGACTTGTTTGCCAAGCCTTAATATTAAAAAACAAAATTAAAAAAATAATATGTTAACTGCCAGTATCTTAAAGTGTGTTACATAATAAATAAACGAAATATGATAGAAATTAAATAAACAAAAGAAAAAGGTTTCTAATTTGAAATTAGAATTATAATTTAAAAGTGCAGTGTAAAAAGTAATCTGTGTTAATGAGTGCGTGACATGAATGTTGAACAAATTTTTGACATTTCCGAAAACAGAGTTGCCATTATCATGTTAATAAATATAATAAATAATATAGGTTGTGTTGTATTTTTGTAAAATACGGTTTTCTTAAGTGAAAATGAAAAACCCTTTTGCTGTCATGAACATAGGTTTGTTACAAAAATTACTTTAAATGTATGTACTTAAACAAGTTTTTTACAAAAGTAAAATTTTTGACCCAAACTTTTATTGTTGTCGGGGAGATCTTATCGCATTCAATGCGTGACAGAAAAAAATCATGTGTGTGCTGTTGCAGGAGTTCCCTCGTCGGGAGCCGTTCCCAGGTGCACCATATGTGTTGAAGATATCTGCTTCATAATTGAGTTACAAGATTCCACCTGAACATACATACATTGCAAGTTAAACAAAATTTGTGAAAAAAATCTTCAAAAATGTCACGTTTTAGCTTTGAAGCATTTTTTCATATGCGTTGATTTTATTCATTAATTCTGTCGGGACATAATGAAACTATATTTTATTTTATTCATAGGGCACACAAACAGAACACAGACAAAAAAGAACATAATTAAAAGTCTAAATATAAGAAGTAATCTATATATATATACATATAACATTTAAAATGCTTTTTTATATTTTCACCTGTCCCGTCTGTCCCGTCTGTCACGGCAAGTTAAACTTCACCTACTTCCGCTCGTCCCATAGATTTGAATTTTCCACGTTTTCCACGTCGCTTCAGATTCCATGACACAATACATTTATGATAAGTATGACCTGACGGTACAGCCAGGATCGGCTCCCAACAAGGACACTCACTACTACTACTACTGCACGTATACTTATGATTTATTTGTCACGCATCGTGTGCAACAAGATATCTGAAAGATAGTAATTTCTGATATCGCATGATTGGTATAAAGTGTCTCTGATGACGATAAAAATTACGTTTTTTTTTTTAAATATTAATAATTGCAAATTAACCTATATTATAAGCCAAAGTCGGCCTACAATTTGCTACACAACGTTGTAATGTGCAGTCAATAGGATAATACCACAGACTTTATCCTAACAAATATTGACGACCTCGGTGGCGCAGTGGTAAAGTCTCTGAACCGTGAGGTTCGGTCCCCGGTTCGGTCCCGGTCGGGTCATGATGGAAAATGATATTTTTCTGATTGGCCCGGGTTTTGGATGTTTATCTATTATATTTGTTATACGTTGAGTTAGTATCGCATAACACAAGTTACTTACTTTGTGATTTGTCCTAATATATTTATTTATTAGAAATGGGAAAATAAGTTTTGTTTGTTACTTCTTCACGCTATCAACCAATCTTCTTGAAATTTTGAATACATGTGGTTTGAAATACGTAGAAGGATATACCTTTCATCCCGAAAAAATAAATGCTCCCTTGGGAAATTCACGCGTATATAGGTCTGTGGTGTGTTCTTGAATGATCTTAGCAAACAATATGACAATTGTGAACCCCAGACGGCAAAGACTGGCAACAATTCTATTTTTAAACCTCGACGCCAAAGAGGGGTTTTATAATTTGCCCGTTAAGTCCGTCTGTTTGGCTGTGTACGGGGGTTTGGCTCATCAACGGGTGAGCCGATTTGGATGCGTTTTTTTTTTTCATTTGATAGCTAATCTTTATGCGGTGGTTCTTAGATATGTTTGATCAAAACCAGTTCTGCCATTCAAAGTTGTAGCGAAGTGAATATTGAAAGTCGGTTTTTTTAAATTTGTTTAACAAATAATAGTACATTGTTCAAAGAGATATGAAAATCACAGATTCTAAAGAGGGTGTATGTTGCTCCGTTAGAGTAATAAACATATAATTAACTAGATGTTACCCGGGGCTTCGCTCCCGTGGGAATTTGTGATAAAATATAGCCTATAGGAATCTTGGATAATGTACCTTTCTAATGGTGAAAGAATTTTTGATATCGATTGGGTAGTTTCGGAGATTACCCGCCTCAAACATACAAACACACAAACGCTTATCTCTTTATATAGAAGTGTAGATATAGATTTATGAACTGAGTTATGTATAGAACTATCGAAAGCTAAGCAAGTACTAAGGCGTCGTAAATACAAAGGTATAAATTGAGTCACGAATTAGAATACAAACTTGTTTTTTTTTTTTGCAGTTGACATAAAATGGGTGCTGAGCGTGTGTAGCGGCGCGATGAGCCAGGGGGGGCTGAAGCACGCTGCCACCGAGTCGCGGCTGGACAGCAAGCGTGAGTACCACAAAGATGGTCCGGCATGATATGACCATTAGGAACGACCTCTGTGTCCCAATCATGCCGGACCGCTACACTGGAGGTCCCAGGTTCGATCCCCGGTTAGGTCAACATGGATAAATGTTTTTTTTTTTTTTTAGATTGGCCCGTGTCTTGGATGTTTGTGTTTATCCACACAAAAAGAAACTAATATTCGGGCCAATACTAATATTATAATGCATAATAGTTAAAGGCTCCCATTCAAACATAGGGTAGATTTTTTTTTTCATAAATCAAATCACAATTGACTGTAATGGAAAGATTGTGTTCCGCTTTCGCAGAATAACTCATGCGGGCGAAGCCGCCGGCAAAAGCTAGTATGTTGTAAAATATAGTATCGTTGAGTTAGTATCCCATAACACAAGTCTCGAACTTACTTTGGGGCCAAGTCAATCTGTGTGATTTGTCATTTGGAGATTTGACTCACTTTACGACCTGCAAAACGTTCAATCGGGAATGTTATTGTTACCTATCAACTGCCAAGGCTATAAAATCTTTCGTCGCATCGTTCGATATTCACTGGAAAACTACTAACAGTAGTTTTCTAGAATAAGAAAAAAATTGTTGACATTTTTCCGTGAAAATAGGTATTTACCTTAGCGTAGACTAAACACGGAAAGATTCTGTCTGCTGACTATAATATACCTACAAGCGTATTACAACAAATTACACGTCCAATATGTTCGTGACTGTAATTAAATTGTTATAAGAAGCTGTAAACATGTAATCGTTAGTATAATTACCTTGTTGTATATCTAGCAATTTTGAAGCGGTTAAGACGCGCACCTGTGAACCGAAGTGTCCCAAGTTCGGATCCTACTCGTGCCACATGAGTTCGTATACCAATCTGACTCGTGTATAGTAGTTTTAATCGACCACCACTTGTTTCTGTTGACGGAAAACATCGTGAGGAATCCTGCATTTTGGTTGATTTGTGTGTGCAATGGAGAAGGCAAAGCCAAACCACGCCATTAATAATGCCAAGAGAGTTGTTGTGTGTGTTTCGTTCCATGTAATGACCACGACCACGAAGCACAGAAACAGACACAACACGCCCAGAATCGAAATGCAATGCCTGTATGTACATACGTACTACATTTCAAATCTTCAAATATGATATCAGATGTTGACCAACATTACGCAACTATTACAGAAAGATGTTACAGGAGCTCGTTCGAGCGTTCGGCCTGCTTTAAGTGGCGGTCAAGTCGTTTCGCAATGGTCGGTCGTTGGATGGGTGACCAACAAATTATTATCTTGAGGTCGTTAGAATAGAATACAGGTTAAGCTGTTATTTCCATATCCCAATCCCAACTAATATTATAAATGCGAAAGTAAGTTTGTTTGTTACCTTTTCACGCATTATCTACGGGACCGATTGTTATGAAATTTGGTACACGGGTACTTTTTATCCCGAAATTCCCACGGGAGCGTAGCCCCGGAGTTAGTCCTAGTTATTTAGAACTAGCTTTTGCCGCCGTAATTTATTGACAACTTGTCGCGATGAAACCTAAACCAGATTTTTTGTTAGACCATCACCTGTCCAACTATGAAAACCGCATGAAATTACATCGAGTAGTTTGCAGATTCGACCGCATCAAATTACATATAGCATATAACTACATAAATTACTTCCATATAATAGTTTTTGCGTGAAGCGCATATTAACATACAAACAGACAAAAATTTCCAATAAAAATCACCATAATTATTTTTATTTAATATCTCCAATGTACAGACATATTTATAGAGATAGTACGGTATTATTATATGTACGAGACTAGGGTTAGCTCGCTCGCCTATTAGTTCAACAATACATAATATCACGTTTGTTATCCAACAATGGACCTATGACTGACCAATATAATAGGTACCTAACAATAACTTCTCAAAGTACACAGTGTGGTTCCCGCCCTAAAATAGGTAATCCCTAAAAAACATCCACAAGAGGATATGGAGTGGAGATCCTTACGAGGTGTCAAAGGGACACATGGATAATATAGGTAACAAATAGCATTCCCAAGGAGTGTCTACCGTCTGGAGGCAGGTTGTTAAATAACAGCTGAATCTTGAATATTTTAAGGTTTATTTTTACGCTGACCCCGGGTTTAGCGGCGCCACAGCCCCGAATGAAACCGGCAGTAATAGATTAACCGGTAGATAAAAAAGATAGTAAACAGTGTAAAGTCAAGTCCGTCTGCCAGATCCAACCCTCTTTGGCAATGCTGCCGTTGCCTCTCTCTCTCTCACATCTGAGCGTTCTCCCGGTTTCCACTCAACTGTTGAAGTTCCACTATCCCTTATTCACCTCATACGACATCCACGGGAGGATATGCGAGTTCCTACTAGGGACCACAGTTCAGGAGACCTTGGCCTAGCAAATACAGCGAAACGGCAACTTTACAGCAATTTAATTGTCTCGTGTGACCCAGAAAGTGCTTCTTTGGCATGACACGCGCGACTGGCGCCGTGCCATGCCAATACAATGCGGGAAAACTAAAACACACACGTTTTGTTTTATATTCCACTTGAAAATAAATTCATATAACAACGCACGCACTGTTATTTTTGGGCACCCACTGCCTGGCAAAGGACTCCCCATTTCCTTTCAAGCGGTTCTCTCTCTCTCTCTCTCTCATCTCCGCTTATTTGTTGATAAGGCTCGGTGCTTGGTTGGTAGTTTCCTACCAAGCCGTTCTATCCCATGCAAAATCCATACAACCACTCCAACGCTTCCTTGGTCGCGCTAGGAGTCCAATGGGTATAGATTAATCTAACGTTCCCGCTGCATGCGGCAAATATGCCCCTTATTGTATGTTCAATTTTCTCCACATAGACTTGTGTCTCACGTATTTGGAAAAACCTACTGAACTACTAGAACTAGGTATGTGGAAAATTTTGAGTGTTGAGTTGAGATTGCGGCTCAAAGCACATAAGCTTGTGTTAAGTACGTTGCGGGTTGTCGAAAAGAAAAAATGCTGTGATAATGACAATATTTTTAAAAGATATGACAAAAATAAAATCACACTACATTTTTGAACTCCTCCTGCAAACGCTCCATACAAAATGACACAAAGAAATGACGTTACTATTTGGTAATATGTTCGCAAAGCGTGTATGGTGATGAGTTCATAACAAAAGTTGTAACAAAATTGTAATTTTTTTTAGAGTGTATTTTTATTATTGTATTACTTTTTTAAATGGACTTTCTTACCAACTTTCGATCCAGCTGTTACAGTCCACGAATTATTATGTTACAGTCTACGAATTATCATAATGATCTGAAATATATCTATGTTACATATAAACATATTTTTTACAACTTTTTGACCTTGTCATCTGCCCCATTCTAGGGGAAAGGCGGCGCGGTGCGGCGGGCCGCGCGTCGGTGCTCCGCCGGGCGCCGTCTGACTCGGACTGCTCCGGGGAGACCGCGTCGCTGTCCGCCGACAGCGGCGACCGCGCCGTGCGCCCCGCGCCGCCGCCCGCGCGGACCGGCAAGTCCCGCAGGTGAGTGAAGCGGCGACGCATCATATACCATCTCAGAAGACGCCCGATGATGTCTTCCGCACGTGGTTGAATGTTCTCAAGGCGCATCGGTGAGATCTTTCACGTTTATGCCAGCCTAGTACTTCAACGTCTTGTTCCGTGTCGAGTGCGCCGCCCTGGAATCGGACCACTCCATAATGAAGATATTGTGGATGTCGTATGAGGCAACTAAGGGACACAGACTTGTCAGCCGTGTGATGATGTACCGCTCGCACTGCTCAGGGGAGTCCGCCTACAGCGGGTACCAAAGGCAAGCCCTGCTGCCCTGCATCTCCCTGAGGGAGATATACCGAGTGTGATATTATTTTGTGATAACCCTGACTGCATCGTCGACGTTGGACTGGCGACTGACTTTAGCAATGCTGTCAAACAACTGTATTAGTTGTTAGTGACAATTAAACATAAGCTTGAATTATATTGACTGTAAACAAAAACCTTTTTGAGGCCTGGATCCGCGCCGAGCTTTAATCTATACTAATAATATAAATGCCAAACTCCGTCTAGTCTGTCTGTCCCTGGTAAACCGCTGGGTCGATTTTTAAGAAATTTGGAATAGATATAATGACCCGATGTCAATAGATTACCGCGGGTGGAGCTACAACAGTTAAATAAATTTGTTTGCACTTCCAGTCGCCGTCGCGGCAGCGAGTGGGAGGTGCTCGAAGGTCTGAAGGACGGGCAGCGGTTTGAGAAGCGGCCTGATGTCTTCAACGGGTACTTGCATAAGAAGCGCAAATGGCCGCTCAAGGGATGGCACAAGGTTCGTAAATTATCAATATTTTATGCAACCATTCACTCTTTTCACTGGTGTCAGATTTTAAAGGCCTAAAGGCATCTCCCCTACCGCCAAGTAGTCAAGATGATGATGGCAAGATGGCAAGTAGTCGCATACACACTAGTGAGCTTTAAATGTCAACCAGTGTACAGATTTCCTCACTAGAACTGAAGAGGTTTCTTCACAGGAAGCAAATGTTGGTCGATGTAAACTACTATACATAGAGTCAGAACGTATACAAACTCATGTGGCAGGAGTGGGATTCGAATATGAGACCTTTAGATCACAGGCAAACAGTCTCAACCGCTGGACCACCACCGCGTCATTTTAAGCTATAGGGGTAATGCTAGCAAACACTCGTTAGGGGCGCTGTTGTTCTCAAAAGTTGGATTTCAATTTTTTTACATTTGTGTTATGCGCATGTAACATTTTTTTGTTTGTCATTCAACTGACACTTTATATCAAAAATCAAATGTCAAAGTAATTATTCAGAAATTCAGTCACTTTTTCATGTCATATTACAGCAACAGTAATGTGACAAAATGGTGTCATACCTACTTGTCATACAGTTACTATTTTTGGATGAGATGATAAATTGGCTTTTTGACCAGCTAAATAAAAATGCATGCAAATGATAGTTACTAATTGATTTAATAAAACAATATTTTATATATATTTATATTACTATATTTTCGTTCCGGCTAAAGTATATTAGGAATGCTTTTTGTAATTGAAGTCAAACAAAAAGGCGGACGGAATAATCATTATATATATCAACCTCACTAATCAAATCCCCAGCGATACTTCGTTGTCGACGGCGGCATACTGGTCTACGCGCGGTCGCCGACAGATGTCGCCCGCGGCCGTCTGCACGGCTCCGTCGACGTCGGCTTGTCGGTCATTTCGGCGAAAGCGAGACGGCGACGCATCGACATCGACGCCGATGAATTCATATACCATCTCAGAGCGAAGACGCCCGATGTCTTCCGCACGTGGTTGAATGTTCTGAAGGCGCATCGGTGAGCTCTTTAACGTTTATGCTACCCTAGTACTTCAACGTCTTCTTCTGTGTCTGGTGCGCCGCCCTGAAATAGGACCACTCCATATGATGATATGGTGAATGTTGTATGAGGCAACTAAGGGACATAGACTTGCCAGCTGTCAGGCAACAATAGCATTCCCAAGGAGGGTTGTCGTAAGGCAGGCAGGATGTAAAATAATAGCCAAATATACAAAATTCTGAAATTTTTTTACGGACTTTTGAGCGTCACAGCTCCCGGATGCAAACGCATCATTGCACGCGAAAGATTAGTGCCTACTTCAGCGTCGTTAAGTATAATTATGTTTGTAGTTTAATTCGTGACTCAATGTATACCTTTGTATTTATGATGCCCTAGTACTTGCTTAGCTTTCAACAGTTCTATACATGACTCAGTTCCTAAGTCAATTATTTGTTTATTACTCTCTAACGGAGTAGACAGAGCGTGAATTTTAAGTTATGATATAGTCTACTTTCTTTTCAGCTTGTACCGTCAACATCTTCTCACATTCGGGGCAAGAGAATCGATCCCCAAAATTCATGCCCCATTAGAAGACCTTCCACCAACTGACACTTCATCACGTAAGTTTTACTTTAAATTTTAAAGAATTTCAGGGTGTTGGAACTGTTTATGACCATCTAGGAAGGTAGGCTTCATGTCAGCTAAATGTTTTTTTGGGTGGCAAATTTAGTTCCCTTTTACATTACATCTTTAAATATGTGTTCTATGTAACGACGGTTACATGTACAATTTTTCTAGATATTAATTAATAAATAAAATTTGCACGGTAAAATAGATTTTTTCTACTACCTACTCTTATAGTTCATTTTCTGACTTTTACCTATTTCTCAAAGGTTCTTCTTGTATGAGCGTGACAACTACAGAATCCACATCGTCTGAAGACTTGATGAGGTTAAAATCTCACTCCATCATACGTTCAGAAATGCCAATATGTACTGTTATGAATACTTCTTTTGACAAATTCTCTATAATAAATTTCCACAAACCAAAGGAAGATACAGATTGTTTAACGTCAACAAATTATGTCACAAGCGATGACAAATTGGAAGAAATAAATCAAATTGACGAAGCTATGTGTTTCATTGATGATACAATTCGTAAAATTATACCAGACTCTGTAGAAACAAATTATAGTACTGCTGACAATTTGACATATATGAACTCAACTGATAACGTGAATAAAGATAATTCTAAAGTCTCAAAAGTTTATGATGAATATAAATCTGTAGAAGATGAAACAACAAGCGATATGAATCACGATAATGATAAAAAATATGATCAAAAATTTGAGTCGATTTACGTTGCGTCAGAAACACCCCGAAGTCGAACAAACATGGATATATTGCGTGAAATCAAAGAAAACACATTCGAAACTGATGCGTCCATATTCCGTAAAAATAAAATAGAACCGACCCCCGCGTACTTTTTCTTTGCGCGAAGGAGATGCTTCAGAGAATTCGACCACATGAAGAGAAGCAAAAAATGTACGAATTTGGTCAAATATAAAAATTTGATCGAAGAACCCAAGCTTCAAAGGCCTCTGAGCAAATGCATGTTGCTAGGAAAATTATCAACAGTCAAAATTTCCAAACAAGTAAAAGCTGACGACTTGTCCAAATGTGATAAAGCATCAGGACATGAAATAAGTAATTCAATTCTCAAAAAACATGAATCTGTTAGCGTACTGTTGGGAAATAAAGAATTTAAACATGCATCTATTCAAGACACAGTTAGTGTTGCCGAATATAGCGATGTTGTAGAAAAAATATTACTATCCCTATTCGAAAATCATAATCCACAGTCCACAGGAAGCCACGAATATGTAAAAACATACGTCAATAAAATCGTCGAAGAGTTGTATGATGTTAAACTGCACCATTCTGATATTAACCCAATTAAAACTTTGTTCAGATGTTTACTGGAATTTTGGTTAAAACATAACACCAAAGGGGCCTTCAAAAATGTTACCAAAGGTAATAAATCCATTGGTCCAAGCGGTCCTAACTCACATAGTCATATTGGAGTGGATAAAGAAATATCCAGTATTCGTATAAGTCTGACATCAAGAGGTACACAATACCAACTTGCGTATGGAATCAGACCGCCTCAACATAGAAAAGGTAGCGAAACTAGCAAATTAGTCGGTAAACCTCCTAAAGTAAAAAGAGAAAAATTAAAACCACCTTGTCACAGTCCGAGGAGAGACACAGAAAGTTTTGAGAAAGAACGCAGAATACAAGAATTAGAAAGGCTTTTAAAGAATACAGTTTACCTATGTGAAAACGTACGAAGTCTTGAAAGCAAAGAGAAAGATGTAAGAATTACCAAAACCCTATTGGATAACATCGGGATGTTGTCAGCAAAATCCAACCTTTACACTAGTGATGACATGAATGAGTCTAGTTCATCTGCTGAAATACCTAGAATACAAGAAACCATCAATCATCTCATCAGTGACACAGAAATGCCGCCTGACGTTGCTAAAGATTTCTTAAATGCGTATCTCGGAGTTCTAGATGACACAAGTAAAAGTATAACTGAAAACAGTACCTCTCATTCTGGAGACACTGTAGGAAAACCATCTGAACTGGATTGTGATGTTCAAACCGAGGCTGTTCAAAAGAAAATGTCTAAAAGTATTTTGACAGACTATTCAAATAAGGCTTATATGGCCAAAGATAAAAGGGTTATAGATCCAGGTCAACAGTATTTGAAAGATATACTCGATAAAGTTACAACAATATTCTCTAAAATTAATTCGGATCGCGGACCTACGGACAACGATACGAAAGCAAAAGCACAAAGCAAACCTAAAGATGAGTTGGGTAGATCTGTCAAAGACTATCTGGAAACAAATTTGGTGCGTGAAGATTACGACAGCAATTCAGTTATAATAGATTTATCTAAATATAATCTCGAGCACATATCCATGTTCAATGATCCAGTCGCAAAAGGTGTTATGTCCATAACGATTAAATTGAAAGAAAAGCCCCAAAATCATGGAGAAGCACAAAGAACGCACTTGAATTTGAAATTTTCGGATGAAACATTCCAAACAACACAGCAATCAGCAGAATCCAAGACATGGATGAATCTATCTAGTTGTTCTTCTAGTAGAATATTTGAAACCAGAAAGAAAACTTGCAAACACGATATTTTAGATTTTAATTGCAAAAATCAGTTGAAACCTTACTTGAGCACCTGTGATATAGGATCCAAGTCTATTTGCGGCACAGCCCCTGAGAGCGAGAATTCCATAGACTTGTCGTTCAAAAGCAGCAAGTTCTACCAACATTATAAACGGGAAGAGAAAAAGAATGACGATCCTCAGTCATGTTACATCATGTCTTTCCAAAAGAAAAAGATACCGTCAAGTCCGACACAAGTAAAGAAAAGGGTGAGGTTAAAAGAATGCCACGGTCTTATTCTTAATTCACTAACAAATGCGTCTATCAAACAAAAATCCAAGTACCCAGACGAATACGGGATTTTCGAAAGACCCGCACCGAAAATCATTGACGAAAAATTCATTCTTCTATTGTTAGAGAATTTGACGTTCCTGTCTAAAGATATACCAGGACTTCATAAAGAAATAAACAATCTTTACCTAAAACTTAAGAAGAAACATGAAAAGGTTGTTAAGAATTGCATAAATATTCAAGGTCTAAGCTTATTGGGCAAAATATATAACGACGATAATGGTGATATAACCCAAGCCTGCTCTTCAAAAGATATGAAAAGCACAAGAAACATTGCTATAAATACTAATTACGAGTTAAATAAAACTACAGCTCAAACTAACACCAGTGTTTTGAAACTGGATAAAGCAAATACTGCAACAAACACTAGTGATATATTAAAAAATGCAGTTTCAACTAACACTAATGTTCGTGATAATTCGAGTAATAAAGATTTGTGCTCCAAAAAGAATACACGTAACGCCGAAATGGTAACTGAAGCATTCATAATTGAAATCAAATCTCTCAATAAGTTTGGATCACCAAAGAAATCTTTTTTGTTGAACGAAAGCACTAGTTCCACACAAACTATGCATAACAATGCATCGAGCAGAGACGAGTTCGATCTCACTGACCATGCTACTTCTGGCCAGAATTGGCACAGAAAGGCCCAGACAAAAGACTGTGGTGTTACAACAGTAATCAAATGTATTTTGAACAACGCAAGTAATAAACAGAAAAATTTTGTTAACTTAATGACGGATCTAGAAATTTCTGCGCCGATGAAACGTAAAAAAGAACTGTTGCAAGGAGTCAAGCGTGATTTTGTGTCCTGCTATTTGTCCTCTCATTTTAAAGTGGCAACACCGTCGATGCCAAGGAAAGACTTGCGCTTTTATGAATTGAGTCCCAATAATGAAGTGGACTTCGATTTTGGCAGTGATTGTTCAGAGGTTACTAAATGGAGAAGTGAAATTAAATTGTTGTATAAATGCCGAAGTGAACCGTCCTTTACCTCTGGTTAGCATCGAAAATTTGTTGAATCTTATCGATTAATTATGTAGATTATTACTATAGATACATAGAGTAGTATTAATTACCCACTTGCATGTTTAAACACGGATAAAATATAACCATAGATTTGTCAATATCAAACAATATAATTTTTGTGCGACGCACACGCGATTGGATTGGACTAAAAATCTGTGGCTTAAGATTCTTGACGCGGTGATCAAAATTGGAAACTTTCAAACGTCAATTAGACGAGACATTTATAAATCAGTAGCGACGCCCACGTCGTACCAGATAACTTTGTTCGTATAACCCGATCAGACATGCAAGGAGTCTAATAATGTAAAAAGTTGATATAATAATATGGCAAACACTAAATAGAAGCAGTATAATACCGGCTATAATTTTGTAGTTAAAGTGATTTAGTTTTCATATAACTGTCGCTATCATTTTGCGATTCTCTGGCATATAGCGCATGAGTGTTCGATTTGTTAACTTTTATCATTACATATATACAAAACAACAAGCAGGAACTACAATGCCACACACACACATATACATAGATACGTTAAACTAATAATTTCATTCTCTGTATGTACCGGGTGATGAAAATGTACACCCAACTTTCGTATTTATTTAAATAAAACTTACACGTGTGTACAGGGTTATTTATTAAACACCAAAAACCTCGCAGGACCGTAAATATGCTCTTGTCCTGATATCTGACGTTATATATGCACGTATCTGAGCATTTGTCTGCAATATCGGTAGGAACAAGACTCGCATTGAGCTATTGATATTGAACGAATTTATCAAAACTCAATTTAACTTTTGTCATCTGATCGCTTTCTCGATTTCTTCGTAAGACGCTGAGCGTCGGAGCCTAGGATCCGCAGTGTATAAGTTCGTAGATGACGTTTTTATATTTTTTGGCTATGCAGCTCTCTTAAGGGACAAATCCAAGCAGTGCTGGCTTGATGTCGTCAAAGTTAATATGCAATGGTCTGACAGCTAAAGATGCCGAAGACTATCCGAAGTGGAGGAGAAATAGTAGGACAGCGGTACCTGGGCTCCGACGCTCTGTGGCGGGGGAAGAAATCGTACAGATAAGGGAAAATTCCTACCTAGTCCTACGATGTTAATTAGCCCTGTTTTATTTTCCTTCCTGTGTTTCCCTTGCAGTGTTTTTCGATTGTGTTATGGACTCTTCAAATCTTCTTTCTTAATAATTACTACTTTCTGAGTAATAATAAAAAAATCACATCGCTTTACTCGTGGATTGAGTCCAATTTATTAATGCACATTTGGCCTTAACCCTTAAGGGTTAACGTTTGGCAAGGGTTACTTATTGATCTATTTAGCTATGTGAATTATAATAATATTTAAAATTCAAATTTATCTGCTACAGAAGAAAATATATGAAAATAAATCATACAAGTAGTTTTAGTTAGTCAAACTATACCTATATTCTATTCTTCTAGATTTACCTACTTAATATTTTCAATGCTTGTTATTATTTTAATAAGATCTTAATCTTTGTCGTTCATAAAATATACTCATTCGCTTAAGCCTACCTTAGTTGCAGTATGTTTTGTCCCTGTCACACTTCAATAATTGGCATTGAGTGAACGAGACAACACATGTTTCAACCGAAGATAGGTACATGTGAACGTAACACGCTCCCACCCGACAAAATATTTTTTATTGAAATAAGAACTTTATTGCGTCCGCTTAAGGCATAATTAGCATTTACAACAAATTAGCGGACATCTTGCAGTCTGCTCGCTTACAGCTCGCTGTTGTTGTTATTTTGATTATTACAAATCATTAGTCACGAATAAACTAACGAATATTAACACGCACAACATCGTTCTTTCCTTTTCATTACAATTTGCGAGAGTGAGATCGACGATGTTCTATTTCACTCGAGATAACGGAAGTCATGTTGCAAATCATGTCAACCAGCGATTGATTATCTTTTATGAATAGCTTAGACATTAGTAGGTGTTTAGTATGAAATAGTTTCGCAGAGTCTATAGCGTAGTGTGGTAGTTAGTTGTCTGTCTGTTTGGTAGGGCTTGTTAGTCCGAGCTCGGCTCCGCTACGAGGCCCGCAAGCCGGCTTCGTCACCGGCACTCCTGGCGGCAGACTCGCCGGATGGATTATAGGTACAGTGTCTCTCATCTGCTCCGTCGTCCTCCGTTGTTTTGACGTCCGTCGACGGATCAATGCGGATATGTGGCCTATGGAAAACAAGACAGCGGCAACTACGTTGATACAACGGAGCAATGGAGCCGGGCTTAGAGGCTGTGACTAGAGGTGGAAATTACCGAAATTTTCCGTGTTTCGAGAAGCGAAAACTTCCAAAGTTACGGTAATTTTGGAAGTTTTCATAATCGTTTATTTTGTTTACAATAACATCGATGAGGGTTTTAAATGGCATCAAGCGAATGCATTTCAAATATTTGTAAATTTCAAATATTTGTAAATGTTTTAATGTTTGTATTGTTAGTAACATAAAAATACCATAAAAGCTACAGACAATATAATTATATTGTCTGTGTGTCCGTGTTCGGTAAGGCCTATGCATATAAATATTGTTATTGTGAGTAAAAAATATTATTTGAAAACTTCCAAAGTTGCCGGCAATTTTGGAAGTTTTCAGGAAACTTTCCTTGGATTAGGAAATATTCCTGGCAATTTCCACCTCTAGCTGTGACACAGCGAAGTCAGCGCAAAAACGAACCTTAAAGTTTTGAAGATATGGTTTAGATTTACAATGGCATAAAACGGTATGGAGTACCATTGTTTCGACGCTGTACAAGCGGGGAAATGTTGTGATTTTACAACCGTCTGACGTCAACTGGGAACGCTGTTGTTGCCCTTAGTCGCCTCTTACGACGTCTACGAGAGGAAATGTTTCTATTCTAGGGGATAACACGCCACTTTAGAATCACCTCTCTTTTATGGCCGGTGTGTAAGTATTTGCATGGTATATTTGAGTTGAACATTTGTTGGTTTCCTTCATTTCATGCACCACATACGTGTGTAAGTAAAATTACTATTTACTATGTCGGTATCGGTGTAAAATATTCTGTAAGTACTTTGGTGAGTCAGATTTTTTATTAGAATACGACACCCAGTAGAAATATTTTGAAAGTATCTTCCAAAGATAAATACTTTTTTTTTTCGCAACTTCTGGTTTTTGGGATATGTTGTTCAGTATAATTGAGTATGTAGAGATACAAAGATGCCAATATATATGGAGGCAGCTCCATCGACAAGAACTTTCTTAAATGCTTGACGATAATAAGTACTTTAAATTAATCTATAAACACGCGATGGTTTGATGATAATTCTGTGCCAATTGCAGAATCAGGAGGGCCGCTGGAGAATGCGTCGCGCGAACTTGGCCAGGCGCAGCTGTCTGTGCAGCAGCTGCAGCGGCTGCTCGACGCGCTGGAGCTGCAGCAGCAGGTGCACCACGATACTGACGTGAGTCTGTAACTCTATACTGCTCAAAGAAAATACACAAAGTAATGCTGAAATGGAGACACCGTAACTACGCTTAACCCTCCGTCAAAACAAAAGCTAAATATACACACACACACACACATATTTCACACTTAAACATGTATTAAACCTGGCTGTACTCGGATTCCTAGCTAGACTGAGTCACAACCCTTAATACGACCATGAATATCAGAGAAATCTTAATGTTTTTCAGGTGCGTATGTATAGTAAAGTGGAAGTGGACGTCTTGTAATCAAAAATAAATAAAAATCAAGAATTTGTAACTGTAACCAAAGGTATTATTAAAAATGCAATGAAATTATATTGTGGATATTGTAGCTAAGTTCTTGTCTATTGATTAACGCATTTAGTACATAGATACAAATGTAGTGTACTCATGTAAATCATTATATAATGTAAATTATAGTCCTCATATAAATAAACTGTTAATGGGCTTTATGATTCATTTATATAAATGACGTATTCGTCCATTTAGTTTTAAGTCTTGATATAAGACCCACTTCGATCCACGACCTTTCTCCAAGACTTCATTTGTCAATTGACGTCTTGGAGAAAAGGCTACGGTGAAGTTTGTTGCGCTTTCGTTTTGGAAATCGGCGGTAGACTTAGTTTTTTTGACGTCAATAAGTGATTTATATCGTCCCATGTTGAATAAGGTATTGAATTTATTATTGCGTATTAAATCCAATAGATTTTGTACGAAGCGCGCTACGAAAGTCGGGACATGTTGTCTATAGTTTTATTTTGCGTTGCTATGGTTTGCCTGAACAGTAGATTTTTATATTGTGCTATTGTGAAGGCACATGGCAAGGTGCATGGCATGACACTTTTGGCGCGCATTGTCAAAATGATCAAATCCTATATTTTTCTGTAAAGTTCTATCAAAGCATATTTTCTAACACAAAAAAAAACTGTTACCTGAAATAAAATACAAAAAAAAGAACTGAAAATTTATTTATTTATATTTGCAAATGAATATATTATATCTTTCTTTCTTTTCAGTCTTGCTCAATTAAATATTAGGTGTACACCTTCAGTTGCCACTTTTCCTCCCTATTTCTCAGTTAAATTCAAATGCCTGTCCAAATTTAATTACAATGTAATATCTTACGAATTTTCGATCAGGGTCACGTGTCCTGACGCATTTTTTACCACAAAAAGTGCACAACGTCGCTAAAGAAGTTTTCACTTCAAAATATTTATTGTTACATTAAAATTACATTATAGGTGTCGCTAGAGGGCGCCTCGCCGAACGTAAAGAAGGACCGGCGCAAGTTTGGCCTCCGCAAGAAAAAATCCAACAGCAAGTGTGCTTCTGTCGAATTGACGTCACAGCACATTGACCCGTCCACTTCTCATATGGTATGTCGTGTTCACATTTATAATATTAACAGGATGATAATTAAATGTCACTTGTATCTGTTCTATTATTACGTAATTTACCTTTTGATTCTATTAAAGTGTTATTATTACTTGGTTATCTATATTTTTTTACGTTTACGAAATTAGAAAAAAGATAATTGCCAATTTGTCACAACTTAACATTCAATTAATTCATTAAATACCTATTACTTGCTGCGAGTGTCCTAGGCGATAACTTCTATTTTAATATGTCTGTCATAAAAATATGGTTTTAATAATCAATAATATCCCATTGTTCGAAGCTTTGAAAAGCATTTATTTATTTTTTACACGTAATTTAATATAATCTTTTTAGGCTTTATCGGCACTGACGGCGCCACCATCGCCCGGCGGCGGCGCGTCCTCCATACCGACCTCCGCGGCCTCCCTGCCGATCGGTAAGACACTTTATTTGTTAGTGGTTACGGTTCATTTTACAACTTCAATGATGTTAGATCGCAGATAGAACTTATTTTGGCAATTGCTAATGGCAATGTTCTATGTTAGTTCGATGTGGAGCATTATTTCATGTGAGATAAGGTTCATATTAGAATGGAAATGTTCTATGTGAGATCGAGGAGAACCCTAATTTCATATGAGATAAGGTTTATATTAGAATGACAGTATTCTGTGTTATATCAGTTAAAACCTTATTTTGTGTGGAATAAAGTTCTATTTAGAATGTCATTGTTCTATGTTAGAGAACATTGCCGTTTATTGAGCAGTGAATAGATCCACATAAGGAACCTTATTTTGTAACACATAAGGTTCATTTTATGGCAATGTTTCTTGTTACATTGATGCAATTATCGATAATGAATCTTTTTTCGTATGAGATAAGGTTCATTTGTTTTTTTTTTTTTTTTTAATTCTGGGTGTGTATTAGCCGTGAAAGTATTAGATTAAAAACGTGATAAGAGATATCAATCAGTGAGAAATTTATTAATATTATTTATTTTTGTATATTGTGTCTTGCTTTTTAAGTTTAAAACATAATAGAAATATACATCACTATTGCTATCTCTAGATCAAGGCCGATATATATATATATATATATATATATATATATATATATATATATATATATATATATATATATATATATTATGTAGCTCGCGCATAATGTAGTAGAGATGATAAATGTCACGATATAAGTTCACTATTTTCTATAAATGGCTATTAACTTTCTGTATTGTCGTTTTGCGGCAAGAAAATATTAAAAAATATAGCATTAATAATTATTCTGTACATTCGTATTTAATGGATACAAAAATATTCGTAAAAAAAAATGTTATTTAATAAAATGTCCCTTTATGAGAAAATAGTTCTTGTACAGTCGACCGTGTATCAAATTGAAGCATAATCGTTATGCCGCGGTAATAAAGGCGAATTCGCAATGAATTGTTTGTTGATATGCGGTTGACTGTGCTGTGGCCATAGATTGCTGTTTTGATTTTCTAGTAAAAATGAAAACAATCCTGAAATCCGCGTCCCGAGTAACAGTCCAGTGTTGTAACATGAAAAAATGCGACAATATCACCATAACAAGACAATGCCTTGCGTACATAGGTACTTTACACAATCATGTATTTACGTATTGTCTAAAAAAAATGTTTTTGTATACACGGCCTTTTTAATTTGTGTAATAAATGTAAATAAAAGCATTTTGAAAATTATGTCTTTTCAAAGGATTCTACGAAATTGGTAAGTTGTGATTGCATGGCAACACTGAACATTAAAAATGTCACACAGATTAAAAATGCACGGTTGACAGGACAGCGGCATGGCTGGCTAATCGTAGCTTCGCCCGTCAAACTAATGCTTTTTGGGGATGTAAAAAGTATTGTAGAGCTAAAAAGCTATGATCATACACAAAATGACATGTAAGTTTTTTGTTATAATGAGAGGAAAACATACATTTTACACTTTTTTCTCAATTATTTAAGTCTATTTTTTCAGTGACACTTAGTAGAATCATTGATAACACGTAAAAATTAAAAAAAAAAGGTTTAGTAATATTTTATTGTTCTTGCTAAACCTCAAAAAAAAAATTATAAACTAATGTAATATTTCTCGTTTGCCTTCCAGCGTTTCTTTCGACATTTCTGGCCTCTACCTTAGTTCGTAAGACTGTTTTTATTTTTGTTTTCCCCTCTTTTTTCCCCCTATTCAAACACCTATCATAACTTGTACATACGCATCACATGGCCAACGCCATTTTACAATAACATTCTATGTAATTGAAACAATTTTTGAGCATCAGAAGGCGTATTAGGATTTCATCAAAATTAAAAAAATATTTCGTCTTATTCTGCGTTTTAACGACGTAGCTTCAATAGTTTTTTTACCTCATCACAATAATTGATATTATTGTAAAATGGTACGCTTAGATAGTTTCGATTATACAATATGGCAACACCGGAATTCATTACAACATCGGAATGGTAGTGAGACAGTTTATTTATTTATTTGCTTCCAATGTAAAGTATTCATTCGACAATCATTGCAAGATGTTTTGATGTCCACTTTGTAATCTTTTTTCAATAAAAACATTCTATTTAAAAACACAATTATATAATTACTAGCTTTTGCCCGCGCCTACGCCCGCGTGAATTTCTCTGCGAAAGCGGAACAGACATGACAGACATTTTCATACAAACTTTCACCCCCCTTAGTATTTTGGGGGTTGTGTTTTGAAAAAAGTAGCCTATGTTTTAACGGAGGTCTTTAACGACATGTTTACCAAATTTCATCATAATCGGTCCAGCGGTTTAGCCGTGAAAACTGAACAGATAGACAGACTTTCGCATTTATAATATTAGTATGTAGTAAGGATCATTAATTTCTTTGTCAATTTTATCGACATAATTTTATAGTTTGTTACACGGATCATATTCGTGATTCAAAACTTTTTGTGTGCAATTTTTTACTCCATATACATACAAAAATACGTGCTTGTTTGCGTGTTCGCCATCGCACGTGCTTGCAAACATGATATCATTCAGATTGATCTAATTTTTTTTTACTCTCGATCTTCATATTAATTCTAAAAGTTTTTAAAATGTGAATAAAAAATATTAAATACTAGTAATTATATAAAATAATATTTTAGGTTACACACTGAACCGTGTTTCAATATTGATATTATAACATATTATATTCCTTGTCAATCTCAACCTTGACGTTGGCAAAATCATCGTTTTGGCGAACGACGGAGCCATGAAACTTAAAAAAATATATATAATACTAGTTGCACCCCGCGGTGTTCCACGCGGTTTATATTTCGTTGTAATTATTTTAAAAAACTTACGCTTTAATTGTATGCACAGTAGCGCCATCTACTTTATAAATCGCCATTGACTATTAGACTTTTTGACCAAAACCTACGGGAATAGAACTTTCGGGAGAAAAAGGGACCCTATGTGTTAATCCAAGGCATCAGCTACCTCAATACCAAATTTCATAAAAAATGGCCCAGCCGTTTGAGCGTGAAGAAGTAACAAACATACTCACAAACTTTCGCCTTTATAATATTAGTGGGATTTATTTTACTTAAATTGATATAAAATCTGTTTGCTTCTTAAAATGAAAGTAAGATTAAAAAGAAGATAATACTTTTATTGCGATTTCGATAAAGACATCACATGACCTTCGTCTCTTGTCTTATCTATGATAAGAACTGTCTTAGATAAATCTGATCTTCATACTATGACGCATAGCAGTAACAGCTGTTAGCGAAAAATAAAACTTGTTCCATAAGCCATAAAGTTCAAATTTGATTACAAAAAAAAAATACATATCCTGGACCATTGTTTCAATACACTTTTATAAAAGAGGTTTAAATATCGATATATGATCTTTAATGCTATCGTACGAAAGTCTAATCTCCCATAACAAATATATTTCGTCTTGAGTTACCTAATAATTTATTCACAAAAGCAATACTTGCCTTGGCTATTGCAGTGAATATATTATATTGATACGATTCCATACGATTATGTTGTAAGCGATACAGTGTTTTTTATTCTGGATTTTGCTCTTTTAATTGGTGGATTAAAGAACGAAAAATCAAATAACGGCCAGTGTGTAGATGTTTTTTTTTTTATGTTCGATGTTTGAATAAAAAAGTGTTAACTTAAGAAAAACTAATAATTTGTACATATTTATTTTTCGAATTGTTTTTTTTTTCTTCTTTTAAATGTGACTGAAGTGTTGAAGATATAGGATTGGATAATTTGAGAAGATGTCAAGCGATAGCGGTGGATTTATACTGCCTCTAGCGAGAATTGTGTGTCGTTATATATGTGAAACTTTGAGGGAATGCGTACAGAATCATAGAAGTGAGTTTTTCTTTTTTAATCATGTAGTGACTTAATTAAATATATGTCAAAGTTTACGTAGATATGATCAAGTGCCGTATAAAGTAAGATTATAGTGTAATATGTAAATATTTGTTTTTATAAATCAGTAATTGAGATAGCAAATACATATATTTAGCCATTTTATACCTAATATTATTTCGTTGTATATCATATTTTCAAATATGAGATAAACTGATAGTTTAAGATAATAATATAGGTAAAAATGTGGCGTGTAGTTCCGCCCTAGAATAGGGCCACTAACTGCGCTACGCGAGTAAAGCAACAATAGCATTCCCAACGTCAGACAGGCTGGTTTTAAAATCAGAGCCAAATCTTATTTTAAGGTTATCTTTTACGTTGAAGCCGGGCTTCGCGGCGTCACAGCCCCGAACGCGACCGGGAACATGCGGATATTAGAAAGTGAATAATAAAGGCAAAAATAATGCACTAGAAAAAAATGTTGTAGAGAAATTAACATTCCTTTATATTCGAATATATTAAAACAGACGAGAAAACTCTCATTATATTAAAACAGACGAGAAAAAGTGCCTGTGAATGTACGAGGAAGGGACGAGAAAAGGTGCCTAATTTCTGTATAAATGATTTGAATTTGAACAGATGGGAAAATATAAATGGACGAACAATTTTACTTGTGATATAAATAAATATTTTTGCATAAATCATTTCACGGCATATCTACATTTGAAGTCACATCATGAACGCATGGTTTATTGTTACACTTTTTAAATTCAGATTTAAAAAAAATAAATCCTCTTATTCGTAAAAAACTAGAAGCATACAATTTAGGCTAAAATATCTTTGTCACTGTCGCGCTTTACAATATTTTACATCGACTGAACGAGACAAAACATTCTTTAGCTGTAGGTATGCTTTAACTTTTTTTTTATGAAAAAGAGTATGAAACTTTAATACTTGGACCACGTTGCAAAAAATTATACTAAACTTATGGCGGTCTAATGTTAAACCATGGCGGTTTAACATAATACCACTATAATGCTTGTTAAACCGCCATGGTTTAACATAACATTAAACCATTTGTTTCTTTACTTAGCAATGGAGATGATTTAAGAAAAATAATTTGATCACCGTAGTGTATATAATTAGCTATGTTTTATTTTTTTATTACAATGTACTGATAGTTACTAGTGTAAGAATTTAGTTTAGCTTGTTAAAATATGAAATGTATTTCAAAGTAAATAGTGACATTTTGGTCTATTATCTATTGTCGTAAAGCGCAATAAATTGTTGACTTAACAATTTGGTTTATTTGTATTTTATTCTATTTAAAATACATTTAAACATATAACATATAATCAATATTTTAACATTGCAATAATGTTTAAATTAATGAAATATACACTTATGCCGGAATTTCGTATGTCGGCACACTCAGTCCAACCAATGCTTTATCTGCTGGGACAAGACCAAAGGATGAGAAACTTTTAAATCAACAAACTGAGATAGACATTATAGTACCGCTCTTAATATTATATTAATTATTATTGCCCGCAGCTCCGCCTGCGATAGCTTATTTATTTGTTAATTTCATTTTAACATGTTCAAGTAGAACCAAAAGCTTGCATTCTTAAAAACTAGATGTACTATGTTTGACTTTAGGTTATTAACTATATCTATTCCAAATTTCATCGAAATCTGTTTAGCCGCGAAGGCGGAACTTGCGCATTTGTAACGTTAAACTTCACAATAATACAATTTGAAAAAGTACACGCAGACTTAATGCTAATACCGTAATCTAACAGCCAACCTTGGTAAGCATAGATTGTTTAAACCTGGCAACACTTCCAGCATGCGCCGCGGCGCGCCCGCAGTCCCTCCCCGGGGCGGAGGCCCTCGCCGCCGGCAATAACGCCGGCCCGGCCTCCCTCACCAGCCTCACTCCGGACCATCAGCTCAGAGAAGATTTCACTGTGCTGGCTAAAGACTTGGTGGCCAGCTTGAAGACCATAGTCTCCACCTTGGTGAGACTTTTAATAGCTATTTTATTGGTGTAGCGGACGCGAGGAGATATGCTCGACCGCTATAAAGGGAAGATCTTCCCTCCAGACCAGGTGTCTTGCCTGGAGAACCCCTATGCTCCGACAGTGTCATATGGGAGGTTGTATATGAATACCAGCGTGATGGTTATGCCACGACATATGCTGAGCGGGAGCCAATTTAGTACATTAAAATTGTGATTTAGTTATAATGTTTTTTAGTTTTACGCCATATCTTGTGTACCAAATAAATTTATTTTCTTTCTTACTTTATATATGCATCCAATCGTAAACGCACTGTTTACGCGTTCTAGGCTTGTTCGTTTCTCTCGTGAGTCGACCATAGATAGCGCCATCTGTCTGTAGTGTTGTGAGTCATAATAGAGATTATGTATAAGATTTATGGTCATAGCACACTTTTACTGCACCGCTCCTACCCGACATGATGGCGTTTACTGAAAAATGAGCTTTAGATCGACCTCTGAAGTCTTACTTTGCATTGACTCCAAAATCATGACAAAGCTCCTATTAAGTGAATATTTTGAAGTGAGCGAAATCTACTGATTTTGCTCGCTTCAAAATATTCAATGTTATATAATCATTTGAACGGCTTGTGTATTCTTTTTGTTAGGTATGCGAAAGAGGGCGCCTCCGTGCCGCGATGGACGCCGCGGACAGCGCAACAGCGCCACCAGGTGCTGTGGTGGCGGCTTTAAGAACTAATCTCACTTCGGCCTTGCAACAGAACTCGGGTGAGAACTACTATATTATAACATTTTAAATATATTTGTTTTTTATTTCGGACATTTATTTATCCGTATTAGTACATACATATACAAATTGGGTTAGTAATGAAGAAAAGTGAGTTTTAGCAGTGACTACGGACGCGGCCCATTGTGCCGTCGTGTTCCGTTACGTCGACGTCAACGAATCAACGCAGAGTTATGTAGTATGGTGTTATACGTCGATGTTAAACCTATGTAAAATAACGGACAATGATACTGGTAAGCTACCTGTCCACCAGTGTGCAGGTTTCCTCACCATGTTTTCCTTCACCGAAGCAACTGAAAGTCTATGAAAACTACTATACATGAGTCAGATTGGTATACAAACTCATGTTGCACTGCAGCAGGTTTCGAACCTGTTACCTTTCGATCACAGGCGGACGTCTTAACCAATGGACCACAATCGCTTAGATAGAATGAACAAAAACTGAACGTCAATAATGACTGGTGAAGTTTTGTCCGCAGAGCTGCGCACGCGTCTCTCGCGCATACACGATGCGTCTGACCTGGCAGAGATATCTACTATGGAGAGGAACGATTCGGTGAGTTGTGTGAATCTCATGGCTAGTTGACAATTTTTTTTTGTTTTGATGACTACTTGATGGCCCTTATATTAATACACACCATGTACACATATTGAAACACCAGTGAAAAAAATACTGTGGTATTGAAAATACTTTCAAAGATATGACAAAAATAAAATCACACATTTTTGGACTCGTCCAAACGCTCCGTACTGAATGAGAATGACGTCACAAGTATGTTTGCTCGACAGCCACATTAAATATTACGTTTATGGTGATGACTTCTTAATAAAAGTTGTTACAAAATTTTTGTTTTTTATGATGGATGTATTTATTGTTATAATTTCATATTTAAAAAAAAAATACTTTCCAACAAAGTTCAAATCGTCGTATAATGATCCAGCTACATTATTACAGTCTATGAATTATCACAATGATCCTAAAGATGTATATTTTGACGACCTCGGTGGCGCAGTGGTAAGGTTCTTGCCACTGAACCGAGAGGTCCCCGGTTCGATCCCCGGTCGGGTCATGATGGAGAATGATCTTTTTCTGATTGGCCCGGGTCTTGGATGTTTATCTATATATGTATTTGTTATAAAATATAGTATCCTTGAGTTAGTATCCCATAACACGAGTCTCAAACTTACTTTGGGGCTAGCTCAATCTGTGTGATTCGTCCTAATATATTTATTTATTTATATAATCATATAAATATGTATATAGTCTAGATTATACATTTTTTACAATTCTCTGACCTTGTCAACTACCCTATTAAGTACATTTTACTTCCCAACGGCTATGTGTCGCTGTATCGGCGTGTCACAAACTGTCCCTTAACACACCACAATAACTTCCACACTTCTGTAAACATATATATGTCACTAGCTGCGCCCCGGGGCTGCGCTCCCTGGGATAAATAATTGGATTTGCACCCATTAGGTGCTCTGTACTCGTATACTTACTTAAAAGTAAAGATCTATGTGTCTAAAATAAAGATTCAATAATATTTTTCTTTTACAAAAAAATACATTTTTAAGACCATCTTTGGTCATACTGTTGTCAGACAGAGAGATCCTATTGCACTCAATGCGTGACAAACAACATCATGCCCGCGCAGTTTAACCATTGAGGAATTCACACGTCGGGAGCCGATCGTGAGTGCACCATCAGGATATGCTTATCATAATAATACATTGTCATCCAAATTCATCGTGTGTACAAAATTTCAGTTCGATCGGTTGAACATATCTACTTCAAAATTGAACTGCAAGATTCCACCCCAAACATACATACAATAAAAGTTTGTGAAATGTGCAGGTGGTGCGTCAATTCCAACAATCCCTCAGCTACAGCTCATCGTGCGTGTCGGCATCGGAGTTCTTCGACGCTGAGGAGCACGAGGACGTGGCCAAGCCTGAAGCCATCATACAGGCAGACGAGGTAACATTACCCATTTTATTCCACGACCTCTGCGGCCTAACGGTCATCACGCCGGACTGCTACACAAAATCGAGATCATTTCCATCATGACCTGAACGGGGGTCGAATCCCAGATCAATCGCATTCAGATTTTGTTGCCCCACTTAAAAATTCTATTGACAGATCCTACATACCTTTTAAATTTAACATACATACATACATACATACATACATACATACATACATACATACATACATACATACATACATACATACATACATACATACATACATACATACATACATACATACATACATACATACATACATACATACATACATACATACATACATACATACATACATACACACGCACACGCACACGCACACGCACACGCACACGCACACGCACACGCACACGCACACGCACACGCACACGCACACGCACACGCACACGCACACGCACACGCACACGCACACGCACACGCACACACACACACACACACACATATTTATTTATTTCTTACTAGCATTTGCTCGCGGCATCGCCCGCGTGATTTCTAACGGGTGCAGTTTTTCTGGGATATTCTATGTCCTTCACCGTACTTCAAACTACATGTATGCAAAATTTCAAAAAGATTGGTTGAGTATATAGAGCGTGAAGAGGTAACAAACAAACTAACGTTTACATTCGCAATCATGATATTGGTTAGAATTAGGATTGTAATTATTTACAAACCTAATTCTAACTATCTATTTATATAAATATTATTTATTTATATAAATATAATGGATTTGTTATATACATGTCACACAAGCTTTTTGACTTATTTTTGAAAATAATTATTTATTTATTATAACACATAACAGATCACAACTATTGCTAAGTAAAAACAAACAAAAAGTACTAAACAGGGATTTATAATCTAGGTTGCATTCCACAAAAATGCGTGTACTTTAGAACTACTAAGAATAGTTAATATTTTGTCTAAAACAATGTGCAAAAACTAGAGTAATAAAAATAGAACATCACACCGAGAGTCCAAGCGCTATGGCCTAGACTGTCGGCTAGTGGTACAATATATCTTTAATCAAGTTAATATACAAGGACAATTTAGGCAGAAAAACGTCAAAGGTTTGGTTGCCTTTGGCGATTTCATTGAACTGACGAGCCATCCTGACCGGGGGGTTGTAAAAGGAGGTATTGTTCTGATACACTTGCAAAGCAAAAAGTCCTATTTGATTTGCTCCACGAGCACTATATCTGGTATTAAATGTTATTTGATCGAGTGAGTTAGGGACGTCTAATATTGAGTGAATTATTTTATAAATATAAATGAAATAATGAGATGAAAAAATTCTGGAATCGCGCGGGAATTGAACCCGCGCCCCTGTCTCTCCGGGACAGTGCTCTTGACCACTGAGCTATCGAGACCATGCCAGTTCGGCTGAATTAATTCATCTCTTTACGTCTTAACGCCGACGTACAGTATTTTCATCAAAGAGTAGCGGGTACTCTCAACTCATCCCCAGTGTTAGTGTTGCAAGCAAGAAATTATGTTTTTTGAAAATACTCAAGCAAATGCTTTTTAACTTATTTTTGAAAATAATAATGACATGAAAAAATTCTGGAATCATATTAAATAAATATATTATTAGACGCATCTCGAATCCTCACCTATAGGCTTGTCATCAGCTGAAGCGCACTGCGCTAACAGCATTCGCCTCGGTCGGTTGGAGCAGTTCAATGGACTGCCGTGAATCAAGAGGTAGGAGAATATGACCACGTCACCTCGATCGGCCGTCACCGGCGTGGCTTTCTCTAGGGGATACTTTTTCTGGAACAAAATCAAATCAAATAATTTTATTTGCTTAATTAGGATAGGTAATACGATATCCACACAATGGTTCAGAACAAGCCTATTCATTAAGCCATTGTCAACAGCATGCACATGTTAATAATAACATATTTAAAAAAATATAAAATGACATCAGATTTGAATAATAAATAGACAACACACAAACGCCTGGTGGTGTTTGTGTGTTGAGCTCAGAGCGCTGCGACCGCTGCGGCCGCGCTGACTTTACAATTCTTCAAATTTTAACAAAGACAAGAATTAGTTTTACTGGCTTTAAAATGATGAATCTGTACTGTGGCTGTACCAATAACAGTATTTTTACGTTACGGCCCCGCGATACAAGCACTAAACTTAGTGTAGGATGATTCTCAGAGCGTTTCGACCGCTGCGGCCGTCATCACAATCCGTCAATTTACTTGAGGAATGAATCATTTCCAAAATCTATCTATATACTATTATTATAAAGTGTTATCTATATTTAACTATCTGCGACCTCTAATCTGAGCGGTTTCTCGGTTATTTTCTCAGCAGTTGAGCGTCGGAGCCAAGGGGCCGGTTTTAACTGTGTGCGACCGACCGAACATAAGTCTAGCTGGTTGACAACGGTCTAACTTAGGTCTAGCCGAAGACATGCACAATATACCTAGATTTATTTATTTAAGATACACATAACAAATTGTCACCAAAATTACACAACTTATATAACACTAATTAGTAAAGCTACGCAACAACTCAACACATACACGTGTGTATACAACAAATTTAAATTAAAAAACGATTTTTCTATGTGGCTATTATTAGATTAAGAACAAGGAATATCAGGTTTAGCCTTGGAAGACCGACTGCACCTGGGTCTAGTCGGCTAAACCACACGCACTTAGGGTCGTAGAATTATTTTCCAACAGTCAAAAAGTCACAATAAAAAAAAAATAAAAAAAAAAATGTGTTTATTACAGACCAACGGTCCATATTATCATTTATAAATATATTTCCTTAAAATTAAACTTATCTTAAATTAACAATTTTGTTTGTGTGGAGGTCAGCATGACTCCTATAAACTTCTGCGTCCATCCGCTCATCAATGAGCTTCAGGATTCCATTGGAGCCCCCCCCCCCATCCGCCTCACCAAAGACTTTTTGTCAATGTTGTCTTTAAAGAGAAAAAGGAAATCTTGTTTTCGTGAGTTACGTTATTGAATTTGAAAGGGTTTGGGCGAAGAATGTCAGAAATGCAAAATGCCAGTACGGCGATTTGTCTGAAACCCATAACGCCAGGTGTTGCATTATGACAGATTGGCGTAAAGACAGATTCCCATAATGACAGGTCAATTTCGAATTGAATAATCCTTACATATTATAAAACAAAGTCCCCTGCCGCATCTGTCTGTTCGCGATAAACTCATAAACAAGTGCACGGATTTTCATGCGGCTGTCACCAATATATAGTGTGATTCCTGAGGAAGGTTTAGGTGTATAATTTATTTTGTTTTACCCGGGCGTAGTTGGGACGGGCGGCTAGTAATATTACAAGAAAGATTGTAAATAAGAATATTAATGATAATATATTTTTTTGTTATTTGTATAAATCAACACAAATTTAAAAAGCTAGTAATATTATTATTAACAATTCTTTGTCAGGATAAAGCAACATAACATTTTCAAAAACTTAAATCAACAATAAAACTGTGGATGATGGTGTCATGTTTTTTTTTATTTGAAAGCTATATCTATATATATAATTGGTAAATATATATATATGATTTGCACACAGGCCGGCGTGATAGAATTGGACGGGGATTCTTCATCAGAGGCAGGCTCGCTGAGCAGCGAGGAGGGATCCGCAAGTTCCGAGAACTCTGACGGTGCGAGTGAGTTTGTTCTGTGTGTTGGCGTTGCTTTCATTCCACCCACATACCAACATTTCATCGAAACATACCGAAATTTATTTGAATGAATGAATGAATGAATGATTTATTTGAACGACTCAATGTACACAAGCTTATTAACACATAAGTAACAAAAATAAAATAAAGCTTAAAAATAATATTAAGAAATTCAAAAGGGTTCAAATTCAGCGAATTTCTTTGGTTACGACTGAGATGAGCAAAGCACTGGTTTTTCGCTATAACCTGGCGGTTAACTTAGTGGTTAATTTTTCAATTTATTTTTTAAGCATTTTTTTTAAATCAGTTTTCAGATAAAGTTTCCGAACACCCTAACCTACCTTCTAAAGAACCTATTTTTAACCCCCGACGCAAAAAGAGGGGTGTTATAAGTTTGTCTGCGGCATTGTAGCTCCCAAACGGATAAACCGATTTTCGTTTAGTTTTTTTTTCTGTGGCATAGATAATTTTAACCATGTTTCATGAAAATCGATTCAGTCGTTCAAAGTTGTAGCGAAATGAATATTATATGTAGGGTTTTTTTTTAATTTGTCTAACAAATAAACTTGTTGTTCAATTATCATTATTATCTCCTGGCTCATAGGGTTGATGCTATTAATTACTTTAAATCAATATTGAAAAACGGCACAGTAATACATATCTATCGATTTTTGTATTGTTTAATAGTATCGTTTAATCTTGCAATTCTAGTGCCTTCAGTAGAACAACCAACACTTCGTCTGAATCAAAACGGCATCTCAGATAGCGGCGCCTGGTCCCGGCGGACCCGACTCCCGTGCCCCAGGCCGACGCCCGGCGGGCCGAGCCTGTGGAACCTATTGTACAAGAATATAGGCAAGGATTTGAGCCAAGTTTCCATGCCTGTCACTATTAACGAGCCATTGAATATGCTTCAGGTATGTATTCATTGTTTTCATTGGAATTTTGTGGGTTTTTTCTTGTCCTATAATCTATGGTGGTCCTCAAGGTGGTATGTTGGGTCCTTTATTATTTTCGATTTAGATAAAAGATCAAAAAGCGTATCAAACTTTTGATACAAAAATTTGAGCCAAGTTTCCATTCTTGTCACTGTTAACGAGGCTTTAAATATGCTGGTATAATGCAGGTATGTATCTGTAATATTAATAATGAATTTTGTGCTTAGTCTTATACGCTTTCTTAAAAAGTAAGGTGTTCCCCAAGGTTGTATGTTAGGTCCACTGTTATTTTCGATTTTTGTTTTTTTTTTATCATTTAACGTATGAATTCACGCAGGGCCCGATCTGACGCGATCCAATTTTATCTCTCTGTATTATCTCTTGGATCGATCCTACATTCAGATAAATTTTGGTCTTTCTTTTACGCTCGATTTTTGTACTTATACTGACATTGATACTGATAAAGGGTCAAGTTTTACCCTTTGAAACTTCTTCGTTTGGGCTGATTCATATTTGAACAAATCAAAGAAAACATATTTATTATATGGTTCAAAAAAATTGTTTTTGCCAATCTATACTATTATTATAGAGGTAAGCGTTTGTGAGTTTGTATGTTTGCGGCGGGTAATCTCCAAAACTACCCAACCGATTTCAAAAATTCTTTCACCATAAGAAAGGTACATTATCCAAGATTGCTATAGGCTATATTTTATCTCAAAATTCCCACGGGAGCGAAGCCCCGGGCAACATCGAGTAAACATTGTTCCTTACAGCTCTTATCTTCTTTTCTTTGATTTAAAATCACTTCAAATATATTGATTTTTTATTTTATTTACAATTACTTCAAATACATTAATTCGTTTCCAGCGCCTCTGCGAAGAGCTAGAATACTCTGAGCTCCTAGACTCAGCAGCAGAGTGCTCCAACGCAATAGAACGGATGTCCCTGATGGCGGCATTTGCTGTCAGCGCGTACGCATCTTCTGCTCACCGCGCCGCGTCCAAGCCCTTCAACCCTTTGTTAGCCGAGAGCTACGAGTGCGTTAGGGATGATAAGGGCTTCAGATTCATCGCTGAACAGGTGATATAATCTTATTGAAAATTTTACTATGGTTCTTATTTATATATTTATTTATATACACATATTTATTTATGTACACAAAAAACTTGTAGATTAGCTTTCGCTTCTAAAAGAAGAATCGAAGTAAAATCTCATTAACGCACTTTCTGTAGCTATGGTAAAATTTATTTGATTTAAATTCGTATCATCTCCCGTCTCTAGTTGAAAATTTGCCGAGTTCTTATACATATTTTGTTCAAGTCGCCCAAAGGCATCTGACATAACTTACGACTGGCCACTGCCATTAAGCAGCTACAGTCATATGTAGACTAGATTTTTCTAAATACCACAAATTAAAATAATATAAAATACAAATTCAAATCATTTATTCAGAAATTAGACCTTCACAGATACTTTTTCACTTATTTTTTTATATATTTAATTGTTATTTCTCACAAGCTACAAAGTACTGGCTATATTTTAACAATTATGAGCATTATAAGATTATTTGTTGCATAAACATACCATATGATTGTTGTCAGGTTTCTCACCACCCGCCAATCTCGGCGTGCCACGCGGAGTCTACCCGTTGGAGATTCTGGCAGGAAGCGCGCATCAAGACCAAGTTCTGGGGGAAATCCATGGAGTTCCAGCCCGCTGGGAGGGTCCATGTCAAGCTGCTGACTACTGGAGACCATTACAGCTGGAACAAGGTGAGGTTTCTCGTGGGATTTAGGTGAGAAACTGCCAATAGTCAATAAAATCCTGGAAGTTATCATGTTAGATCAATAAGAGCCAGCACGGTCGTGTTTAAAAAAGTTCTAGGGGAAAAATCCAAGGAGTTTCAGTCCGATGGGAGGGTCTGCTGACCACTGGAGACCATCACAGCTGGAACAAGGTGAAGTTTCTCGTGTGACTTTGGTGAGAAACTCCCAAAAATTCAGGAATATTTACTAAGTTACCATCCGAGGTCTATAAGAGATAATGAACCTGCATTTGAAGCAAGTTCTGGGAGATATACATGGAGTTAAAACCTGCTGGGAGGGTCCATGTCAAACTGCTGACCACTGGAGACCATCACAGCTGGAACAAGGTGAGGTTTCGTCGTGTGACTTTGGTGAGAAACTGCCAAAAAATCAGGAGAATTTACTAAACATTTGAAGCAATTTCTGGGGGACATTCATGGAGATTTTTAGACGCTACCTAGTTGTGGGCGACGCCAGGGACAAATACGTTTTACTTTATTACAGCATATATCAATAATAGATAAAAAAGTACATACAAAAATGTATCGATAAGAACTTTCCGTTGAGTGTTGTCCTCTTGTATTAAATATATATTAGGACAAATCACACAGATTGAGCAAGCCCCAAAGTAAGTTCGAGACTGGTGTTATGGGATACTAACTCAACGATACTATATTTTATAACATATACATATATAGATAAACATCCAAGACCCGGGCCATACAGAAAAAGATCATTTTCCATCATGACCCGACCGGGGATCGAACCGGGGACCTCTCGGTTCAGTGGCAAGAACCTTACCACTGCGCCACCGAGGTCGTCGAGGTGTATATTAAGTGTTTTTTGTTTTAGGTGACAACATGTGTCCACAATCTGTTCGGCGGCCAACGCTGGGTGGACCAGTACGGTGACATGCACATCACGTGCCACGGCACTGATATTACGTGCAAGCTTAACTTTATCAAGGTTAGAACACTGAACTGACTATATTTTTCAGGATTTGTGTATCTGCGTCTGTGTGTACATTGTGAGAATTATATATTTTATGATTAGGGTCCGCTATTTAATTAGTAAAAAGGACGGGACCGAATGGCTACTTCTCAAAATTAACATGTTGAGAAGAATAGCAATCCCTACTAATATTATAATTGTGAAAATCTGTCTGATCCGCTTTCACGGCTAAACCGCTGGACCGATTTTGATGAAATTTGGTATACGTGTAGTTAAAGAGACCCGTTCTAACATAGGCAACTTTTTTTCAACCCCCAAATGACGATAATGAAAGGAGATGAGGGATGAAAGTTTGTATGAAAATTATGTCTGTTTCGTTTTCGCAGAGATATTCACGCGGGCGAAGTCACGGGCAAAAGCTAGTAGTACATACACGTGTCCCTTTAATGGTTTTTAATGTCCATTCAGATATTCGGGTGCTCTGAAATTATCCCTCCCTGAGATAGATCCACCATTATATAATATTGTACTTTCTATAAATTAATTGTTTTGTATTTTTATATATTTATGTACAACTAGCGGCCGTCCCGGCTTTGTGCGGGTAAAACCGTAATAAAAAAGTAGCATGATACTTCTGAAGGTTTCGTCTCTATGCGAAATTTTGTTTTGGAGTTTATTCATTACAAATAGAAAAACCACTTTACAAATCTTTTTTCTTTATAATATTAGTGGACTAGCGGCCTTTACCAGCTTCGCTCAGTTAAGATCATAATAAATTGTCGTTTTAAAGATCTAAGTACACATAGGGACAGACAGACGGAATCCGACTATGTGTTTTATACTTCATAGTCGGATTCCTCATGGCTGAGGGTCTTGGCCATTACGTGGAATTAATCACACATAACAACTTTCTTGACATTAGTAATGGAGTGGTTTGCCATTGCCTTCTCCATTTCACACACAAGTTAATAATAATAAACCAGTGTGCAGGTTTCCTCACGATGTTTTCCTTCACCGGAAGCAAGTGGTGGTCGATGAAAACTACTATACACGAGTCAGATTGGTATACAAACTCATGTGACACGAGTAGGATTCGAACTTTCGATGTACAGGCGGGCGTCTTAACCATTACACCACCACCGCTTCACCGCATGTGTTTTATAGTATGATAAAAAAATATTACAATAATTTGTTTCAACCAGACAAGTTCTATACGACTGTGTTCATAGTGACGTACAATGACGATATTACAAAATTAATTTATTTTTTCAACCAGGCAAGTTCGTGGTCGAGCACTAGGCACGAAGTGCGCGGCGCCGTGGTGGAAGGAAACACCGGCAGCCGCCTGCGGGTGCAGGGTCGCTGGTCTGAAGCGCTGTACGCCGGGGAGCCGCCCGCCGCCAGGTGTCTGTGGAGACCGGGTACAATCATTCATTCGTTTATTACTAGCTTTTGCCCGCGGCTTCGCCCGTGTTGATTTTCCAGGATGAAAGGTATGTCCTACTCTATACTTCAAACCACATGTAGTATGCAAAAATTTCAAGGTTATTAGTTGCTTCTAATGCAAGAGTTACGTCACATTATCCTGCTAATATTATAAATGTGAAAGTTTGTAAGAAATCTGCTGCACGGATTTTTATGAAATTTGGTACAAAAGTAGAATATAACCTGGAAAAACACATAAGGTACTTTTTATCTCGTAATTTCCACGGGAGCGATGCCCCAGGGCGCAGCTAGTATTTTATTTAAAATTTAATGCACATGTTAAAAGTTAGCTCACGCTTTATCTACTCAACCAGTCTTCTTGAAATTTTGCATACATATAGTTTGAAATACGGAGGACATAAATGCGCCAAAGCCGCGCCCAATAGCTTTTATAAGAATAAAATACAATTTCTAATGCATAAAATTACAACCACGTCATTCATATTTGCAATATTTCTTCTTTTTTTAGCAGCCAGTAGGAAGTATTCTTAATAAAATGACGTACACAACCTGTTTTCTTTCGGGCGTAAAGAATAACATTATAATTTTTTAGTCATGGATTTAGTAAGTACTTCATAGTACCTACTAATTCCATGGTTTGAGTAAAATCATTTTTCATCGTAAAATACTTCTTTTGAAAACAGAATACTCATCGCTGTCATAAAATTTCGAAAAACCCGAGAGACTATTGTTTTTATCTGTCTAAATGAAGTTTGTATTCAGCGGTGATTTCTTGTGAGATTTATGGAATTTATGGCCAGTGAAAAATAATAAACCCATGAATCCAATTTCGAAAGAGCTTTTCCTATGCGAGTGAAACAGGAGGTGGAAGTTTCAAAGAAACTCCGTTATTTTGGAAGAGAGAAACATGCATTTTTTTATTCACGTTCGTGGTTAATAAACTGGACGTGTCATGTCGTTGAAAAGAAAATGGGACGCGTTGTGTGAATCGGGAGTGGAAAACGTTGCGGTAAACGGGACAAGATATGTAGCGAGAAATGGGACGAGAGATGTACCGGGAAAGCGTACGGGACATATTGCGGTAAACCAGTCTCGTACTTGCATTGTTGTGTTCCGGTTTGAACGGTGAGAGGGGCGGTGTGATTACAGGGTACTGAAGATCCTAGGGCATGAAGTTGGCAACGCGTGTTGCAGGCGTTGATAAGCTGTAGTGACCACTTACCATCAGGTGCACCGCTTGCCTGGTTGGTAGTATGAAAAAATAAACAAAAATGGAGTCTATCTTTAGCTTTATTGTGTACTTACATTGTCATATTACTGATAAATTATACATACATTTATATTTAAAAAATGGTAAGTCCTTCTGGCATGATAGGGACTAACACTGTTTAATGAGTTTCTTTCGGCATTTCTTCTCAGCAGTGGGCGTTCCGGAATACTAGTAGTTTGTAGCTTTGGTACATAACATATATGAGATATATATATTCGAATATAACGTGAAAAAGTGCCTGGGAAAGGCTAATTTCTGAATAAATTATGTGACTTTGATTTGAGCTTAATTTCCCGTTTTACCAAACGAATACGTCGATACGAATCAAACAAATTTTACCCACTCCGAACTATGCGACAATATGACTGAAGATGTACTTATAAGAAGATACTTTTAAGAAGGTAATTTACGCGGGCGAAGCCACGGGCAAATGCCTGTATTTATAATCTCCTCTGTATTAATAATTAATATATATATAATGATAATCTCCTCTGTCTAGGATTTATTGGAATAAAACCCCGTGTTTCTGTGAAAAATCAAGATATTTATTTTTATAGCTAAATCAACATTTATAAACTGAATTAAGTTTACCATGAACAAAAAATGTACTCACCTGTGAAAAATCAAGAAACAACATTAAAAGATCCTATTCCAAAGATTGTTTAACTAATTTGATATATAATCTAACAAAAATAAATTCAGATTCTCCTTCATGACATGTATATCTGACAGTGTCAGTACAATTTTTAAATTAAAGAAAATCTTATAACCGTAAAGGTTTTCTTTACATATATTACCTTTTGTTCCAGGTGCAATGCCTCCAGAGCACGAGTTGTACTACGGCTTCACTCGGTTCGCGATGGAGCTCAACGAGATGGAGCCGGGGATGAAGGAGGTGCTTCCTTACACCGACACCAGGCTTAGGTTATAATCTATGTTAACTCTCTTCTCTCTCTCTCTCTCTCTCTCTCTCGCTCTCAAGGACACCGACACCAGGCTCAGGTATAATCTATATTAGTATAATCTATGTAGACTCTTCTCTCTCTCTCTCTCTCTCTCTCTCTGATCTTCTGTTGTCTTGTATAGGACTTTCCATCATGAACGACCGGGTCTACATCCCGGTCGTTCATGATGGAAAATAATCTGTCTGATTGGCCCGGGTCTTGGATGTTTATCTATATATGTATTTGTTATAAAAATATAGTATCGTTGAGTTAGTATCCCATAACACAAGTGTCAAACTTACTTTGGGGCTAGCTCAATCTGTGCGATTTGTCCTTTATGAATTGTCAAATGTGAAGTATTAAATTGGTGACACTGTAACGAGTGATATTTATTTGAAGGCCCGACCAGCGAGCGCTAGAGGAGGGTGACGTGGACGCAGCCGAAGGGTTCAAGCACCAGCTGGAGCAGTCCCAGCGCGAGAGGAGACGGGACGCCGCCAACCACCAGCCCGCCTGGTTCCGGTCAGTGTCTGCACGTTCGGGGCTGTGACGCCGCGAAGTCTGGGAAAAATACGTTATTGAAGTTTCGGCTGTGTGATTTTACGATCTGACGTCAACCCATTTTGATGAATTAATTCCTCTATTAATTCCTGTTAGCCCGCAAAATCTCGCTTGGCATAAAAACGTCTAGCAACGCTGGTTTTACCATGAAAGCCAACATATCGTTCTTTCCTTTTCATTACAATTTGCATGAGTGAGATCGACTATGTGCTATTTCACTCGGTCAATGGTAATATTGTATGTTGCGCGGCAAACGTTGCTTAGTGTATTCATATCTTGACGATGACAAGAGTTGTCTTACTGAATTTTCATATATATCTGTCCTCTTCTGCAGCAAAACGTGTGAAGGAGGCGAGGAGATGTGGATATTCACGGGCGAGTACTGGAAGGCGCGCGGCGCGGGCTTCCCGGGGCTGCGCGCGCCGCGCATCTGGTGACCGCCGTTGCGCATCGTGAGTATACTCTTTCTGCCTCTCTCCCTCCCTCTCCCCCTTCCCCCCACCCCCTCACCCTTCTCTGTTTCTCCCTCTCTCTAAAAACAAGATACATTGTTGAACAAGACAACAGGAATAGACAGCTTTATTACTAGTGCAATCTCATCCCTTTAAAAAGATGTGACAAATTCAGTCACGTTCAACTTATGTATGTACAGAAGATTGTATTTAACATTATTGTGTAAATAATGAATTAATTTTCATATTTTTTAATTATTTTCTTTCGCAGCATATTCCGCAGTGCGAGGTACTCTGCTAGAGGATGTGTCGCCGCTTCCCGCTTCTAGAGCTTTACACAATAATAGCCTTTATTGTCATTAAATATAATACGGTAGTCTCGAAATAATCGCGTACACGGAACTGTGATTACGCTTGTATGAACTTAAATTTAAAAATGGAATTTTATTATTTTTTATTTGTAAATGATATGGGGTTTAGGATTTGCGTTTTGTTCGTTTGTTTTTTTTTAATACCGAATACAATTTGTAGTGAGGTTATGACAAAAAAATATTATATTATTAACAAAGTCCGCAGCACTTGACACATGAATTTGTTTTTGCTGTTTTCGATTGTGTCAAATATTTTTCGTATTGCAATTTCATTTTTCCAATTATTATTATTATTAATATTACAAGTCGTTACAGCCGTGTAATTCGGTCCTGGTTATATCTTTGTATCCACACAAAGTCAAAAGGATTGTAATTCGGTCCTGGCCATATCTTTGTGTCCACACAAAGTCAAAAGGATTGTAATTCGGTCCTGGCCATATCTTTGTGTCCACACAAAGTCAAAAGGATTGTAATTCGGTCCTGGCCATATCTTTGTGTCCACACAAAGTCAAAAGGATTGTAATTCGGTCCTGGCCATATCTTTGTGTCCACACAAAGTCAAAAGGATTGTAATTCGGTCCTGGCCATATCTTGTGTCCACACAAAGTCAAAAAGATTGTAATTCGGTCCTGGTTATATCTTTGTATCCACACAAAGTCAAAAGGATTGTAATTCGGTCCTGGTTAAATCTTTGTGTCCACACAAAGTAAAAAGGATTGTAATTCGGTCCTGGCCATATCTTGTGTCCACACAAAGTCAAAAAGATTGTAATTCGGTCCTGGTTATATCTTTGTATCCACACAAAGTCAAAAGGATTGTAATTCGGTCCTGGTTAAATCTCTGTGTCCACACAAAATCAAAAGTATTGTAATTCGGTCCTGGTTAAATCTTTGTGTCCACACAAAGTCAAAAGGATTGTAATTCGGTCCTGGCCATATCTTTGTGTCCACACAAAGTCAAAAGGATTGTAATTCGGTCCTGGCCATATCTCTGTGTCCACACAAAGTCAAAAGGATTGTAATTCGGTCCTGGCCATATCTTTGTGTCCACACAAAGTCAAAAGGATTGTAATTCGGTCCTGGCCATATCTCTGTGTCCACACAAAGTCAAAAGGATTGTAATTCGGTCCTGGCCATATCTCTGTGTCCACACAAAGTCAAAAGGATTGTAATTCGGTCCTGGCCATATCTCTGTGTCCACACAAAGTCAAAAGGATTGTAATTCGGTCCTGGCCATATCTCTGTGTCCACACAAAGTCAAAAGGATTGTAATTCGGTCCGGGTAATGCAATTTATTATTTTCCCTCCTTTTTTCCATTTTTACAAAATAAGTTCCAGTTCTTATTTGTCGAATAAGAAGCTAATGGTTGTTAATCAAACAGATTTGTGATAATCTTCGGCTTGTAATTAATTAAATCACCAAAGATAACAATTCATTTACATAAAACACCACACAGAACATTTGACCATTTAATTTTATTCCAAATAACTTTTATTTAAATGTTTTAAAATTATGAAAATGAACTTATTAAAAATTATTTCTTGCTTTAATTTTTTTTTAATTAATCTGATCAAGCTGTATATTAAACTGAAACTAATTAAAAAAATCAAAGTTTGTCATGAATATAAGACAATGCATATTACATACAAGCAGCAAATTACATGTATTTAATATAATTAAATAAATAAAAAAATGTACAATTAATGTACTTTTTTTCCAAAATCTGGGATATATTTTGGTGGTGTTTCTCGTGATTTTGTACCAGATACGGTAGCGGACATTATTTTTTTTGGTGCTAAATTTTTTTTCTTGTATTTTTTCCATTATTAATTTTTATTAATATTCAACATTGAATATTTTGTCTCAACTTTAATTTATAATTCCATTAAATTAATATTAAAACTACATATGAATTACGTTTATTAATATTAATATTACATTTTAGCAAATTTCTGTAAAAATTGTTAAGTCTTACAAGTGATATTACCTAAACGTTAAAAACGGTTTTAAAACAAGGTGTAAGATTCTTTCAGATATTATAAAAACGTAACTTATAATGTCAAAAAATCAGTTATTAAATTTACCATTCCCAGTACAAAATGTACGCATGGACGCGATTTCTTTGTATACAGAGTTATTTATAAAACGCCAGCAACTAGATTAGATAGCTGACACGATAAACGACAATGTTCGTTCCACGAGTTTTCATATTTCGTTAAATTTACTTTCATACAAAAATAAATCTTTGTTTAATTATCCGTTCCAATTCTAAACACTAAGTGTGGATCACGGGCGAGGCGAACGGGTGAGGTGAGACGGCGCTAACGCGAACGGACAGGCGAAAACTTAGAAATACATTTTTATAATGTACTAGTTTCGCTTCCGTGGGAATTTTGAAATAAAATATAGCCTATAGCAATCATGGATTATGTACCTTTCTAATGGTTAAAGAATTTTTGAAATCGATTCGGTAGTTTCGAAGATTACCCGCCTCAAACATACAAACTCAAAAACGCTTACCACTTTATAATAATAGTATAGATTGAGTCATATAAAAACTCGTAGAACAAACATTTTTGGTCACGATTTCAGCTTTCTAGTTCTTCATAGTTGCTCGCGTATAAAAATAAATCTGTAGTTACCAAGTGCTTCGGAAGGTACGTAAAGTAGTTGGTCCCGGTTGTATTTGCAGTCGTTAAAACCCGCCAATCGACTATGGGTGGTGGGTCATGGCCCATACTCCTTATCCATCCATAAGGTAGACCAGTGTCCCAGCAGTGGGGTCATTTAAATAGCTGATGATGAAGTTTATTAAGTGCAAGTTTCTGTCACACTTATTCATAGTAAATCCATAGAACTTTATTTTAGACGTTTATTACAGTAACCTGTTTAATCGTCAACACTTCGGCAAAATTATGTTAATTGAAATGTAAGCTTTAGTGCGTCCGCTGAAGACATATTTTGCATTGGCAACAAATCAGCGTATTGCTCGCTTACAGCTCGCATTGTCAATGTAAAGTATGTCTACAGCAGACGCTTTAAAGCTCATTTTTCAATGAGTGTTATTATGTCGGGTGGGAGCGGTGCGCCATAATTCAACTATACTGTGAATTTATTATATTATTTGATATATATATCCAAGAAGATATTTTAAAAGTCAAATATTGTGTCGATGGTGTAGCTATCGAAGGACTAGATAAGGGTCCACAAACTTTAGGGGCCCCTGATTATTCCGTATACTAAAACCTAGATATATTTTGCCCTGGACCCTGTGGTCACCTAGCTACTTTGATAATACACTAAAGCAAAGACATCTTAATTATCGTGTTTTCTCTTTCTAAATAAAGAAAAATCATTTTGAGGACGACCTAGCTTTGAATGCGTAGCGTTTTAGTAAAAGCCGCAATGGGTTTTTACGAAATGATATTAAATACATTTAAAAATACGTATTATAGCAAATAAATACATGTATGTATCGCCCCAAAAAACTATTAATAATTATTAAAATATCCATTTCTGTTGGAAGGTTTTCGCGTAGGCGTTTTAATGTAGATTAAGATAACATTACGTTTTGATTACTTTGTAAAGTTTGTATAAAATGTTGTGGCTGTGAATCGTTTCCATGTACGGAATATTAATCGCATATTTATGATTGTAAATCTACTTTTCTTGCCAGGCAAATGTGAATCTTAGCTTATTTCAAATACAGTTCACGTTGAAATTGGGCATCTAATAAATCAATGACATCTTTTTTTAATAACCAAATATGTGTTTCGTTCGACTGTGAGCTTAGTATTCGATTTTACGTAGTCACAATTACACATTTACCTCTGTAGCCTAATGGTCATCACTAATGACTGTTACACTGGAGGTCCCGGGTTCGAACCCGGGATCAGTCCCCGATTAGGAACTTACTATAATCTCTCAATGCGATCTAGTCTAAGAACTAAAATGATCTGCATCCCAAATTCATACCATCAAGTTAATTTTTAATACTAATGCGATTCATTTCACGTTCTCATTTGAACTGCGCTGAATTTGAATTGTAAATGTCGATGGGAGGTCATCCAAGACCCAGATCAATCTGAAAAGATCATTTTCCATCTCGAACTGTGTGCGTCGTGCGGTTTTCTATTTACCTCTCATCATCGAGTCGATTCGCAGTGAGACGCGGCTAGCCAATCACAGTGCGACATTGTGACGCAACGACAACAACACTGCAATGTGATTGGTTCGCTGCGTCTCACTTCGAATCGACCCGAATATAGTGAGAAGCAAACCCGCTCTCTGATATTAAATTCCGACACGATTGTAATGTTAGAGAAAATTTTATCCTTGGCTAAAAAGATCTAATATTAAGTAGCTGAGAAAGTTCATAAACAACCATTGACATTTGGCATCAATAATAATAATTACATAGTAATGTAACGAAAACTTTTTACTAATGAAACATCATTGATGCAAAACCAACTTAATATTAGATCTCTCGGACGCTCGACGTGACATAAATGAAGTTTGACTGGTTTCACTATTTTCTGATACATATTACATTGCAATGTAACAAAAAAACGTACTGCTAGCTATGTGCGGACGTCCAAATCAAAAGGGACCTTATGGCGGCTGGCGGTCTTTATTGCCGTTGTTCGAATACAAAACAACGGCAATAATGTAAGGTCCCTTTTGATTTGGACGGCCACATATCTGCCTTATGTGGACGGCTAACTAACCCTATTCAACACGTGTGAAACTGAATGTTATCGCCGTTTGATATCATACATATATCAGATACTTGTTGTGGAAGGCCTTTATAACTGCTATAGCAGTCGTGCGTCCGTGAAAGCGTTAAGCTGTAAGTTTCGCATACTTTGCATGCAAAAAGTATAGCGTAAAAGTTTAAATTTGGACTGTCACAAATTGTTCTTGTAGCTACTATTGTCTTTTGTCGTTACATGAGCTGAGGGCGAAGTTCGGGTTTGCATTTCACTTCTTACTATAGAATCGATTCGAAGTGAGACGCAGCCAACCAATCACATTGCGGTGTGGTTGTCGTTGCGCCACAATGGCGCCCTGTGATTGGTTAGCTGCGTCTCACTGCGGATCGACTCGATGGTGAGATCGTATCAGCATTCCCTATTTACACATTTTGAAGTATATAACATTGATCCTTATCGATAGCCCGCTATCGAATAGTCTTTCATTAATCGATAATTGATGCTAAAGCGATTGGTAACTCAGAATGTGGCAAAAAATAGTATCGCTTTCCGTGGGCTATCGATAGTCCAACATACTACTATCAATATTGATCCTTTGAGCTATAGGTAGTAACGATATTCTAGTTTATTTTCAAGGTCAAATATCGATAGAGAAAGGTCGATTTTCTGGTGACACTAGTATAGTTACGTCATACTATAAACCGTTAACTTAATTACCTTAAATAAAATAAATAAATTTACAATAAAATACCTTCGTTTGATATGTATTGCTAGCAACCTTATTTAGCAAGATATATAGTAACTAAGTATATATATATATATTGATTTTAATGTGTATTTTTATTGGGAAAGTTATACTTTTTTGCATGAAGATATAGGTAATACTAGAGCCAGTACATGAACGAGGTGAATGATAAGAACCAAAAGGGACCTTATAGCGGCTGGCACTTAGTTCTTTATTGCCGTTGTTCGAATACAAAACAACGGCAATTCTTTTTTATTTCTCATTTATTCAATGCAAAGATACATTTTTGTTATTTAAAATTAATAATCCTAACATATTCTATTCTATTCAGAATTATCTATATCTTCATGCTTTTTTGAATCTAATTTCTAGGTGCATTCTCGTCAATTACGCATAGGGAATGAATTGGCATAATATTGACACATAATTGTTAAATATTGCACAATAATAAAATTAATATTGTTACCGAATACTTGTGGTGTTTAAAAAAATAAGTATATTTAAAAGGGTACAAGCGATTTTGAAATTATGGAAATCATATTTATAAGCAACAATAGTTACATCATTGCAATTACAACTAAAATTGACTTTTTAAATTCATTTGACGCCTAGCACCAATATTTACGAGATGAAATAATATTCAGGAATTTATTCGTAATATATGGATAATTAATAATTCTTAATGTTCATTTTTTAATATTAAATAAACAGTTCATAGAAAAAAAAATTAAAAAAAAAATACAATAGTTAATTTATTTTCTTGCCAATGGTGCGGTGCTGTTCTGTGTTCAGTAAATCTTTTCTTTTTTTTTTTATTCCTAAAACACATCGTATAAGAACCATTTGGGATGAAGGCTTTGCCGCAAATATGCGCGCAGGTATTCTAAACGACTCGTTTTACTATAGCGTGATGATTTTTGTTATAATAACACATATGTCGCGGCCATGTTGTAGAATTTGCTTTATTACAAAATGGCGCCGTTTGGTAACGTTCTATCAGCGGATTCTAAAATATGGCAGACCTGATTTTTTTTTTAAAGTTGAATTATGAAAATTAATTCTGCAAACACTATTATCTTGTCATATGTACTAGAAAACAAAACTGCAGTGTGTCTGTTTAAATAAAAATAGCTACTACCAAATAAGGTACGATAATCCGTATATTTTAAAATGCAATAAAACTCGCTCGCTTCTAGATCGTTAAAACTATGCTTAACTTGATATATCTATATGTATAGTCTATGTGGATGTTCTTGATAGCTCGTGGTAGTGTACATGTCTAAATATTTGTATATAATGGTTTAGTTTGGAATCTTGATCGTTCTTATTGTAAAAAGCCAACATTCGGTGAATTTCACTTACAATAATTGGAGTGATACGGAAATACGATACGATGAGTAGGTCGACTGTTCAAGGTTGCTATAAAAATATCAAAAATATGTTAAGAATTGTTTTTAGCCATTTTTCTTTACTCCATTTTGTTATTCATACGGGTTATATGGTTGTTTGTTTTCTATAAAAAATATATGTTCAAGTCACGTCTCCTTACAATTTTAATGATTGACAATAAATTGTTTTATGTGTAAAATTAACGTTAAAATTGTTATGACTTATGAATATCATTAGGATTTCGTGTTAATTGTATTTGTACAATGAATTGTATTTCTTTTTTGTTTTTTAATTCAAAACGAGTTTCGTTTCATGGTTGCAAGTAGGTAAAATACTAACTTAATTTTGAAGTTTACTTGCACATTTGTTATTAAATGATCTTAATAAAATAAACATTTTAAATACAGTTACGTTTTTTCTGTTTGTGTTTTGTTTTTCTTCTATTATGTATATGGTATAGCATATGTCTGTAATTTGATTGTTTTTTTATCTTTTCAACCAATAGAAAAAAAATATTTCTTAGAATTTATCAATACAATTTCGTATGTGTAGTATACATTTTAAAGTGTTTCCATGTACTTAAATATACCTACGTATGTGTAGGTATGTTGTTAAAATAATTTGATTATTTGACATGTACTGAATACTACAGTAAAATATTACAACAATGAAATGGTAATTAAATTCTTTTTTTAAATTGTGTTGTCCATTTTTTCAAAATAAGTGCCTTTGGTATTATTTTTTCCGATGTGACGTTTTGTAACTTTGTTTATGCCGTTTACTTCCTCTTAAATTTCTAATAGGTACATATTAATAAAACCCAGTGGCTGTTGAAATTTTTAAATAGTTTTGAAACATTAAATGTATTTTTCTCCATCCAATAACTTGAAATTTATGCAATTTACATTGATTTGTAAAGCGAGGCACGTGTGTTCTCCCGCCAATTAAAAATGGGGGCGTAAAAAAAGTTGTACGTTTTGTTTTAGCTACCCATTCATTTATATTCTGGCCACTACACACGTGCCCACGCTTAAATAAAACAAAAATGTATAAAGCTTTATTTTAAGCTAAAGCGATAACAAAGTTACCTTGCTAGTGTTAACATTTTGTTATGTGATTTTGTTTTATGAATTAGCTATTAACGAGAAATTATTAAATGAGGATATATTACATTTATCGTTTTATTTAAAAACGCACTTTACCCACACAATGTAGTTTCTTTGTATGAAATACGGCAGTCATGCGTGAATCCTTATCCTTACATATTAATAAAAACAGTCCTTTCACGCGTCTGTTTGTTCGCAATAAAATCTAAAAACTGCCACTTCAGACCCGTCGCACTACCAAGACACTACTGGTAACTGCACGGATTGTAATGGGGTTTTTACCAATAGATAATGTGATTCCTAAGGAAGGTTTAGGTGTATAATTTGTCGCGACCGACTCATCCTCACACTGGTGTGGCGGTGAGGAAATAATTTTGGCCATATTAAAAATTTAGTACCTACCAAAGAAACCATCCTCCAGATACGTAGGGGCTATCATAGAGATATGATGTACCGGAGGGATATATAATAATATATCCAAAATAGTATATAATAAAATCCTAAATACACACCACAGCTGGCGGCACCAAAATAACAATACTTTCCTCTCATCTTCGCGCGTTCTCAGATACATTCGTAGCTGTGACATCACAAGGCCCAGGTTAAATTATTTTTTATATCAATAAAATTATTTGAAATGTGGGGAAGTTAAGTTTTGAAGATCTAGCTGTGATTTTACAATCGGTCGCCTTTTTATTAATAAGTATATTAACCCTTTCTCAATCTATGTTTTATATTATAACTGATCCCGATATAATCCCACGGGTAAAATAAAAAAAAATATTATTATTCATACAAATTATTTTTCTTTCAAAAAGTCCTATCAAAAATAAAACGCCACAGAAGTCTGTTTTGTCGTTCAGGAACTAAAAAGTTAAAATTTTTGTTGTAATGATTTGATTGGTTTCAATGTTTATTTATTTTCTTTATAAATATCTTTTAAATTTATCTTTTATAATATTGACACATAATTGTTAAATATTGCACAATAATAAAATTAATATTGTTACTGAATACTTGTGGTGTTTAAAAAATAAGTATATTTAAAAGGGTACAAGCGATTTTGAAATTATGGAAATCATTTGGAGTTAAATAATTTGGTTTTTATGTTTTTCTCCTTAGTTCGAGGTTTTATCGGAAATTAATTTTAATGACAATTATGCTTGTCCACCACTTAAACAACCATTGAGTTGTTTTTCTTTAGTCAAACAACACAAACCACAACACAAGCTTGACTTGACAGATCACAATCAATTTCTAAACGGTAATCAATGATTTGGCAAGTTAGGGAGAAAGAAAGCTTTTTTTACTTTCTTCTTCATTTATAAACAGTTTACATTATATTTTATACCTCTTTGTTCTTTAATATTAAGCATACGTTAAAATTAATGTAATGAACGTTAGGAAATCTTCATAATAGGTGTAAATAAGTAACGGTAAGTTTTAAACTAAGCGCTCGTTCGTAACCAATGTGAAATTATTTTTATCTTGTTTATTTTGATTATTGACAAGTTTCCTCGTTATATAAGTGAACATGACGATAATACGGACATTGTTTAACTGTGTAACTGTATCTAAACATGTTCCAGTGATAATTACAGGTGATTGACCTATTTGTGTACAGAACATTTGGTTTTGTATTTTTAGCTATAGTTTTGTCGTGTAGATCAATAATGCTAAATTTATAATAATTAGTAACCTCAAACGTTCCATAAATTTCTGTCTTTTTGTATTGAAGCAATTATTCGTTGTTTTATCTTATCTGTAAGACAATATACAAAGTCTTATTCTTTATAATAGTTTTATTTAATATATATCTTGTGAATGAAGGTAATTAGTCATATGATTCTTATAATATCATACAAATTACATTAAGAAAAGTATATTCTATTGATGGGCACCTTTTATTTCCTATCTACACTATGATATCAACAATTTTTATTTGGTTTCCGATTGCTGCATTAATGATTAGGTATTATATCTAATTATAATGACAATCTTTTCCATCACAGTCCAAGGACATGGATTCAGGACAAGAAAGTGGGGAACTTTTGCCCAGCAGTGGAACATAGGTATAGCCATGTAAAAAAAATGATAAAAAGTAAAATATTAAAAAGATTGCTTTAGATTAAACCTATATAACCAGAAGCAATTGTTTTTTTTTAAATAATATTTAACCTGAAGCAATAGGTTTAATCTGAAGCAATTGTTTTAATATTTTACTGTTTTTATGCAGATTTTTTATCATTTTATTACATATATGTCCCACTGCTGGGCAAAAAGGCACAATTAGAATTATAAATAAATAAATATATATTAGGACAAATTACACAGATTGAGTTAGCCCCAAAGTAAGTTCTAGACTTGTGTTATGGAATACTAACTCAACAATACTATATTTTATAATATATACATATATTGATAAACATCCAAGACCCGGGCCAATCAGAAAAAGATCATTTTCCATCATAACCCGACCGGGGATTGAACCCGGGACCTCTTGGTTCAGAGGCAATCACTTTACCACTGCGCCACCGAGGTCGTCGGAATGATTAAGGTCGGAGGAATTAAAACCTAGGACCTTCCCAGTTCACAAGTGTCATATCCACACAGCTATTGCAAAAGAATATTTCAGATAACAGAACAATGCATATTTTCTTATCTCTTACCAGTTTAAGGCTGCATGTGTGATAAATCTTGAATTTATTTTCTTTTGTGTCTGTAATTATGGCAATCAAAGTCAAATTAATATGTTACTTTATGCTACTTAACTGGCTATTGTTCCTATAATGAGAAATCTCCTTTTTAAAACATTGCTGCATTGCAAATAAGTTGTCCTCCACTGTTCAAGTCTTTGTAATGTGTTCCTATCGCCAATAATTTCATCGTCTGCAAATATTTGTTCAGGTTTCGCCAGCTATTGAATGTCAGAACACAAGGTCCACTTTCCTACTTTTTCGTCTCTATTCGCACAATCATCGGCATCCCTTGTTGTCGGACCATTGGCACACATATCTCAACGTTATATAATTTCAGCTCGCAGCATGTCAAACACATCTGTGAATATAAAGTTCCGATGGGGGCTGACAGCCTCGGACCCGGAACGGAACCCGGTCCTAATCGTGGGTCAGGTGGCCCACCTCAACTCGCTCACGTGGCAGGACGTCCGGTGCAAACTGGAGCCTCGGGTCACTGAAGAGGTATACTTTTTGATCTTGTACTTTGTTACTATTAGAAAAACATGTAAGAAACAATAATGGTATTTCAATTTGGCCCTTCTGGCATTATATGTCAATGATGAAACGAAATCTGTTGCTTTTGACATTTCTTTTCAGCAGTGATCATTTCTCTTAATCTCTTTTCTTAATCCCCATCTAGTGTACCCATATGTTACAATGAATAAACGAATTATGAATCATTATAATTATCTTTGTCTGAATATCAACAAACCAGAACAGATCTAGCATAAACTTTGAAATCCAAATTAGAATAACTCAATTTTACCTAATCAGCTGTCTGTTATAATTATCAGATGCTATAAAATCGTTTAAATTTCTAAATAAGAAAATAGCAAAATGTTTTTTGTTTTAAAAATGTTTATTATTTGTATGTTTATTGAAATCATTAAAATTGAGACATTTTATATTAATATTGTCATGATTCTAACAAAAAAGAGACTTATAGAGAATGTGGGGGTGACGATGGTGATGAATGGTGATGAATTATCACTGATCGTGAGTAAAACTTTGCATGGAGTACTGAATTAAGATTCTGATTTTATTATACATATGATTAAGTTGATGGTCGCGAGGGTTGAGTAAACGCCAAGTCGGCGCTCTCCTGACCTTGCTACATAAAAATTATAATGTGCGATTGCTCGTACAGAGAAAATATTATGAGACAATAGAGAACCCATCCAGTCATCGTAAAGATTCTAGTCACAGCGACCAAAAAAAGTGAATGACTCATGTCAGAATATTTCTTTTCATTTCGCGCATAGGCGTGGCGGCGCGGCCTGGCCTGTGTGACGTCATCGGCGGGCGACACGGTGGAGCTGTGGCCGCACGCGGCGGCGCTGGCGTCGCTGCCGACGCGGCGCTCGCGTCACGCTGCGCCGTCGCGCTGCCACGCGCTCGCCAAGATCATGCGCGCGCACCAGAGAACCTGTGACGAGTTTGCTGTGGTATGTATCATGTATTTCTAACTGTATGGTAATAGGTAGGTAATCTGTGTGCAACATCTTGCCTCACCTACATTTATAAATAAATAAATATATACGGACATATCACACAGATTGAGCTAGCCCCAAAGTAAGTTCGAGACTTGTGTTATGGGATACAAATTCAACGATACTATATTCTAGAATATATACATATATAGATAAACATCTAAGGCCCAGGGCAATCTGAAAAATATAATTTTCCATCATGACCCGACCGGGGATCGAATCCAAATATATGCAAATTTAATTTTACATTTATCTAGTTGGTGTGTCGCAAAAGCGATGTGTTTGCGTCCGCCATCGCGATAGCGCGGTCCTACCCGCTGTACCAGGCGCGCTCGGGCTCCGCCCCGCTGGGCTCACCCGCGCCGCAAGCGAGGCAGCTCACTGTTGAGATACAACTAGTGAAGGAAGACTCACAGGGTAAGTGGTTCCCATACATCCTAAGACCAGCTCCGATTTAGGCGACGACTGAAAGAGACGGAGCTATACAAAAGAAAGAGAAGCAAGATAGCCTTCCTTTCTATTAAATACGTGCGTCTCTTTCTGTTGATCGTGTCGGATTGTGTATGTAATCATTAGTACGCAAGTACTAGGCGCATAGGAAAGAATAGGAGCTTCAGTTATTACAAAAATTTTCTTACGAATAAATCTTTCAACTGCAAGTACCAGGCGAATAGGCAAGAGTAGGAGTTTGCGATATCATAAAAATCCTATCCGCTGTACTAGGCGTTGCGATACAATATTTGAGATTCAACTTCTTTGATTTAATCTTCGAGGAATCATACAATGAGCTGAGTAATGCTATTTTTTGTGTAATGACCGTCCTCTTGTCACATGAGAGGTGGTGCTATAGAAACATGACTTGTGTATTACTCTGTTTTTGTTATTCCTTCACAGATGGAGAATCCGAAGACGAATACTCCGGTTCCTTGCCGGCTGATCTTGCTGACGGTACGCTATCTTCAGAGGAGCTGGCGACGTTACAGCACGCTGCTGACGCTACCCGCCTCGCGGCTAAGATTGCGGACACTCCGTGCAATATCATGAACGTGGATAAGTTTATTGAGGTTAGTACTGCGGTAACCACTTTCCATCAGTCATCATATTCCACTTTCAGTCCACAAGTATGGCTAAGATTGCAGATACTCCCTGCAATATCATGAACATTAATAAGTTTATCAAGGTTTCCAATCAGTAATCAATTTAATCGTAATCGTTCATTAAGGTTTCGTTTATTAATACTGCGGTAACCACTTTCCATCAGTCATCATATTTCATTTTCAGTCCACAAGTACTAGGCGAACAAGAATAATTGGAGTTTAAGTTTTCATTTGTTCATCACATTTCCTGTTTACAAGTACTAGTGTTATGAGGTGAGGCTGTGGTAACCACTTTGCATCAGTCTTTATATTCAGTCCACAAGTACTAGGCAGACATGAAACAAGAGGAGGTTAAATTTTTCGTCATTGTAATGACTAGCATTTTATAATCAAAACAACAAATTATGCTGGCCAGTAATATAATTTAGAAGAAGAAATGTAATTTAAAAACAGCTAATTGGAATTCAATACCTTTGTTTGAACATTAATATTTTTATTTATTATTTTATAAAAATAATATTATACTGCAGTCAATTTTCGTTTTTTTTTCCTTTTTAGATGCATTTTCGAATGGCACTTGCGAAATCTTTTTGGTTTAAATTAAAGATAATTTTTGGTTTAAATTAAACATACAATTTTTTAATTGAGGTAAAAAAAATAATTACTAACACTGATATATTTTTTGTGCAATAAAGATATTACAAACCGAACACTAGTAGTAATATTTCGAGCAAATGTGTTGAAACTTTTTTGAAAATTCGTTTTTTTTTTTTGACAGGAAGCGTGCGCCGTAGCCAAAGATCTCGACATACCAGAACCAACGATAATCCGCGGCGAAGAATTGAAGGAACGCGGTATGGGTGGCATTTATGGAGTCGGCAAGGCTGCCGCGTGTCCCCCAGCATTGGTCGTATTGAGCTACACTGCTCCGCAAGCTACTGACACTGTGGCTTGGGTCGGGAAAGGGATTGTCTATGATACTGGCGGTCTCAGCATCAAAGCTAGGGTGAGTGTCTTATTTTTAACCGCCGACGCAAAAATTGGTGTTATAAGTTTGACCGCTAAGTGTGTCTGTCTGTTTATGTACGTGGCACTGTAGCTCATTGTCGGGTGAACCGATTTGGATGCGATTTGTTTTATTTGATAGCTAATTTTTATGCGGTGGTTCTTATTAGATATGTTTGATGAAAATCGATTCAGCCGTTTAAAATTTGTAGTGAAATGAATATTGAAAGCCGGGGGTTTTTTAGTTTGTTTAACAAATACGTTTTTTTAATTGTCATTTCTATGTTTTTTTATACCTAACGGTACTAAGCTAACAGGAAGGGACAGAAGTAAACTTTTATGTTGAAATCCCGCTATTAGACGCGATTTCGTTCAATATCAAGTACCAGGCGAACATAGAAAACACGAAGTTTACGGTTCAGTCCATTTGGGTCATTTTTTGCGGGACATCGCCAAATAAATTACCAATCGATTAGAGCTGAAAGAACCGGCATCTAACAAGAGTTGGTAAAACAGCAAGTGTAGTGCACATTTTGTGAAATGCACAATTTGTATCAGATCCCGACATTTCATCCTCGACGTAACCATCAATCCTCGCCTACGACTCGAGATGTATTCGTTTAAAATGCTTCAGTTTATTATCTTAATTTTTATTCATTCAAACAAATTATAAAGCATTCTTTAACCTGAAATATGTTGTTGTCTCGTTCTGTCAATGACGAATTTTGTAAAGGACTATAGTGACAAAACATACTTAACATCTGCCTTACGAACCAGTGCAAATAATTGTTTATCTATTGTGTCTCGATTCTCTGTTATCAATAGTTCAGTGTTCGTATATAATCAAATTTTCTCCCGCAGACCTCAATGGTGGGCATGAAAGGCGACTGCGCGGGCGCAGCGGCGGTATTGGGCGCGTTCGCGGTGGCCGTGCGGGCCAAACCTGACGTCAACCTGCACGCCATACTGTGCTTGGCTGAAAATGCTGTGGGACCGCTGGCTACCAGGTAACTAGAACAAATTGTTTTCAGAGAAATTTATTGCGTTCAATGTGTGACAAAACAAATCATATCCATGCAGTAAACCGTTGAGGCGTTCCCACGTCTGTCGGAGCTGTTTCTGGGTGCAGTATCGGGTCATGCTTATCATAATAATGTATTGTCACATGACATACAAGCTAAACTTCAGCTCAATCGGTTGAAGATAGCTGCTTCAAACTGGAATTGCGAAATTCCATCCGAGACATAGGGATATTGCTATTGATATAGGTTCAAATATCTTTCTGACTCCCATGAACGGCAACTTCGTTCTTCCAACTCGCGCCTCCCTATACCCCCCTTTTCCGGACCTGTTTCATGGCCAATTCTTTCGCCCTCCAATCTTCACGACTCTGGAATGCTTTGCCCGCTGACATTACCATCTTAAACAGCAGATTTTCTTTCAAAAAAAGAGTTCATGCTCATCTTTGGGACTCCTTTTCCTCCTGATTTTCTCTTTTCTGTTTAGTTTTTATCCGTATTTCTTGGACATAATTTTTATTATTTAGTTTGTATGTATCTATATATTGATATATATGTAGTCTTATGTATATATGCTTTGCTATTTATATTTCTATTTTATATATGCAGTTATTATTGTATTTCAGTACGTGGTAGTGTTTGTGTTGAAGTTACTGTTCTGCGCCGCACAGCTCTGTTTCTCCTAATGGTTAGCCGGGAGATAATGCTTATAGCATTAAGTTCGCCATTTGTTTATAAGTATATTTTTACTTGGAACAACAAAGTTTTATAAATAAATAAATATTGCGACATACATTGCAAGTTAAAAGCTTGTAAAAAAAAGTCTGTCTGTTCACGACAGACTCGAAAACTATTGCACGGATTTTCATGCGGTTTTCACCAATAGATAGTGTGATTGGCGAAGGTTTAGGTGTACGATTTATTAGGTACGTTATTACCCAGGCGGGTCGCTAGTATGAAAATAGAATAAGTCATAACATTACAGTAATAACAATTTGCTTGTTTCCAGACCGGATGATATCCATCAGTTGTATTCCGGCCGCACCGTGGAAATAAATAACACTGACGCCGAAGGTAAGAAATTATTGAAAATAAAATTCTAATGCGCAATAAATAAATTTTCTAATGCGCAAAAATTTGAGCGATTTAACTATTATTTTTTTTGTTCAAAAAAATTTAAGGAACACATTTCAGGACAAACAGTCTCAATTTATGAGAAACTAGATGTTGCCCGGGGCTTCGCTCCCGTGGGGATTTTGAGATGAAATATAACCTATAGCAATCTCTGATAACGTACTGTCTGATAATCGATTCTGTAGTTTCTGAGATTACCCGCTTCAAATATACAAAGTATACTTTGAAGTACAGATAAAAAAATAGTACGTAAAGGCTGAAAGCCAGCGACAACTTTTCTTGACATTTCTTTTTTTTAAGTATTCTTTTACGAACTGTCATTGCTGTCATCGTATTCTGATTAACTGATATAGAATATATAGAAAAAAAAAGAAAGATTTAATGACGTTTGTAACCAGCGAGATTCGTATTTATTTCAGCCGAACTACAATGGATTTTCATACAATATTTCCGTAGGCATATTTTCGTTCGACTTCAATCGAGTAATTTCAAACACTTGTTCGTTATTTAGACGACTGTTTCTTTGCAGGTCGTCTGGTGTTGAGTGACGGTGTGGTGTACGCGTCCAGAGATCTGAAGGCCGACACTATAGTTGATGTCGCCACACTCACCGGAGCACAGGTAATAAATAGGCTAGTTGGCAAATTTTTGTTTTGATGACTATTCGAAGGCCCTTATATCATTAGAAACACCAGTGAAAAAAAATACTGTGATAATGACAATACTTTCAAAGATATGACAAAAATAAAATCACACATTTTTGGACTCGTCCAAACGCTTCGTATTGAATGACACGAACCAGTGACGTCACAACGTGCGAAAATGTTCGCGAAGAAAGATATGTTTGTTCGACAGCTACATTAAATATTACGTTTACGGTGGTGATTTCTTAATAAAAGTTGTTACAAAATTTATTTGTTATTTATGATGGTTAAATTTATTTTTATAATTTCATACTTTTTGAAAATTGACTTTCCAACCAAGTTTAAATCTTCGTATTTAGATCCAGCTGCATTGTTACAGTCTATGAGTTATCATAATGATCCTAAATATATTACTATTTTATCTAGATTATACATATTTTTTACAGTTCTCTGACCTTGGCAACTACCCTATTGTCCCACTAATGTTATGAAGGTGAAAGTGTGTATGTTTGTTACTTCTCCGCGCTCAAACGGCCGAGCCAATTTTTATTAAATTTGGTATCGAAGTAGTCTTGTATTAACTAGAAAGTACGCGATATCCGGATATAATAGGCGCGATAGGATTTGTTTCTAAAACTCTGAGTCAATGGCGCTTTATGAATTAGATGGCGCTACTGTGCATAAAAATGTATCTTTCAAAGAATTACGCGGGGCGCAGCTAGTTTGATTGTTTTTAAGGTTCCGTATATCAAAGTCTAAAACGGGACTTTATCACTAAGACTACGCTGTTCGTCTGTCTGTCACTTAACTGTATCTCGTGAAACGTGATAGACAATTGACATTTTCACAGATGTTTTTCTTTTTGCCGCTATAACAACAAATACTAAAAAAAAATATTTATTTATTAAACTTAACCATTTTATATAACATAAATTTACTTATGTATAGGTTTTAACGTACTGGCTTTTACGTCGAACATACGTAAGATGTAGGCGGGCAATAATCGTGCACTGCAACGCGTCTTCTACCTATAATAAACTAAATGCTTATCATAGGTAAATGCGAAAGTAAGTTTGTTTGTTTGTTACCACTTCACGGTCTGTCTATTCTCTTCTTGAAATTGTGCATATGTGTAGTATGAAGTATGGAGAAGGTGCCCTTCTTTGAAAGTTATGTACCTTTCAAAGAAGGCTATCTTTCATCTTGGAAAAATATGTTTTGAAATTCTCGCGGGCGTAAGCTAATATTTATAAATGAGCGTTTTTCTCGAGCAGAGCATAGCGACGCTAGCAAATTGTTTAATCCGAGCGAAGCAGCGGTGGGCGGCTAGTGTAAATTAATGTTAGATTAGGGGCGTTATGACTACTCGTATCGCATGACTCCTAACGAGGGTCGAGAATGACTTTATCAATTAAATATGCATGCAAGACGACGTGTATATTCCAGTGTCGCATTAAAGTTATATAATTATTTGTTAGATAAATTAAAAAAAAACCCCGACTTTCAATATTCATTTCGCTCCAACTTTTGAACGGCTTAACCGATTTTCATGAAACATGGCTAATAACACTCGGGATAAAATTATCTGTGACACAAAAAAAAAAAACTAAACGAAAATCGGTTCATCGTTTGGGAGTTACGTTGTCACAGACAGATACGTTAAATTTATAACATCCCTCTTTTTGCTTCGGGGGTTAAAAACAGTTCACGACACACGTGTGAGGTTCACAATTTACGATCCCGTACTGTCCGGTGACGACTGGGGCGCTAGTCGCACGCTAAAACCGACAAGTGTCGACATTACAATGCCCCTACAAATGCGTGTTTTCCCCGGGCAGGGCATAGCGACGGGCAAGTACCACGCGGCCATAGTGTCGAACAGCCGACGGCTGGAGCGCGCGTGCGCGTGCGCCGGCTTGCGCTCGGGCGACCTCGCGCACGCGCTGCCCTTCGCGCCCGAGCTGCACTTCACTGAGTTCAGCAGCGCGTGCGCAGACATGAAGAACAGCGTCGCCGTCAGTATCTCATGTTCAATCTCAATTACTTATTACGAAACTATTCGATTTACAATTGTGGTAGGTACTTGTATACTCTAGTTTTCACTTCGATAGCGAGGAAACAACAATCTATGTATATAAAACTCTTGGCGTTACTGACTGACTGACGGACAACGCACATTCGAAACTACTGAGCGTAGAAAGCTGAAACTTTGGGATTGACTTTTGAAAATGTACTTAGCTTATATTTGGACGGGCGTCTTTAACTACATGCATACGAAATTTCATCAAAATCGATCCAGGCGGTTTAGCCGTGAGAGCGAAACAGATTTGCGCATTTATAATCTTTCATATCTGTGTGTTCCGGTTGTGTTTGATGAAGTTTATGGTTACTTTTATAGTTTTAGATAACATATTGATATAATCTTTATATGTTTTCGCTTGTGATAAATTATTGTGACTCATGTTAAAGATCTTTGGAAGATAAAAGGGGAGGCCTTTACCCAACAATGAGACACATAAAACAGGCTATGAAAAATATTATATATTTGCGCTAAAAAATTGATAAAAATGTGACAGGCACCTTAATCTTAATGTTCTAAGGCTTACCTCTCGTAGCTGTATGTATGTATGTATGTGTCGTGTCTCCGACAGGACCGCAACAACGCGCAGCCGTCGTGCGCGGCGCTGTTCGTGCTGGCGCACCTCGGGTTCGAGTTCCCGGGCCGCTGGCTACACGTGGACATGGCCGCGCCTGCGCACTGCGTGAGTTACCTATACCTCTCTCTCCTACTCGCTCTCACTCTTCACTGCGTCAGTTACATCTCTCTCACTCACTTTCTCCCTCTCACTCTTCACTGCCTGAGTTACATCTCTCTCTCTCTCTCTCACACACTCTCCCTCTTATTCTTCACTACGTCAGTTACATCTCTCTCACTCACTCTCTCTCCCTATCACTCTTCGCTGCGTGAATTACATAGATTGGATGTAAGATTGTAAAATTAGTTTATTAACTCTAGAGCACACAGTAAAATCTTTATTTATGACTTATGTTTAATAATAATTCATTCGTTCAAATCGAGTGTGTTATTGCTAACACTGCTGTCATAATTTAATTCAAGTCGCCTAAAGGCATCTGACACATATGGCTAATATCTCCAGGGCGAACGCGCCACGGGTTACGGCGTGGCGCTGCTGACGGTACTGTTCGGGCAGCGCACGCAAAACAAGCTACTGCGGGCCCTCGGGGACGCGTTACTGTCATAGCTGTGCGCAGCACTAGGTGGCGTGGCTAGCTAGTTCATCGCTAGGGGCTCACGATAACATTTATCCAAGATACCATCCTGTTATCCATTAAAACATACTTTTAGCGTATGTTTTGTCGCTTTATATCCAATCAAATATTATAAAGTGCGACGAGTGACAAAATATATTTTAGCTTAAGCTATACTTTAAAATCTTCTAACAGTCCGTCAAGAATGAGAAGAAAACAGATTTTTAATACATTTTTTACTATGCAGCGTCCTCGTTTATATTCTTCACTTTCTTGACAAACTGTAAATCTAAAGATTTGATAAATAAATGTGAAGTTTAATGATAGAAGATATCTTATGGAGGGCAGTCGCTTACGATCAATCAATCAATTTTTATTTGTGTAAACAGTAAGATGAGGTGTCACAAAAAAATACAGGACTCTGTTTCCTACCCTCGGGCGTACGAATATTAGTGCGTATAAAACAGATAAAAATAAAATATTAATAAGTTATAAGCTTGTCTAATTTATATTAGCATTCTTGAGCTGGCAGATCATGGAGGCTCTTTTTGAAAGTACCCACATCTGTTGTCATTTGAAGCAACTTCGGAAATTTGTTATATATAGAAGGAGCCATGCCAAAATTCACTATTACGCATTAAAAATCGTTTTGTTACGGCAAAGTATTCGCATAACTAATATTATAAATGCTAAAGTAAGTTTTTTCTCCCATCACTATCTGTTCAATCTTGAAATGTTGGATACATTTATTTTGTAGTACGCAGGATATAGGATACCTTTCATCCCGGAAAAATCACTGGAACTTCGCTGGAAAAACACGCGGGCGACGTCACGGTCAAAAGCTAGTGTATTATTAGTAGCTAGTGTATATAGCGACTTCCCTCTGTAGGGTACCTTTTAGCGAGAAACTTCATAATATGTGGATTGGAAAAAATACGCGTTGAAGTACTATTTAATACTATCGTGTTAGTTCTATTCGAAGCTTTTCTTTTGCGGGTATTCTAGAGGCATTTTTTAAATATAAATTATGGTATCCATTTCATATTTTAATATTAAAGATACTTGTGCTATCGTCAGCATAGTGTCAATTGAGTGTACGTTCTTGTAAGACATTTATTTACACACTATAAATGATGAAGGTCCTAAAACATTCCCTTGTGGAACATCATACTAAATTGATTGCTAAGTACAATATTTATGAAAGTTTTATTGAATCTGATTTAACAATTTTTCCTCAAATCCTCTAGATGTAAAATCCTGTATTATATGATAAAAAAACAAGCTTTAGTTTTTAAGTACAATTTTTATAAAATGCAATTATGTATAAGTAAATATAATAGTTGTTTGTTGCGAAACTACTGCCAGTTACCGCTAGATGGCAGGACTAAGTCTGATGACTTAAGGTGTTTGGAAATTCAATCAACGAGAATGTAGACCGAGAAAACTAAAGACAGAGAGAACGTAGTCACATGAGATAGAACAATTTTACGGTACGGCACGCTATAAGGGACAAAAAACATTATCGCTCCGTCTCGTTTCTCCTCTTGTATTTCTAGTACGCATTTATCTTTCTTATTATATGCGCAATGGAAGAAATGACGATGTCTAAAGTTTTCTCTGTCTACTGGAGAAGAATCTTATACGCAACATAGTTTTAACTTTATATCGAAGCAATAAAATATGTAATGTTTGGCTAACATAGTGTTTAAATTGAGGTTTTACATATTATATAATCACCGCTATTTTAATATATAATAGACCAGTTACCAATGTGCATTAAATATATAGCAACAGTTTCAGATGATCTTTATATATTATCTGTTATAATAGTATATTCTAACCCCATTTATTTAGGGCTAGTTAAGTTCATTTCCTCAAATCCACAATCGAGAAAAGTTTAATCGATCGATTCATTCAATTAACTTTACTTTTGTTAGATTGAAAATTACACACATTTGAACACTGTTGTTTAGCCTTATTTAGTTCATAGTTAACAATATTTTTTTACTAGTATTTAGCTAATTAACAGATTACACCAAGAATGCAGTTTTAATGCCATAATGTGTTCGATATAGCCAAATCACTCAGCCAATAAACAGTAATAATAACTCATTATATGGTTATGGAATAAGACAAGTTTTTTAATTAATTTTGTTTACTTTGCTGAAAATAAAATGTATATTTAATACTTTTTGTTTTATTTTTTATTCTTGATGCTTTTTTAAAAAGGTAAAAATAAAATTCCATTATATTGTTGGTTAATTTAATTTCAGTTGGTTTATCGATAATAATAATATGCTGCGTAATAATTATAACTATTCAATGTATAAAAGCCCATAAAATCCAAATTTTGTATACAAATACGTCGTAAAATTTCGACATGGTCATAAAATACATGTTGACAAAAATAAATGCACTTAACGCGCCTTCTACATGGCAACATTTGCTAAAATTTTTGGCAAAACCCTTAAATTACGGTACCAAAGAAGTAATTGCACAATGCCTTTATAAATGAAAAAGTCCTTACAGTACAAAATAAATTTCACCGAGTGGGTATCAATTTCGTTAATTAAAAAAATAAATAGATCTTTAACATGACAAAAATAAGACTAAAATTGTTACGAAATGACTAATTACAATGTTCAATCGTAAAAAAATATTAGATACATACTAATAATTAATATTTTAGAAAAACCGTCGACCCAATGATGGTCCAGTCTTGTAAAATGATTTCTTACCACCGTAAAATGCATACTGTTTTTTTAAATTTTCATTGAAGTAGAGGCTAATCTCGGTAGCTTGTGGTAAGAATATTTGTTGTAACATTGTGCAATTCATAAATCTCGGATGCCAGTTCCGTAGTTCGCTCCCCCTGCCCTGTTCAGGGTGTCCTTGAACTGATCGATGTCTATTTCAGCTTGGCTTTCCAGTTGAAGTTCCACCGCAAAGTTCTAAAAAAAACATTTCTCATGACTTCAAGAAATGAACACAGAAAAGTTGCAAGTATAAACAAAACGCATGGGTAATTTTTTAAAATCAATTCCTGTGAAATTAGTACACAAATACTATACTACAAGGTAGGTAAGGTTTGTATAGTTGAGAATGAAAAACAGGAAATTTTCACATGCGCTGCGAATTTGTATTGCATCATGACAAGATACAAGAGATGAGATTCGGCGTAGGAGAACCGCGCGTAAATAAAGCTTCAAGCGAAACGCGCGAAATGAAACGTCAATTCGGTATGTCAATGTCATAAAAATAACCGAACTCTACGAACAAAAGCGAACAACAAAGGTTAAGTTCGTTGGTTGATAGTTTAGGTACTGAAATCAAATGTTTTAATTATATTAGTTAGTGCAAAATGGAAGAGTTTTGTGCAAAAATACCTTGTAGAAAAGCCCAGTTAAACGAATTATTTAATTTGCTTGGAGATCACGATGAACCGTTACCGTGTTCTTTGTTTTTAAGTGGCAACATGGGCACCGGCAAAAGTTTGTGCATCGAGTCAATATTGCAGTTTTTGTGCTACAAACATGTAATTATAGACTGTATAGAATGTTATTCATCGAAAATCATGTTCGAGACGATCTTGTCTGGCGTTGGAGGCGATGACTTTCATGTGAAATGTGAAACTATGTTGGATTTAACGAATGCTTTGAACCGTTTAGCTGAAGATGCCTCCAGATACGAGCCTATTATATTGGTATTTGACAGAGCTGAAAGATTACGTAGTATGGATCAGAATCTTATGTGTACATTGTTAAGGCTGAGAGAGCTTTGCAACTTAAATATTTGCACTATATTTGTTACTCATCTAATTTACGATAATTTCAACTTCAAAATGGGCGTCCGCGAGCCCATAACTATATATTTCTCTAACTACAACAAAGAGGAACTATTCAAGATCATATTTTTGCATCAAAAGTCCTTCGTCCACCACATACTTAGTAATCACAATGTTGACGATGAATTAAAAAGTGAACTTGAGAAGCCAGAATTGTTTGCTAATTTCCTTAATGCATTTTTGAGTGTATTCTACAGACCGTGTAGAGATATCATTGAATTACAACACATGGCTAAAGTGAACTTTGCGAAATATTGTGAGCCAATCATAAAATGTGAGATTCAAGCTCAAGACTTGACAAAATTATGGAGGCACATTTCTCCAATATTAAAAACAAGCCTAGAATTACTATACTTAAGAATAAGTACAGAAAAAGGTAGCAAACAGTCACCGGGGAAAGAAAACAGTGAATCTTATGTGTCACAAGGTTGTAAGTTTGAAAATATGTTAAAGGAGGAATTGATGTCAACCAAGACTTTTGCGCAGAGTTTTGAACTGCCTTACTATGCAAAATTTCTACTTATAGCGGCATATCTTGCTAGCTACAATCCACCAAAGGAAGACAAAAGATTATTTATGAAAAATCATGGTAAACAAAGAAAGAGACAGCAACAGGTCAAAGCTAAGGCGAAAATCAGTGAAAAACTGAATACACAGCTTGGTCCTAAAGTATTCACCCTGGATCGTTTACTTGCAATTTTTTATGCGATTTTAGAGGAAAAATTAGGTTTGACAAGTAATTTACTGGCTCAAATTGCAACACTGGTGGAACTGAAGTTGATTGCCGGCAGTAAGGAAATCGATTTGGATGTATCAAAATACAAGTGCATCGTCGGTTACGATTTCATTACAGCTGTGGCACAGACAGTCGGATTCAATGTTAGAAAGTACTTGTATGATTTTATATAATGTGTTAATGCACGCATGAAGTTATATTTATTGTAATTTGTGTATTAAATAACTTAGCTACAACTTTCTTTAATTTATAGATGTGAAGGTATTGCCCCTAAATCTCATCTGAGCGTCTTCTAGTTGTATCCTCAGCTGTATAGCGTTGCCCAGGGTCTGTTTATGGTACTGACTTACAAACATGTAACAACATAGAATCCTATCACGTGAACAATATTCACAGTATTCATTCTATCTACTATCTGTATGAACACAACAAAAACTACTGGACGGATTTTTGTACGGTTTTCACCAATGGAGTTGTTTAAGATGTATAATTTACTAGCTGCGCCCCGGGACTTCGCTCCCGTGGGAATTTTGGGATAAAAAGTACCCCATGTGTTATTCCAGGTTATATTCTACCCGTGTCCCAAATTTCATAAGAATCCGTCCAAGTAGGATTGGCGTGCAAGAGTAACAAACAGTACTCACCCTTTCGTTTTTATAATATTAGTAGGTAATAGGATTATGGTTTTATCCGAAGACGGTACGGGCGCCGCTAGTGTTTCATATTTGTAATTCAAAATCGCATAGATTGTAGCATTAACGTACTTACGAAGCCTAAGTTTCGCGATAAGCAGCCGTGATAAGGTTTTACGGACGACAAAAGGACGGCGTGTGACTCACTACGAGTGAGTGCATTCATAATTGATTTTGGATACGACACCAATACCTACGGTTTAAGCTATAATGGAAACGTAAGAAGCGAAAATATTTGTACACTATAGGCCCGGTTTCGCACGAGGTCTATAAATCATTCTTACTTATTAATTATTTGTTAGACAAATTAAAAGAACCCCGACTTTCAATATTCATTTCGCTACAACTTTTGAACGGCTCAACCGATTTTCATGAAACATGGCAAGAACACTCGGGACAAAATTATCTATGACACGAAAAAAAAACTAAACGAAAATCGGTTTATCCGTTTGGGAGAGCTACGATGCCACAGACAGATACGTTAAACTTATAACACCCCTCTTTTTGCGTCGAGGATTAAAAACAAAGTCCTCTGGCACGTCTGTCTGTCTGTTCGTTATGAACTCAAAAACTGATTTTCATTGTTTGGTGGTTTGTTTTGGTGTATAAATTATTGTAATTAAGTTTTTACCCGAGCGAAGCCAGAACAGGCCGCCAATCAATAATAAATTGTCTAAATAGTAGTAGCCTGAATGAAACTTCACTTCAATTCAGGCGTAGAATGTTAAGTTACTGTGTGCGTAGCGCGACTTTGCTAATTACATCTCACCATCAAATCGATTCGAAGTGAGACGCAGCTGACCAATCACAGTGCGCCATTGTGACGCGACGACAACCACACCGCAATGTGATTGGTTCGCTGAGTCTCACTTCGAATCGATTCGATAATGAGAAGTGAAATGGAAACCCGTACTTCGCCCTCTGAACATTCTGCGTGTACTCGAATTCGAAACGTAGAAAGACCTCAACTATAACAGGAAATCTATTGAACAAAACTAAACGCAAATAAAAACACATGCAGAATAGATTATCGGGAAATTTATAAAAACGTGAGCTTCGGTCACGATGTCACGGGGAAAGTACTCGCTGGGAATTCATAACATAGATTCACAAGCTCAACCTGTGTTATCTTATGAATGCATCGTACACTGTGAATATAGTAATTAGGCCGCTTGGCGCGCGGCGCGGCGTCCATCATCCGCGAGAAAAATCGGACCAAACAAGAAGTGGACTAACTATTTAAATGTTATTTTTTTTAAACACCGACTGTGCTGTGAACGTGCGTTTTTTGTATGGCATTGTAATGCACGCGCTACGCAGCCGGCCACAATCACGACCCAAAACTCAATAGGAGCGAAAAAAATACCTATTAAAATTTATTTGTGAATCATATGGTCATGGATCACATTAAATGATACTTACATGGTGAAATAAATGCTCTGTCTTCAAAGACTTACAAATATAAATAACTAGCAGTCCGTCCCGGCTTCTCTCGAGGTTAAAAACATAATAAATTGTACACCTAAATCTTCCTCGGGAAACATACTATCTATCGGTGAGACCAGCATCAAAATCCGTGTTGTTATTGCGAACTGACAGACGACTTACAAATATTAATAACCCGCCCCGGCTGCTAATATGTTTACCACCTAAAAGCTTGTCTATTATAATATTTTTAATTTTAATGCTGGTATCAAATCGAAAGAAAGATAAAGAATGCGTTTGCTGCTTCTCCTCCCCAGATTGTAAAGTCAATCGAGGGGAAAGGATTCCAATCATAAGATTATAACGTGGCCACCGAGTTTCGCAACTCTTGACTCTGTCTACCCCGTAAGAAATGTAGACGTGATACTATATCTGTATCTAAAGAGAAAAACGGTAGCACCACGCCACGGAGTATGGAAACATTGATAGAAGACACTTACGGAGATGATATCCTCACGGAGTATGGAAACATTGATAGAAGACACTTACGGAGATGATATCCTCGCGGAGTATGGAAACATTGATAGAAGACACTTACGGAGATGATATCCTCACGGAGTATGGAAACATTGATAGAGGACACTTACGGAGATGATATCCTCACGGAGTATGGAAACATTGATAGAAGACACTTACGGAGATGATATCCTCACGGAGTATGGAAACATTGATAGAAGACACTTACGGAGATGATATCCTCACGGAGTATGGAAACATTGATAGAGGACACTTACGGAGATGATATCCTCACGGAGTATGGAAACATTGATGGAGGACACTTACGGAGATGATATCCTCACGGAGTATGGAAACATTGATAGAAGACACTTACGGAGATGATATCCTCACGGAGTATGGAAACATTGATAGAAGACACTTACGGAGATGATATCCTCACGGAGTATGGAAACATTGATAGAAGACACTTACTGAGATGATATCCTCACGGAGTATGGAAACATTGATAGAAGACACTTACGGAGATGATATCCTCACGGAGTATGGAAACATTGATAGAAGACACTTACGGAGATGATATCCTCACGGAGTATGGAAACATTGATAGAAGACACTTACGGAGATGATATCCTCACGGAGTATGGAAACATTGATAGAAGACACTTACGGAGATGATATCCTTGATTATGGCCTTGTCGGTGGACATCTTGGCGCGGTTGATGACGGACACGTTGGGCCCCACCCACGTCACGAACAGGAACTTCCGGCGTTTGGACATCTCATCGCCCATTTGCAACCTGCACATAAATTGGCAATTACCAAAGATATTGTACAAAACCCTCGAAATTTAAAGGTTTAATATATAGTCAAGGAAGAAGGGCTAATAACTTCGTTTCACCGCAGCCTTTTCTGCAAAGATGTCAAATGTATGAAGGCGAGGATGAAAAACAAAGATCATTTATTTGCAAAAACATGAGTTTACATTATTTACAATGTGGTGTTAAAAGAAAACATAATTCTACATTTTGTGGAAACAGAAAACACGCGAGGATGGACCAGGAAACACGTGAGGATGAGAGTTTATGTAGCCCACAGCACTCACCCTAGTGGGTGAGTGATTTGTGGCCTCACCTGAGGTATCCAAAGGCACGCTCGTCGTCCGCGAACTGTGTACGGAACTCTGTGAAGTCGCTGCCGCGCGCCGAACACACGATGCGCGCGCCCTCGAATTTGAACACCGCCCTGTCATTGCATACTTTTGTTTTACTGCGGTTCCACACTATCGGCAAAACAGCTAAACTTTGGCGGTTTCGACGTACATTGCTGGCTTTTCCTTGGAGTAAAGCTCACATGCAACCTACGCAACGTACGTTCATTATTCGCGATGGCATCTGTCTGAGTTCGTCAATAGTGTGGAAGCAATATATTACACTAGCAGCGCCCCGGGACGTCGCTCCGTGGGAAAAAATTGTTTGTGCGGCATTAAGTTTCAAGGTAGCCCCTTGGTAGGTGGTAGGTAGGTACCTTATAAACTGCAAATGAATGATTCGAATAAATTAAAGAAAGAAAGAAAATATTTACCAAAAACATGAGTACAAATATACAAATTGATGTTAAAATAAATTAAACCTACATGTTTTACCGAATATAGGTATGCAAATATAAATAAATAAAGAGGAGTATGCTGTCCACTACAAAAATATATACTAGCTCGATAATCTATCTGAGTCTGTCATTAAAAAATCATTTAAAGTATCATATCAGTTAATAAAGACTTGAGGTGCTTTTTAAATAGATTTAAGTTTAAGCTTTTATATTAATTTTGTTGTAAATTTTCGGTGCCATACATACTATGCTTTTACCGAGTAAAGCAGTTTTTAATGGGTGCATGCCTAATCGATAGATATCTCGATGATTCCTCAATACAACATCAGCTAGACGAGGGAATAAATGAGCATTGGTTTTCACAAATGTTTCTACCTCAAGTATGTAAATTGACAAAAGAATTTTGTGTTCTTTAAAAATTCGACGACCTCGGTGACGCAATGGTAAAGTGAGTGCCCCATGAACCGAGAGGTGCCGGGTTCAATCTCCGGTCGGGTCATGATGGAAAATGATCTTTTTCTGATTGGCCCGGGTCTTGGATGTTTATCTATATATGTATTTGTCGTAAAATATAGTATCGTTGAGTTAGTATCCCATAACACAAGTCTCGAACTTACTTTGGGGCTAGCTCAATCTGTGTGATTTGTCCTAATATTTATTTATGAATTATTTATTTGTGAATGAATGATTTGAATACATATACTGATAAAAAAAAATGAAAAGTTCTTACCATTCAGTGGGAGTGGCGTCTGACCTGACGTCTTCGTACGCGGACCGTATCGTGTCGCGGTCGATGCCAGTGGTCATCGTCACCTGGAAAGGTGGACAAAACATTTAAAGTCCCTAATATATTTATTGGAAGTGTTTGCGCTCTTGACAATATCGTCTGTGAAGCGAAATAATATTACGTACCGCAATGTTGCCTTAATTTTTTAAGCAATATCTTTTTGTTTGCATAACTTACTTAATAACTAATTATATTGTCATTTTGTTGTGGTATGTTTAGTGTTATTAACAAATTATTTTTATATCTAAACTTGCTGCGCCCTGGGGCTTCAATCCCGTGGGAATTTCGGGATAAAAAGTACCCTGTGTTATTCCGTTATATTCTACCTGTGTGTATATCAAATTTCATAACAATCCGTGCAGTAGATTTTGCTTGAATGAGTAACAAACATACATACGAGTACACGCACATCCTTACAAACTTTCGCATTAATAATATTAGTAGGAAGTATGATAGAGATTTTTGTTTCTATCTCTCATTTAAGTCTTGATTTTGATAATTTAAAAGAAAATTGAAGAGGAAGTAAGTAATTGTACGGTTAGGTAACTTTGCAGTCTATTTAATTTAATAGATAATAGTAAAAAGCGATGAATTTAAGTAACAATAAACTGTATCCAGTCGATTGAAACGTTGGAGTTGTCAGGCAGTTACCAAATAAAGCGCTTTTGACAAAAATATTATCTAACAATCTAGTCATAATTACATCAATACTTAACGAAATCCTAGGTGGTAGCATAGTAATCATTTACAAGAAATTTAAAGTGACACTTTTCCTATCGGTTTCCATTAAAACAAGAAAAATAATAGACAAAAGGAGAGAGTTTAGTTACTATTTACCTCTATTATGCGATAATTTTGCAATCAATTTGATTTTTATTGTTGTGTTGTTGACTGTACAAAATTTAAATGTATGGAATACAATACAAAAAATTATTTAGAAGAACTATGTTAATGTTCTTAGGGACATAAACTTATTTTTATCACATTTTTGGAATAAATGTGGACCAATATGGCGGGCTTAGTGCCAAGCTACCTTTATAGTTATATTACATAATTATAACTAAACAATCTTCAGTCTCAAGTTCGATAAAATCCATGATAAAAACAAATTAAATACTCCAGTTAATTAAATTGTCACTAGTAAATAAGAGCACTTGGCGACATCTATTCGCGAGCTTGTCGACATTCTAATCAATTAGACCACAAAATGTTCCATTTAAATTTGCTCCAAATTGCTTAATTAACCTGATTGTTAAGATGTGTTAAATTTTGTTGAAATTGACAGTAAGTCGCATTTTATTAAAGGTAGTTTACACATATTTATTGTATTCCAATGAAATCTATACTATATTATTATAATGAGATATGTTTGAGGCGGGTAATATGCAAAAATACCCAACCGATTTCAAAAATTATATCACCATTAGAAAGGTCCAGGATTGCTATAGGCTATATTTTATCTCAAAACTCCCACGCGTGCGAAGCCTCTTTCGTTCCATGCCATAGTTTCAAACATGGCCGAAAAGTTTTTAAATTTAAAATTAAAATCATTTCTCTTTTTGTTACAATATATATGGAACAAGCAGTTTTTTTTTCGAATTACCTTTTTTCGATCACATAATGGATCACCAGGCCAGGCCATTTTGCGAAAAACTTTTTTAGGTCACGACCCTTGTCAAAATACGGGACATGATGTAACACAGTATAGTCAAACGTTGACTGTCCCGCATGTATACGGGACGTATTAGTAGCCCTACTTCTATTCCTCGTCCCCATTTCATTACGAAACACTTGTTTACAAAATAGTCATTATATTTGGAAAAGTCTTTCCCCAAACTAATTGCCTCTCAAACGCGTTTTATACAATCTGTGAGATTAATTAGTGGCAATAATTAAAAAGAAAGTTAAGTAGGCTCCTCGCTACAATGAAACCATAGACTAAGTAATAACACAACTGAACAGAAGGTGCACGGATTGAGAAGCAAGGGTAACACGTATAAGGATCCGCCATATATAACAAACAAATAAAAAATATTATTTTGTCCAAAGCGCGTAAAACATGTTCCAGAAACCATATTTATGTGTTTTGTTGATTTTTTTTTCTATAAACTTGAAGTACTTATTAAATCCATGATCGAATTATTTTGTGTGACGACCTCCGCGGCCATCACGCCGGACTGCTACACTTTGGGTCCCGGGTTCGAGCCCCGGTCAGGTGAACATGGAAAATTATCTTTTTCTGATTGGCCCGGGTCTTGGATATTTATCTATAATGTATATGTTATAAAACATAGTATCATTAGAGTTAGTATCCCATAACACAAGTCTCGAACTTACTTTGGAGCCAACTATATGTGTGATATGTCCATACATATTTATTTTCTTTACGAAATTTAGGTACAATCACACACATCCCATGGCGGGTGTTATGGCAACAGCAAATTTTTTTAGTTGTATCAGACGTTGTAAGCACACCACATGGGGTACGTGTGCTTGGCGGCGACTGTGCCTATCCTTCGACGAGACAAGAATCTCGTGATAAAAACAAGAAAACCGGCTTTCTTATTCCTCCCTTTTATGGTCAGAGAAACAATTTTGAGGTATGACCAACCACAGAAATTGTGTTAATAAGATTTCTCCATATGCCGAAGTGAATGATCGTTTTTTTGGTCGTTTTCTGGCTATTTTCTGTTATGTCTTAGATTCTATATACCAACTAATGATACTTATATATCTATACATATATTAAAACTGTAAGCAGGTTGTCTGTGCATAGATAATAAAGTAAAATATAAGGGTCTTTATGGGACTAAATAGAAGCCCTAAAAATTTTTGGAGTCTTGTGTGTCTGTATGTTTATTCGCGCATCACTCAAAAGCTACTGGACAGAATCTGATGCGGTTTAAACAGTTTTATAGCGGAAGGTCTAACTTAGAATCTGGTATAGGTTTCATCGCGATACGTTGCTTAATAAGAAATTATGAGATATTGACAATAAGAAATTATGAGCGGACGCACGAAATAAACGCGAGCGAAGCCGCGGGCAAAAGCTACTTTGTAATATAGCCTCACTATGTAACTGCTTGCATTGTTGTGTTAAGGAAGGTTTTTGTCCAGCAGTGGGACTGAAATAGCTGGAAAGAAAAATGTGTAACTTGGTTTGAGATCGAATCTACGACATGTTAGAATACTTCGTATACGCGAAATTCTATAAGGCCAGTGCTGGCTAAATTGTAGTTCAATGAGTCGTAACCCTAATGGTTTTATTCACCTTGTGATATTATCGCAAAATATATATACTTAATCCTCATACGATTTAATCGATAAGTGTTTTCACAGTCACAGTGATAAGTTTTTTTTACAAAAATGTCATTTTTGCCACAACCTTTTATTGTCGTCAATGAGATCTTATGGCATTTAACGCTTTAAAAGAAACCCATGTCCGTGCTGTAAACGGTTGAGGAGTTCCCTCGTTTGAAGCCGAAGCGGGCTGCACCATCAGGTCATGCTTATCATAATAATGCATTGTCATGGTAACTGAAGCGATGTGGGAAATTTCGACTCTGTAGGTCAACTGGAAGTAGGAGCTACATCTAACTTGCATGACAGACTTTTGATTTGATTACAGACAGAAAACGTGACAGACGAAACTAAATAAAAGCTTGTAATACAAAAGGGCCCTGACAGACAGACGGACAACGAAGTTACTGATGGGACTATACTAGCAGCTCATGAAAATTTTGGAACCGCACGAAAGTCGCAAGGATCACTGTCTCACACGAATGGAGTGAGACAACCCGTGAAGAGCGAGACATCAAATTACTAGTTACTGATGGGTCTTAAGTGAAAGTACCTTAGATGAACAAGAAAAACCCGAATGGCAAGACTCAACATCTTGCACATCACTAGGGCAGGAAGTGTTGTCTTCCTTCCCTTCCTTCACTATAGCGTACAGTTCATCTATCCTGTTCTTCAAAACCTTGATTTCCGCCTTCAGTTTCTTCTTATCCTTACTCACATCTTCAAAGGCAACAATTTTATCAGAAAACTGACTCAAAACTTTTTTAAAATCTTCAACATTCTTTGACAAATTATCAAATTTCGCTATAATGTTTTTCTGGTTCTCTGTCAATTTCTCTATATGGTTCTGTAGTGTTTTGTATGAACCCTCGACAAAATCTGGTTCCGTATTCATTTTATCTTGTCAAATATTCCGGGATCTTCTCATAATATTTTAAATTATTATAATGAAAAGTTTATTGTTTTGTGGTTGAAATTTTTGATTGTTGCTGTCGTGTATGACACGCGGCGATTTCGTTTTTAGTGGAAATTTTTCTTTGTGACCTTATTTTGGTTTTGGAGGTACTTAGGTACCATAGACTCACCTTTTTCCTTATTTGTTTTTGCCTATAATATTTTAATTTCTATGTATGTAGGTATGCGATTCCTTGGCTTCTGTGGACCAGAAGCCCGCGAGTATGAGAGAGAGACAACAGTAACGACCTCAAAAATTCCAACATCTTACTACTATTATTATAAAGAGAGTTTGTGAGTTTGTAATGTTTGTTTTGTCGAAACTATTGAACTGATTTCAATAATTCTTTCACCATTGGAATGGTAAATTATCCAAGATTGCTAAAGGCTATATTTTATCTCAAAATTCCCATTAGAGCGAAGCCCCGCGCAACATCAAGTGGCTGCGGATAAGACAATGATTTCTCTAAAACCAATCAGTCGCTCCACACTATCGATCAATTAAGGAATTCCTCTTAAAAACCCACCTCCTCCGTCTAGGTATGCATCTCCTGAGGCGTGACAGTATCACTTTCATTTCAGTGAAAATACATAAACTAGAGCAAATATGGGACGGTCCAAATCATAAACTGTTTGCTATAAATCAACAAATAAACCGTCCAGCCGTATTTGTGATATTTCAGCAGTTATACTTACCTTCATACCATACAATATAAAGGCCTTCGCTCCCGTGAGAATTTCGGGATAAAAAGCACCATATGTCCTTCTCCGTACTTAAAACTAAGTGTAGGTATGAAACATTTCAAGAAGATTGGTTGAGCAGGTGAAGCGTGAAAAAGTAACAAACAAACTTACTTTCGCATTAATAATATTAGTTAAGATTGCCAAAAGCGAAAAATAAAAACATTATAGATTAAAGATGTACTCATTGTATTGTGTCTTAATATTATGTATGTTTGTAAGTAATGATAAAAACCAACATATAACTTCTTTTCAAGTGTGCTGATAATATTCTTGTTCATTTTTAATTCGCCTCAACACGTGACTAAGCGTCGTTCATGAATATGTTAGTTTCTACTGACCCATATGTTCCTCATGACGAACTGTTCCTTAGATTAGAACATACTGTGCGGTTATGAGGGCGTTAATATAGGTTGTGTTTATCAAACTTTGTCCCTTGCACCTTTCCACCTTTTACGTTGTCACTTTGCTTGAACGGGAAGAAAATCTTTTCAAGATATAAATATTTTTTTTAAAGATCAGTAAATTCTATGTTCTCTAATAAGTATTTGTACAATTAGATTAAATATTCCTCTAGGTCTCATAATTTACCATTGCTTTCAATATATCAATTTGAAGAAAAAGCTATGGTCATTAGTAACGGACAGAAAAAATATTTCCGCTCCCGCTTCCGTCTTTGGTTTACACCAAAATAGAAGATAGTTTTACGGTAGACAAATCTAATTTAATATTCTTTTCGCGCATGTAAGTATTACTATGTTGGATGGCACGTAATATTCAGCGGTATGAAAACTAGATAAGTGCGATTATAATTGACTATAACTATAATTAAGAATTTTAATTGTTACGTCGGCATGTGATGTATGGAAATGTTAATATGATCTTGTAATTGTAATAATTTTTTATTATTAAAATAAAAAATATTATGTATTTATTTGTGAAATAAAGAGAGAGGTATAGACATACATTTAAATAAATAATTTAAATAAAATACATTTCTTACATACTTCTTACATAGGTATTACAAAACTATCTGTCTGTTCGCGATAAACTCAAAAACTACCGGACGGATTTTTGTACGGTTTTCAGTAATAGATAGTGATTTCTGAGGAATGTTCAGGTAATAATTTCTTATGGTTTTATCCGAGCGATGCCTGGACGGGCCACTAGTATATAGCATATACCTAGCTAGACCTATATATTATATAGGTACCTACTGGTGATCTACAGGAAATATCACAGAAATTGAGGAAATATACTTCGAATACAAACACATTATAAATAGACATAATTAAACCAGGTTGAACCAACGCACGGAGTGTAGGTGTTTCTATAAATAAATTCGCAGAAACCCATGTCAACAGGAAAAAGGGATAATTATCGTTTGGACTTTGTGTTTACCTACAAAAATGTTACATATATATATATATTATGTAGATACTTAGGTAAGTATTATGAAAACAGATACATTTCTACTATTTTTCAAATTTATGCCTCCAGAGTTCAGGTATTGGGGTGGAAGTTTGTACCTATGCACGTTTAATAAAAATAATTTACATTGACAGATTTCGCCGCGAGCGAAGCTACGGGCAACGGCCAGCTCTCTGTATATGGGATCTATCAACTTTTTAAAGTTTTTGTCCTCATGAAATATCAATAAAGAAAAAAACGTTGATATACTTATTATTTCTGTGACAACATTGAGGAAAATATTGATTTTCACACAAAGGATGTCTCTATACAAACCATGTTACTTGTTAAACTAAGTAAAAAACTTTCAACATTAATTTCGCTACAACTTTTGAACGGCTGAACCGATATTCATGAAACATGGCTAAGAACACTCGGGATAAAATTATCTATGATATGACACAAAAAAAAAATTAAACGAATATCGTTGGATAAACTGTTTGGAAGCTACTATGCCACAGACTGATACACAGACACGTTAAACTTATAAAACCCCTCTTTTTGCATCGGGGGTTAAAAACAGAATTAGATATATCGATATCTATCGATATGTACAAAAAATAAATATTTCAATTATAGAAATTAACAGACATTTCAATCGTAAAGATTTATTGTATTAATCACTCATGCATGGTAACGAAATATTAAGGGAGAACACAGATTTTATATAGGTATTTTTGTGTTCTCCGGTGAACACAGAAATTGATTGGCTCAAGTACCTATATACCTAAGGGAAGAATATTTTTTGCTTTATTAACTTTGAACCTATTGCAATCGGGTTTAGGTTAATATGTCTGTAGGTTGAATCATTAAGTCTACCTTACGAACCGGTGGAATGCGTTGGTCAAACTTAAGTTTTTTTTTATTGTGTCTCGATTCTGCGCAATCGACGGGTTAATTAAAACTTATCATTTAGGATGTCGGTTAAAACTGTCAATCATGTTGAAAAAATAACGTATTTGCCATATGCGAGCAATGCGAGAGAGCAAGGTTAACACACTGATTTAAATATACTGTGACGCACGCGTTCGTTGAACTTATCGAATTAGAGTGGGTTGGACCAGTCAACTTTGACGTTGACTTTAACCTGCACACCGCCGTCTTTTATATAAAACGGCGCAGGTTTAAGTTAATGACGAATTGTGTACCCACTCTAAGAATATAAAACGGCACAGATAGATAAACTCTTTATTGCACCATTCACAAAGGATTTATACCTAAGTTACAACAAGATATACATACGTAATGAGTGCAAAGGCGGACTTATCGCTGATGCAATTTCTTCCAGCCAACCTTTGGATGAAGAGACACAGGTAAACTAAGAGGGTTAAACTCAATGACGAATTGTGAACCCACTCTTCAACACGAAAATCTTTTTCGTCAAAGTTGGAGGAAGAAAGTTTTATACCTACACGTGCTTTTATAATTTGTGGTCGTCCAAATCAAATAAAAAGGGACTTTATGGCGGCTAGCACTTAGGCCTTTATTGCCGTGGTTCCAATACAAAACAACGGCAATAAAGACCTAAGTGCTAGCCGCTAAAAGGTCCCTTTTGATTTGATTTGGACGACCACATTTTAACAAATGCGTATGCGCAACGCGACCCGCGTACACACGGTGAACTTAGGTTTTGTCTACCCCGTAAGGGCTAAAGACGTAAGTAGTTACAGAACACACTGGCCTATTGGACTCACAACCTTAAATAAACAACTGATTGATTAACTACTTGAAAAATAATTGATAAATCTTGTTTATAAGCTTGTGTAATATTGATACCGATGAAATTGATTAAGTTTTATACTAAGAAATGCTTGAGTAATTTTACATTTACCTTTTGATTTGCCATAGGTACAGGTAAATAGGTATTTCTGTTGAGGCGTGTGTGGTCAGCCTTAGATTAGGCCCGCTCCATATCCTCTCGTGGATACCATTTTCACGTTTGAACGGGGCGTGTTGCGTTTCATTCGTGTCTGACCATTATTTTTGAATAAAGAATCATTTTGTTTTAATTAAACATTTATAAAATTAACACTGTAACAGTACTTTACTTATTTATAAAATGGGATAATTAAATTGATTACTGTCTATATGGTAAATTTTAATAAACACCAATGACAACCTACGGAGTTGAAAACGCTCGTGAAATTCACCCGCTAAATGGTTTGTGCGTGGATGTCTTACGAGGTCGGAGGTAAAAAGCATAAAGATTCCTTTATTTATTTGTTATTTAAATACAACGGTACATTATACCTTCATACCTTTCTAGTAAATCGGCACAATAGTTCAATATTTGACTTTCCTACTATATATTAGTATAGATTTATTTACAATGTAGATTTATCACTCAGAAATGGACAACATGAATCCGAACAATACTTCTTGTTGACTTTATAATATATAATTGCAAACGACCTCGAACCCACATTTGGCCGGGTGCCAGTGTCCAGGATATTCTTGGGTTTGACCAAAAAGGACGTGTTGGGAGGGGTCGGGGCGATGTATTTTTGGATTTGGTGCAACAGCCCAAGAAAGAAATGATCGGAAGAGATGTGAAGAAACGTTTTATGGAAGAACTAGAGGGCCGAGCCGGCTTTGCCCGGGTAAAATCAAAATAACGGTTCTCGGAGCATTTCACAGGAGCGTTTCGATCGCCGCTGCCGCGCTTAAATGTGGTCGCAGACAGACAGACGGGTAGACAGACGCGGCAGAGGACTTTATATATATATAATCCTTTCATGCATTGTTATATTACTGATAAAAAATTATACCATAAATTTCTATTTAAAAAATGGTAAGCCCTTCTGGCATGATAGGGACCAACACTGTTCGAATGAGTTTCTTTCGGCATTTCTTCTCAGCAGTGGTCGTTCCAACATACTAGAAGTTTGTAGCTTTGGTAAATATCATTTAATTTAGAATAGACGTGAAAAAGTGCCTGTGAAGGCCTAATTTCTGAATCTCACGTGACCTATCAAATATTGCGCGTTTTTAGTGTACAGTCAACAACAAATAAAAAATTCAGTGGAAATTCGTAACTATTTCTAACCTATTAAGGTACATGATAAAAGAAACGTTATAATATGAAGACTGTACACACAAAGTTGCGGTCATCGCACTACAGAGACAGTGGTCCATTATCCCATACAAAGAGTTATTGTGGACAACACACATGCTCTATGGTGAGCACTTCCGTATTTGTTTGTGGATCTATTTTATTTTTGTGAAATCGATTCGAGATGGTTCCTGTCCTGGCAGGTAAAAACGACCGTGTTCTAAATTTAAAATCTTTGTAAACTGTTAACTAAGGTTTGTAAACTGTTAACAAAGCAATATGTTTGGTTACCGATTGATCCATTTTTGTTTTTATTTAAATGTATGTAAATTGATAAACCGTTTCGCATGGGACAATTTAGAAAAACCGACCCATATATTTTTGACTGTGTTTATTTAAGAAATTTATTAATATTCCAATTAATATGAATAATTCTGAGGCATTTGTCGAAATATAGGTAGTATACTGAACCCATGAAATTAGAAGGTACTTATTAAACGTACGAAGTACTTATTAAAACCATGACTGAACCACAGATCAAACGGAAAACACTACCTATACACTCATTGCGTTCTCGCGTTCTCTCTTTTTTTACACTATGCGGACATAGGGTACCTTTCATCCCGGAAAAATAACTGTTCCCGTGGGAAATTAACGCGGGCGAAGCCGCGGGCAACAGCTAGTGTTATATACCTTCCTTCTCCTTCTGGAATCATTCTATCTATTAAAAACCATCAAAATCCGTTGCGTAGTTTTAAAGATCTAAGCATACATAGGGACAGACAGCGGGAACCCACTTTATTCTATTATTAAGTATGTAAGTACTTAATGTTAATGGTCTAACCATTGTAATGATTTCTCAAAAATCCATAAATTTCTATAGGTGAAGAGTGAAATATTCAAACACAAATCCATGTATTCTCTCCATACATTAATTTCACACTTAAAACTTGAACCGCAGTTATTTCTACAAGAGACTTAACTGGCTGTCGGTTTGAGTCACCGATACGGATTTTCTGAAGCTAATGTGTTGGCTTATCGAAAATAGACGCATAACAGTTAACTTGGAGTTAAAATGTGTTCTGAAGAGACACAGTAGTTACGTATGTTATAAACTAGATTTTGCCCGGGGCTTCGTTCCCGTGGGAATTATGAGATAAAATATAGCCTATGGCAATCTTGGATAATGTACCTTTCTAATGGTGAAAGAATTTTTGAAATCTAAGATAATTTTTGAAATTTAATATTTTACAATGAAAAAATAAATTAATAAAATAAAAGTATCTTGTAATCTATAACATTTATTTGATTTTTTTTTAATGATTCCTTCCTCAAAAAAACTGATTGATTGTAATGCTTGATTTCTGTATTTTCGTAATGTTAAACTTAAGGGCATCTACTTTCATAATAAAGAAACCAAGTGAGACTGGTTCCCAATATGGTACTTAGCGAGTCTGGGCAATAGGTCAAGGTTCGAGTTATATGTCAGTATGTCTGTATCACTACATAGTATAAAACTAAGTCACTTCCCAATATTTATCTGTCCCTATATATGTTTAGATTTTTAAAACCACGGAAACAACGGATTTTGATGTGGGTTCTTTTAAATACATAGGTAGGTACCTAGTGAAAGGTTTTACCCGAACGAAGCTGGAACGCTAGTAAGCAATCAAACCTTGCAAAACTTTGACCGTCTGCGGTTTAACTGAAAATTTAAGCTTTAAAACAGAAAGCGTGTTTAAGTTTTGAAAGGCATGATAAATTCGCTTCTTCTTTACATTTCATTCAAATTGCGTTTGTGTAAATTAATAGAACGATTGAATTGTATTATTGGTACATACCTACCTACTTATATATTTATTTTCGCAAAGAAATCTTGCCTCCAACTTCCAAAAATTATTTAGCTTAATCAAAAATCCGACGAAATCAATCAAATCTATCCAACTCGAAAACAGTAACGAGTTTTATCATTGGTATAAAAACTTACCAAATTGGATATAGCGCGTGTAGGCGGGGTCAATGGCCCGCCAACAAGATTAACACTTACACAGATTTTGAACGGCCTTTTATTGACAGCGAAGACCATGAGTAGACACGTTTTGTGCTTCGCTTCTGGGGATATTTTGGATCAAAAGTGTCAAAATTTTTGCGGATGTTTACCTACGCTTCACACATGCGACCAAACGCAAAAGATCAGTTTAGTGGGTATTTAGGTAGGTAGGTATATCTGACGATCATTAATCTCAACATTTACAAGGAGAAAATATGGTAGGATGACAAAAATTTAGGAATTTACAGTAAATACAATATTATATCTGCCTATTGAATTGCATGAAAGATGAAATTAAGTACCTAAGTACCTTCTACCTATCTAGGTTATTATCAAATTATTTTTTTGTTCCATTTGTATTTTTTATTATGAGTTTGTATTAGGTGAGTATAGATAGGTAAGTTTCTATTAAGACGCACTTTATCACACTGCCACTAATAATACCTATCAAAATCTCCGCTGCGATTTTCTTTCATTTTCTAAGATGGCGGCGTGTCGTCATGCCTTACTTTGCTAATAAGTATTGCTACTTACACACACGTGGCACAAAACGTAGCTAGTTTTATATAATCTGTTAGTGACGCAGCCCGCCGACCCGAAACGGTCATGGGTGGCTGGAAATATGTGTGTGTTAACGCAAGAAATTAATAGCATTCGAACAGGAACGAGACAGGTGTAGACTTCTTCTTTAGATTATATTACTTACAAAGCAAACAACATAGAAAATTAAAAAAAATTTTTTTTGACAGTTCTGTAAAAAAGTTCCCGCCATTTATAACTTTTTAAATTTATTCTTCGTGCTTCTCAAATAGGTACTTGATTATTACTTAGGTACGTCTTTATTGAGATTCGCCCCTCAGATTCATTCCTACCAAATATTTGACGTTTTCATTCACATAAACATTTTCATATTTAGTTAATAGTTATTGCCCCTGTACATCATCTACAGGGATGGACCCGGGTCCATCTTTGATGTTTGTCCGCTACTCCACTCTCGTTCTTTTTTCCGGGATGAAAATCTGATATACTTAAATATACGTACCTACTTGAAATTTCACGAATATTGGTTGAGTAAGAAAGGTGAAGAAATATTAAACAAATAAACATATTTCCGCATTTAGGATTTAATAAATCTATGTTAAATCCCAGAAAAAAACTGTTAGTACCTATAACAAAAAAAAAAAAAAGTAGGTACATTGTTGGTTGAATGAGTAATATAAGAAATGACACCGTAATTTTCGACGAAAACTAGGTGCTTTCTAGACATAACGGAATGTAACAAGAATTTGAAACAAGATTTCCATGCATTCGAATGATGAAGACATGTTTGTGTCATTTTTTAGCGTTCCGTATCTCAAAAGGTAAAAACGGAACCCTTATTTAAAATATAGGTGGATACCTGTATGCTGTTTTCCTATTACCGATAGGATTTTAATAAGTACCTATTTGGAATATACTATCTTTTATGAATATAGTCTGGCAACAACAATAAAATCTGTATTTACAGAAGTCTTATAAAGAGAGGCATCTACTTCAGCGGGACGTCGAAGCCTAATAATAAATATAATAAATGTCAAGTGCGTTTTGCGGTCTAAAGTATAGTTAAGTTGGTATAGTTGATTTCCATTTGGCTCAATAAACCATGCATGCCTCGGTTCGAATTTTAATATATTTGTTTATTATAATTTAAGTAATTGTTCTTTATCATAATAAAGACAACAACAACATAACATTAAATAAAAACTGAAAATTACGTTATACTATTTTCTACAATACCTAATTAGCAAGCACAGGAAAACAAAATTCGATTTGTGTGAAGCACAATAAAGTTGAAGACTCGAAGTCAATTTGACAAACAAGCGTCCGCCATTACAGGAATATTTCCCGCCTTTTCCTGTTTTCCTGCAATGCTCATGCTCAACGTTGATTGGAGATTGGCTGTGTAATGAAGAGTGTCTCTTTTGTTCTCTGCTTGAAGGAAATATTTATGGCTTTATGGAGACGGAGGTTTTGTTACTGATTTATTCATATTCATGTATTTACCAAAGAAGTTACCTACGAATGATCTTAAGCCTTCTCCAATCCAAAGTTGGTGTTTTTGTTGATTTATTTTGTTTAGTATGAAAATTGGCAAATCTATAAAGTTTATTTCGCAATGTAAATTTTCACTTACAATATTTCAAAATATAAGTATACTTACATTAAAACTGTTTTACTTAATATTGTATCATTTTGTTGTATGATGGTTGTATGAACGATAAATAGGACATAATTCTACAATACCTAGCAAACTTATTGATGGTCGATAAGATAGGATATCTGTTATGACTTCAAACATCAAACACGTAGGTAGGTAAATGCATGATAAATAAATAGAACCTTTTTAAACCGGGTGCCAAAAAAGGAGGTTCTCTCTATAAATAAACTAACTTCTCTGACCTGATGCATATATTCAGGTGTAATCGCTCAAAAAAATAAAGATGTTTTTCCTGTAATGTGGTCTAAAAGTTAAGCTTACATATTTTAAAAAAATCCCACATTTTCTTGTCATATATAACTTTTCTTCTTTTCAATTTTTTCTTCTACGTGTCCAAAACAATAACCTATATTTTAATTCTTACTAACATAGTTGTTTCAGTCTCGTACTAATATAATATGGTCTGGTATTGTATAATGTGCTGAAATAAATATTCATATTCATTCATATAGTAAAAAGGAAAAAGTTATATACTTAGGTAAGAAAGAAAAATTGTTTATATGATATCACAAACTTAAAACAAAATTATTATAAGTACGCACATTTCTTTCATGTATGAACGGTTCTATAGCTTTCTCTGTTCTTTTATCATCATTGGTAAGAATTTTGAATATTAATAGTGTCTAATAGTATCATAGATAGTGGAACTATCGATAGTTCGGCATAACTAGTAATCCCGTATCCCAACGATCCCCATGGTTATAGTATGAGTCACAGGAACGAGTTATCTGGGAGCACGGCAGTGCCCCCGCCAAGACGAACCATTATTATTTATCACGATCAAAATGAAGAACATTTGGCCATCGTGAAAAAAAATTTTAAGCCATCGTGGATTCATTATTGTTTTTAGAACACAGTTGCTAGTATTTTTCTTTAATTAATTGTAAAAATAAATAATCTTTAGTTAGAGAAGAAAAAAGGTAAAGGCGTTTAAAAACATTGTGCCTAAGTCTTATGTTGTCAGTTTTCATAGCTTTATGACACAAATAATAATTGTAAATTTGAACGTGAAAGTGTCTGTCTGCAGGTAAAGGCCCCATTCCTGAACAATTGATTTGACTTTGACGATCAAACTGATTTATCGATGTTATCTACATCTATAATTTGTTGAAATTCGTTATCAGTTTCGGAGAACAAACGTACATATAAATTGGCGACGTTATAAGTAGATAGGTATAATCCTACTATATTACAAATGCGAAAGTTCGCGAGGATGTACGAGTATGTGTGTTACTATTTCTATTTCATATTATATTTCTAGACGACCTCGGTGGCGCAGTGGTAAAGTGCTTGCCTCTGAACCGAGAGGTCCCAGGTTCGATCCCCGGTCGGGTCATGATGGAAAATGATCTTTTTCTGATTGGCCCGGGTCTTGGATGTTTATCTATATATATATTTGTTATAAAATATAAATATATCGTTGAGTCAGTATCCCATAACACAAGTCTCGAACTTACTTTGGGGCTAGCTCAATCTGTGTGAATTGTCCTAATATATTTATTTATTATTTATTTATTTCACGCAAAATCTACTGGACGGATTTGGTAGAATATAACCTAAAATAACATATAGGGTACTTTTTTATCCCGAAATTCCTACGGGAGCGAAGCTTCGGAGCACAGATAGTGTTTATAATAATTGCTTATTTAAAATATATTGATTTATAGTATTTACTGGACGAAATAAAAACTCTGTAATGTTTGCCTTCCCATTTTCGGTACCTAGTTGTTTTCCTTCTAAGTACTTTGGTGACTCGGAGGTAATAAAAATACTTATAAATACACACTTATATCTAAATAAAAAAATTGGTGTAAACTCCAATATCCAACACGTAATTTAATAGAAGCTACTTTGTGACATGTGCTATTGTTATCACAGATCATTAAGTATATTTAGTTTGTTACCAATTAAATGTTTTTTTAATTGTCTTATTTGTATTTACTGCAGATAAGTACCTAGAGAGAGTAAGTGTAAACAATATGTAATTATATATAGCCATTTTAATAGTTAATTTTGAATAAGATGAGCTGTAATTTTTATCGCATTTAAAGTATCGAGAAGTCATTTGGATTCCTAAAATGTAAAACGTGATCTCCTATTCATGTCTTCCAAGAACTATTTTTTTTTTCTGTTTTATCATAATTTTACGGTAGTCATCAACAAAGAAAAGTAAGCACATAACTTTAGGTGACAATTAATGTATCCGGTTCGAAGGACCATTATTTCAATTATAGTAATTTTTTACTTGTTTGCCTCTATAATTGCACTACATTACAAACAAGGTAATAGGCAAAGTGCTTAATTCCAAAAGCTTTAGATTTCACACAATATGAAGAATTGTTGTACCGTTAAGCGTCTTCTCTATAACGAGTTCAAAGCAATCTACTTTATACTATTTAACTGTAACTGCATTCGCGTAAATTGCCGTCAACCTAAATCGGAACGCAGGAAATAGCATCAGACGACATTTCGAGGCGCAACTGCATGCCTATACCTAACAAAATGCACCCAGACAGACCTATAGTCAACTTCACCCCACCTCTTCCAAACGCATCCACGTCTACTACGCAGACAACTCATATAAGCATAGCTACCTAACTTGAATTCTCATGTCTACAACCACATTTCATTAAAAAAATATATTTATTAAAAATCCACTTACTTTTTTAGGTCCGTTTTGGACGATGGTCTCGTATTCCAAACCTTCAGACATTTTCACACTAATTAAATTTTACAACCACTGAAAAATACACACTTAAAAAAATAATTATTTTATTAAATAATTTCTTTTTTGGTATTTTCTCACACTGTATTTATGTTACTTTTGTTAGAGGCAGCGGAGCGTTCTAACTTTAAACTTGCACTAAATTTTAACTGTTAATGGTATAAATCACTGTCTCCATTAAAGAATTTGATGGGAATTGGGTTTATGAATGAAATTATTTGTGCCGCCGGCCGGCACTGCTGCATCTACCAATATCACACGCCCACAGCCTCCCTCGCTCTTCAGTGAGTGAATACAAAGCATAGTATAGGTACCTATAGAAAGCAGTAGTTGTATACGTACCGATACATATCTACCAAAATACCTATAGCGTAAATATAAAGTACGGTCTACCTACGACGAATTCGGTGTTTTTTCTTTTCTCCCCAAAAACAGAACACTAAGTAAAAATAAAACGCAATCAACCAGCTCTCATTCAATGTCACTGTCAAGTCAATCAAAAAGGGAAAATAAAAATATTTTCAATGAAGTTCAACAATAACAGATTTATTTTTATAACTTTTAGGAAACGGCATTCTAATTGAATATTCTATATGAAATACTTCATATAAGGATCTTTATTTATTTCTACATTGCATAAGCACAATCCAAGGTAATTAACTAAATCCAACCAATTTGAGGTTATTGTCTACTCTGAAGATGGTTGAAGAGTTGAAAATATTAAAGCAGGGTGCAGAAGCGAAGCTGTATATCTGTAACTATCTTGGACAACCCACCCTTATAAAAGAGCGGTTTAAAAAAAACTATAGGCATCCAGACCTGGACGCCACTATCACGAAAGAAAGAATAAAGAACGAAGCTCGCTCAATCGTGCGATGTAAGACCGCCGGAGTGAAGACTCCTGCGTTATACTTAGTAGATTTTGAACGCCGGCGCATCTACATGCAACATTTCGAAAACAGTATTACCATAAAGGATTTCATAATTAATGTTGTAAAAAAGCATGTTGAAAACAGAGATGGAGATAAGAAAGACTGTTTGAAAGTTGTTGCTAAATTGATCGGTGAAACTGTAAGGAAAATGCACGAAAACAATATTATTCATGGGGATTTGACCACCTCCAACATGTTGCTTATTGAGAAATGTGAATTCAATGACGCCGTTGAAAGAAAATGGTTGAGAACTGATAATTTTGAGCTGGTTATGATTGATTTTGGTTTATCTTTCATAGATTCCAGCACGGAAGACAAAGGAGTTGATTTGTATGTGCTCGAAAGGGCATTGATAAGCACACATAATGATTGCCCAGGCCTGTTCGAGGAGATTCTGTATGCTTATAAGAAATTTAGAAAAAATAATGTTCAAGAAATAATAAGCAAGTTTGAGGAAGTGAGAGCTAGGGGCAGAAAGAGGACTATGGTTGGGTAGAATAAGAAATAAAGTATTTTTGGTTACAAGTTTCTTTTTTATTTTTAGTACTTATGTTACATTTAAGGTATTAATAAAAGTACTATTTATCAGCTGCTAAAATTGAACATGCCAGTCAACATTTGCTCACTTTGAGGATGTCTCCTTGGGAATGTCTATGGAGCAGAAAAAAAAGTTTTTTGTGTTTTGTGGGAATTCCATTATGGGTTGTAATGCTAGAGACTATGTTGTGGAGTCACCTCGTACAATATCCAAATCCAAGGTGGATTTGGAGTATTGGTTTGGTTGTATCACATGGTTGTATTGTGTTATACGGCCACATTTTGTATTTATTGAGATAGTTGGATGAATAGTTTAATTTTGTAATGAATTTAGTTGATTAAAAAATAAAACGTCAAACTTCTTGTAACTGTAACTGTCATATTTTTAGTTTCCCGAATAACCTCAAAATTCAAGCTCTTTCGGTCGCTTATTTTTCGTTAAAAATAAATTAAATTGGCATTTTTCAGAATGAGGCAGCACATTACTATATTATCAAGACTGGCGTACCAAAAAAATAGTGCCAAATCTTTGCAACTTACAAGTATGTACGAATATATTTGAAAAATTTATTTTACAACCTATTCATGTAAACATTACGTATTTTCCATAATTGCAGGATTTCTAAGCACCCAGGAGGCTATTGACCGACGAAATCACCTTTTTACATTGGAGAAGAAGCGTCAGCATGAGAATGTTGGGAGAATTGAAAAAATAGAAGTTAATTATAAAGGCATTCCCAATGATTGTGTATTGGTTATGAATAAGGACATTTCTACACCTTACGATTGTGCTAGACGTAAGTACTGTAATAATAAATAATTTAATTTTTGTCAAATTAATGTATTTTGCTCCTATGTAATTTCTTCTCAGCAGTGATCATTCTGGTTTGCAGCTGATAGTAGTTGTAGCTTTTTGAGAGAAACATATACATAAGTAGTATAAATTTGACGTATAAACAAGTAATGGTCTTACGAGTGCGTAAAGATGTCCTGTAGAATTGTGGTGGAACACCAAGTGCTCCTAGTGGATCCTAGTGGAACCAGTGCTAATAACAGGGAGAAATAAGGGTATTATAACTTTCAAATCTGTTTTACGGTTTGGGAACTACATTAAAGATTGCAGAGTCCGTATCAGAATAACAATATAACAAAATGTATTTATGGGTTGATCGACACAAATTATAGAAATGTGCATAATTAAAAATCGACCATAAAGTGCCATTACCATATGAAATAACATCACATTATATAAAAAAGTTGTAAAATCGCATTACATAAAATTTATCGGACCACATTGTAACATCATTAAAAAAAAATAGCTTAATGAAGAAAAATAATTGCAGATCTAAGCGAGTGGCATACAGACACAAGTGCGCTAGCTCTGTTGAACGGTTCAGTATACTGGGATATGCACAGACCATTGACTGAAAACTGCACTTTAGAGGTAATGTGAAAGATTTCCTTTTTGCTTATCAATTGTGGATCAATCAATATGGCTTGACTTGGTTGTTAACTTCTATCTATGAACACATAATTATGCTTAAAGAATATTCAATGGTTGACACATAAAATCTTAACTATATTAAGAAAGAAATCGCAGTAAGGAATCTTAGGTTTGGCATGGTTTTACGTAGAGATTTTCCTTTTCATAGAGAAATGAACAGAGAGGAGCTTTATTGAGACTTGGCCAATTTTTTCAATGTGTTTGGTGGGATGCTTTACCCAGCCATTTTTATTTTTGTACCTGTAGAATTTTTATATACCTGACAGCCTGATACAATTTTTGTATACTCATCTTCAGTTACAAACCTTCGAAGTTAAAGAGCCACAAGCAGTGAACAAGGCGTTCTGGCGGACTTGTTCCCTCCTACTCGGCGCGTGCGCAACTAACGCCTTCAGAGACAACGTTGAAGTGCGGCTACACAGCTTCCCTGGACCTGACAGTGAGTTTTGCCATCATACAACTTTTGTCTGAAAAATGCCAATAAGCCGGATCTTTGTTTTTACACTGTTAATGCTAAAAAAAAATTATTCCCAGTCCGCAGCGGTTCATTTGTCTACGATATCGACCTGCCAACGTTACCGGACTGGACACCGACAGAACAGGAGATGTTCACTCTAAGCGCTGAGTTTGTAAAGTTTGTTAGACAGAATCTAGCCATAGAGCGGCTGGAGGTGAACCAGGAGCTAGCCCAGGAGATGTTTGTGGAAAACCAGCATAAAACCCAGCAGATACCCAGTATCGCCAGGGACAATGGTTAGATTTCATAATATCTTAAACTTGAACTTAATCTCACTCATTATTAATCAATCTCTTTAATTCGATTGTTTTCCCAGCTAATTCCTTAACTAATTGTAAATATAAAATACTAGCCGTCCGTCCCAGTTTCGCTCAGGTTAAACGATAAATTTTCTACCTCAGGATTTATAGTATCTATTGGTGAAAACTGCATAATAATCTGTGCAGTATTCTTGAATGTGTCTGGAACGACAAATGGTTTTGTTTTATAATATGTAAGGAAAACGATGTATGGGTGAGTAGAAGCAAACCCAAGAATATGCTGGCTTGATGTCGACAAGGATGATATGCGTGACAATGGTCTGACAACTAGGGATGCCGACGACCGTGCAAAGTGCAGACGAAAAAGTAGGAAAGCGGACAGCTCCGACGCTCAACGGCTGGGAAGAAACTGGGAAAACATTCAGATTAGAGAGGGTATTAAATGTGGAGATACAGACATTATTTTTTAACTGTTTTATTAAACACTAGGATGTTGCCCGGGGCTTCGCTTCCGTGGGAATTTTGGGATAAAATATAGCCTATAGCAATCTTGGATAATGTACCTTTCTAATGGTGAAAAATTTTTTGAAATCAGTTCGGTAGTTTTGGAGATTACCCGCCTCAAACATACAAAGTCACAAACGCTTACCTCTTTATAGTAATAGTATAGATTGAACTCTTATTGATTGATAATTCCAGGTAAAGTAACGCTATACAGAGTTGGTAAACACGTGGATATATCCAAAGGCCCTATGATCAGTAACACCGCGCAAGTTGGAAGGGTGGCCGTCACAGCTGTGCACAAACTTACAGGTAAATAACCAAACTTTAGATACCTAAGCATAGAAAGCTATAGACTCCGTTATATCTTCCATTTCGCTCATACAAGAAAGAGATGTGCGTATTACAAACGCACTAGAAGTCAGAGCGCTAATTTGTTTCTTAACATGTGTGTGTTCTTAAAATGCATCTTAAATACATTTAAAATTTAAATATATTAGGACAAATCACACAGATTGAGCTAGCCCCAAAGATAGGGATACTAACTCGATACTATATTTTATAACAAATATATATATATATATATATATATAACCAAGATCGTCAATATATGTAGAAAGATATAGAATATAGACTGGGAGCCCAGTGAAGGGTTGTAACTTTTGTAAAATATTTTGTGACAACCCTGACTGCATTGTCGCCGCTGGCGGCTGTTACACCTTTAGCAATTCCACAGAACAACTGTATGTATCTCTCTGTAACTGTATAATTATAGTCTCTCCTACAACTGTATGTGGTCTCATTAAACTGTGCTATTATGTTTGACCCCAGCCCCCGAGGGCAGCAGGGTGAAGCAACTATACCGGTTCCAAGGCATAGCGCTGCCCAATGGAGTCGTTCTCAATCACTTCGCGTTCTCCATACTCACTGAGAGGGCTAAGAAGTTGGTAAGTTATATATTTATTTTTAGGGTTCCGTTATTAAAAATAGTTATATCTGTTTTATTTTTGTCACCAAAATGATCTAGTTGCATTCGGCGCGTGACAAAAAGCTATTGAAGAGTCTCCTAGTTGGGAGCCATGGAATAACATTTCATATGAATGTGCTGCATACGTATTTGGTATACACGGGTGTTTTAAGTATATTTAAATTTCAGAATTCAAAATGGACTCCATTCAACATCGACAGAGACGACACGAGGGAAAGTGCAGCTGTCACTGCCTAGATTATGTAGTTTGTATGTTAGTTGGTTTTGTATATAAGTTATTATATTAAAAGATTAAGATTTTACGTCTATATTTTATTATTTTAAAGTCCTATCAGCTTTTGGACCTGACATATTATCGATCAGCTGCCCCATCCTGCCGTATGTGCGCACCTCGCTACGCCCATCACCTGTAAGGATCTTTACTACGGCGACCAAGTACAATAACTTTCATAAACAACAGCATTCCCAAAGGGTTGACGTCAGGCAGGCGGTTGTGAATTCACAGCCAAATCTACAATTTTTTATTTGGCGCCATAGTTCCAGATACAACCGGAAACTCGCGAAGATGATAAGAGATATGTGATTTATTTTTAGTTCATATAAATGGCTATTAGAAAATAACAAATTTAAACACAATTAAAATACTTAAACATAATTTATTTACAAATAAAATCTACTCAACCCTATGTCTTAGATTTCTTCGCATCAGGCGGCCCATCTTCTCCATCAGTTTGGAAAATTGCTTTTGGCTGAGTCTTCTTATACGCTGGAGCGACCCAGAACGGATTTTCCTCAGCTTCCTTCGCATATTTCAAGATGGCTTCCCTTGGGTCTTGTTCATCATCGACCCGTTTACTCAAACCTAAGTTACGAATCACAAATGAACTTAACGTACTGCCAGAAGCTGCTACTCTCCCCCCCTGACCCGATGTAATAGGCAAATCCGGCCTTCTAGACTTCACAGGGTCCAACCTGTCCTTCTCCATTCGCTTCTTACTAGTCCTCAATTTCTCTTGACGGAACAGTGGTAACGCATGCGGAGTGATAATCTGCTGTGAGCTCACAACTTCCACGGAATGCTTCTTCCTATGTGTCTTAACTATACACAATTTCGCACCACGCAGACTACGTTTATGATCATAATAACACTTCACTACACCATTTCCACATCCAACGAAGATTTGGTTTAATTTCGCGTGCCAAACTGCTTTGATAACGTGCGATTTTGTCACATTAATATGAGACACTAGCTCGAACGTTTTAGTATCGTAAAACAATAGCCTGCCCACGTCTTGTCCTCTTTGTAGCGACTCTCCTGTGAAAACCATAGTGTCATCCGGACTAAATCCACAATCAGTTTGTTCGTATCTTGAGAATAGTCCGCTAAAAACATTCAGAGGTTTCTTGAAGCTTCTTAAATCCCATAATTTTAACGTGTCGTCATTTCCTCTTGTAGATAAATAGGTTCCTAAATAAGAATACGATATACTTGATATCTCTGATTGTTTTTGATGCGCATCTCTTAATACTTGTGTGGTGTTGACGAAAGCTTTTCTGTGGTCCCACATTTGTACGGAGCCGTCGTAACAACCGCAGGCGACGGTGTTGCCATCTCTAGAGTAGGCACAAGCGGTTGGGTTTGTCTTCAAGCCCCCTTGTTGTCTTGGCTTGATGACTGCTTTGTGCTGTTTAGGGTTCTCTGTGAGCCACAATCTGAGGGTTCCGTCCTGGGAGCAAGTCATGAACTCCTCTCGGATGTGGGGATGCCAGCAGCCGCTGTTTAGGGACGCTGTGTGGCCTTTTGTCCTGAAATGAAATGGTAAATGGCATAAAAATGGTTACGCGATAGAATTTTAGTCAAAGTGGCCGTGTGTAATGGATTGCCGAACATAGTGTTGAGCAGTCCATTATCACAGGTGGTTAAATCCATTTCTATCTTGTGGACAAGCATTATTAAAGCTAGATAAGTTTATATTATAGATCCCCTATGAGGCTGACATAGTCACACAAAGAGCACTGAGGCCTTGTCAAAAATTTAGAAAAAATAAAAATGGTGTATAGTAATGATATAAAAGAAGAATTTAGAAATTATATAAAAGAAGTACTTTGTAAAAAGGCATATTACAAGTCTGATGATTATGTGAACGACAATAATGTCTGGCCCAAGCGTGGTGCAGTATCCTCATAACATATGTAATTGATTTATGACATTATTACGTACGTTTTGTACATTTAGCTTTATATATATATATATTGTGTGACAATTTTCAATAATTTTATTGGAAATACAACTTTTATTTTATTTATTTATTCAAATTTTGACATTTTTAATAATGATGTAAATTCGTCCTCCTAATTTTAATATAAGACCTATATTTGTTAATGGACGTCCTTGGAGAAAAGGCTGCGGTGAAGTTTGTTGCGCCGCTTCTTCTTCACTTGCGCTTAGTTTAAGTAATTTTTTTGACGTCAATAAGTGATGTATATCATCCTAAATTGAATAAAGAATTTTGAATTTGAATTTGAATGATAAACTACGACTATGCAACATGTAGAAAACAATATAATTTTCAAAAATAATCATCATATAGTTTCTGAGATCTTGGTGGCTCCTCGGAACAGATGTTTACGTTGAGAAGCCACATTTACATAATGTTAGGTATGCTGATGTACAACTTCCATTCCAAAATGACTTTTATTAGCCGGATGCAGTTTATTTGCATACCTCGTCAATGTACATAGCAACCTGTGTGCCTGTACTGAAGTATCTCGCCATCTCTCTGTCTTATCTGAGCGTTCTCTGTGGTACTTCCTCAGGGGTTGAGCGTCAGAGCCCAGGGTTTCCTTCTTCGTCTCCACTTTCTGTGAAATGGTTGCAGGATGGCAGGACCGATCGCCCGTTTGGCGTTCCTAACCAAGAAATGTGCTACCTATAATGTATAAGCTACCTGGCCATATCGGCGATGTACTGGTCCCCCTTGACGCACTCGAGCACCTCGAAGCCGTCGCGGTCGACGACCTTGGCCTGCGCGGCGCCGCTGACGAGCAGCACGCGGTCGCCGGTGGCGCTGTACTGCAGCGCGCGCATCGGGTGCTTCTCGCACGGCTGCAGCGTGCGGAACGGACGCAGCGACGAGTCCATGCCTGCGGGACAGTCGGTGATTCATTGTAACATTGTTATTATTATGGCCCGGACTACCTAATTTATCACATTGCCTGGAAATTTTGAATATTGTCATGTGGCCGTCAATTACACAGCCACACAAAAAAAAAAAAGTTTTGGCCTGGGGGTCTGACTATGTCTACTATATGTTTTTGGGGTCGCTGAATCCGAATCCGAAGTCAATTTAATCCCAGCACGTCAGGGTTTGGACATAACCTCAAAAAACACTCTAAGATCCACTAAAAAAAAAATTTCGAGCTTTGGGTCTGACCATGTATACTATATGTTTTTGGGATCGCTGAATCCGAATCCGAGGTCAATGTAACCCCTGCACGTCAGGCTTTGGACATAACCTCAAAAAACACTCTAAAATCTATGACATCGGATAACATTTATGATGACAGCTTTACAAATATTAAATAAATTTACAATTGAGTTTGATACTTTACGGTAATGGTATTTTTAAATAGAATTTATCGGGTTATAAGGTTGTAGAGTTTGATAGCATTAGTTTTATAGAATCCAAGCCACGATAGTTTTGCTGTTGGTTTTCCTATTGGTTTAGTCAATTTTAAAGTGTTTTTTGAGGTTATGTCAAAAACCTGACGTGCTGGGGTAAAATTGACCTCGGATTTGGATTCAGCGACCCCGAAAACATATAGTATACATAGTCAGACTCCCAGGCTGGAAAAATTTTTTTTATATGGTTTTAGTGGATGTTAAAGTGTTTTTTGAGGTTATGTCAAAAACCTGATGTGCTGGGGTAAAATTGACCTCGGATTCGGATTCAGCGATCAGAAAAACATACAGTATACATGGTGAGACCCAAAGCTCGAAAAAAATTTTATTTTTTTTTTCATTTTTAATGGATTTTAGAGTGTTTTTTGAGGTTATGTCCAAACCCTGACGTGCTGGGGTTAAATTGACTTCGGATTCGGATTCAGCGACCCCAAAAACATATAGTAGACATAGTCAGACCCCCAGGCCAAAACTTTTTTTTTTTTTTATGTGGCTGTGTTATTTGACATGTATTCAATGATTTGGTTTGTATATTTATTTTGTTTTGTTGTAATAAAGGTAATCATTGCAGATGATATTTGTTCACCGTTGCAGCCGCAAGCATTAAATCTACCTGCCCTTCAGCTGTGGGCCGCCTCATCCCTCCTATGCGGGTAGGAATAACACTAGACAAAAAGTCATAATTTACCTGCAAAATCCCAAAAGGAAACATCATAATCAATAGATCCTGTCGCCAGTCGGGCGCCTGAGGGGTCCACAGCCAATGCCACCACGGCCTTTGTACCATGAAGCATTTCCACCTGAAAAAATTCCACAATAATTTGAGTTACGAGGTCGTCAAATACCTCGTGGCGCAGTGGTAAAGTGCTTGCCTCTATACCGAGAGGTCCCGGGTTCGATCCCCGGTCGGGTCATGATGGAAAATTATCTTTTTCTGATTGGCCCGGGTCTTGGATGTTTATCTAATATGTATTTGTTATAAAATATAGTATCGTTGAGTTAGTATCCCATAACACAAGTCTCGAAATTACTTTGGGGCTAGCTCAATCTGTGTGATTTGTCCTAATATATTTACTTAATAATTTAAAAAAATTATCTATCTGAATTTCACTTACGTAATACTTGAATGACATCATTCTTGATCTTATCATTTATTATTGGCAATAACAAGAAATGGTAAGAACAAGAAATTATCATGAAAATTCATTCAACATCAGGAAGTTTCCTGATTTAATTGAATTTAAAAAAAAAAAAAAATTAACAATAAAGTCAATTTATATTTTCCTAATTCTAACTAATATAAAAAAGTAAGTTTGCTACCTCTTCATGCTCTATCTACTCCACTAATCTTGAAATTTTGCATACAACATTGTTTGAAGTACGGAAAAGCGACATAGGGTAGGGCAGAAAAGTGCTGAAATGATGATGATGATATTATTTTATACTTTTTTTAACGGAAAATGATGGCAAATAAGCGAGAATTTATGTATTTAAAACATAAAATTAATGGTGGCTTTTTTTGCCAATCAACCCACAGAGTGATGTAGAGTGTCAGCTGGTTCAAATTATATTTCAAGTGATATAATCGTGTGAGTTAAACAATGCAGCAGTTTTTAGCAACCATTATTTTTCCAATAGTTTATTTTGAATGACACAGTCAATACAGTTTTTTCTTTAAGAAAACGTCAAAACCTATTGAGGTTTTAAGTCAATGTGGACATCGCCAACATAGATAAAGTAGCATTTGTAGGCTTTTGCTTTTTGTGACTGGCTCCGTATATGCCTTCTTCTATTAGTATATGAAAGCCAAAGAATACATCTCACCTCATGTGTATTAGGTATCCGTTTCTCCAAACTCGCATCTTCATCATCAGACCCACTCAATTCATCATAACTATCTTCTTCATCACTGTTCTTTACTTTTCCTTCCTTTTCCTTTGATGTTTCTGCTTGTGTCATTGTCGGTGGTAGTGTTGGACCTATCAAATCATCTTCTGAATCGTTTTCTGTTGAATTCTGGTTAGATTCTTCATCTGTACCAGGAGGTAAAGGCCCTATAACATCGTCAGCCTCTCCTTTATTATTTTCATTGCTTTTTGCTCCCAATTCCGCCTCCAATTTGCGTTTATTTACTTCAGAAGCGGTTTTTTTAGCTTGAACCATCATCTCATCAATGTCAAAGTTTTTAGCCTTTTTACCGAAATTTTTGATGCCCATGACTTGGTGTACATGTTGGTTCTCAAGATCATCAGATATCTCTTCTATTTCTTTATGTTCCTGTATGAGAGTTCGCCCAAATGTACCGAATCCTGATGTGGCTTCTTCATTTTCGGATTTGTCGTTTTCTGCCTTCTTGTTAAGATTGAAGTTTATTTTACCGAAGGAGATCGGCTTTTTACTCATTATTGGTTTGATAAATGTTGTTAATAAAAAAATATAGAGTGGAAATTTTAAAACACCTACAAAGTAATACTCAAAAACAATCAAAACAAGCAAGAACGCAAGTCGCAAGGCAAGAAAGAAAAGGCCAGCTGTTTTGACAGTTTGACTATGGAATGAATGATATGACAGTGACAGAAAGTTGACTGTTGTCGGTCGACGTGTACTGTAAACAAGGGTCCTAGGTCCTAAAGAATCCACAGGCGAACAAAGACATTGCGATTGTGAGTTATGTCCTAAGGTTTTGATGTCTGTGGGTTTTGTTCAGTCATAGATTTAGAAAGGGCCCCGCGCGCCTGTGTCCGCTATTGTAATAAGTAGCATCATGTGTATGTATATTGGTTATTGAAGCCTGTTTGCTCAGAGATAGCGCACGGGGCCATTTCTATGCATTTGCTCGTAGGTGGATCGCCCTATCACTGAGCTTCACGTCAACACACATGCTGTCAGTCTGTCATTCAATGAAACATTGTTTTCAAAAAAATGTTTTGACATTTTTTTCTGCATTTCTGTGTAGACTGCGGCTTCGGGTGGTCGTTCCAGAAAATGTTTTCGATTTTAATTCTTGGTATGTTCGTCGGATCCTCCCTTGGAGTTCCGGACAAGAGTAAGTAGAATATACATCATATATTTTATAATTATTATGCTGAATTAGATGAAGATGTTTCTATACTACAAAAAGACAATTCACAATCAACAGGAGATTCTTCCTTCGTAATCATTGCCGTCTACCTACTTATATATATTTTTTCCGTTAATTAATTCTACATTGACTTAGCTATTCGATTACCATCTGTAAAAGGTTTTAAGTATCCAGTGTAACCTTTAGAGAGGATACCATCCATAACGGTACTTATTTCAATTGAAAATATTGATTTATTATCTTTTTCACACTTGTGCTGAAGACCCACTAAGTAGGTACCTACATATACTTTTAAAAAGAAATTTATACATAAAGTAGGCACTAAAATTGTTTTAGAAATTACTATTCCTATGCAGAATCTAAATCTAATGAAGTAATATTGGTTCTTATTATATCAGGGGTAGACCTTGATACCAGAGGTAGCCCTTGGTATTAAGGTATATATAGGTACCATGGTGTTGCAGGCGTTGATACGCCGTGGTGACCACTTGCCATCAGGTTGGCTGCATGGCTGTTAGTCTGTTTAGCAGTTAAAAAAAACGAGATTTTTATGAAATTAATTATTTATAATTTTTTTCTTATATTTAGAAAGTCCTCCACAATGGAGCCCCGTGTACTCCGTCAAAGGCTTGCTGTTCATCCCTTATGCTGAGTTGAGTGAGCCCTTCTATGCCTGGTATGTACTTTCTACAATTTTTCTCAATTACCTGCGGATATTTTCAAATACTTAAGTTTTATACAGGAAAATTTATTATAAATGTGAAAGTTTGTGAGGATGGATGTGTGTGAATTTTGATACTCTCATGCAAAATCTACTGGACAGATTGTTATAAAATCTTTTTATCCCGAAATTCCCATGGGAGCTAAGCTCCGAGGAGCTGCTAGTACAACTATAAAATACTTGATAAGAAGAAGAATTTCTTTGTTTTATATAAACTACAGTCTATCTTGAACAGAGTAAATAAATTCATCATACGCGTATTAATGTTATCAAATGACCCTAGCGACCTTATGATTAAGTTAAAATAACATAAACAATCTGTGTTTGAGAAGAAAATCTTTGTTTAGAGATTGACCTAAAATCTTTGGTCATAAAATACTAAACTAATAAATGCGAAAGTAAGTTTGTTACCTCTTCACGCTCTATCTAATCGACCAATCTTCTAGAAGTTCTGTATACATGTAGATTAAAGTATGGAGAAGGACATAGGGCATACTTTTCAACACGGAAAACTTTTCTTGTGGGACATTTACGCGGATGAAGCCGCGGGAAAAAGCTAGTGATAGTAACGAAGATTGGGCCAAACCTGACTCTAGCTTTGCTATCACATTTGAATCAACTTCTTTTGACAATTTACAAGAATTTATACCTTTTGCTTGCGGCTTCATCCGCCACGTTCGCGATGCGTGAACAAACATACAGACGTATATTTGTTCGCGCGTGAAAGCTACTGGATGGAATTGGATGTGGTTTTCACACTTGTATAGCTGATGGTCTAACTTAAAATCTCGATACGTTGCTTAGAACACGATGTTTACAATATTATGAGCGGACACACGAAATAAACGCGAGCGAAGCCTTCGGCGAAAGCTAGTATGCATATAAGGCCAACATTTGTTTAAGTGACGTCTTTGAAGAAAAGGCTGCGGTGAAGTTTGTTGCGCCGCTTCTTCTTCACCAGCGCTTTGGAAGTCGGCAGTAGACTTAGATTATTTATGAAAATCTTGACGTCAATAAGTGATAGGTACCTGTATCATCCAAGTTGATAAAGAATTTTGAAATTGAATGCTTATCGTCTGTACGTCTGAAAACGAAAAATAAAAGATATTAATTAAACATTCCTGAGTCATTGGTCTCAGAAAGGTGATTGACCGTGTTTTGAGATTATACACATATATACTTAAATCATCGATACACTCAGTCATTATCATTAAATAAATAAATTTACAGATGTTTTGGCGTGTGCTGTCTTTGTCCAAAATTATAAAAAAATGAAACTGAAACCTATTTAACCTACATATCCAAAAACCTAGATATATGAAATTTATTATTTATTACCGGCTGTATATAAGTAACTAAAAGGCATCTGACATGACTTTTACGACTACCGCCATCTGAACCATGACCTGAAGGCCTGCCATCAACTTTTACGGAACGACTCCAATGCAACTCAGTTCAATTTAGCCTAAAATGAATATGCTGTCGACAATATAACTCCTTAGCGGTTTACATAAAATATAGTTTCGTTGAGTTAGTATCCCATAACACAAGTCTCGAACTTACTTTGGGGCTAGCTCAATCTGTGTGATTTGTACTAATATATTTATATTTATTTACATAAAACGGGCATGATTGTGATGATTCTGTCGTATGACAGAATGCTCCGTATGTTGAGTGCAACAAGATCTCTCTGACAACATTAAAAAATATCGCAAACGGAGCCTGATTAACCCTTAGGCTAATTAGGCTGCAGTCTGGAGCACGAGGATCAGGGGCCGCTGAAATCGCACATTCGCATGCACTATTGAACTAGCACAATTGGTTATTCTATTCTAGTCCAAACATATACTTTTTCCTAATGTCAAAAACAAAATATGATGACAAAATAGATCATTAAAAGGAGTTTGTACCGGATGCCGATTAAAATTCGGTAAATAAATATATATATACATTATTAGGTCAAATCATACAGATTGAGCTAGCGCCAAAATTAAAGACTTGTGTTATGGTATACTAACTCAACGATACTATATTTTATAACATATACATATATAGATAAACATCGCAAAACCCGGGCCAATCAGAAAATGGTCATTTTCCATCAAGACCCGACCGGGGATCGAACCGGGGACCTCTCGTTTCAGAGGTACTTTACCACTGTGCCATCGAGGTCGTCAGTGAGCCGAAACACGTCTCGGAGTTGAGATTACCCATGTCTACTCTATTACCTCATGCCACACCACGTCCGCGTGCCTCTGGTAAACGGCCGCAATAGAGACCGTAGCAAAATTAGCATAGAGGCCCCTGGGCTTCGACGCTCAACAGCTGAGGACGAGCGAGAAAACGCTCAGATAAGAGAGATAGAAGAATCAATAAATGTAACACACATTAAGTTGATACAGTAATAGAGATCAAAACGGTGTAAATCCTTGAAAATAATTTGTGAACAATCTATTTTGCAGGACATTGATCTATCCAAATTATCTATTTCCGCTAGAGGAATAAAATAAATAAATAAATACATTAGGACAAATCACACAGATTGAGCTAGCCCCAAAGTAATTTCTAGACTTGTGCCATGGGATTCTAACTCAACGATACTATATTTTATAACAAATACATATATAGATAACATCCAAGACCCGGGCCAATCAGAAAAAGATCGTTTTCCATCATGACCGGGGTTCGAACCCGGGACCTCTCGGTTCAGAGGCAAGAACTTTACCACCGCGCCACCGAGGTCGTCAAATTTAACCAAATAGACAACTTGTTCAACTACGTAATTTAAGGATGATTACAAAATACTAATTAATATTATAAATGCGAAAATAAGTTTGTTTGATACCACTTCTAGTTCTATCTACTCAACCATTATTCATGAAATTTTGCATGCAGATGTTCTTTGAAGTATGGAAAAGGACGGACCTTTCATCCCAGAAAAAAAAATACTGTTCCCGTTGGAAAACTAACGCGGGCGAACTCGCGGGCAAAAGCTAGTAATAGTTATTGCCCGCTATTTGGCGAACTATTTGTTGTTTTATTATCGCACTAGCTTTTGCCCGCGGCTTCGCACGCGTGAATTTCAGTTCTTAAAAGGAATCGAAGTAAAATTTCAATTCTTTTATCACGTATCTAAAATACGTATATTTTTTTTCATGTTTAATTAAATTCAATGGTAATACGTATTTTTTTTTCATGTTTAGTTTAATTCCCAGTTACCCGCTAAACTATTTCTGCTACGTGTCTCGTCGTTGCGAAACTTGTCCTGTTCCGTTTCCTGCAAATTGTCCCATGTCGATTAAAAAAAAAATCCAATGTACAAATTTGGCCGTTCATCAATTTTATTATGTGTATTGGATTATTGTTGAGGTATGTTTTATTTCCTTGTAGGTATGTAGGTAACATAATTATTTTAATGTAAATATTTATTTTTTATCTATATATTTATGGGCGTTTCAATTATTTAGTTTTGTTTTCATATCAGTAAGTTATGACACTTTATGTGAAAAAATATATTGTAAATAAATACTTAAATAAATACCATTTCAAATGGTTAAAAATCGACATAAGATAAAATATAATATGTTTTCATTTCCCATAAAATTACATTAATTTTAACTAGAAACTTATGTCGTACGAGGCGACTAAGGGACACAGCACAGGCAGCTGATAGACATAGCATCCCCAAGGAGGGTTGACAATAGGCAGGCTGCCGGTACTAAAATAACAGACTAATATTCAAAATTTCAAGGTTATATTTTATGTTGACTTTTTGAGTTGCAACCCCGAACGCAACCGGGAATAGGTTTAGGTTTAAAGACTAAATATTTTACATCACTTACATGAGAACACAAAATACAAGAAATATTATATTCGTTTTCACACTAATAAACTGAATACAACAGACAAGTTCAGTAAGTAGAAATTATATGTTTGGCTAATTATTTCTTGAATACATCGAACGAGTATTCTTGATATCAGAGGGTATCTTGTTAAAAAGACACGCACCTTCGCACCGTAACATTTTGTCCGTGTCGAATATGCGGAGAGATACGTAGGTAGCAAATATTACAAATGAAATTGTGTTAGTTTGTCATTCTTTCACGTCATAACGGAGCTTTGGGTTGAGGTGATTTTTTATATTTTTTGGAGCGCTGGAGAGCACGTAGGTACTTTATGCCGTTGGCGAAGCCGCGGGATACATCTACATTTGTTACGTCGTATTGTTTAGCTTCCTGCTAAATCGTAAGTCTGCTTCCATTCCCGTCAATACGGCGATCTTCATTAAAATATATATGTGGTGAAGATTTTCCATGAGGTGGGCCGTGTGTGTCCACGCCTGTTTGACTGATTTTTCAAAATTTTTATTATATAGCCAGTAGGTGTTGCCCACTGCTGGGCAAAGGCCTCCCCCTTATTTTCCACTCATCTCTCTCCATAGCAAGTTCTGGCCATCCAGGTAGAAATTTGTCAATGTCGTCCCGCGATCTCGTTCTGGGTCTGCCTCCTCTGCGGCCATCCCGTGTCCAGAAGGTAGCCAGCTTAGCTTACCGCTCTGGCCGCATACGACAAACGTGAGAGAAAAGATTTGTATTTTTGTTTGTAATGAATAAACTTAAAAACAATGGGCAGATTTTGATAAAATTTGGCACACGAAAGAAGACGAAACTTTGGCAGACGAAACTTTCCGGAGTGGCATAGGCTAACTTTTTATTATGGTTCTTCCCGAGCGAAGCCGTGGCGGGTCGCATATAAAAATCAATAATTGTTTCCAGGTTCGACAGCAAGAATGGCAAGTCCCGTATCGACTACTACGGTACGATGGTCAAAACGTACCAAATGTCATCGAGTGTCTACCCCAAATATGGCACTTCTGTCAAGGTTTGCTTTTTTTACAACCTTTTATTTCATTTGCAATGTAAGTATGTATGTTCGGTTCAGTTTTCAAGCAGATATCTTCAACCGAATGAGCAGAAATTTTCTACGTTTAGTTTAGATGATAATGCGTAATAACGCATTATCGCAATATCGTAATAACGCAGCCGTTTCTGTGTGCACCATCAGATCAGGCTTTTCATAATAATGAAAAGCCTGATCTGATGGTGCACACAGAAACGGCTGCCGACGAGGGAACTCAGCGGACATGATTTTTTTTGTCACGCATTGAATGCAATAAGATCGCTCTTTGAGTAAAAAATGTGATTTTCGTAAAATACTTATTTTCTAGTTTTATTTTGTGTATTTTTTTTTGTTATTAATCTTTTATCTCTATGAATATTTTATAAAAACACACACGTGTTTTTACAAATAAATTCTACGGATGTTCTTGTGAACTTTCAGATCGCTCCGGTTACGACGGAAAAAGAACTGAACAAACAGACATGCCTTCAAGTGAATGGTACAAAAGGACAAGAGGTCGGAGTACAGACCGTGTTGCCGGACATGACTGACTTCAGTTTTGTGGGTGAGTACTTTTATTCATTTACTAGCCGCCCGTCCCGGCTTCGCTCGAGTAAAACCGTAATCTATACTATTATTATAAACGTTTGCGAGTTTGTATTTCTGCGGCGGGTAATCTCCGAAACTACTGATCCGATTTTAAAAATTCTTTCACTATTAGAAAGGTACATTATCCAAGATTGCTATAGGCCATATTTTATCTCAAAATTCCCACAGGAGCGAAGCCCCGGGCAACATCTAGTAAATTATACAGCTAAAGCTAAATGAGTCACACTATACATTGGTAAAAACCTTGCAAAAATTCGTTCGGTAGTTTTTGAGTTTATCGCGTTCATACAGTTGGACGGACGCGGTAGGTGCACGCGATATCTGCGTGTTCCCGGTCGCGTTCGGGTTTGCAAAGCCGCGGAGCCCATTCAGCGTGAAATGGCCGCCTGCCTGCCGTTAACCCTCCTTGGGAATGCAATTGTTTAATTCTGATTAATAGAGATTAAGTATAAGATCTACAGTGTTTATATTTGAGAGTACTGGTGCTCTTACGCCGGCTCCACACCGTCGCCAAACTCTGACACACACCTACGCGAGTGCGTGAACATTGCGTAGCTGGTATGAGTGCTTTTATTTACCGCAATGAAAAACCAGCAATGTATACAGAACCCGCCAAAGTTAGTTTCATCGACGGCTCGATTCTTGATTTTTTTCATGTCATTAATATTAAAAACAGTTGTTCGCCGCGTTCTTCAACTCCACAATAACACAATATTTTTTTTACAAAATTGTGAATATTTCAAAAAAGACTTTTTTAACCTAATTTGTTGCCTCGCAAAGTTAAAAACTCTATTGACAGATCCTACGTAACTTTTAAATTTAATTATTAAAATCAGACCAAGACGGTTTGAACGTTATTGGGTTTCAAACATGTATTTTTGCCCCAAGTTGATTGGTAAACTTCGCTCGCTCGGTCAAAAATATATTGTTTTCTTAGATACCTTACATATGAAATTGGCGTTTGGTATAGGAGGAACAAAAAGGCGAATATTTTTTAATATAAGATTTATTAATTTTGCAGGTTCAGAAGTGATGCAAGACTCTGAGACCTGGAAATGGAGAATGGTTCAGACTATCGGTGACAAACTTAATAAATATACAATGTGGGTAAAATACAAGAAGACTTTGAAGGGCGAAGCGGTGCCTATACCCGTCAGGTAATTGTATTTATTTACAAGCTTTCGCACGCGGCTTCGCCGTTATTTTTCCGGGATGAAAGGTACCATATGTCCTTCTCCATATTTCAATCTACATGTATGCAAAATTTCAAGAAGATTGGTTAAGTATATAGAGCGTGAAGAGGTAACAAACAATAGTCGGAATAAGCTTTACGTTATTGAGTCAAGACCAGATTTCGTGCCTAGAATAGTAAATTGTTAATGATTGTGTCAATTGTTATATGGTGTATGTCGAGGCCCGAGACGAAGTCGAGAGCCGTAAACTTACACCCTAAGTTCACCTCCAAGTTTATATGTGGAAAGTAATTATTTCCGAGCAGATATATAAAAAATATATAGGATACGCAATTTGGACCCTTTTTGCATGAAACGTGGCAAACAAACAACAAAAACTCGGTGGCGCAGTGGCAAGGTTCTTGCCACTGAACCGAGAGGTCCCGGGTTCGATCCCCGGTCGGGTCATGATGGAAAATGATCTTTTTCTGATTGGCCCGGGTCTTGGATGTTTATCTATATATGTATTTGTTATAAAATATAGTATCGTTGAGTTAGCATCCCATAACACAAGTCTCGAACTTACTTTGGGGCTAGCTCAATCTGTGTGATTTGTCCTAATATAAAAAAAAAGTATTTCTCTTTAAAAAAAAACGTCACAAGATAATTATCGAAGTTACAAACTACTATTTCAACCTACAAATGACTCCCTTTTCAGATACGAAATGAAAGGGTTCAATAGTCTGCTGGGCTCGCACTACGACCATTATTACATCACTTACGAGAACTATGACGTCGAGGCCATCGACCCAGCGGTTTTCAACATAGATTCAAGTAAGTTTTCATATTTCGTGTCCATATATAGACCATGTAACTGGTAACCATCATGTCGAAGATAAGCATACTGCACCTAGGTGTGGGGACCACCTGGGACGGCCCACACCTGTCTAGCTAATAGTCTTAATTCAATTAGTTAGCAAACTACGAAAATAGATGGCGCTAGTGATTATATTTAAACTGACGCCAGCGTCACGCTGTCGCCGTACTCGGGACAGAGGGCGAAGTGACGTGTGACGCAGCGAACCAATGATATTGATGTGTGGTTGTCGTTGCGTCACAATGGCGCAATGTGATTGGTTGGCTGTGTCTCATTTGGAATCGTTTCGATGGTGAGATGTTAAGAGTTAGTCAGAGGAGTTAAAGTGCCCGCACTTCGCCCACGGATGTCGACGCGAATGCATGAACATTGCGTTGTTATTATGAGTGTTTTTTATTCACAGCAATGAAAAGCCAGCTATGTACACCGAATGCGCCAGGTACTGCGAACTGGTCCGCGATTATGTGTAGTGTAGCATAAGGGGCCATTCGACTATTGAGTCTAACGAAATATCTCTTGTAATCACTTAACACATAATGTTTGTTATTGGCAAGAAATAAAATAAAAATTAAACACTTTTTTTGTTCATTGAAAAAACTAGAGTATTAAAAGTGCAAATTGTGACTTTCCGGTTAAAATTGATACTTGCTTGGGTGTAACGTTACGCTTATAGAGGGAATGAGAGGTGGCGTAGGTCCAGGAAAACGTTACAGTACGTAAGAGGGGGGAAGGGGTGCTGGGTGCTGGGTGCAGGGTTAAATCTTTAAAAAATTGAATAAGTTGGCGGCTTCTAACACTTAGACATATTTACTGGCTTTACCCCGCCTAAATTTCTCACGGGATCATTAATTTTTCCGCGATGAAAAGTGCCCTAATGTCTTTATCCGTATTTAAAGAAAAAAAAAAAGAAGATTGTTTAAAACACACAAAGCGTGAAGAGGTAATAAACAATCTTACTTTCGCATTTACGATATTAGTTGAGACTAGCTGATGCCCGCGACTTCGTTCGCATGGTCGGAACAGTTTTTGGTTAGGAGTCAAAATTATTAAAGAAATTTAATTGTACAGACGAAACGTAGGGATGTCTATACATACAGAAGGTGGCTATCAGACTGAAAACCTATATTTCCTGTAGTTTAGCTCGATCATTATGACTCTTCTTCAGGTGTTCCAGATCTTCGATTTTTATACCTCAACAGGAAATGCTCATCAGGGTGAACAACTTTTGAATTCAAATTCAAATTCAAATTCAAATCATTTATTCAGAAATTAGACCTTCACAGGCACTTTTTCTCGTCAATCTTTAAATTTATAGTTATTTCTCACAAGCTAGAAACTACTGGCATTTCGGAACGACCACTGCTGAGAAGAAATGCCGAAAGAAACTCATTTGAACAGTGTTGGTCCCTATCATGCCAGATCGGCTTACCATTATTGTTTCTTACAAAAAATTTTTTTTTTCTTTTCTTTCTAATAATATATAAAATATTTGTTAAGGCGTCATTTCTATATTTCTTATAGTTTAGCTGTACAATCATCGTTCTCCATCAGGTGTTCCAGTTTTCAAAATCATTTATACCCTATATCTTGCCCAGGCTTAATAGCTCTATAACAAAAAAAGTTTCATTCAAATCCGTCCAGTAGATCCGGAGATTAGCGTGTACAAACAAACATACAGACAAACAGACAGACTTTTCTTTCAAAATTCTTATTCTACTACTGTTTCTACATCGCCCTAATATTACATACATTCCTATTTTTTTTTGGAATTATATTAAATTCACAGACACAACTTTTTTACTGTTTTATTATATAAATATAAATAAGGACAAAACACACACAGATTGACGAACTCGGTGGCGCAGTGGCAAAGTTCTTGCCACTCCCCCGTCGATCCCCGGTCGGATCATGATGGCAAATGATCTTTTTCTGATTAGCCCGGGTCATGGATGATCTATATATATATATATGTATTTGTTATAAAAAAATAATATCGTTGGGTCAGTATCCCATAACACAAGTTTCGAACTTACTTTGGGGCTAGCTCAATCTGTGTGATTTGTCCTAATATATTTATATTTATTGATTGATGAATGTTTTAATGCCAGGCATGCAGTGTACGTCGTTCCCCGGGCCGGGTTCCCGTCACTACGCCACCTTCAACCCGATGAAGGAGTTCGTTCACCCTGCCGACGATTCTCACGTACACGACGAGTTCGACAGGTATATATCACGTGTGGTTCCGCCCTAGAATAGGACCATACTCGGTATCCTCACGTGGGTGTACGAGGCCTCTAAGGGACAGCCTAGGCAGCTGAATAGGCAACAATATCATCAATCACCAAGGATGGTTGACGTTAGGCAGTCGGCCGGTTATAAAATCACAACCGAATCTTTAAAATGTATGTCGTTATGCCCCTATTGTCGAATTTTCCGATTCAAGTTTGAAGCAGATATATCCTCAACCGATTGAGCTGAAATTTTGTACACACGTTTAGTTTGGACGACAATGCATTATTTTATTATGATAAACATGATCCCGATAGTGCACCCAGGAACGGCTCCAGACGTGTGAACTCCTCAACGGCTTACTGCGCGGACATGATTTTTTTGTTATACACTGAATGCAATAAGATTTCTCTGGCGACAGCTTGTGTCAAAAATGTAATTTTTATAAAAACTAATTTTTTTTTTCTTTGTTTACTTTTTCACAATTTGTAACCCTTGTTCATGTTACATTACAACATTACAGCCAGACTTACTAATGTCCCACCGTATCAACTAATATTCATTCACTGTCGTAATAGACACGATCAGTCCGATGGGATAATATTGGGTAGAACTTATTAATTCATAAGATTTTATTAAAGTCGCCTAAAGATATCTGACCTGACTTTTACGATTACTTACCGCCATCTAGTGGCAGGTAGTCGCATACACATTAGTGAACTAAACTGTCCACTAGTTTGCAGGTTTCCTCACAATTTTTCCCTTCACCGGAAGCAAGCGATGTTCTATGAAAACTACTATACATGAGTCAGATTGGTATACAAACTCATGTGGCACGAGTAGGATTCGAATCTGAGACCTTTCGATCAACAGGCGGAAGGTCTTAACCACTGGACCACCATCGCTTCAAAACCGATACATAACACTTATTTAATTTTTACTAATATATATTAAAATGTACTAATAAAATATGCAATAAATAAATACATTAGGACAAATCACACAGATTGAGCTAGCCCCAAAGTAAGTTCGAGACTTGTGTTATGGGATACTAACAACGATACTATATTCTATAACAAATACATAATATATATAGATAAACATCCAAGACCCGGGCCAATCAGAAAAAGATCATTTTCCATCATGACCCGACCGGGGATCGAACCCGGGACCTCTCGGTTCAGTGGCAAGAACCTTACCACTGCGCCACCGAGGTCGCCAAAAATAAATTATATTATTATTATTATTTATGTGTGTTTTTAATACTAAACATAGTTTTGGGGATTTGCTGTCTCGCGTTATTATACTTATTTCTAGTATATATGTCAGTATTTTCTGTTCCCTAAAAAAAACGCAAAACTTGCAGATACAAAAACAAGCACGGCAAACATTACGAGAGTGCAATCGAACACGAAAAGAGGCTGAATTTGTTCAGACAAAATCTTAGGTAAGCATATGAATAGAATATAATAATTTATTTACAAGATTTACATAGATCGTAAGTCAATTGTAACCAGCAGACGCGCATATATTAATAATAGATAATACATTAATTTTAAAACGATACTATGAAATAAAATATTTATATAAGTTCAATGTTTATCGTGCGTATACACTTTAACTATAAAATCTTTTTCCATTCAACCGTTACGTCAACTTTTTTTTTGAAATTATTTCTTACAGTCATTTTAATACTATTTGTTAGCTGATTAAATACTTGTATGGACATGTTGTATGCAATTTTCTTATAAATATATTTACATCCACGTGGCTAATATAATTTCCATATATAATTTGATCTTAACTGTCTATTTGATGCTTGGGTCAACGAATTGAAGTAATGCAGATGATCTTTTACAAAGCAACGTAAATATATACATATTATTACTACATTATATGAAATGCTTAAAAACATAGTATTGTAGCTTAAAATCATAGTATAACACGCTTCCCGCCGTCTGTCTGTCCCTATGTATGATTAGATCTTTAAAACTACGCAACGGATTTTGATGGGGATTTTTTAAATAGATAGAGTGATTCAAGAGGAAGGTTCAGGTGTGTAATTTAGTATGGTTATATCCGAGCGAAGCTGGGATTATTTATAGTATGTTATTATCATGTCGATCGTGAAGCAAAAACGTAGAGAACATGCCTTTTATTGCAATTCCTCTAACAAAAATAGTGTTATAATACGCAAGGTTGAGGCAGACGGGTGAGGAAGTGGTTTCACTTCCCCACTCGTCTGCCTCAACCTATTCTCACGTCAATCATTAAAATAATATCCTGTTCCGTTCGAAAAAGCTGAGCTGAAATTGTGAAAATTTATGCGTATTTCACACAAAAATTGTGTGATAATACACGAGGTTGAGGGCAGACGGGTGAGGAAGTGGTTTCACTTTCTAATTTTTCACAATTTTTGTTCGCACAGCTCAGCTTTTTTGAACGGAACAGGATATTAGTTTAACGATTGACGTGAGAAGTGGGATCTAATGAATGAATGGTTTGAATGAAACGTGGGATCTCTCCACAGATTCGTCCATTCGAACAATCGCGCCCGCCTCGGGTTCTCTTTGGCCGTGAACCACCTCGCGGACAGGAGTGACGACGAGATTGCAGCATTGAGAGGGCGCAGACATGACGGACCTAGCCCGTTGGGTAAATATAATCAACTATTTTTCTTATATCTGACGACCTCGGTGGCGCAGTGGTAAAGTTCTTGCCACTGAACCGAGAGGTCCCGGGTTCGATCCCCGGTCGGGTCATGATGGAAAAACGATCTTTTTCTGATTGGCCCGGGTCTTGGATGTTTATCTATATATGTATTTGTTATAAAATATAGTATCGTTGAGTTAGTATCCCATAACACAAGTCTCGAACTTACTTTGGGGCTAGCCCAATATGTGTGGTTTGTCCTCATTTATTTATTTATTTATTTATTTATTTATTTATTTATTTATTTATTTATTTTTTTATTTATTTATTTATTTATTTATTTATTTATTTATTTATTTATTTATTTATTTATTTATTTATTTATTTATTTATTTATTTATTTATTTATTTATTTTTGAAAATAATAATGAGATGAAAAATCTCTGGAAATTTTGGAAATTGGGGAATTGAACCCGCGCCCCTGTCTATCCGGGACAGTGCTCTGGACCGCTTATTTTCAAAGACAAGTTAAAAAGCATGTGTGACATGTATAACAAATCAATTATAAAAATATGTTAATTATGGGAAGAAGACAGTAGACCTTGGGCTTCAACGCTTTGTGGCTGAGGAAGTGACAGAAAACTGTTTCAATGGGAGAGAAAAATATAAAGAGAGGGAGAAGAGAGACAGAGAAAGATAAAAGGGGAGGGGGGGGGGGGGGGGGAGAGGAAGAAAGAGAGCGGGGGATGGGGAGAGAGGTAAATATAGTCAATTTTGCCTTTAAATTAAGTAAGATTAAGAAAAACACATGTTAATTATGGTATGACTTATGTACTTTGTTATACTATTAGAAAAAAACATTGTAAGAAACAATAATGGTAAGCCGATCTGGCATGATAGGGACCAACACTGTTCAAGTGAGTTTCTTTCGGCATTTCTTCTCAGCAGTGGTCGTTCCGAAATGCCAGTAGTTTGTAGCGTTTTTTATAAATTACTATATAATATTATGTAAAACGAAATGACGTGAAATAGTGCCTGTGAAGGTCTAATTTCTGAATGAATGATTTGATTTGGGACCATGTGAAGGGGAGAAGAAAAATTAGCATAGCAGACCATGGGCTTCGACGCTTTGTGGCTGAGAATGTAGTAGTAATCTAATTTTCATGGGAGATAGAGAACTAAAGATAGAGAGAGAGAGAGAATAAGAGAGCGAGAAAGAGAAAAAAAGAGAGATAGACGTAGCCTCACATAAGCAGTGAACCACATCGCCGACAGATGTAAGGATAACATTTGATTGATGTTTCGAGAGGACTTGGGCCTGTCTTAAAATTAAGCGGTAAATGTACAATAACACACACGTATATATTTGTTTGCAGGCCTTCCTTTCCCGTACACGCCGTCGATGGTTGAGGAGTTGAGCATCAAACTGCCGTACGAACACGACTGGAGGCTTTTCGGAGCTGTCACACCCGTTAAAGGTAATATTTTTTTTATTTTTTTCCTTCGATTAATTAATTCGATTCCGTGTCTGCGATATATATAGCTTGTGGCCGCGGCTTCGCTAGTGTGAATTTTTCGAAAGCGCAACAAACATAATTTTCATACAAACTTTCACACCCCGTTTAGGTAGTTGATTTTTGAAAAAAAGTTGCCTATGTATGGGCGGAGTTCTTTAATTACAAGGATTCAAAATTTTATCGAAATCGGTCCAGCAGTTTAGCCGTAAAAGTGGAACAGACATAATATTAGCTGCGTTCCGCGGTTTCGCTTCCATGGTAATTTCGGGATAAAAGTATTCTATGTGTTATTGCAGGTTATATTCTACCCGTGTACCAAATTTCATAACGATCCATAGATTTCACATGAAAGAGTAACAAACAAACATACATGCTTGCAAAAGGGTTTGAAGATTTGTGGCATACCTACTGCCGCCATTTTGATTTTTTTTCAAAATCGCGGCCAGCCATGAAACGTATATAAATCGATAGCTGACATTAATACCAACAAAAAATATTAAAACAATGACCCTCGTAAAGTGTCAGGTTTCTGAGATAATAACCGTCAAAGTTGATCACGTGACATCCATAATTATAAGCAAGGGTATGTGTTTTGATGAATCAAGATGTTAAAAAAAATAATTTTTAGAACAAATATGTATGTTGCATTGTATCTGGATATATTTTTCAACTTAATAACATTTTGTGACCATCTATGTGTGAGTGCAGTATCGTCATTTGATTTAATATTACATTTGACATTATAGGGTAAATAAAAGTAATAGGTACCTCTGTAAAACCATTTACTACATAACATAAGATAGGAATAATCATAAAATTAAAAATTTATATTGTGGCATAGTTTTATGGTTACTCTCCCTCCGCCACACTCCCCCCCCCTTCCGTCTCGCTTGCACATTAGATTATACAATATATAATCTATTTTCTTGTTATACAGGGTGTTAATTTGCATTCTTGCCATATTCACACAGCTAATAGTACTAACCAATACCAATCAGTTTAGTTTAATTTGAGACATCCTAGAATAACGCAGGCTGAGTAATCAATAAACTTAAATTTACAGGACACTGAGGAATAAACCAATTTTTTCGAGTGCATTCATAAGTCGCAATAGGAATAAATCTAGTGGGCGTGGCCGTCTGGCACGGCCGAAATCACCCGAAACAGCGCATGTAAATGAATAATTTCAGATTTCCCTTCCTACTTTACGGGCTTAGGACCGACAGAAATACCTATTTTTAATTAATTAGTTTTATTTTTTTATTACATTATCCCTCATTTCTTCAGAGATCAAAAAGTTAAAACTTATTTTTGTTTTTATAAATTAGGTATTTTTGGCGTAGTTAAAAAGCTGAAATCATCCTATTTACAATTGATTCGTCTATTTACAACACTAAATTAATCTAAGTAAAAAAAACTAAGTCTTTCTAAGTAATTGTTCGAAGTGCTCACCATTTTCACGAATGCACAGTCTTGCACGGCGTAAAGAATTTCGTTTTAGTTTTCGTAAAACGTACAAATCCTGTTTCAGTTTATCGAATGCTGAAACGATTCGTTCGCGTAACACTTCAACACTGTCGATTTCTTCAGTGTACACCAAACGTTTAACATCACCCCACAAATAATAATCTAATGGAGTTAGGTCTGGGGACCGTGCTGGCCAGTTTACTGGACCTTCACGCCCGATCCAGTTATTACCGAACTTGCGGGTCAGGTATTCACGCACTTGGATTGCAAAATGTGGAGGAGCACCATCCTGTTGGTAATAAAAGTTTTGCAGGGAAGCGAGAGGAATGTCATCCAGCATCTCGTTTATAACGTGATCCAGCAACTCCAGGTACGTTGAGCCGGTAAGACGGCCCTCAATAAAATAAGGTCCTAGTAAATGTCCGTCTATTATGCCAGCCCAGACATTTAAACCAAATCGGTGTTGAAAAGAGTGTCTTTTTATCTTTCTGGGGTTTTCATCCCGATAACTCCACCAGTGCTCATTATGGATATTGAATACACCAACTCTTGTGAACAAACTTTCGTCTGTCCACAAAATGTTGGCGTTTCGGTTGTCTAGCAGCCAGCGACAAAATGTGATTCGTGCATTATTATCCTGTGGGAGCAGATCTTGTACTTTTCTAAAGTGAAACGGGTGTTTCTGTTCACTTTTCAATAGTCTCCACACTGTCACGTGGCTCACATGGAAGTGTCGTCCTGCCTCACGGGTACTGGCACGGGGCTCTACTTCGAAGTAGTCTAGAATTAATTCCTGCAACTCTACAGTAAGCCCTACACTGCCTCGAGCTTGCGCGTGTCTTGGGACGTCAAACTGACGAAAGTCTCTCAATCGCTGTGTGGCCGCAAGCATAACCTGGCGGGTCGGCCTCCTTTGATGTGGAAACATTTCCGCAAACATATTCACGGCTTGCCGCAAACTGTCACCACATATGGCATACAAGCGCACCATTTCCACCAACTCGTGGTTGGTATACGCTTCAGTCATTTTCTTGATTTGATTGTGATACGCAACTTAAACAACACGGACCGAGCAGAGCGAGCGGAGCGAGCGAAATCTTGACATCCGCCGTGCGTCGGCGTCGCGAATAGACTGGGGCGGGGTGGTGGTGCGTTGCGGGGTTGCGGGGATGGCTGGCCGTCGGTCGGCGTTTACGCCGCACAAAGAAAAGGGGCGGAGCTTTTTTTGCCGACTTATGTACTCAAGTTTGCCGACGGACTAGTGATGTGCATATGTTTCGATAATAAGTGTTGTTCATAACATAATGTCGATTAAATAAAATATTCTTTAAAAAATACCTAACTTTTGATCATGTTTTTTAAATTGATTTGTGTTCAGAATCAGTAATATAACAACCTCTGTGAATATGGCAAGAATGCAAAGTAACACCCTGTATATAACACCTAAAACAATACCTAATGAACAGTTCGTCACCATTGACTTTTTGTCGTAGTATGAAATATTCTTATTAAGTTCATAGTAGCCGCAACATGTAGAAATATCAGGAGGCATAGTTATCTATGTTTTATTATTAATATTATCTATACCTATTAGAATATTTTGTGTATGTTTACACATTGTTATACCAAATAGATGGGATTATAGTCGCTATTAAAAAAAATCACGTGATCAACTTTAACGGTTATTTTCTCGGAAACCTGACACTTTATGAAGGTCATTGAATTAATATTTTTTGTTGGCATTAATGTCAGCAATCGATTTATAAAGGTTTCATGGCTGGCCGCGATTTTGAAAAAAAATCAAAATGGCGGCAGTAGGTATGCCACGCTCCATAGTAAAATCTTCAAACCCCTTTATAGGTTCGAGTCACAAGATACCCATTGTGTCGCAGTTTGTGTTAAGCCAATAACTATTTATTTAATTTATAATGTTAGCATGGATTATCAGAATGTAATGCGAATGTAGATCAGTCTGTCTGTGGGTCGTGCTGGTCGTTCGGCACCGCGGGCGCTGTGGAGGGCGCTCTGTTCCTGCACAACGGCGGCCATCTCGTGCGGCTCAGCCAGCAGGCGCTCGTCGACTGTTCTTGGGGGTGAGTATATAGCACAGTATATAGTTCCCTATTTTTATACATACAATTTTATGTCATAATTTAACATGTCATACATTTACTTATCATAATAATAGTTACGCACAATATTAATTTGGCATGATGTTTTAGGTACAATTTTTTTACGCATACCTACCATAAGCATAACAATTTTTAAGCATAATATTCTAAAACGTATCGACGGCTTATGCCGCCGCAGCCTAACCTGGTGACCGGTTAGTGACGCGTTAGCAACTGATCGCGCGTGACGCGTCGTGCGGTCGCTGCGCTACTGGTTACTACCCGAGTTTTCATACGTTTTGTTTTGAAAATGAACGAACAAACCTTAAATATTAGTAATTTTGAATAAGTTTGTAATTGTAATTATTATGATTAGTTTCGTCATTTTTGATTAGGTCTATGTGCGAAGGGCCTAAGGCCTATTGCAAAATTTTAAATGTGTAATGGACTTAGAATGTCTCAAAATAAAGATTATTTGTTTATTACACTGCTCGTTATTCAGCACACGTTATTCAGACTGTCTTAAACTCTAATAGACGCTATTAGTCTGAAAAACGGGCTTGCTCATTCGCTTTGATGTTGACATTTTTAATGGCGTCTGCAGTTGGCAAAGCTGCAAAAAAATATTAATCAATCAATTAGTTTGTCAAACATAGGTACATATGTAAACATTATCTCGCTATGTATAAATATATTAGGGCAAATCACACAGATTGAGCTAGCCTCAAAGTAAGTTCGAGACTTGTGTTATGGGATACTAACTCAACGATACTATATTTTATAACAAATACATTTATAGATAAACGTCCAAGACCCGAGCCAATCAGAAATAGATCATTTTCCATCGTGACCCGACCGGGGATCGAACCCGGGACCTCTCGGTTCAGAGGCACGAACTTACCACTGCGCCACCGAGGTCGTAAAAAAAAGCATACAAATATTTGTTCAATTACATGCATGATAATCAACACTTAATGGCAAGGAATTATTTAAATTGAAATAAAATTATGTGAAATGTCATGTTGTCAATTCTATTATTCCCACAGGTACGGCAACAACGGATGTGATGGCGGTGAAGATTTTCGCGCGTACCAATGGATTATGAAGCACGGGCTACCTACTGAGGAAGACTATGGCGGGTACTTGGGGCAGGTACTTAAATAGATGTCTTTTTTTTTTACAAACATTATTTACTTGCAAAAAAACACGAGTTTACCTTCTTTTTACAATGTGGCTGGTCAACATCATATCGAGTGTGTTATTGCTAACACTGGTGTCAGATTTTATTCAAGTCGCCTATCTAGTATAAGTCAAGGCCTATCTGAGATGACTTTCACAAACACTTACCGCCATCTAGTGGCAGGTAGTCGCATACACACTAGGGAACTAAACTGTCCACCAGTGTGCAGGTTTCCTCACGATGTTTTCCTTCACCGGAAGCGAGTGGTGGTCTATGAAAATTACTATATATGAGTCAGATTGGTATACAAACTCACATGTCCAAATTTCACGCTATATATATATTTATAAAGTATGATAGTAAAACGTGAGTCTTTGTTAAAATTTGAAAAATAACAATGACGCGCGGCCGCAGTGTCGTAACGCTCGGGGATCCACCCGTGAGCCGACGAGGGACCTCTTCAACGGCTTACTAAAGATATATTTTGTCATGTGTTGAATATGTATACTTATGTATGCCCAGGACGGTTACTGTCACATTGACAACGTCACCCTGGTGACCAGTATGAAGGGGTGGGTCAACGTCACTGCCAAGGACGAAAACGCTTTGAGGGTAAGTGATTTTTTTTTTGTAATAGCACATTTGCCCGCGGCTTCGTCCGCGGGAATATCCCACGGGATCAGTTGTTTTTCCGGGATGAAATCCCGTACCCTACATGTCCATCTATACTTCAAACTATATGTATGCAAAAAATTTCAAGAAGATTGGTTGAGTAGATAAAACGTGAAGACGTACTAGTAACAAACAAACGAATTTATTTTAGCATTTATAACGTTAGGATAGGCTCCGCTCGGGTAAAATGCTCGGTCTCGCAGTGGTAAAGTGCTTGCCACTGAACCGAGAGGTCCCGGGTTCGATCCCCGGTCGGGTCATGATGGAAAATGATTTTTTTCTGATTGCCTCGGGACTTGGATGTTAATCTATATATGTATTTGTTATAAAATATAGTATCGTTGAGTTAGTATCCCATAACACAAGTCTCGAACTTACTTTGCGGCTAGCTCAATCTGTGTGATTTGTCCTGATATATTTATTTATTTAATGCTATTTTTTCTCTTTCAGTTGGCTATCTTCAAGCACGGGCCCATATCTGTGGCCATCGACGCCTCGCAGAAAACATTCAGTTTTTATTCGAACGGAGTGTACTATGATGCCAAATGGTAAGTTATTAATACATATTTCTGTCTCATCTGAGCATTTTCCCGGTTACATCCGCAGCCGTTGAGCGTCGGAGGCCAGAGTCCGCTTTCCTACATTTTCGTCTCCACTTCGCGCGGTCGTCGGCATCCCTAGTTGTCAGACCATTGGCACGCATATCATCCTTGACGATATCAAGCCAGCACTTCCTTGGGTTTCTGTCAGGGCCAGGCGGGAGCGGCATAGCCAGACATTTGTTCCCTACGTAATTCGCCGCATTATGCAAGAAGTGGCCGTATTAGCGCGGGCGGCAGTCCTGGGGTTTGTCACATTTAGATCCGACAAGAATGGTAATAACGAGCCCTGATTTCCGGCTTCAACGGCTGAGAAAGAAACTGAGATGCTCAGATGAGAGACAGTTCTTGTGACAATTCAATTTGTGCGCTGTTCCGAGCGTGTTATTGGACCAACCACGAAGTGGACCAACCGCGAATAGGACCAACCGCGAATTGGACCAACCGCTAATTGGACTAACCGCGAATTGGACCAACCGCGAATTGGACCGACCGCGAATTGGACCAACCGCGAATTGGACCGACCGCGAATTGGACCGACCGCGAATTGGACCGACCGCGAATTGGACCGACCGCGAATTGGACCGACCGCGAATTGGACCGACCGCGAATTGGACCGACCGCGAATTGGACCAACCGCGAATTGGACCAACCGCGAATTGGACCGACCGCGCCTAAAGGGTGTGGGCCGTTTAGTATTGTATACGTTTATTATTTTCCAGCAAAAACAAGATTGACGAGCTCGACCACGCGGTCTTGGCCGTTGGTTACGGCATCCTCAATGGGCAGAAGTATTGGTTGATCAAGAACTCTTGGTCCAACATGTGGGGAAATGACGGGTACATACTAATGGCCAGTAAAGACAATAACTGTGGCGTCGAAACGGCCCCAACTTATGTACTTATTTAAGTTAAATTTGCAAAAGTTAGTTTGTAATGTGCCTGAATAAATTGGGAATATTACAAGCTGATCTAAACAGTTATATTGTAACCTAACGGGATTTTAATGTCTCGAGTTTTATAAGCTAACTTATTAAACAAGTAAGTTTGATGTTATTTAAGTTCCGGTGAAGGAAAACATCGCGAGGAAACCTGCACACTGGTTGATTATCATTAACTTGTGTGTGAAATGGAGCAGAAGGCAATGGCAAACCACTCCATTAATAATGCCAAGAAAGTTGTTGTGTGTGTTTCATTTCGCGTAACAACCACGACCCTCAGCCATGAGGAATACGAATATGAAGAAGAAGTTTTTATATAACGTGTTTAGTGATTAGTTTTTGTAATGTTTTATTTGATTAGGCAAATTACAAATAAGGCTGTTCATAATTTAACTATAATTACAAATATATATGCTTGTAAGCATCGAAATCTTACGTAGATAGATTTAAAAAATCATATCCCGAAATTTATATCTAAAAATATTTATTTTAATTCCCATTTAGGTCACTTAAAAACAGCGGAACATTTTCTGAGATCAATGGAATATTAATTTTATGACCATTGATATATACAGTCCATGAAACTAAAATGACATTTATGTCAATAGTTATCAAGTTCATATCTCAAAACTCTCAGATACTCTACTGTTTTTATGCGCAGACGCATATAGTGCCTTTGGCTATGATCACCAAAATATTTTAGTGTTACACTTATTTATAAAATAATCGATCCATGACATAATGATATTAAATTTAAATATGTGAGGTTATGGATTAAAATATATTTTCAATTTTAATTGGCAACTCTTGTAGCCGTTATGTAAAGAGCTGAATTTTTATCTCACATTTTTGTTTGGAGTTTAATCTCATTTTAAGTGTGTATTTACTTTTAAGTATCAATTATCTAATATCATATTGATTACTTATTTTAAATGTACATATGGCTGTGTTAAACATTCACATTCCGGCAGTTTTTAAATAAAGTAAGCAAATGTTTGTAAGATTTTAATAAAATATATTAATCAAAATGTTCTGGATTTTCATTTTTGTATTAGGATTGCTGTTTAGCCGCGACTCCGAATTAATCACAAAAAGTACAATCATCCCTCAGCTTTTTGTGATTTAATGTAATTTATCCATGACAGATTTATAGGACCAATATATTTGTATGATAATAAATCATCTTTAGTCTTATCAATATAATTTTCATACAAACTTTCATCCTCAATATACATTTCTGGAGGTACAATAAACTTTTGAAGAAAAAAAAAACATTTCGTCCACCAGGATCCCCTAACTCGATCCTCCAGGGGATCCTCTTGAACTTATCTGTTCATCAGGATCCCCTTTAAAGTACATAAATGTCACACTGAGTATTCGAATTGCCTATGTTTGAAAGGTAGGGGGGGTTTAAATGGGGTCATGAATACAAAATTTTATCAAAATGTGTCCAGCGTAAATAGGCATGTATGTAGATCAGAATATCGCAATAACAACTAATTTAGTTAAAAAGTATTACAATAAGGAAATTTTGCAAATTTACATATAAAAGCTTAAAGAACAGCTGAGATTGTTTACAATTTTATATTAATACATTTTGGAGTGGCGCTAGTGTCCTTGTTTTTAATGTGGGGGTAGTTCTATACACATATCGTGGTATCTAACCCAGCCGTGCTTGCAATTGTCCACGTGTATAGGTTTTTCATACTGAAATTGAAATGAAATTTGTTATTGCATATCTTACTTTTGTCATAGATTCTGTTAACAGTGGTGTAGCCATAGATAAAATTAATATATTTCTTTTATCTATGGGTGTAGCTATGTAGCCCTAAGACCAGCGATTCTCACGAAGTTGACTTGATCAGTTTCTCCATTGTTTTCTGTTTCTCCGTCAAAAAGTCCTAGAAAACGCATCGATTGATCGAACTTTTTCGTTTGAAAGTATAAAACATTGAAGAAAATTAATAAAGGATTTTAATCGATAACTTCAATTATATGAGAATCGGACCGCAAACCTCTGGTGCAAAAAATATCTGGCGCCTCTACTGGCGCAACTTTAATGGACTAATTACTATGGAACGACCTCTGTGGAGCAGTGGTCACCACACCCGTCCGCTATATGGAGGTAGGTTCGATTTCCAACACGGGAAAATATAATTGTGATTTGAATTTGTCTGCGGTTCAGAGTGTGTTGTGCACGTGTTTAGTGTGTGGAGATTAGTGTTGTTAATTCAAAAAATATTTTCTGCTAGTGCCTTGTTTGGTACCTATCACTGAAAATCTGCGTCATGGCTCTTCGTCACGGCACAAGCTGAGCCCTTTTGTAGCATATTTAATTTACCTTTGTAATATTAAAAATTTGTTCATTTTCTGTGATGAAGAAATTTATTCATAGCATACAAATATACCTAATATTTGTATGCTATGAATAAATTTCTATATCTACAATAGTTTACCCTAACTCGCTGGTAATACTGCAATTCCTGTAGACGTCGCCTATAAGTATAATTTTTATAAAAGCCTGTGGCGTCCCAGTGCTGCCAAAGCAAAAAAAAAAGAACATTTACCGTCCAATAGTTCCAATAAGGAAAACGTGGCAGATCAACTTTCGGTGCTTCAGTTTGATTAATCTCCTCCTGGTCTATGAAAATCGAGTCTTTTACAATGTCAATCTTCTGTATCTCTTCCGTCCTCAAAGCTTTTAAAGTCGTGAACGCTTTAGACAGAGTGAAGAAAAGATCCTTTTTTTCTTTAAACTTTTTGATCTTACTTATTGCCCTCTCCAAAAACTCCTTTTTTTTAGCGCTATCCACGCCAAATTGTTTATCCAACATAGAAAATACGACATCCTTATATTTGTCATACAATTTCTTTATTACACTATTCTCGCTTGGGGTCCTCTTCACCGGTGAATTTTGAAGACTCTTAAGTCTCAAAAACAATTCCACGGCTTCTTCAATTCGTTTCGAATAATCGTCATTTTTCTTAGGCAATTTGTCATAACCTAAAAATCCATTTAGTTCATTCAAAGTAGATTTTTTTATTTCCTTCTGTTTTGGTACAACATTGGGTATAGGAATACTTCTTATTTTGCCGTTATGAACGCGCACTAATGGTCTGAAATATGTGTTAAATTTCTTGTCATATTCCAAATCTTTAGATTCATGCCCGTGAGGTACCATTCTTTTAACAAAAATGCGTTTTAGATTGTCAAGATTCGGTTTTTCTAGGTTAGATTCGTCTATCTGATTTTTGTATTCATTATCTATTTTGAAATTCACTATTTTTGCACCGTGGATTACGTTAGATAAATATACAATAAAAAAAAGACTTAAATCTAACCACATGTTTATGAATGAATGAAAATAGAATTGTGTGTATTGATTAATTTTCATAATTCATGCATGTTATTGATTTAGCTAACCAATATTGGTTTCTGGAATTGTTTCCGTGTTTACAATGATTTTTGAAGCTGTTAACCCGATTATGGCTAGATAGCAACTCGACGGTAACTGAATAAAAACAAGTGCTAGAGATATGACTTTTTCGAGTCAAATTCAAATAATAACATTCTTTATTATACTTAAACTGACGTCAAAATTCACAAATTTACTTAAAACATGCTTGTTACCGATACATAAGTCGTTCCCTGCATTAATTTATACTGTGGGCTGGCGGCAATGCGTATGCTTTTATTTATACTGTGACACGCGCAAATAACGCGCCTTATTTGGTAATGTTCGCGGTCCTCGATCGTGATTGGCGCTCGCAGTCGCTATAGTCCGTGGATAGCATCACGCGTTCCCGCTTCCCGCGCCCGCTCTCAAGTCAGTCTGTGTCGTCGTTCGTCTTGTAACAGTCGTGTGTGCTAAGATAAATGTTCCGTGATTGTAAAGTGTTAAGGCTCCTCATTGTACGATAATAAACGCTGTTGTACCTACCTATGACCACAAATCTTTCATTTCTAACAATGCTTAAAGCGCATATAGCATATGTTTTGGCCTCTTTCTGTCAATTTCAAATTTCTAAGGTGATAAATCTATGCTTATTTAATTATGAGTATGTTTTAACTTTTAGAATAACGGGGTAAGTCTACCGCCGACTCCCACGCACTGATGAAGAAGTAGTAGAAGTTGCTGCTAGGGTTATTAGAATGTATAAGTTCGAATCATTAACGAAATTCGCGATAAGTGGGTGTAAAATGTTACTAAGTTATAAGATAGATAGATAGATATAAATTATTTGTAGCCACAGCACACACACATACATCAATGTTAATACAAAAAAAAAATAACTGACACAATAAACGAGTAAACAACAATCACACATAAGAAATGTGTATGTGTGCTGCAGCAATCTGTCAAATTGATCTGTCTATATCAAGCAATAATTCTGGAGATGTTGTTAAAAACTGGTATGCTTACCAACTTATTCAGCGGCAGTGACCGCTACCGGCGACGGCGCGTTGGATTATTAATCTTTTGTTTTTCTAGCAAATGAGAGAACAATTGGTTTTTGAATGAAAATTTGGATAAGGATATAAGCACTAATTTTAATTACTCTAAGATAATTTTAACACTTGGTTGGCGAATAAATAATAAGAATATAAATATTAAACATTCGAAACTTATTCATAAGACATATTTAGGTATTCGAAATATTTTTTGTTTTTATTTTCAATAAAATTCACCAATAATTCCTGTGGAGATTGGACTGGTGCGAAAAATCAGAGTATAGTATAGTAGGAAGTATGATATCAAGTCTTGTAACGATGTTATCACTCCATTATCGATTACAAAGACGAAGCTAAATTCAGTTATACGGAATTTCGAAAGCTTTTAAGCTTAATCTGAGAGAAGTGCAAAAGCGGATAATTCTTCACGCTTAGGGAGCATTTTACCTATATTTTTACAAAGTTTCGGTTCGTTTACGGTTTAAAAGCATGGCGGTTGAAAAGTTAAGTCGCGTCAAAATAATAATCGATCGAGCGAGCGAAGCGAGCGAGTTCTTAAAATCAACTTGGCGCAGAAATATTTTTTTTAATATGTAGGTGTGTACTGACTTTAATGAAATATAATAGGTCTGTGGGATTTAACTGTCAATATAATTTTTAAGTGAGGCAACGTAATCGCATAAGTATTTTTTGAAATATTCGCCATTTGATAAAAACGCATCAACAAATTCTAGTGTTCGCGAGGTGTAAGTTTGCAGCGAACAACTAGTTTACATGTTCACAACAATAAAAACAATATATAAATAGCTGATAGTACAATGTCATTGTTATTAATCTTATGACAGCTCATTCAATTAAAGGGTCAATCAACTTTTAAGACGTACTCCGTTTCCGTTCCGTTACTGTATTTCAATATTTTGTAACGGCCAACATGCGGCCAACCAAACATTAATTAGTGTGGTCAATCATCTAGTGTATTATATATATATTGTTATATTATTACATTAGCGATAGGTCCTTTTATGTCTAAATATTTTTTGTTTTTATCCCATAGGACCACCAGACCACCCGATATGGCTTTTTTTTTTCTTTTAGTCTTTTAGGTATAATAAAATGATGTCATTTTATAATTTCCTCAACTTCATTGTACTTACATAACTTCCAAAATTTCCTTACTAATGCTTCTTCGCATTTCCCGAAGATTTCCGGAGATAACCGATGTTCACCGGGCCCATTACCAAAATACAGGAATAGGGCCAACTCTCAGATTCTTATCCTAAATGGAGGTAAACGGTGACAACATCGTGATTACGAGCTTTGCAAATCCTGCATTTTACTTTGAATGGGCTCGAAATGTACAATTTAAAAAAGTTATAAATCCCTGTTCTGGCGGCATCGTCACATTTTAATAAAATTCTTTAATTTCTTGACGAAAGATGATAATTGGTCGCAGCAACACCGATTTCACTAGTGAATTTTATTAGAAAATGTTATATATACCTATAGTTTTCCAATGTGTTATAAAATTAATCGAATCGCGTGTTTCCACATGAACAAAATGTGGTTATCGAAGTGAAGACAAACCCTAAAGCATGTTTTGCCACTATCGCATTTGACATTGTTGTAAACATTTAACATTGTTGTAAACATTTGACATTGTTGTAAACATTTGACATTGTTGTAAACATTTGACATTGTTGTAAACATTTGACATTGTTGTAAACATTTGACATTGTTGTCAACATTTGACATTGACAGAACCAGACAAAACCTGTTGTTATATAAAATAAGTATGTTATATTTATATTTTAGGTTAGGTACACACTGAACCGTGTTTCAGTATTGATAATATACTATACCGTGTTAATCTCAACCTTGACGTTTGCAAAATCATCGTTTTCACGAACGATAGAGCCATAACACAAAAAAAGTATAGGCACTAATACTTTCTTTATAAAAAAATAAATATATCAGGACAAATCACACACAGACAGATTGAGCTAGCCCCAAAGTAAGTTCGAGACTTGTATTATGGGGTACTAACTCGACGATACTATATTTTATAACAAATACATTCAGAAAAAGATCATTTTCCATCATGACCCGACCGGGGATCGAACCCGGGACCTCTCGGTTCAGTGGCAAGAACTTTACCACTGCGCCACCGAGGTCGTCATGATGAGGTGTCATGAATAATAGATAGGTACAGGTTATAAAATATCACTGTGTTATAAAATAGATATGCCTTACCATCTAAATTACGAAGGCGTCATCTTAAAACGGGGGTGGGCACAGTTAATTTACGAAACACACAAATTTAACTGTGCGCTGTTAAACGGTCAATAAATTTACGCACAAGCACAGGGGCGGGAATGGGAAAGGGAATGGGAAATTCCCGAGACGTCTTATGAGCGATATTTACCGTTTTATATTGCCAAAATTTCCACTCGGATGAGGAGTGCGCATTGACTTAGATAGAAATAGACGACGCATTTATACATAGATACATATTTAACTCATCATCATCATATCGAGTGTGTTATTGCTAACACTGGTATCAGATTTTATTCAAGCCGCCTAAAGTCATCTGATATGACTTTTATGTTTACTTACCGCCATCTAGTTTCAGGTAGTAGTCGAAAAGCAAAATAATTGCCTATGCCAAGGAGATCGGCTCTTTTATAACAAATAGTTTTACCTAAATATTGCAAAGAAGTTTTTATTTAAATATTTTAAAGTATATAACACTAAGCGACCCCCTAAGAGATGGCGTTCAAATCGCGAGGGGGGGGGTCAGATTTCTCTTTGGCAGACTACATATACATATACATATACTTAAATGTGGCGTTTAGGAACCATTGGGTGGTATTGAGTTAAGGCTGTATTTAGATAGTTAAATAGTTGGTTAAAAGTTTGGATCATATGGAATAAAAAAACAATTCACTTTATTCACATTTATTGAAAAAAAAAAATTAAAAGTTCACACTTACAAATATTTGATTGTTGGGAAACGGACATTCAAAGTTTAAACTGTAAGCTAGAGTTCTAGTTACTAAACATACAACTGCATTTTTCACACGTTGTGTACATGATTTGGAGATGTTAATTGTATGAAAACGTATTGCTTCTTTTTAAAACGTAGCCCTTTTGTACAATCGCAAAATGACAATTTTCATTTCATTTTAATTCTTTCACAAAATCTCAAATATCTCTGAAACAAAATCTGCCCATCGGTACCCCTTTTGTTTGGAACGCCACAAATAATCGAAGCTTTCACCATATCTATAAATATTGTTGTATATAGGAGTAAGCTTAAAACAGTAAGAAAAATAAGCGCACCAAAAGGTTTTGTTGCTCAAAATGAATGAGAATGAAACCCATCTATTCGATTTCACACTGTCCGTGTGTCATACGACCTAACTACACATATTATTATTATAGGAGGTAAGCGTTGTGAACGTTTGAGGCGGGTAATCTGCGAAACTACCGAACCGATTTCAAAAGATCTTTCACCATTGGAAAGTTACAATATCCAAGATTGCTATAGGCTATATTTTATCTCAAAATTCCCACGGGAGCGAAGCCACGGGCCACATCTAGTATTGCATACTTTATCCGATTGAATCGAGTATTATATTCAAGTGCTAGCTAACATGCTTATAATAAATCAATCAGCTAAAGACTTATTTTTTCTATTTTTAATCGCCTTAAAAAAAGTGTTTCTCAATTTGTAGCGAATCTTTATTCTTTTTTTGTATATTCTCTCATCGAGTGTATTATTGTACCATTAAATAAAATAAATAAATATATATGGTATAGACAAATTACACAGATATAATTGGCCCCAAAGTAAGTTCGAGACTTGTGTTATAGGTTACCTACTAACTAAACGATACTATATTTTGTAACATACATAAACATCTAAGACTCAGGCTGAAAAAGATCATCCATCTTGACCTGACCGGGGATCGAACCCGGGTCGTCCAGTGTAACAGTCGGCGTGATGACCATTAGGCCACGGAAGTCAACACTAGTTTGAGATTCTATTCAAGCTGTCTAAACTCGATTTCTTGGCATAGATTATATTAACACGATAGTTTTTTTTTTAATAACTGTCATATGGTTTGGTTACACCCTAGAATAGTGGCTTCGTACAACGGGACGGGACTTCGTGGCGGGAATGAATGGTCCTACCATTCCATGCACCCCCGCCGATGTCGTACGAAGCCACTAAGAGACATGTATAGCGTTGACAGCTGGTGGGCAGCAATAGTATTTCCAAGGAGAGTTGACGTGTCTCCACAGCCAAATTGAAATTTAAGGTTTAGATATTTTTTACGCTGATTACGGCTCGCGGCGTCGCAGTCCTTAATCCAATCGGTAACACACGAAGATATAACCTTAAAATATGTTGAGAGAGGAATTTTAACCTAATTCTTATTGACGAGCATAGTCAGGGAGCCAGTTTCAAGAAAATTTGCTTATCTTTTAATCCACTTAACGGAAAGGGGTTTAAATCCAATTAATAATCGGGATTAACGCGGGGGCTCTTTGCCGGTTTCTGGCTTCTGGACGAGGTAAATGTAAATAGTCTTTGTCAAGGATGATATGCGTGACAATGGTCTGACAACTAGGGATGAAGAGAGAAATGATACCACTTTTTTATAGCATAAACTATTTTGTCCTATTGTCCTTTGGCATAACGATTTTTGGCATAATAAGGTCTAGGGCACAATTGATTTTTGGCATACGGGTAAATGTGGCATAATTAACTTTTACTTTGGTTTAGGTTAGTTATGGTTCAAATTGTTACGCGTAAACCGTTATGCGTAAGAACGTTATGCTTAAAAATCCAGTATGCTGTGTTATGGCTTGAATTTTTATGCTCACAGCTATAGAGAATTAAGAGACCCGAGAGGAATAGAAAAGTGGATCCGAAGCTTCGACGTTGTAAGAATCCGATACTCAAATTCGTGTTTGACTGCTTATTTCCTTTCTTATGTTTCCATTGCGGATTTTAAATAATTAGCTCTCATACAAATAACGCAATGTTCACGCATTCGCGTCGGCATGTGTCTGGCATTAGTATAGCTTTGAGAGTTCATTTAAAATTTGATATGAAATGTCTGTGGCCGCGGTATAATTTTTGTATAAACGTTCGCTTTTCAATTTACATTTTAATGCATGACATGTCTGTACACGATTGTGAACAGGAAATTGTTTACGACATGGCAAAAGCCAATACCAACAAACATTCTACTTGGGGCAAAAATACATTTTTTGTATGTATGCACGTTTGTACGTATGTTTGTAACGCGATAACTTTCGAACCGTTGGTCCGATTTTGATGAAATGCAAAAGGTATGTATGATATGCCAATATAATTTTTAAGTTTGTGGGGCATCAAAATCGGCTAAGTTCGCGGCGAACAACTAGTTAATTAAATTCTAACATTAACGAAGCCTTATGATGTCGTTAATGACATCAAACATGCATTATTGCTTTCTAATTAAAATTGTAATTAGCACTAACTTTTGCTCGCAGCTTAAGGTATGGCTCTGAATTTATAACCGGCCACCTGCCGACGTCAACCATCTTGGGAATGCGGTTGTTAGCTAGCTGCCAAGACGTGTCTAAGTCGCCCCGCACGACATCCATGAGTGGACATGGAGTGGTCTTATTTCAGGGCGGAACCACACTCCATAGGGATGGTAGGAATTAAAATCTGAATGACTCAGAGTAGGGTATTAAAATGACATGAACGAATGCATCGAGAATTTTTGACAACCTCGGTGGCGCAGTGGTAAGGTTCTTGCCACTGAACCGAGAGGTCCCGGGTTCGATCCCCGGTCGGGTCATGATGGAAAATGATCTTTTTCTGATTGGCCCGGGTCTTGGATGTTTATTTATATATGTATTTATTATAAAATATAGTATCGTTGAGTTAGTATCCCATAACACAAGTCTCGAACTTACTTTGGGACTAGCTCAATCTGTGTGATTTGTCCCAATATAATATATATATATAATGTAAAATGACATACATTTTGAGAAAATACGGCCAATAAGACAATGGTGAAAACTTAAATAATAATCCGGTATTACTGGGGCAATGACGTATGTTTCTAGTGATGTGAAGAATCCATATCGATATCGATAATTTATCAGTATATTGAGTGTAAGTTTCTTTTAAGGAATTTTATTTTAAATACAGTCGACATTTTACTGCGTCAGTGTTATTCTTTCGACGTTTCACGTCAATGGATTTTTGTGGAAAAATGATCGTTACATACTCGGCTTTATTATAGGATTTATAAAAAATCGCGCCTCGTATGTGTTGTCTAAATTTGCACTAAAGGTCTCCAAAATGTTAGCTGTTTTCCCGTGTTGAATAGTTAAATAAAAGTTTCTTTAATTTCGATATCAAATATTTAGATCTGATATGATTTTGTTGAGAACTTTGATTTATTTATTTAGTTACCTGAAACTTCAGACCCATAACAACCCTTAAGAACCTTCATCTTGAGAGTCCATATCGAGTTGTTATTTAAGTTCTAAACTAACCAATAGGATAGTATCAAACTTTAGCGGTCGGCTATCGTATTTATGGTTTGTAGCATTAAATTTCCAATTTGGTAGTATTATCTCTCCATTGTGGCCGAATAGTCCCAATTATTATGTAATTTCAATTAATGGGAATCGATTGTGATACCCCTGATATTAATCGACGTTTAGATCAGATGTAAACTTGCAAATGGTACGGAGTTGGCAAGAACCAGAAGGGGGTTAAAGTACCTTCAAGTTTCAATTAAGTAGGTTGGTTGATAATAATAATAAAAATAAATGGTTGGTTGATAAGATTTTGTCGATTTTCTAGGGTTATTATAATCTCTTTCTCTTTCTCATCTGAGCGTATGTCTATTTACATCTTCGGCTATGATGCTGGCGTCCTTTAAAAATTACTATATTTTTAAGATATCTGGCGTCAACCCTCTTTGGGAATGCGGTTGTAGCCTGTTAGCTGCAACACATATGTCAACTCAAACGGCATCCATTAGATAAAATGACGTCACTTATTCTAGAGCGGCTTCCCTTTATTCAGAGTTATGGGATCTTGTTTGAAGTCTTTCATTGGACGGCTGCGATTCGAATAATTTACGAAGAAATATTACAAAGTATTTGTAAAAATATGTCTAATAATTTTCAGGAAAAAAAAATATCGCCATGAAATCGATCACGCATAGCCCCATCACTAGCTACGTATTTCCAAGATGGCGCGATTTTAGTTGTAATAAAAATGTTTTATAAATTCCATTCCGTTCGATACCGTAAAGTTGGCACATAAAACCCAAGACGGATATAGTAATTCAGATTTTATTAGTTAGTTTATAAGGGGTGAAATTGAATGGACTTGAAGTGAGTAAATAATAGGTACTTAACGATTCCCTTTTTTACACTTAAAACCATAAATATTAACCGATTTATGTGCGGTTTTTAAAAAGCCTTGTCACTTTTTTAATTTATTCATTGTATGTGTTTCAGTTGATGCAAATACTCTTTTTATATAATCTTTGACAAAAACCTTAACCGAAGTTCATCGTAGACTTGGTAATGAAGTAATTTAAATTCGCCTAGCCTAGCTGGTTGGCGAGGTCTTTTTAATTTTGCGTGAGTTGAATAGTGCATAGTTCTTCACAAATAAAAAATATTTGTTGATGATAGTGGTGTTTAAATGGTACTTATTGGTTAGGTACTTATATGAATCTGAAAAAATATGTATTTTCAATTCACATTTGGCGTTCCAAATTGCAAAAGGTTACCTACCACTGGGCATATTCTAATTTCCGAGATATTTGAGGTTTTGCGATTTTAATTGATTTTAATGCATCATGAAAAGGGCTACGTTTTTAAACAATAACGTCTTTAAATCACGTACTACACAACGTAGTAACTAGAACTCTGGTTATTACAGTTCACACTTTAGTTTCCCAATAATTTGATTTTTGTAAGTGTGAATCTTGAGTATTTTTTTCCAATAAAAGCGAATAAAGTTAATTATTTTTTTTCCATATGATCAACCAACTATATAACTGATGTAACACTGATGTAACATAAACCTATTTAAATGAAGCGGTAGTGGTGTAATGGTTAAGACGCCCGGCTGTGGATCGAAAGGTCCCAGGTTCGAATCCTACTCGTGCCACATGAGTTTGTATACCAATCTGACTCATGTATAGTAGTTTTCATCGACCACCACTTGCTTCCGGTGAAGGAAAACATCGTGAGGAAACCTGCACACTGGTTGATGATTATTAACTTGTGTGTGAAATGGAGAAGGCAATGGCAAATCACTCCATTAATAATGCCAAGAAAGTTGTTGTGTGTGTTTCATTCCACGTAATATCCACGATCCTCAGCCATGAGGAATACGAATATGAAGAAGAAATTATGTACACAATGTGATAAAATTGCAATTGTATGTTTAGTTTCTAAAACTCTGGTTATTACAGTTTGAGCTTTAGTTTCCTAACAATTTGATTTTTGTTAGTATGAATTTTGAATATTTTCTTCCAATAAAATTGAATAAAGTTTTTTTTTCCATATGATCAACCAACTTATTAACTTTTTGACGACCTCGGTGGCACAGTGGTAAAGTGCTTGCCTCTGTCCCGGGTTCGATCTCCGGTCGGGTCATGATGGAAAATGATCTTTTTCTGATTGGCCCAGGTCTTGGATGTTTATCTATATACGTATTTGTTATAAAATATAGTATCGTTGAGTTAGTATCCCATAAGACAAGTCTCGAATTTACTTTGGGGCTAGCTCAATCTGTGTGATTTGTCCTAATATATTTATTTATTTATAACTGATGTAACGTGGACCTTACGAATTATCCTCTGCGCTGTTGTAAATCCAAATACAGCCTTCAATAAAACTAATACCTACAACTCAATATACCACCTAACTGGAACCTAAACGCTTGGAACGCCACAAATATGTTGGATATATAAAGAAGCCGCAGTATTTGCATAAACAAATACCTAATTTTAAGTTAACGTTAATGTTAATCTCTCAATAAGTGTAGGTACCTACGAAATCTGGCACCTGCGGTAACGTTGTTAAAATAAATGGTTATCGCGTTAACGGTTATTGAGATCATTAGCAAATTGTTACAATGCAACGGTTAAGGATTGTTGAATTTCAAAATGCCGAATTTGTGGACATCATTAAGCGCGGTAGCATTTTATTTTTAAACCCGACGGTAGTAGGATAAGTTTAAAACGTGCCTGTGTATGTCTGCCGTGGTATCGTAGCAGCCAAACGGCTGAACCGATTTTGATCTAGTTTTTCTATTTTTAGAATTTAATCGGGATTGTTCTTAGCTATGTTTGGAAAATTCAGATTCAGTCGTTGCAATATATGATATATATCAAGATAAGGGGGTTTCTAAAAATTTTAATATGTTTTTGTAGTATTTTGTAATATAATTTTTATTATTCTTGCTTTGGAGTTGAAGTGGAACGATTTTTATAATCAAAGTGGCATAGTCCTTGGTTATTCCGCACGGAAATTACATAAAGGTAGGTTTAGACGGAGACTAATTTCAGCCGCCTAAAAAAGGCACAGTATAAACACTTTCGGCGCCATTTTTAGACAATATAAAAATAAATATTTAAATAGGCGCGGGGACAGCGATAGACACGGGCGGAGGTCACTGGCGCCAAAAAATAGGCGCGTGTTCTATTCCGTGCTAGAGCTGGCATGCCGCGAGAAAATGGCGCCGAAAGTGTTTACACGGTGCCTTTTTTAGGATTTTTTAGGATTTTAACATTCTTATTTTAAAGTTTGAACACCAGAATGAAACAAAATCATTCTTATATAATGCTTTTGTTTTCACGCCCTATTACCTGGGCGTGAATGAAACACACTAACAGAATTAAGGAATCATAGTTACCATTAAACTGAAACTGCCAGTAAAATCGCAACTGTGACTTTGTTTAAATTAATTAATACGCCTAAGTCCTCATATCACTTAGTAATAGTTTAATTTGAATTAATTTAATTTAGAATACCGTAAAATACACTGTTTGGTCATGTTCCTGGATGTCGAAGTTGACTTCTCTACACAATTATCTCTATCTGTCCGTCCATCGTGTTCATCTTGCGGACAGATCCGATTCTCACGCAATCGAAGTTCATTATCATCAATTTTGTCAATTTTTTTTCGAAGATTTTAAGCAAATTTACAATGGGAAAAATCGGTCGACTGATGCATTGAATGTGTTTCATGCTCAATGCTCTTTCAATTGTTCAAATTCAAATTAATTTATTTCGTGCACTAAGGTAGTACAGTAAATGGTATACAAGAGCGGATTTTCTCTATGTTCCGCCATAAGGCATACAACATTTATCAAATAGGTTTGTGTCATTACATTTATTATAATATAAAACAATTTTTTTATAGCCTATACTTTGTGTCCCACTGCTGGGCAAAGGCCTTCCCTTCTGTCTTCCAAAGGTCTTCTATACTGAGCCATTTGTTGACAACCACGCCGAAACTTGTCTAAATCATCCCGCCATCTAGTTTGTGGTCTACCTCGACGCCTGCGCCCTTCGGGAACCCAATTTGTGAATTTCGGGAAACCAAATATAAAACAATATCATGCAGAAACTAACTATAGGTAATCTATTATGTCAAGTATATATAAATATCAATTATGGAAATAAAATATTCAATTAGTAAATTAATTAATTACGTTGTCAAATTTGTCATTAAGGTATTCTTTGGCCGAATAATATGCTTTGTCAATAAGTAATTGGAGCAATTCTCTTTTGTAAGTATTAAAATTATTAGCTTTTCGTATATTTTTTGGCAATTTGTTGTACAATTTTGGCGCCATTGCGTAAACACTCTTGTGTAGAAAATGTAATATTGTGATTTTTTTAGTAAGTCAAGAAACCGTGTTAAACCTTCTAAAAATCGGTGAAAATTGGTGAAACGGACTTCGATTACATGAGCATCGAGCCCCAGATTCGTAAAACTTGGGAGACGTTTTGAAGGGCACAAATAATGCGCAGGCAGGGACAGATTTCTTTTCCGAAAAAAACTACCAACCTATGAGATCTTTCAATTATAACGGTCGACTCGACGAAGGAGAAGATCAATTAGATAGACCGATCTGATAAAGATTTCTATATGCAGAAAAGTAGGTACAGGATCGTATTGCCTGGAAGGCTCTAGCTCTCATGAGAGCTTCAGCTACTAATGGTCACCTCAGCCAGGAGTAAACGACTATAAAGATGTTGACCATACAATATAAACTAATAAAGTCACATTGGAAGTGTGTTAAGTATATTTATTTAATGCAAAATATTTGTCACTCCTTTCAGATTCGATTGATTCGTCACTCTTTGAACCACACTACACTTAAATTTCATCGTACATCGCTCACTGGATCATTTTACATGTAGACTGTATTGTCTATATTGTATTTCACTTAATAATCTTCATCATAATCGTTAAAATCTATCTCGAATTCTAGTTTTCTTTGTTTAACTTTCTGTGATTTCTTAGGAGCCGCTTCAACTTTACTTCTTGCTTCTAATTTCATTATATCATTTAATATTTTGTGTATATCTTGGTATGCGTCTTCTATAACGTTAGATTTATCTGCAATTGGTGTTATATTTTTCCTGTTTCCATTTTTAGCTCTTGTTTTTAGACAATTGGGATAATTTATATTTTTATTACCTTCAAATTTTTTTATTTCACTTCCATTACTAATAAAATGTATACTTTTTGACATAACAATTTCAAAGAGAGACAAACTTATTAAACAAGTGTAAAGCTTCATTTTACACTATCCTGCTCTTATACTCGTACATCAGAACAAATATTTTTCTTGTTTTATTGGAAGTATTTATAAACATTTTATTGAGGAGATCAGGGATAAAGGGTAATTAATAAATAAAAAAATATAGAACTGAAAAAAAAATACAACAGCCAACTACGAATAATGTGTGGTAATAAAAACTATGTGAGTTTAATGTGAATTTTGAATTAATATAAATAAATGTATTTGATCGTTCACAGTCATTATCATTGTTTTAAATATTTTAATCATCAAAAAGGCTGGCAGCTATCGTCTGTGAATCTGAAATAGTAATTTTCTGGACATTGTACAAAAATGCTCGCTGGAACAGAATATTCGCCGCAAACGCCATTCAGTCTTAGGTAATCTGGACAATCATCGGTAGCCACTTCATACGCATATCTTTTTGACACATTTTTCTTACCTTCATCAACTTTGTCTGTAGAACTTGCATCTTTATTGGAACTGTTTGTGGTATTTATAGAATCTGTTTTAGTAGTTGTTATTTCAGGCACATGTGAAGGTATTGTAGTAGCTTTGTCTTTATCTTTTGTTTCGTCAGCCGGTTTAAGTTTATCTGTTTCCTTTTTATCTTTAACTAAAATATCAAATTCTGATATCAAACCTTTAGCTCCAGATTCTAAAGTGCCAACAAGCGTATTAAGAAGAACACTACCTTCGTTCTTATCCAGATAATTTTCTAGATTCTCATTTATGCTATGAAGGTTGTCTTTGACAGGAGAAACTAGGCCGTATATGAGGTCAGCTTTGACGGACAAAAAACAGGCGAATAAAATGTATATCTTCATTTTAAGTTGCCAATATCTCTCTCGGAGTCAAACTGACTGAGATTCTGTATCGGGTTATCAAATCTTATGCCCATTGAGGTAGAATAGGGATGATGTAGTATTAAATTCACAAAGTTGGGTGATATTTCTTTACATACACATACACTTATTACATACATACATTATGTACTTTTATATATTATTAGAAAAAAAACATTGTAAGAAACAATAATGGTAAGCCGATCTGGCATGATAGGGACCAACACTGTTCAAATGAGTTTCTTTCGAAATGCCAGTAGTTTGTAGCTTGTGAGAAATAACTATAAATATAAGAATTGATGAGAAAAAGCGCCTGTGAAGGTCCAATTTCTGAATAAATAATTTGAATTTGTATTTGAACATAAATTAACGATTGGAATTTTAAGAAAATCCAGGTTTATATTGTTCTATCAACACCTATTTACCTACTCATCATTTCTATGTGTATGTAAGAGTAACAAACACACATACATCCTCACAAACTTTCGCATTTATAATATTAGTACGATTTCTTATAAGAAATGGAATTTATCGGTATCGCATCGCTATTATGTTACGGCTTAACCCCGAAACGCGGTTGGAACTAGATGTAACCGGTTTTAGTTGGCAAGACTTAGACGAGAACGGCAATATTAAATTATTTTTTATTATAAATTCTAAAATTGTTCTGATTATGAAATTATTTATTTAGGTACTTGATGATTGTGTAAATGAACTTTATTTTAAGGTATTTATCATTCTATTTTATATGTATGGATCTTTGGTCTGAAAATAAATGATTATATTATTATTGTTAGGTTAAGCCTGTATAATTTCGGCAAAATGATTAGAAACTAGGTATGGCCCGCTTATGTTCACTTCGAGGTTTAGCCGTAACATTTAAAGGTACATTTCACGAAGAAAATATATATTTCAGAAACCTGCCGTGTCCATTTGGCACAGTTCCACTCTCGACACGATTTTTTACATCGATAAGAAGGCCTGTGACATGTACGACATATCGATAACAGCATAGGTACTTTTAATTAATTGCATAATAATGCAATCTATTTCCAGTTAATTAATAATTATGATATAATTTATAATGTTGACTAGTAATAAAAAAGTGTTATTTATGTTGTTTGTTTAATTGACTTTGCATGTCAAGTGAAGGAAAACATCGCGAGGAAACCTGCACACTGGTTGACTATTATTAACTTGTGTGTGAAATGGAGAAGGCGATGGCAAACCAAATCCGGCGAAGGAAAACGTCGTGAGGAAACCTGCACACTAGTTGATTATTATTAACTTGTGTATGAAATGGAGATGGCAATGGCAAACCACGAAGAAGAATAAGAAGAAGAAGAAGAAGAAGACGAAGACGAAGAAGAAGAAGATCTTCCTCTTCAGAAGAAGAAGAAGAAGAACAAGTGACACTGTACATGACAAAGCTAGAATAATTATTCAGTATCATGGACTGAGCATGTAGATAAAATATTGCCAATGTATACAGAACCACCAGATATACCTATCTTGTTATATATATACCTATCTTATATATATACTTATCGTTAGATATATACATATCTTGTTCTCTCCAACGAATATTTATTCGGAAAAACACGTGTAAATATAAATACGTAAAATCTTAATTTGAGGACCTCGGTGGCGCAGTGGTAAAGTGCTTGCCTCTGAAACGAAAGCTCCCGGGTTCGATCCCCGGTCGGGTCATGATGGAAAATGATCTTTTTCTGATTGGCCCGCGTCTTGGATGTTTATCTATATATAGTATTTGTTATAAAATATAGTATCGTTGAGTTAGTATCCCATAACACAAGTCTCGAACTGTGTGTGTGATTTGTCCTAATATATTAATTTATTTTATTTAATTCACAATCGCTCAAGGTCACTTATTTACCAGTCCTTTAAACATACAGTCAACAGCACATCAACCTACCCCAAATTCATTGCAAACTCGCCGCTATTACTATAGTGGTTCATGCAGGGTAACTGTTGTCTGTATTATAAACTTCGTTTCTCTTAAGTGAATACCGGACCAAGACAAACTCAATGTTACACCAGGTGCATAATGTAGTGTCTCTTTGTTAGTTGTTGTTTACCACAGAGTTCGGAATGAAAATACAATAGAAATGTGGCGGGCGGGCGCGTGTTCTACCCTACTATAAGACCATTACATTTGTTAAATGACGTCTCTGAAGAAAAGGCTGCGGTGATGTTTGTTGCGCCGCTTTATCACCTGCGCTTTGAAAGTCGGCCGTAGACTTAATTTAAGTATTTTTTTCGGCCGTAGACTTAGTATGAGTATTTTTTTTTGACGTCAATAAGCGATGTATCATTCTAAATTTAATAAAGAATTATTTGAACGAGACTAGAATATTAAGCTATTATGCTTACGAATGAGCAAAGCCGTTTCTAAAATTGTGTGTAAAATTTGTAGCTATATTTTCTTCTGTACACACTAACATTTTATTAGAATTTTGTACCAAATCGTAGCACGCAGAGTGTGTTGAAATTTATTCTTTAACAATGCCGTGTGAGTGAGCGCCCTGAACGACATTATTTTCAATTAAATGGCTATTCTATTTCTTTTAAAGTTTCAAACTCTGTGTTTTCAAACATTGAGCAAGCACCGTGAATCTTAACTCAAAACTTTGAGGCTTTCATGCATACTACAAGCATATGTTATCCCTATCCGTAGTTTCTTCCGTTATGATAAGGAGACATAACTCTATATCTCTCATTCACGCCCGGCTGTGACGCTCTGAAACCCTCTCTTCATAGTCGTATTCCTCATGACTGAGGGTCGTGGTTATTACGTGGAATGAAATACACACAACAACTTCCTTGGCATTATTAATGGAGTGGTTTGCCATCGCCTTCTCCATTTCATACACAAGTTAATAATAATCAACCAGTGTGCAGGTTTCCTCACGATGTTTTCCTTCACCGGAAACAAGTGGTGGACGATGAAAGCTACTATACATGAGTCAGATTGGTACAAACTCGTGTGGCACGAGTAGGATTCGAACCTGGGACCTTTCGATCCACAGGCGCGTGCGTCTTAACCATTACACCACCACCGCTTACTAAATCCTAAGGGTTAAGATTTATATGAAACCCAAAAGGCAATGATTTTGCGACAGACTTGCCTGAAGTCAACACTCTTTAATAAATAACTTTTTTGCATGAAAATAAACAAAATTAATACAAAAGATTCATGTGTACAATAGTAGACTTATCTTTGGTAACATTTATACGTGTACAGTACAATTCATATACAGTATCACGTCTTTATACTGGCTCTGTCTGAGCCAAGAGTTGCGAATCGCGAAGGCCGTTTATTGGTGGAATTGGGATTACTTAAATAGTTTGTTGTGTTGCTAGAAACTACTTTATTATAATAGGTATCAAATTTGACGTGTAAAAGCGCCTGTGAAGGTGTAATTTCTGAATGAATGATTTGACGTTGAAGCATCGCCATCCGATAATCGAAAAGTGTTCACTCAAAAATTGTCTTTCCAATATATTTTTTCCCAACGTATTCGAAATCAATTTTAAATGCGCAGGTGGCGGTCGAAACCCTGCTCAGGGTTTTATGGGCAAAATCCCGGGCGAAAATAGCCTGTATTAAAAATTCCCTTTGGTAGTCCAACTTTGCATGACTTTATAAGCATCAGCTTATATATTTTGGTGATGAAGCTCGACCGAGTTACAGAAAAATCTATGACAAATATGGTAAACTTTTGTGCATCACAAAAAACACACTTTAAAAAAAATATTTTGTTAACGAATTATGTTCAAGACTACGATATTACTAAGTAATGTCCATTGGGGCCGTCCATTAGTCACGTGATCTTTTTTAAAACATTTTTTAATCCCCTTGGTGATACGTGGTGAGATTTAAAACTGAAACATCACGTGTATATAAAATAAATACACGAGATATGTTACTACAACCCCCTCACCCCTTTTGTACACACCAATAATAGCTAATACACGACATTGACTACAAATATCAAACACAAGGTAAGCTTCAGCACTTTATTATAAAGACATTCAAATTGTCGTCGTAATAATAATATATATTATTATATTAGGACAAATCACATAGATTGAGTTAGCCCCTAATTAAGTTCGAGACTTGTATGTAAGTTGATACTAAATCAATAAAAAAATCGTTTATATTTTCGCGTGTCTGTTACATTAGAGGCTGGTGGCCAAATAAATATTTTTCGTAAAAGCCCAGGTTATAGTCGAGTGCGTACTCGGTGTTTTGTACGAATGGCCATTTTTATGGTTCAGGTTTATGTCCTAAGGGTTAAGATTTATATGTCCAGGGTGTACGACGCACGTGCTTATATAGAAATCATATTGATTTTGTTCCGAGTATAGGTTGATTTGATGTCTTATTTGTTGTGTTATTTTCTTAAACACTAATAAAATATCATTTTTACATTCACTCAATTGTTTTTAAATACGCACATAACATGAATATAATAAATAACTTCGTAAAGCTTACATTGAAAAAGAAAGAAACAATAAAAAAATAAAACAGTTTTTTTTCTCCAACAATTGTACATGACTTTAATTGTTTATTAATAGTATACTAAACAAAGACCTGTATTTATTAAGGAAGACATAATTTAATATTGAAGATATATATATTACGTTTAAGTAATAAAACTTAGGTAATATATTTTGATTAAAATAGATTAATATCGAACTGAACATGTGGCACCTTGTCTGGCGGCCGGCCAAAGCAATACATGCTTGTGATATATATTATAGTAATTGTTTACTACATAAATATAATATCAAAAAATGTATAATTAGGTACATGCGTCAGATTGGGATCAAACCACGGAAAATAAAATCAAAATTTGACCCAAAAAATGCTCATAGCTTAAAAAATATTTATAAAAAAGTGAAAATTGGCGGGAATCCTCCTCAGGTTGTTCTCGCGTTTTTTCTGTTGAATTTACGGATGTGATGTCCTGGAGCCCGTCGTAAAAAACCTTAAAATGTTGACGTGAACCCTCCGTGAGGATGGCTGTCAAGGCATCCTCATGTAAATAAATAAATATATTAGGACAAATCGCACAGATCGAGCTAGCCTCAAAGAAAGTTCCGAGACCTGTGTTATGGGATACTAACTCAACGATACTATACTTATTTTATAACAAATACATAATAAAGATAAACATCGAAGACCCGGGTCAATCAGAAAAAGATCATTTGCCATCATGATCCGACCGGGGATCGAACCCGGGACCTCTTGGTTCAGAGGCAAGCACTTTACCACTGCGCCACCGAGGTCGTCAAATGCCTTACCCGTCTTGTGTAAGAGGAAAAGTGTAATTTAACTTGCAAGATTTTATTACAGACATCGGTGACTGGTGAAACTAAATGAATGCAAGCATGTGAAATATTTTTTCCGAGTTTCACCAGTTTGCATATAATTTCTCATCATCGAATCGATTCAAAGTGAGACGCAGCGAACCAATAACAGTGCAGTGTTGTTGTCGTTGCGTCAAAATGGCGCACTGCGATTGGTTAGCTGCCTAACATTGCAATGGTGAGGTGTGAATAGCAAAGTCACACGCACACAGTTGTAGTCTTACAGTGAATAATTCGATTTTTTGAGCGCAAACCAAATGGGAGAAATCCAAAGCTAGGTTTTCAAAGACAAAACAAAAGCTTGGTTTCATTCATATGCAACGAATTTCGGCTCCGATAGAATGGAAAACTGTTGGGTGAGCTTTTTCGGCACCGTAATCGTATCGAAAACGTAAAAAAATGTGTGTAAAAACTATCCGCGAATACTTCAACCTTTAGCGAATTCGGCATTCATCACTGATTTTTATTGCGGTATATAAAACAGTCATACCTACACATGACGCGAATGCATAAAAATTGCGTTTATGCATTCGCGTCATGTGTGCGTACCACGTCTTTGATATTTAAGTCTCACCATCGAGTCGATTTGCAGTGAGAATCAGCTAATCAATCACAGTGCGCTATGTGACGACAGCCACGCCGCAATGTGATTGGTTCGTTGCGTCTCACTTCGAATCGATTCGATAGTGAGAAGTGAAGAGCAAACACCCGAACTTCGCCCTTTAGTTGTTAGTTCCTTTTTCGTACGACAGAGGCGCTGTTAATTTTGCCCTAGTATAGAACCACTTCATATTTCATTTAACAAGTCGCTTCCCGCTGTCTGTCTGTTCCTATGAACTTAGATCTAAACTACGAAACGGATTTTGATGGTTTTTAGGAAGGTAAAACGATGCGAACCCGAGTCGGGTCGGTAGTCTACTATATTTTGTCATCCAAACACGCAGTGTTCCGCTATAGTGTATGGTGTTACTATAAATTAACGTCAGACATATTGACAGACTGACGGACAAAAGAATTCCCGCCGCTTTGTTATCCTGACAATGCAGGAATTGACGCGAAATAATGAAAACCATATGAGCCTCTTTTGTCATCGTAATATGTATTTTTTGGATATCACAGTTTATTATGCTCTTTACTAGCAATTCTTGAAGTGTAATTTATTTATTTTTGTCAGTTAATAGAAGAATGACGACCTCGGTGGCGCAGTGGTAAGATTCTTGCCACTGAACCGAGAGGTCCCGGGTTCGATCCCCGGTCGGGTCATGATGGAAAATGATCTTTTTCTGATTGGCTCGGGTCTTGGATGTTTATCTATATATGTATTTATTATAAAATATAGTATCGTTGAGTTAGTATCCCATAACACAAGTCTCGAACTTACTTTGGGGCTAGCTCAATCTGTGTGATTTGTCCTAATATATTTATTATTTATTTATTAATAGAATAAACGTTTAGGATGAGTTGCACCAGCTGTGCTCCGCTGTCGTTTAGCTGTAATGATTTACTTTGCGTTTTTCTGCGCAGCTTAAAATTAACGTCTAAGTTGATTGGTGCAACTCTCCCTTAGGGCTCTCTTATCGGAGAAAAACGCAAATTATGCCATTTTGTAAATGTCTGTTTCGCGCAGGTTAAAGTCAACGTCAAATTGGCTGGCGCAACACTTTTAAAAGTTTCCTATAATACGAATTTACACTATCAAATACAAACATATGATCCTTGCGTTTAAGTTTTAGACACGTACCTAAGTAGCTTAATATATTGAACATATTTTTTTAAATGGTATGGCTCGTTTGCACTAAAAATACATTTTGAATACTTAAATAACTCTTATGTACAGCATATACACTAGAAAATATATTAAAAAATAGCTCCTTTCTTTATAACATGCAAGAGTAAATTTAATCATACGATATGATCACACGAAACACAATAACAACAGAACTGTGGTTATTTTTTAATTTCGAGGGACTGTTAAATACAAGGCCTCTCAAACTGTTTTTCTGGTTTCCAATTCAGTCGATGAGCGTCGGTGCCTTTTTCCACAACACTTTATTTTGTCTGCTTTGTCCCTTTTTCTCCTGATCTTAACACGATTTTCGGCAACCACAGTTGTCAGACTGTTTGTGTTTACTTATACTTGATGTTATACTTGATAAGTGGTTATCACTTTTTCTGTCTGCCTTAGTAAGAGGTGTTAGGACTAAGCGGAAATAGAATGCCCGAATATTTTGAGGAAACCTAAATCTTGTTAAGGGTCTTTTGAGCTACAAATCTAAATAAATAAATATCTTAGGGCAAATCACACAGGTTGAGCTAGCCCTAAGTTCGAGACTTGTGTTACGGGATACTAACTCAACGATACTATATTTTGTAACGAATACATACCTATATAAATAAACATCCAAGACCCGGGCCAATTAGAAAAAGATCATTTTCCGTCATGACCCAACCGGGGATTGAATCCGGGACCTCTCGATTCAGAGGCAAGCACTTTACCACTGCGCCACCGAGGTCGTCAAATCTGTCTACTAGATCTACTAAAGTTTGATATGAACACACGAAACGTATGACATGACAGGTGGATGGATTGGGATAATATTTTGTATCAGGGTCGAATTGAACCTGGAAAAACAACGTTACATACTTTTCATGTTAGTAATGTCATAAAATCCAAAAGCTTCGATCGTGATCGATGATAATATATAAATATGCCTATATATTATAAAATCAAATCCTCTGCCGTTTTTGTCTGTGCTCGACAAAGTCAGAAAGTATTTCACGCAATTTTCACCAATAGTGATTCCTTCCTGGAGTTCAGGTGTATTATTTATTGTTTTTACACAAGCGAAGCCGGGACGGGCCGCTAGTTACTAAATGAAATGTCAAACATCAGCAACAGCCTGTATCAGTCCACTGCTAATGTCAAACGTATGTATTAATTTTATTTATTGATTATGCTAGTAGGTAGAGTATTGATAATTCTACAGGAGCGAAGTGCCTTGTATATGTTAAATTTGTTGACATCGGTGGCGCAGTGGTATAGTGCTTGCCTCCGAACCGAGAGGTCCCGGGTTCGATCCCTGGTCGGGTCACGATGGAAAATGATCTTTTTCTGATTGGCCCGGGTCTTGGATGTTCATCTATATACTTGTTATAAAATATAGTATCGTTGAGTTAGTATCCCATAACACAAGTCTCTAACTTACTTTGGGTCTAGCTCAATCTGTGTGACTTGTCGCAATATATTTATTTGTTTATATGTATGTACAAAAGTATCCTGTGTATAGTATTCTACCCGTGCGTTCACCAAACTTCATCGAAATCCGTTCAACAAAATTTACATGATTGAGTAAGAAACCACAAGTACTAAAAAGTAGGATTTTAGACAAAACTGTAACATAGATGTTTTGAAAAATTTGTTTTAACAAAACACTTCGTCAATCCTCCATGGTTTAATAGAGGCCACTCAAAAACAAAAAATGTATTTTTAATCTCCAAGTCGTATCCTGTGACCTATTTTTTCCGTACATCTGTCCCCCTGGAGGGCAGTATACAGTTTGAGTATCTCTGGATTGGCTTCAGCCGACATTTTGGTTGCAAAAGGACTGTAAAAGAGAGTTGAAAATTTTTTAACATCGTTTTTTAAGTTTTGATGTTAAGATTGTTTTGTGATGTCCCCCGCATTATTGTGGCATTAGGTGAGTATAGGATAGATATAGGACAGGATACCATGTCTAAATATGGATTTGTTATACATGTCACACAAGCTTTTTAACTTATTTCTGAAAATAATAATGAGATGAAAATATTCTGGAATCGCGCGGGAATTGAACCCGTGCCCCTGTCTCTCCGGGACAGTGCTCTTGACCACTGAGCTATCGAGACCGTGCCAGTTCGGCTGAATTAATTCATCTCTTTACGTCTCACGCCGACGCACAGTATTTTCATTAGCAGGTACTCTTCTAATCATAGATACTATGTCTCTGTGAGATGAGTTTCTTTCAGCATATCAATGGCAAGTGGTCGTTCCGAAATGGCACTAATTATTTTTGTAACTAAGTGAGAAATACTAGTACTATAATTTAATATTTGATCTGAAAAACTGCGCAGTCAATTCGTAAATTGCAATTTTTCGAATTTTTTCAGAGACGAGAATCAGTTTTCCTGACTTTAAAATAATTAATATGTACTGTGGTAATGTCAATTTTTAAAATAATTGATTTTGGAAATTATTCATTTGTCAAGAAAATTGACGGATCGTAATGACAGCGCGGGCGCAGCGGTCGAAACGCTCTGAGAACTGTGTAGTTCTCAGAGCATTGCTGCAAGGAGGGTTGAAAAAATAATTATTTTGTTATAAAAGTAAAAAAAATGTATATTATCACAGTACAGATTAACTAAAGAGTAAATGTAAATTTGTATCCCTTTTTTATTGATTTTGTTTCGCCTGAAACTGTTTAATCTTAACCGTATAGTTATGTAATATTTTAATTTAGTTTGTTCAGTCTAGATGGCGTTGTTCGAAATTAGAACTCGACATGGTTTCGTTTTTGCTATATACCTATGTGTAAAGATGCATTGTTAATAAATGTCTACGTTCCGGGAGTTTTGGCTTTGATTCAGATCACCCAGGCTCGGTATACCTTTGGCCAAGGGTCCCTACGAGTCGGAGCGATTTTTGAAGAAATATGCACTTGGCAGTTCCTAAGTAAATAAATAGTGTGAAGTGGCGCTAGTGGTGAAGCAAAGTGAAAATGCAGTGAAGTAGTAAGTGATGCAAGAAAAACTGTAAGTACATTTGATTAGTAGTGTTGTGATAAGAACTTAGAAAAAATTCAAGTAAATTAGGACTTGTAAAATTTTCAAGGCGTAGATTCTAGGACTTAGAATAATTCGAGAAAAAGTGACGAGACGTGGAATCTATGCCGGATTTCATAGCGGTGGTAAACAAATCTAAACACTTAGAAAATTTTCGAAACTAAAATTTTGGACTTAGAAAATTTTTGAAGAAAAATAGTTGAAGTATAAAATTGAATACTTTAACCATGGAAGGCTCTATAAAAGTAATGAAACACTTGTATAGTCAGATAGAAAAAGGAAAAATTAATTTTAAAAAGTCTCCGAAGGAAAGAATCACCGAACCGTATGTGTCGACGCGTTTGGAAAGTTTAGAAACAATTATAGAGAAGTTTTCAGAGAAGCATGAATACATCATAGCTACATATAAAGAGAAAGAAGTTGAAACTTATATAGAAAGTGATATTTACAATATGGGCTATGAAATGTATATTAATTATAAAACAGAGTTAAAATCTGCGCTGAAAATGTTGTCTCCAAGTACGTCACGTGCGACGCCGTCGTTGTCTGAGAGCACGGATAAGAATAAGGATTGTCCGATTGTTAGACTACCGAAGATAACTATACCGATTTTCACCGGTAAATACACAGAGTGGTCATCCTTCAAGGATCTGTTCCAGTCTCTTATTCATAACAACTCCTCACTCGATGACGTTCAGCGACTACATTATCTGAAGACGCAAGTAAGAGGAGAAGCTGAACAGTTAATCAAACACATTCCTATTACGCATGATAATTATAAAAAGTGTTGGAAATTGTTGCAAAATAGGTTTGATAATAAGAGGTATTTATCTAATTGTATTCTTAAGCGTTTGTTTAACCTAAAGCCTATGAATTATGAGTCTTCTCAAGCTTTAAAAGATTTAATCGATACGACAACTGATTGTATTCATGAATTAACCAATTTGGAAATTAAAGTCGACACTTGGGATGTAATTATAATTTATATAATTAGTCAGAAATTGGACGCTGAAACTAGAAAACAGTGGGAAATCCATGTTAATAATTGCGGTGAGGATTTGCCTTCTTTCCTTTTGTTCAAAGACTTTATAGAGTCACGTTATCGCGCGTTAGAGTTTGTTGAGCCCACTAAAAACAAGCCTAAGCTAAATCTTAATCACATACAACCAAAAGTCCTGCACACTACTTCAACTTCAACCTGCCCTCATTGTAATGATGAGCATAAGATCTATTCGTGTAGTAAGTTTGTTAGTGAAGACGTATCTAGTCGTCAGAATATTGTTAAAAATCTTGGACTTTGTTTTAATTGTCTCGGCAGCGGCCACTCAGGGAAGGCTTGCCGTGGCAATACGAGATGCCGTCTATGTAAAAGAAAACACCACACACTTATTCATGGAAACAATACATTCACAGTTGCGGTAGCTACCGAGCAGTCAGGGATTGAGCAAAGTCAACCGGAACCGTCCACTGAGACGAGCGAGACCACAAGTATTGCAAGCCATTTTGTGACAGGAATGGGGTCAACTCAAACCCTATTAGCCACAGCCCTGGTAAAGGCTGAGTCCAAAAATGGTTCTCCTCTGATATTAAGAGCTCTGCTTGACCAAGGGTCTCAAGCATCTTTTATATCAGAAGCAGCCGTACAGTTGTTACGACTGAATAAGATTGCTGAGGCAAGCAATATATCAGGTTTAGGCGGTGGTCTGAGCGGCTTAACCTCAAAATATGTGGTTAAGGTCAAGATTCAGTCGCTCTACGATCCAACCTTTAAGTTGCAAGTGAAAGCACATGTTCTTCAAACGGTGACCACTGTGTTACCACAAAAGAAGTTCAGGCCAACTACTTGGACTGAGCTTGGCCGCATTAGTTTGGCTGATCCACAGTATAATTCGCCTAATAGAATCGATGTTCTGTTAGGCTCCGAGGTGTATTGTGCTGTCCTGAAACAAGGGTTGATTAAAAGCCCTAATGGTTTGGTTATTGCTCAGGATACTCACCTTGGATGGGTGTTGTCGGGTCAAGTTGAAGGCTATGATGGAGAACAAGCTGCATGTCATAACATTGTTATGAGCTTTCATGTTCATTTAGAAGATAACGAACTTCTCAAGAAATTTTGGGAGATTGAAGATGAACCTAGTCCAAAGAAACGTATATTGACTGCGGAAGAACAGGATTGCGAAAATCATTTCAACATGACAACCCGTAGAGATGAGACTGGTCGTTATGTGGTAGAATTACCTTTTCGTCCAAATGCTCGTAGAGACTACGGTGATACTAGGTCAGTCGCTGTAAAACGCTTGTTTAGTCTGGAAAAGAGATTAGATAAGAACAGTCAAATGAAAGAGAATTATTCTCAAGTAATAGAAGAATATTTGGAACTTGGGCATATGGAGAAGGTTCACGATAAGTCATCGACCATAGAAAGTAAAGTATGGTTACCTCATCATGCTGTTGTTCGGTTGGACAGAAGTACAACTAAAACTAGAGTGGTTTTTAATGCAGCCGATCGAAGCGCTAATGGATTATCGTTAAATGATATGTTGATGGTGGGTCCAACGCTTCAAATGGATTTACGTCATTTGATCATGCGTTGGCGTTCTCATCCCATATGTCTCACAGCCGATATCGTTAAAATGTATCGGCAAATTAAAGTGGCTGAAAAACATACAGATTTTCAGAGGATTGTATGGCGATCGGAAGATGGAGTTATACAAGACTATCGTCTTTTAACTGTCACTTTCGGCACCTCATGTGCTCCTTATTTAGCTGTAAAGGCATTACAGCAAGTAGCTGTGGATGAAGGTCGTGATTTCCCGAATGCGGCAAGTAGAGTTCTGACGGATTTCTACATGGACGATCTTCTCACCGGCGCTGAGACAGAAGAAGAAGCTTTTACAGTATATAAAGAAATGAATGAATTGCTAAGTAAGGGAGGATTCCAATTACAAAAATGGACATGTAACCGAGTAGCTTTGTTTGGTGGAATTGAACTGGAAATGGAAAGGGAGCTAAAGAATTTATGAGAAATTCTAAATATTGATAAGTCAGAGATACATGCCTGGACGGATTCGACAATAGTGTTGGCTTGGTTGGCGGACCATCCAAGTCGTTGGAAGACGTTTGTCGCCAACAGAACTTCAGAGATACTTACCTCATTAGATGCTACTCAGTGGTCGTACGTCCAGACTAAGGAAAATCCTGCTGACTGCGCGTCACGAGGTATTTCGCCATCAGAGTTATTAGAGCACAAGTTATGGAAGAATGGTCCAAGCTGGTTGCAGAGTAGCACAATACAGTATGTAAAACCACATTCTATTTGCACCAAGACAGAATTAGAAAAGCGCCAGATAAAAGTACATACTGGTTGTGTGGGAAACTGTGAAGAGATGGAAGATATTTATGAAAGATTTTGTAGCTTACGAAAACTAATAAGAGTAATTGTTTATTGCAGAAAATATTTACGTTTGAAGAATTCTACTGCAAAAGAAACTAAATTTTTATCTTACCTTACTGCTAGGGAGATTCAGTCAGCTCTTACATGTTGTATACTCCTTCATCAGCGTCACTGGTTTTCTGAATGGTCTATATTTCTGAGAAATAAAAATATTAATAGTAAAAGTAAAATATCTATGTTAACCTTTTATTCACACAGAAATGGATTATTCAAAATTGAAAATAGAATAAAGAAATCAGACTTACCTGATTGGAGAGAACATCCTTTGATTTTCCATAGATGGAAATCTAAAACTACAACTGAGAACAGGTGATGTTTTATTAGTGTGCGAGGATAACTTGCCTCCCACAAAGTGTCTCTATGGCGAAGTTGAAAAAGTGCATACTGGAAAGCATAATTTACTCAGGATTGTAACATTTTACAAAAATGTCGCGTATTCAACGTCCAATTTCAAAACTTTGCCCTTTACCTGTAAATAACGAGTAGGATTTACTCATATCTAGTTATTAAATATTTATGTTTTCTTTATTTAAAGGTTCTTGTTTACATTATGTATGTATTGGTTTCTAACGTTAACATGAAATAGTTTAATTTTTATGCCAAGTGCTCCACAGTGTTTACAGTCCACTGATATGTTTTATATTGTTTGTTAACGATCATTTACATTCTGTTTGCTTATATACCGATGATTCTTTTGCATGCTAATTTGATGTGAGTAACAATTCAGTTTGTAAAGCTATTTTAGATGTTTTTTCAGTTTATTAAGGACCGATGGTCCTTGGTGGGCGATATGTTTAATCTTAACCGTATAGTTATGTAATATTTTAATTTAGTTTGTTCAGTCTAGATGGCGTTGTTCGAAATTAGAACTCGACATGGTTTCGTTTTTGCTATATACCTATGTGTAAAGATGCATTGTTAATAAATGTCTACGTTCCGGGAGTTTTGGCTTTGATTCAGATCACCCAGGCTCGGTATACCTTTGGCCAGAAACACAGGTTAGTTTATGATCCTAGCTCAGGCATCATTATTTAATATACTTTTTCTTTATTTAATGTACTATATTAATTAGCCATAAGTTATTTGAATAAAGGTTTATTTATTTATATTTTATTGATTGATTTCGGAAATGATTCCTTCCTCAAGATAATTGACGGATCGTATAGACAGCGCGGCGAAACGCTCTGAGAACCATTTATATTTATGTTTATGGGCTGTGACGCCGTGAAGCCCGTGGTAAGCGGAAAAATAATATAATCTGTCTCATCTTTTGAATTGTACTTTAATTGCAAAAATATTGTTATTGAAATACCAATAACTTTTCTTCTGTCTGTGTTTGTATTTATAAATTTATGGTTATTTATGGTCGAAGTCAATTTTATTTTTCATCTTTCTATTGGCACTTCTTTTCTTTCTTTCACAAAAATATTCAAATGAGAAAAGATTAATATTTTTGTTTTTTGTTTGTAACGAATAATTTCAAAAACTACTGGGCTGATTTTCATGAAATTTGGCCCAGAGATAGATGAAACCTTCTGGAGGCTATAGGCTACTTTTTTATTACGGTTTTACACGAGCGAAGCCGGGGTGATGAGCCGTCAGTACTGAATAACTTCGATCAAAACTTAAGTAAAAATGGAATATTATCGAATGTCTCTTCTAAGATATTTATTAATACAGTTTCCAATGAAATAAACTTAAAGATTCATATATTTCAGTGTTCGATTCAGTTTACATTCGTTACAGGAAAATGGACTAAAAGTTATGCTAATAAGATCGTTGAATACAGATATCGATATTCATTTATAGTCCAAAGGTTTTTCCTCAAAGGAATGATTTCTCGGAAGTCATAATTCTTTATAATGAGCTTGACATAATATTGTTTCGCATTTATTGTAATAGAAGCGAGTTTTTAGACTACTACTTCAAAAAAGGAGCATTATGTTTTCAGGATTCATGTATTGCGGGCTTATTGTGAAATACTAGCAGCTCCGCTCGGCTTCGGTTCGGTAAAATCTCATAGCGCAGACAGCTGATAGGAAACAATACCCATGTCGGGTTGACATCAGACAGACCGGTTGTAAAATCACATCTTATTCTTTAACATTTTAAGAATTAGTTTTCATTGACCTTGAGCTTCACGGTGTAGATGTAGATCTGGAGATGAGAGAAAGATCGGGTTTAGGGGCGTCACAGTCATGAATGCGATTGCTAATCCGAACTGCAAGCCTCAGACGACAAGTCCAGACTCAGGTCAATTTGAGTTTAAATTTCGCGTTTTAAAGTTCTGAAATTGAATTTTAACCCACGTTTAGGAAATCTAATCGGCTATTTGAGAACTAAATGAGACTATTATGAGATATTAATAAGCAAATATTTATGTAAAGACGCTTGCACACTGGTAGCAAGCTTAGTGTCAAAAATAATAACTAATATTATAAATGGGAAAGTAAGTTTGTTAGTTACCTCTTCACGCTCTATCTGCTCAACCAATATTCTTGAAATTTTGCATACATGTAGTTTGAAGTATGGAGAAGGACAAAACCTTTCGTCCCGGAAAAATAACTGTTCCCTGTACAAGGGCGCGCTTAAGCTTGTATCAGGATAAATATATTTTTATCCTTACATATTCCGAAAAGGAAGTCTGGTATGTATGAACGCGATAAATTCAAAAACTACGTGACGTATTTTCATAGGGTTCTCACTATAGATAGTGTGGTTCCTGAGGAAGGTTTGGGTATAACATTTTATATGGTTTATTTTAGTACGTGTTGAAAGATACATATACAAAAAAGGTATCTGTTATCGTGCTTTATCTTTTTCTCTTGAAAGAAAGAAAGAAAGAAAGAAAGAAAGAAAGAAAGAAAGAAAGAAAAATATTTTATTTGATATCACAAACTTAAGTATTTATATACAGGATTTCACAATTTGGGCGTATTTGTGTATACCAAAAAGGCTCCCTCTCAGCGTAATGTTGCGGTGATAACCACAACGCTGGTCTTCCGAGGACACCTTTACAAAATTAAAATTATTCTCTTCTATTCAATTGTGACGTTGTCCAAGTGTATCCTCATTTTTTTATTAGTAAATATATAATTATTACTCTAATAGTGTGTTATTACAGTACGCGAGCGAAGCCCCGGTGCTCTGCTAGTCTTATATAATGTCAATCCTGTCCATATCCGCTCAATCGACGTTGTAAAGCTGCGCAAAATTTTCCCGTTTACCCGCACTAGCTGTATTCTTGTATGTTATGATTTTGAAAACAAGGAAATACAAATAAAATTTATTCATTTTTTTCAACCGGCAACTGTCGACACCTAGACTGCATGTCTGTCTGTATCTTTGGGGTAGTTTGCTGGATGGAAGGGAACTTACGGCTTTGTTTTATTCAATAGGTAGTAAAGAAAATTATGATCAAGATTTCCCAAACTAGAAACTTTAGGAAATATTATAGTAAAATAAATTTAACAATAAAAAAGAAGGTCGAAACTTATGACTCAACGGAGCGCGATGTATCAAAGGCGGACATCAAATGTGTCAAAATTTATATTTGTGAAAAATTCAAAAATATTAATATTAAATTGCTGCTGTCTGTTTGAATTAAATGTTTTTACTAAATCACGCCTCAACCTTTATGTGTATTATGTGTGTTTAGGATATCCTGGAATCGGATATAATAAGGCTTTTGTCTGGCGTAATGGTTGCGGTCAAGTGGGTAAAACGTGCAAACCAGTGAACTTTAAAGTTACAGGTTCGAATTTTACTCGTTAACATTCGTTACATATCATAGCTATGAGAAATATGACTAAGAAGATGTTTATATCCCAAAACTTCGACCGGGTCACCAAATTTTCACAGTAATTCAATTTTCTATTCTTTCATTGCAGTCCAATGATTCGCATCTGCAATATCCAAACTTAGAAATAACCTAACTAGTTCCTACATTGAACATAACTATAAAGTACGAAGTAACTGCAAACACAGTCGCCATTTCTAAGACTAAAGTCCTTTGAAATTCAAATAAACAATATTGCGACAATATTGTACAATGTACAGGGGTCTTTACATAAATTTGAGTTTAAAGGCATTGAGGGCAGGTGCTGCCCCGTTTGTTGACCTTAGTAGGGCTGCCTCTAAATTAAAAATATATTTTTTATGACATTTGTTTTTCATGTGGATTTTGGTTAATTTAGACTGCTTTGTAATTTAAGATCATTGTGAATATTAGAATGGAGTCTAAAAAGACAACCCGTAACAATAAAATGTAAAAAATCTCAAAGCCTTCAAGTAATTAATAAACAAAAGTATCTATTGCTATACCAAATAGAATGATCATAATTGGTTGACAAAATAATGGAGTATATATATTTTCCTTGCAGCACTTGATCACAATCATAATATGTTTCAGTATACCTTTTGACCATGTACTTCATTGCGTACTTACGTGTTATATTACTGATAAAAAATTATACATAAATTTATATTTAAAAAATGGTAAGCCCTTCTGGCATAATAGGGACCAACACTGTTTGAATGAGTTTCTTTCGGCATTTCTTCTCAGCAGTGGTCGTTCCGAAATGCCAGTAGTTTATAGCTTTGGTAAACATCATTTAATTTAGAATATGACGTGGAAAAGTGCCTGTGAAGGCCTAATTTTTGAATAAATGATTTGATTTTGATTTTGATTTTTGACAAACACCCAGTTTTACCAGCCAACTTTATCTTTTTTGATAGACTGTCTTTTTTTACTTTTAATTACATGGCAATAAATGTAGTTCGTCGAAAAATCGTTTTTCTTTAATTCCTCGTGAGAATGTAATATAAAACAAGACGTATAATTAACATGTTCAACCCTATCCAAAAACCAACTCCACATATGATGTTATTTGCGAAGATACTTGTCTATGCATATACCAGTTCAACTAATTTCTAAAAATAAACTTTGTATTCTCTATCGCGCGAATTTTCCAGTTCATTTCTAGAATGTTCTGGAATTTTCATAAAAGCGTCCAGACTGGGCGTGTTAAATTTGTTGCAACGTTGCGAAAAATTAACTTTAGCTATTTTTTTTTCTTTGCGAATTTTGTTTTTACAAACGCAAAGGATTTTATCTTGTTCTCGTTTGCTTGTATAAACTTTGTTGCAAGTAAAAATCCTACGTAGGTACGTACAGTCGACCGCGTGTCAAGTTACCCTGCACGGATCTTTATAACGTGGCAATAGGGACGAGTTTGTAATGAATTTGTTTTGACAGTACCTTAATTTGAAAAAGAAACGAGAAAAGACACAAGCTCACGTGTAAATAATTCGATTTTTTTACAAAGAAATTTGTGTTATGAAATTGTATCGGTAGTGAACTAGTGGTTAACACCCTTCGCCTGTGATCGAAAGGTTACAAGTTCGAATTGTTTTTTATACCAATGTGTAATTTTATTTTATTAGTTTTCTGTTGAAGGAAAACTTCGTGAGGAAATATGCACACTGGTTGACAGTATATTACCACAGTACAGTACACTATGTCAGTTGTTGTAAAAGTTATATGTAACACATTCGAAAATAGAAGAATTTAAAATGAAATAATCGACATTATTTCATAAAAAAGTAAAACTATTTTCATGACAACTTTTCCATAATTAATATTCGACTAGCAATTAGTTGTATTTTCATTTCTTATGCCATTTTAACCAATATATAAATTCTGTTTGTACAGTAAACAGCACACCAACCTACCCAAATTCATTGCAAACTCGCCTCTATTACCGCGCCATAGAGGTTCATGCGGGGTAACTCGATGTGCTGTTGACCGTACTTGTGGATGGATATTTGTAACTCCATTGTAATATAGTAAATATTATATTACAAAATTTGACACATTTGTAGTTTGAAGCCTAGGTTATGTGTGGTGGATTTTTTTTCAAATTCAAATTCAAAATTCTTTATTCAATTTAGGATGATATATATCACTTATTGATATATATATAAAAAAACTTAAACTTAGTCTACTCTAGTTATCTCGTGAGGAACCTCGAGGCGAACCTAGTAAATAATAACTCAACATATTATGTTATATAAAGTTGGCCATTTTTCTCAAAGACTGAAATGATGTTTCCACTTCATAATAAAGAGAGATAAGGTTTACTATCCACAGCGCAAATTTCGTGTGGTCCAAACATAATAAATATACAATCCAAAAAATTGTTTTTGGATTGTATATTTATTATGTTTATGAGTTATTGTGCAATAATACAACACGTATATTGATACGTGTTGTATTATTGCACAATAACTCATCCGATATTTTGTAAGAATACAATGAGAAACGATGTAACATAATTATAACTTTATGGAAGGTTTGAACACCTCCACGACTCGCGTACGACATAGATTCATATGTACCAACTTATCTTAATAAAAGTTATTGTAACTGCTACACACCTCTACGAGCTAGCTACACACCTCTACGAGCTAGCTACACTCCTCTACGAGCTAGCTACACACCTCTACGAGCTAGCTACACACCTCTACGAGCTAGCTACACACCTCTACGAGCTAGCTACACACCTCTACGAGCTAGCTACACACCTCTACGAGCTAGCTACACACCTCTACGAGCTAGCTACACACCTCTACGAGCTAGCTACACACCTCTACGAGCTAGCTACACTCCTCTACGAGCTAGCTACACACCTCTACGAGCTAGCTACACACCTCTACGAGCTAGCTACACACCTCTACGAGCTAGCTACACACCTCTACGAGCTAGCAACACACCTCTACGAGCTAGCTACACTCCTCTACGAGCTAGCTACACACCTCTACGAGCTAGCAACACACCTCTACGAGCTAGCTACACTCCTCTACGAGCTAGCAACACACCTCTACGAGCTAGCAACACACCTCTACGAGCTAGCTACACTCCTCTACGAGCTAGCAACACACCTGTACGAGCTAGCTACAGCACCTACAATAAAAGGAAAATCAACACATCAAATTAAATAGGTGATAGGGAGAAAAAATGAAAAGAAAAAATGTAAGTACAGTCAATTGCACGTTAATATGTGATGTGCAGTTGACTGTACAGGGGTAGCAAACCATTTTGTCGGGCGGCGGCGACACAATGACTCGATTAGTCACTCTATCGACCAAGAACCCGAGTATACCGAGCAAATGGAACGAGGCCATTGAATTCAATTCGAAATATTATTTTACACAGAATCCATGTGATATTTTTTTTTTGTATAAAATTATATAAATATAAGAAACAATAATGTTAAGTCATTCTGGCATGATAGGGACCAACACTGTTTGAATTAATTTCTTTCGGCATTTCTTCTCAGCAGCGGTCGCCATGCCAGGGATATGTAGCTTTCTGATAAATTACTGTATAATATTAAATTTGACGTGAAAAAGTGCCTGTGAATGTCTAATTTGTAAACAAAATTTGGCGACCTCGGTGGCGCAGTGGTAAAGTTTTTGCCACTGAACCGAGAGGTCCCGGGTTCGATCCTCGGTCGGATCATGGTGAAACGAAAATGATATTTTTCTGATTGGCCCGGGTCTTGGATGTTTGTCTATATTATGTATTTATTATAAAATATAGTATTGTTGAGTTAGTATCCACAACACACAAACACACACGTCTCGAACTTACTTTGGGGCTAGCTCAATCTGTGTGTGATTTGTCCTAATATATTTATTTAATATTTAAGAATTGAATATACACTAAATTAATAATCACTGTTGGTAATTTTAATTTCTTTCAATTTTTGATACAATGTTGCAATGTATCTTCGCTACCTGTACATATGTTTTATTAAAACACTAGCTTTTGCCCGCGGCTTCACCCGCGTGAATTTCATAGAAAAATATCAGTACACTCCGGTATCAATCGTATATATATATATATATATATATATATATATATATATATATATATATATATATATATATATATATATATATATATATATATATATATATATATATATATATATATAAAATACTTCGTTATATTTTGTAGAATATGTACTTAGTTGAAAAAATATAATTATGTAACAACTAAAGTAGTTGTTCGCCACGAACACATTTTGATAAGTTTTTACAAAATTGTGAATATTTCAAAAACGACTGAGCCGATTTGAATGAACCACGAATTTAAAAATTATATTGACAGATCCTACATACCTTTTAAATTTCATCAAAATCAGACCAACGGTTCGAATGTTATCACGTTACAAATATACATATATACATACATACATGCAAACATACATACAAAAAAATATTTTTGCCTTTTGAAGACTACAACTACAATCTAAACTAATAGTTATATTTCTCATATAATAAATGCGATGAATGAATGAATGAAAAATTCTGGAATCGAGCGGAAATTCTAGAATTTTTTTCATCTCATTATTATTTTCAAAAGTAAGTTAAAAAGCAAGTGTGACATGTGTAACAAATCCATTTAAAACCTTTAGTAATTAATACTATATTTTGTAATCTTCTGACTTGTACCAGCGTGTTCATATCACACGCTGTATGACGGCGTCGCAGTAAACAGTCGCACGCTTAGATGCGGTTTAATTTCCTCCGACAAACTATCAAATGTAAGAGTTTAATATCATTCCAACTGGGTTTCCCGTTGCTCTGTGTCACTAGTTTAACCACAGAATTAGATTATATTAACCCAATAGATGTGGCAATGCTATTAGTAGTTAATGTTAATCAATTGTTAATCTAGTATCTAAGTCAAAGATTAAAAAAAAAAAAAAACTTGCGTTTGACTTCACTCCCGTGCGAATTTCGACACCAAAAAATCTGAAACACGTACCTAAAGTGTTTCAGATTTTTCTGAAAAGTAACCCTCAACCCCTTCAAAAGGGGGGGTGAAAGATTATATGGAACAAAATACAATTTAAAAAAAATTGAAAATTGATAAACATACTCTTCATAATTTTTCTTAGATCCGAGATTTTACTATGAAATTCACGCGGGCGAAGCCGCGGGCAAAAGCTAGTCTTATTTAATTTCGAAAATGACGTCGAAAAGTGCCTGTGAAAGTTCAAATTTCTATTAATTTGATTTCATTTATAAGGTATTGGTTTTCAACTCCACAGTTCACTTTAAATGCTAGACAACAATTGTACAAAAATTGTCGTAAACATTTATTATATCATACAATACAATACAATACAATTAATTTGCAGCACGTACATACTGTTTATTCCGCGACAGTGCGCAGTGCGTCCTGGAAATTGCAACAGAAATTCCACGCGCATACAAAGTGCAACAAGTTGATATTTATTATGCAATCGGCTGCTCGCATCCAGAGACTATATTTTAGGTTAAGACAACTGCATGTCAATGTGAGGGCTAAATTTATTTATTTAGAAAACTGATTAAATCGAGTTAAAATAATTAACTTCATTTAAATAAATTAATTAACTAATAAAATTAAATAAATTAACTAATAAAATTAATTTAATTAACTAATAAAATTAATTTAATTAACTAATAAAAAATAATTTAATTTACTAATAAAAATAACTGATTAAGACTGATTCTTGAAGGCAAAATCCCTGGCAAAAGATCTCCTGGCCGCCCTCGACGAAAGTGGTCTGTCTGATGACATAAAGGATTGGATCGGACTTAGATACAACCAACTGAAAATAGCGGCCCAAAGCCGCGAGGGTTTCCGTGTGCTGACCTCCAAACTTCAATTCGAAGCTGGCGCCCCATGATGATGATTTAGAAAACTAACAGCGATACAATTCTTATATGTACTTATGTTATATATAACTAAAAGTAAGGCCAGTAATAGATTTCCATGTGCATATCAAAAGTACAGTAAAATAAAATACAATTGAAAAGTGAAAAAAAGATATACAAGATACAAAGAACAAATAAGTATTTAAAAGAAAAACAAACTGAGAGACAATTAATTGCAATGAGTTGCTTAAAGATAATATATTGGGAGATATGTATTGTATATAAACAAAAGGCAAATATGAATCTAAGCTTAGAGGAGAATATGCTAGTTCACACCATAAAACACGTAGATTTAGATAGGGCGTGCGATACACTTTAAAGCACGTATAACTTTTGAGATGCAGGTTGGCCCTCAGATCACGCTACGAGGACTGAGGGCCCTACTTAAATATCGTAACTCACTTATTTTCGTGTAAGTTAATTGTGTTTCACATCGATATATATTATAATCAGCACTCGGATCACAATCATAATCTGTTTTGATTACCTTTTGACTATGTACATTATGTACTTTTATACATGAGAAAAAAACATTGTAAGAAACAATAATGGTAAGCCGATCTGGCATGATAGGGACCAACACTGTTCAAATGAGTTTCTTTCGGCATTTCTTATCAGCAGTGGTCGTTCCGAAATGCCAGTAGTTTGTAGCTTGTGAGAAATAACTATAAATATAAAAATTGACGTGAAAAAGTGCCTCTGAAGGAATAATTTCAGAAATCTCATTTATTCAGAAAGAATTTCTGAATAAATGATTTGAATTTGAATTTGGCAATAATCTAATTACAGTTCTTTTTGAATGTTCACTAGACTAGTGGTAGGACATATAGATCTTCTTAATGTACCATATTTATATTATAAACCTGTGATCCACAATTAAATAAATGGTTTATTTATTGATTGATTTGTTGGTGGATTAATAAAATAAAGTTATCAGTAAATTAATATCTGCGAAGTGACTTTATGACAGATTCACGAGGAGCTGCGCGGCGCGTAGTGCGCGTCCAATCAGCGCATTAGTCTTATACCGGTGTTAAAACTTTAAACGCCTAGCCTAGTATAGGGGCATCAGCTGCAAAAGCCTATCTATTATTCAATAAATAAATAAATAAATACATGTGCATACAATGTTAGTGTTACATATATACATAAGTACGTATAAGCAAATGTAGCTAGTACAATCATAAAAATGTAATATTCATATGTTGCATTCCACTTAAACCTACGAATCTCCCAAAAAATCATTAATCAAAACTCAAAACCACACAAAACAATAAACTCATAAAAGTTCACGTTGCAAATGGCACTACAAAGTATGGAATTTTGAAACGTGAATATACCACAAAGCATTAAGGGAATAGAAATAAAGTTAATAGGTGTAAAATGTGAATATTGTTCGTTGTTTTTCATAAATTAAATGATACGTATCTCTAAGTTCTAAATGAATGCGAAAGTCTTTGTCTGTTACGATTTCATCAATAACCGATTTTGTTAAAATTTGGAATAGATATAATTAATGATCCGAGGTCAAAAAAGTTTTTACTCCAGTTTTTATTTATGTAATTAATGTAACAGTAACTTCAACTAAATCCAATAGAAATATCTAACTAAATATAATAATTATACCTAATGAAAATATTAAACAAAGCAAGAATTGACCGAGTGAGCAAAGCGAGCGAGGTCTCCGTTTCAGCTTGGCCAAAAGTGCTTTCGTATGTCTGTGTGTTCTCCTCTAGAGGTCGCATTTCACAACCGATTCCCGTGAAATTTTGGGAGCAGGTTCGAAAAACATATGAAAATCGATTGTCGAGCCATTTTTTTGGAAATTTTTGAAAATGACGGAGTTCCGTTTCAGCTTGACCAAAAGTACTAGCCATTTTTTGGAAATTTTTGAAAATGACGGAGTTCCGTTTCAGCTTAACCAAAAGTACTTTCGTATGTCTGTGTGTTCCTTCACAAAAAACTGCGTTAAAAATGACATATGAATTTAATAATTCTAAATTAAAATTTGTTGACATAGCTACACTACTAGGAATAGATTTAGACACTAATATGACTTGGAAACCCCATATAAGAACATTAAAAAATAAGTTATCATCTTTTATATATGCATTAAACCACTTAAAACGTGTAACCGACTTTAAGACTTCGCTTGCAGCATACTATGCATACGCGCAATCAAGATTGTCATATGGGATAGTCATGTGGGGAAACTGCTGTGACATAAATGACATATTTGTTTTGCAAAAAAAATGTATACGAATTCTTACAAATATAGACGAAATGACATCTTGCCGGCCATACTTTAAAAAACATAAAATATTAACGCTGACATCTATTTACATTTTAGAAATCTGCAAATTTGTACGGAAACACAGTGAATTATATACTAATAGGGATAATCACAACAGAAGAAACAATCGGTATTTAAATAAATTATTAATTCCACTTACTAATATGGCATTAATTGGATCTAGTCCTCATCATATGGCAATAAAAATATTTAACCACATTCCAAATGAAATAAAAAAATATTAAAAAACCACACATATTTACTAACCATCTCAAGGTTTTTCTTTTGGATAAATGCTATTACAGTATCGCAGAGTTCTTTGAAGATCAAATCGATCAGTGATACCTTCGACTCCCCTTCATTTTATTAATTTTAATCATTTTATTAATTTTAATCATTTTTAATAATTTAATAATTTTAATCATTTAATGCATGACAATTAACAATGTTAAATATTTAAGTAAATAGCATCTAGCTGCCCCAATGTTTGCTGTGCCCTTGCAGGGCGTCACCTGTACTTACTTATTATCTATGTAACACCTAACATTTCCACTTGTGACATTGCAATAAATGAATCTGAATCTGAATCTGAATCTTCTCCTATAAAGGTGGCATTTGTCAACCCACTCAACTAAATATTCACAATTTTGTAAAATCTCATCAAAATAGTTTTACTTCTCTAACTATTGTGTTTTGTGACAGCTGCCTCAATGCCACTTGAAATGAAGTTAATATTGATAACTTGGAAGGTTTTCACGTGGCACGTGGATATTGGACCGTGATGGCGAAGTTTACTTCACGTGTTTCCGTGTACGGGGAAAATAATTGTTAGGAAAAAAATAATAATTTTAAGTTACAGAAACTTTGTTACGATTTTTTACAACTAGGTTTTTCTTTAGTGGCAAGATTTTTTACAACTTTTTAAATATTTCTGACACTCAAAACCGTGAACCAAAATCAATAACAGGCAATCCTAGAAACAAACCACAAAGTAGGTACCTACCTAACCGTAGGTAGGTAGGTATATATATATATATATATATATATATATATATATATATATATATATATATCTTATCTTTGCGTGATCCCGGCACCGCACGCTATATATATATATATATATATATATATATATATATATATATATATATATATATATATATATATATATACACATATACATATAAGTATTAAATAACTCACCTAAACCTAAACAGACAATTCGAAACCCAGTTCAATTCGAGGCTGTGACGCTGCGAAGATATATATATATATATATACTCTCGTTCGTAGACGAAGCAATTGTCGGAGAACCGTTTGAGACTTGTGCCACTGGAGTCAGTATTAATCCCAGCTTCCTTATTAATTAATGCACGCAAAAAGAGGGGTGTTATAAGTTTGACCACTATGTGTGTCTGTCTGTTTGTCTGTTTACGTGGCACCGTAGCTCATCAACGTGTGAATCTATTTGGCTGCGATTTTTTTTTGATGATAGCAAATTTTTATTCGGTGTTTCTTAGTAATGTTTGATCAAAATCGGTTCAGCCGTTCAAAAGATGTAGCGAAATGAATATTAAAAGTTTTTTTTAAAATTTGTCTAACAAATAATTTGCATGAGCTTTAGTTGGATTTTATTAAGGAGTCCCCAACATGTCGTAACTCTTTCAAAATGTTAAAACACGTCTTCGTTTTAATTAAAACTTGATATGTGTAGAGCAACGGTGTAATGTCTAGAGAGTTTCGAGGCGGCTTCGTTTAGTTATGTATCCAAACGGTTTGGTTTGACGTCAGGCAAGCGACCTATTGTTAAATCACAACTGGATCAGCACCATTTTAAGGTTGTTTTTTCGCTTATATCGGTCTCGAATTGAACTGGGTTTATGAGGAAATAATTTCAGGTTTAGGTGAGCTACTAGAAGATATATTTTTTGAGACTGTTTTTCAACGTTATCTCAGTATATATGTCTGCCAAAATTACAGTTATTTAATACTTATAGACTTGATAAGAATCGCATAATATTCCATCCAGTAGTTTTTGCGTGATGCGCGAACAAACAGATAGACAGACACAGCGACAGACAGGCAAAAGTTCTAGAAAATTGTTGTTAAATGTTTTGGTTTCTATTAGTCCCATAAAGAACATACATAATTATTTTTCTTTAATATCTCCTATGTACAGACATAGCCCACGTATACATAAATAAATATATTAGGACAAATCACACAGATTGAGCTAGCCCCAAAGTAAGTTCGAAACTTGTGTTATGGGATACTAACTCAACGATACTATATTTTATAACAAATTTATATAGATAAACATCCAAGACCCGGGCCAATCAGAAAAAGATCATTAACCATCATGACCCGACCGGGGATCGAACCCGGGACCTCTCAGTTCAGAGGCAAGCACTTTACCAAATAGTTATTATACATATAGTTTTATTATAAAATTGTATTATATGTTTAGAATTTACAAAATAGTCTCTAGACGCTGTATAAGAGGTTGCACATGTTCGGAACAATAAATTGTTCTGTTAATTTCCATGTTTAGTAGTCTCTGGTGTGTGCATCACTTAATTACTGTATGTCAAGACAAAATGTAAAGACCTCTATGCGGCAGTAATAGAAGCTAAATTGCAATGATAAATGAATGTAGATTTATGTAGGGCTGTTTACTGTACAAACAAAATTAAAAACTGGAGTTTTATGAGTTATCAGTAAGACAAATACCAGTCGATTTAAATTAAAAAAAAATTGATACATCTGAAAGTCTCGGATCGAAATCTATATATATATATATATATATATATATAAAAAACACTTGCTTTACTGAGTGACGGACAACGCACAGCCGAAACTATTGGGCGTAGATTGCTGAAATTTGGTGTGTTGGTTCCTAGCAGAAGTTGGTTCCTAGAAGGGATTTCCTGAAATTCCCACGCGAAAAGGATTTTTACTCGCATACGAAGTTGTGGACAAAAGCTAGTGAAGATATAAAATGTGTCAGCTGTTTGGAATATATAGGGAATATATAGACAACAGGCTACTGTTTGGAATATATAGACGATGCGCTTGCAATTGAAACAAAACAGAAAGAGGTGAGGTATCAGTTTAACGTATCTGTGTATCTGTATATCTGTCCGTGGCAATATCTAGTTTATATTTATTTGAAAGAGAATTTAATCGAGAGTGTTCTCAGCTATGTTTGTAAAATGTATTATCAGTCGTTTGGAAACCGTCAGCTCGTATCCAGCCGATGAGGGGGACAACTTCGGTTTCTTAAATCTTTAATTTGATTTTATAATCTAAAATCTATGGCTCGTGTTAATGCATTTTTCCCGGCGAGATACAAGGGAGTTTATTAGGTCTTCAGGTTGTTGAAGATGATAGTAATTGTGTATAATTTATACCCGCTTGGAAACGATATGTATTTGTTTGTTACGAAATTTTGAAAGTTCTGAATCGGCTTCAAATCAAATGTAAGTGTAATTTTGCTAGTACGTACTAGTATCTTCTGTGAGAATTTGGTTTTTTAAGTAAAAATAAAAGTAAGAAACAATAATGGTAAGCCCATCATAGGAAACAACACTGTTTAAAGGAGTTTCTATCGGCAGTCGTCATTTGCCAGTAGTTTGTAGCTTTTTTATTATACTAAATAATATAATATTAATTTATAAAGCTGGCGCCCGAAGGAAAGACCCCAATATATATATATTTTTAATCTTTCTAATAATTTTGACTCCTTACCAAAAATTGTTCAGCCATGCGAACGAATTTGACGTGAAAAGTTTCTGTATAAATAAATAAAATCTTTACTAAAATCACCGAACCACCCTTTTAGCGTTGGAGGTTGAAATGTGAATTTAAATAGAAAATTAGAAGATAGAAGACCACCTTTGCTGTATGGAAATTGTACAAAATGATTGATGAGGAATTCAGCTGGTATTTTTTGAAAACGCTTTTTATTTGGCGCGATCAAATTTCGCTTTTGTTTGCCTGTTTTCTGGGCAATTTCCCGCCAAAATGGAATGGCGAATTGTAAAGTAGCTTGCACAATACACACAGGCATGTAAGTATTTTGCGATTTATTTCTATATGTGTTCTGCTTTGCTGCTCGGCTACGGATACCTGAAAATTGGATGGATACCTGAATATATTACTGATGATACACTTACAACCCAGTCTATGAATGCTAAAAAGATCTAGTTTTATGGACAAGGAATATTTATTAAAGAGAAACTGTGTTCCTCAAAATAGGTTATCTTATCATAGAAAAAAGACAAAAATAAGGTTAGCTTTAAGGGTTATGGTTTTTTTTCACCACTTTCAAACAGACGTCCAGGCTTGGGGCTAACTTGTCCTGTCAACGCTTGCTACGTCAGGGGGTGTCACACGCGTGTTGCTGGCCCTGAATCAATCTTTTCCCGCCATTTTTGAAGAAATCCATTTGTCTTTAGGGAAAAATCAATATGTTTATTATAAAAACATTTTGCTACTTTTCAGTTGGAGTTTATACCACCGTGTTAATTATAAGAGTTAGCGATCAAACTTCTCGATTGTCTTCTCTATGTCACAAGGAGGTGCGTAGTATGGGGTGTTTTAGTAAGTCGAAAAAAATGTGTCTATTTCGACTTAAAAAAATGTGAATTGAACTGAAAATATCAGTTTTGTATCCGTTACACAGTTATGTATTGTTTTTTGTATAATAGTTTGGATGAAAACTGTTATTTTCACTGATGATTCTATAATCGTGAGATGCAAATAAAGGCATCAAAATAAAATGGAGCCCGGTTGCCTATTGAGAAATCTCCCTAAAGGATGACTTGTAAATTTATTTGTTTAAACATGATAAAACGGCCAAACCGAGAATCCGTTTTTGATCATACTTGGAGAATCTTTTAACTTTTCATGTGCACTCAGAGGAAAAAGGTATTTTGTTGGCAAGACTTTGGTATTATTGCCAACATTTAAAGTATTTATTCCGAAAGTAATTTTGAGTCATTATGGGGGAAATTTTCGTGCTGAAACATGTTTTAACAAACTTTCTCTGTTTATAACTTTTGGATAAATTTGATTTTGATTAATCGCTCATCTTTCAAATATCTTTTTGCAAGTCTTTCTTGAGAAGTTTTATTTTAATTAATTAATTTTTCCATTTATTTATTGGCTGCGCCCATTTAACACCCGTGGAAATATTTCAGTATATCTCTCTCGTTTGAGAGTTTTCCCGCTTCCTTCCTCAATTGTGAAGAAGCTCAAAGTCCGCTTTCCTTTACTTTTTCTTCTGTTCTTCGCGCGGTCTTCGGAATTCTTCGTTTTCAGACCATCGGCACGCATATCACACTTGACGACAAGCCAGCACTTTTTGACTCCAACATAAATTAATTAACTAAACCAAAAAATACCAAATAACCATTGAAAAGTACATTTCAGTGATAAACAAAGACTAAAACAATTTGGGTTATTCCTTTAAAATACAAAATGCCATAAAATTTTATACATTGCTGTTATCATTTCGAAAAATGCGATATTTTTCGTCGGGGACATCCGGGGACCCGGTCGTTACCCGGGCAAGTGTCGTTCTCACCTCTGTTCTAAAGGTTCCGTATGTGATTGTTAAAGGAATTATTGTGTTAGATCCGGCGCTGAAGTTTGAACACGGTAAAAATACTTATATGTATTGTTTGTATTGTCTTTATTTTTTTATTTATTACGTCATTATTGAAAATGTATCTTACTTTTTTGAACAAATATTATTATTGTCGCTGATACTTTTTACATACTAGCATTTGCCCGCGCCTTCGCCCGTGTATTTTTACTCCACACTTCAAACTATATGTAGGTATGTAAAATTTCAAGAAGATTGATTGAGTAGATAGAGCGTGATGAGGTAACAAACAAACTTATTTTCGCATTTATAATATTAGTAATAGTGAAGAAGTAAGGCTCGTTAAATAATAAAGAATAGGATAGGATGATTCCTATCTATGATATATATTTCCGAATGATTTCGGAAGTACCACGTCCATTTCAGGTATAGGGCCATTTACAGGTAGTTTGGCCCGTCTCCAACGTAAGTGAAACAAAGCTATCAACTTCAGATATTTATCAAACGGTAAATATAAGATTCATGCCCCATATCAATTGAATTCGTTTTTATTTGTTAGCTTTCGCTGGCGACTTCCCCCGCGTGATTTTCCCACGGGAATAGTAATTTTTCCGAGATGAAAGGTGACCTATGTCCTTCTCCAAACTTCATACTATATGTGTGCAAAATTTCTAGAAGATTAGTTACGTGGACAAAGCGTGAAGAGCTAACAAAGCAACTAACTTTCGCATTATTATGATATTATTTAGAATTAGGATTAACGAACATTTATACCAATATATTTCAACAAACTCTTAAGTAAATTGTTCGGTGCATTGTATAATGTTACTATGTTTCACCCACGGCTTTGTGCGTTTGATAAATGTGGCTATTTCTCAGGAATAATGCACAATTTAATGACTAAGAGCTCCTGTATGCTAATTGGTGAAATAAATTTGTCGTTACACAATATTAAATTAAATGTAAAACACTTAGTCAAAGGTAGGATACTCGTGACAAAATATTTGAAACAAACGCGTTGTTATACACAGTTAAAGTTTGTTGTATGCAGCAAATAATCGCATTGTAAATGTCTAAAAGGGTGGATGTTGTGAAGGATGATATGGGCGCCAATGATTTGACAACTAGGCACGTCGACCGGGTAGCGGACTCTGACCATCAAAGGCTGAGGAAGATGCCGGGAGAATACTTAAACGAGAGAGAGAGAGAGAGAGATAATTAAATATATGGTGCTGAATTTATATTTCATGAAATTTTAGATTTTATAGAAACAATCAATCAAATAAGTATACCATAATATTTTTTATCTTATAAGATCCATGTTTAAAATTTAATGGCAAAGTTTAATTTAGACCGCGTAAAAATATATCACCTTTGTTTACTGTCAAAATATTTCAATCAAGTCGAGTGTGTGAAGCGATTCGCCCCTGTGATTGTGACTGATCGTTGAGAGGATCGATATTTAATTATTGTTTTTTTTTTCTTCAAATACTTGATAAAATCTCGTGTGGCGTGTGGTTCTCTAGAATATGACCACTCCGTATCTTCCCGCGGATGTCGTATGAGGCGACTAAGGGACGCACAGCCTAGGCAGCTGATAGGTAAAAATAGTATTCCCATGGAGGGTTGACGTCAGGCCGGTTGTAAATAAATTCACAGCTGTGCCTTAAAAAATTTAAGGTTTATTATAAATATTTTTCACACTTTCCGAATTTTTTAATAAATACTTGAATTTTCAACCGGTCGCGCTTGACTTCACCCATTGGGAATGTTGTTTGCTGTATCGGCCGTGATGTAGTAACGACATGCACTAGATTGTTGATTATTAGTCATATTCTAGGACGGTAACCACACAGCTCCAAGACGATAATTCTTATTTTATTACTTTATCTACCTGGGTCTGAGAAGTCTGTTCTAGCCATTTCAATAAAATAACTCATAAACCAAGCCACTATCCAGAATAAAAGGATTTATAGCGAAATAAAACGCTTTATTTTAAAATTATAGTATTATAGTAACAGTTACTTTAATATAAACATAGAAAGAGAGAGGAATGTAAATCGACGCATTTAAATAACTGCAAATTCAGGGTAGGAATTAAGAAAGCGATGCTGGTTTGATGTCGTCAAGGATGATATGCGTGCCAATGGTCTGACAACTAGGGATGCCGACGACCGTACGACGTGGATCGTACCGTCGACCGTACGATGGACGTAGGATCTCAGACCCTGAGCACCGTCGCTCAACGGCTGAGGAAGGAACCGAGAAAACGCTCAAACGAGAGGAGGTAGGAATTAAAAAAAAAAAAAAAAAATCGGTCACCCATTACGACACCGATCACTACAGACGTTGCTTAACCACAAATATCGATCAAACCGCCGCGCCACCGAGCTCATCTGGAAGCTATTAACATCAAATGATTATACAAAGTGTTGATCTAATGGGTGTTAGCTAGAACAGCTATAAAACATATCACCCTTCCGCACATCACTAGAATTGCCGCACTAAAACCTGCACAGGGACGGATTCAGGACTACATATTTTAACTTAAAAAAAATTAATAATAATTTATTAAAGATCGTTTATCATCACTTTCAGACAGAATATCATATTGTAATCTGACAGATGTACAAAATGTATAATCACACATAGAATGACATTATGGTAAGATACATTGTGCAAAAGGCGGCCTTATCGCTGTAAGCAATTTCTTCCAGACAACCTTTTGGGAAATTGCTAGACGAGGAAATACAGTAATGCGGGTCGGAATTATACTGACAATCGTAACAGTAACACTGACAGATACACTAACTGTTAGATAAATCCGCACATTATATACATATAAATGCACACTAGTTGATTATTAACTTGTGTGAAAAATTGAAAGGCAAATATGTGTTTCGTTCCACGCTAGAAAAAGAGAGAAATAATTTAAACAATAAACAACAATAAACAACAATAAACAACAATAAACAAACCCGACTTTCAATATTCATTTCGCTACAACTTTTGAACGGCTGGACCGATTTTGATCAAATATATCTACCGCATAAAAATAAGAAAAAACCGCATCGAAATCCGTTCAGTCGTTGATGATCTACGGTGCCACGTACACAGACAGACAGAAACACTCAGCGGTCAAATTTATAACACCCGCCTTTTTGCATCGGTGGTTTAAAATACAGACAACCGCAAAACTAATCCAAATTTATAAAATTAAATACATTAACTAAATTCGTTGGTAGTTACTCTATTAAATAGTTATCCAACAGAGCCGGATTAAGGACTTAAATCTTGTTGTACCGTGTTAATACTGAGGTGTACCCTGTGTTAGAGAAACTGTTAGCTGCTTTTGGAATACTTGATTGCATTAGGTGTGTCGCTCCCGCTTTTAAATAGGACTACTTCAAATGCTCGGACTGGACGTTGGACGAAATGTCTCGCCAGCTGATTGGTGACAACAGCATTTCCAAAAAGATTTGTGGTTAATAAGGCCGGTCGTATAAAAATATATGTGGACCGAGGTCCAGAATGTTTGTGAAAACTATGAAGTGGGAAGATTTTTTTTCAATGTGATCTGGTTTCTTCCGCAGCCATTGAGCGTCGGTGCCCAGGGGCCGCATTTGTTGTCAAACCATTGGCACGCATTTACTTGGCGAAATTTTTTAAATGTTCCACTATTGTTATAAAAATATGGACGAAATAAAACATTCGCCTTCGGGATTCGGGGCCTTTGAATTTCGAGAATATTGGCTCTGTCTACTCTGCAAGAGACAGGTCTGTGTAATTCTAATGCTAACTAATATTATAAATACGTAAGTAATTTTGTTAGTTACCTCTTCACGCCCTATCTACTCAACCAATCTCCGTTAAATTTTGCATACATGTAGTTTGAAGTGTGGGAGAAGTTCATATGGTAGGTAGGTTTTAATCATGAAAAAATAACTGCTCCCGTGGGAAATTTACGCAGACGAAACCGCAGGCAAACAGATTTTAGTAACACTGATATAAATTTATAATTTCTATTAGTTAGTCTTTTCAGTCCAATTTTAGGCGCAACAGATGAAAATGCTACGTACATTTCCTGATCCTCATCTATTATATCAGCTCCACACACGCCGACGTGTATGCGTGATCATTGCATTGATAGTATGAGTGCTTTAATTTACCGCAATGAAAAACCAACAATGTACATCGAATCCGCCACAGTTTGGAAAACTGTTCGACGACACTGGAGAGCTGGCGTTAAGTGTGATCCCAGAGTTCGCTATATTATTTTTTTCCTCATAATGTTGCACGGTTTTAGACATCCTTGATAGTCAGAAATTTAGCACGTAAATAATTTTGTTTTAATTTCACAGCTCAGCCCGTTCTTGGAAACTACAATACAGCTTTCAAATAATGAAGAATTGTTCAGTCTTCAACGATAAATTCTCTCCTTCTTGGCGTGTCGATATCATTCCTACGGTACATTAAAATTTTCCGTGAAATGTCCCATAGTGCGGTGTCTCTCCCCAAACAATAAAGCTCCTGTTATCTCCCTGTGCTCTAACACCTGAAGCCAGGATGACTTGTCGGTATTTGTAAAAATGGCGCATTATGTTTGGCGCAATTTGAAAGACTTAACTTTCAAATTTTATTTCGCTACCAGTCCGGCCCTGGGGCCCGATTCTCACGCAATAGAAGTACCTAGTTCACTTCATCAATTTCCCCCAATTTTTTTCGGTTGTTTTATGCAAATTTACAAACGAAAAATTTCGATCGATCGATGCGTTCGCTCGATCTTTTTGACGTTGATTTTTTTTTGTAAATGCAGAAACAATGCTAGGCCTCCAGAAGAAACGGAGAAAACTGATGAAGTGAACTTCGATTGATTCTGATCATTCAAATACAAAAAAAAAATCTGTTCAGCTCTCAAAGATGAGATAAAAACTTGTTATTTTTATTTCGCACCCAGTTCAGCTCTGGTCACTACAATACGGCCCTGGCGAGTTGCCAGACGCATGCATTTTTTACCACATATCTGCGTCGGTAGCCATGATGTCGGATAGATAAAATGTTTGGCGAAACTTTGTTAAAAAATGCATTTTTGTGTATAGTTAATTTATTCGCTAGCTTTTGCAAGCGGCTTCGCCCGCCTGTTATATTCTGCGAAAACTGAACACTTATGATTTTCATACAAACTTTCAACCCCCATTATGGTGTTGGGGGGGTGAAAGTTAGTATGAAAATTATGTCACATTTGAACTGGGGTCTTTAACTTACAATTTTTAACGCATCGATATCGACAGTATATTTATGCTTAAAGAATTGGTGATTTATTAAAACTACGCAACGGATTTTGATGCGGGTTTTTTATATAAATAGAGTGATTTAAGAAAGGTTACGTAACTTTATGGATATAATCTGCATAATATTGTACCACTGCAGAGCCGGGACGGGTCACAAGTAATATATAAAAGTGAAAACCAACCGTCAATGTATTCACATCAGGAAATTTCGAAAACGATTAAGCTAAATTAAATTTGCTAGGAAGGAAGATTGTGATTAGGAGACGTCAGCTCTAAAAGGATTTTTGGAATTTCCAGCTCTATGGCGTGAATGTGGGTGAAGCTGCGGGAAGTCTTTATTAATCTAACGCTGCTGCAAAAGCTAGTAGGCCATATGTGGTGTATCGTAAACTCCGTGCACATACGGGGTGATGGGTACCTTGGGTAGATCGTTTACGCGAAGTTTCCAGTAAATATCAACACTTCCAAAGAGAGGGATAAAAAAATAAACTATGAAAATGCACACGCACACGCACACGCACACGCACACGCACACGCACACGCACACGCACACGCACACGCACACGCACACGCACACGCACACGCACACGCACACGCACACGCACACGCACACGCACACGCACACGCACACGCACACGCACACGCACACGCACACGCACATGCACACGCAATTTTTACTTGAAACTCTTGAAAATCTCACCTCATTTCACATTACTTATTGACGTCAAACATTTACCTAATAAAATTCACTCAGCACAGCCTTCAAGAACGTCAATCCTACTAATATTATTAATGCGAAAGTTTGTGAGGATGTGTTTGTAAATTGTTACTCTTTCACGCAAAATCTTCTGGACGGAATGTTATGAAATTTGGTACACGGGTAAAATATAACCTGGAATAACACATAGGGTATCTTTTATCACGAAATTCCCACGGGAGCTAGTTAACAAACAAGTATTAAGTTTAATTAAATATAACATCGACATTATCTAGGTAACAAAACAATAGATCGATCACGTCTTGTATTACAGCATAACACGCGTCGTTTAGCATCCCGTCGCTCATTTAGGACGGGAAACAATTTCTCTCATGCTTCGAAATACTGATTGACTCCAAATCCCATACGATGGATATACTCGTATTTCCCCCCGGGTTCGTCTAATCCCGGTCGTACATCGTGCTCCTTCGGGAAATATGTATGTATAGACAGACAATATGTTCTGCTAAGAACGAATGTACATGTGTGATCTGTCATGGGACCTACGTTTTTTTTTTGCAAAGGGCGAAGAGCGGGTTTGCGGTATGGTTGTCGTTGGGTCACAATGGCGCACTGTGATTGGTTAGACAAAATCTTTTTATATACCTAAGGATTATTGCCTGTATAGGAAACAGTAGTGGTGTAATGGTTGAGAGGCCTGCCTGTGAACCGAAAGGTCACAGGTTCGAATCCTACTCGTGCCACATGAGTTTTAGACCAATCTGTAGTTTTTATCGACCACCACTTCCTTCCGGTGAAGGAAAACATCGCGTGGAAACCTGTACACAGGCTTAGTTTAAGTTTATTAGTGCAATTAATTGCCAATAAACGTGGTAGGTAGTCACGTCATGTCAGATGCCTTTTGACGACTTGAGTAAACTATGACACCTATGTATACATGACATTGGTATACAAATTTATTTGGCATGAGTAGGACTCGAACCTGGGATCTTCCGATCTCAGGCCACAAGCGCTTCCAACCGACCAACAAATTTTCAGTGAGAGAGAAGAATTTTAAAATGGCTTCCGAGGTCGGGGCCCTGTCCGGGTATCTGTAACGATGTGTTTTCAGACTAGCGGTGAGAGACAATAGACTCTTTACCTCCCGCTTTGTAAATAGACGTGGACGTAGTTAGGCAGCTGGATGTGACATGGAAATTTTACACAAATCCTCTTTGTACTTACGGTGGGGTATGTTGATTAGTTAAAAGTATCTATTACGTGAAGAGATGAATTGATTCGGTCAAACTGGCGTGATCTCGATGGCTCAGTGGTTAAGAGCACTGTCCCGGATAGACAGGGGCGCGGGTTCAATACCCGCTCGATTCCAGATTTTTCTCATTATTGTTTTCAAAAATCCTTTTTTGTTGTTAACGATAAAGGATATTGCCGTTAAAATATCTTTTAGATAAAATAATCTTTTATTCACAGAACACATTAACATCTTAAAGCGCATCTTTTATCAAAATCAAATCATTTATTCAGAAATTAGGCCTTCACAGGCACTTTTTCACGTCATATTCTAAATTAAATGATGTTTATTAAAGCTACAAACTACTAGCATTTCGGAACGACCACTGCTGAGAAGAAATGCCGAAAGAAACTCATTCAAACAGTGTTGGTCCCTATTATGCCAGAAGGACTTACCATTTTTTAAATATAAATTTATGTATAATTTTTTATCAGTAATATAACAATGTAAGTACACAATAAAGTACATGGTCAAAAGGTATACTGAAACATATTATGATTGTGATCAAGTGCTGATGAAAGGAAATATATATATATATATATATATATATATATAGTTTTTAACAAACAAAAACAAACAAAAAAAAAACTTTTAATAGTTTAGTTGCGGTTATTACGATATCGTTGAGTTCGTATCCCATAACACAAGTCTCGAACTTGCTTTGGGGCTGAATCGATCAGTGTGATTTGTCCATATTTATTTATTAAAATTCACTTAGTTTCTCTTGTACTACAGAGTTGAAATTTTTCACGTCGATTCAGTTTCCGTGATAATGCATTATTATGATAAGCATGACCTGATGGCGTGCCTAGGATCGGCTCCCAACAACGGTTTACAGCACTGTCATGATATTTTTTGTGACGCGTTGAATGAAAACAGATCTCTCTGACTAATAGCTTGAGAAAAAAATATCATTTTTGAAAAACATACTTATTTTTCCTGCTTTCTTGTAAGTACTTCCAGTATATAGTGATACAGGATACTGTCCTGTGCTATTATGCTCACGCGACGGTCGTTTATGGGACCAACAGACAATAAGCAATTTATATTAGCGATTCTCATCATGGCAACACTGGTTTTAAATATGGTTGAAATGATACAAGAGACTCATTCAATGGCAAAACCATAATAAATTCACATGTTATGTTTTTAGGTATATCTATATCTCTCTGTGAATTTAGTGAAAAAATTATATCCTTAGGATAAATTCAAATCTACCTCCAATAAAGTAAAGTGGTAAAGTGCTTGCCCCTGAACCGAGAGGTCCCGGGTTCGATCCCCGGTCGGGTCATGATGGAAAATGATTTTTTTCTGACTCGATTATTTGATGAGTTTGTTTTTTACTGGTGTGTGTCTATTAAGAGACTTGAAATAGTTAAAATGATAAATATCTACTCTATTATATTCGATTTACATATAAATATAAATATATTAGGACAAATCACACAGATTGAGCTAGCCCCAAAGTAAGTTCGAGACTTGTGTGATGGGATACTAACAACGATACTATAATATATTTTATAACAAATACATATATAGATCAACATCCAAGACCCGGGCCAATCAGAAAAAGATTATGTTCCATCATGACCCGACCGGGGATCGAATCCGGGACCTCTCGGTTCACAGGCAAGCAGTTTACCACTGCGCCACCGAGGTCGTCAATGCCGCTTATACAATCATTATTCGCTTTTAAAATAAATAAAACATAACTGTTGATAAATCGAGTATCGGTATCTGTCACGATCGCAATTGCATCGGTCGAGTTGCATCGAATTCAATAAATCTTTGTTCTGTGTCAGGTTTAGATATTTTCTAATCCCGACAGGAATCCCTGTATCAATGAATAACTTCCGAGCATTTATTCTGAAACTTATTCAGAATATAAAATATATATATCTGGATAAAAACCCTATGTGTTTTACCAGGTTATATTCTACCCGTGTGCCAAATTTCATAACAATCGGTCCAGTGGATATTGCGTGAAAGAGTAACAAACATACATACATATATACACACATCCTCACAAACTTTCGCATTTATAATATCAGTAATACTAGTGACTTGCCCTGGTTTAGCACGGGTGCAATATAAACCTTCTTGAATTTAGCTATATAAAAAACCCGCATCAAAATCCATTGAGTACTTTTGAAGATCTAAGTATACATAGGGACAGACAGACAGCGGGAACGAGAAGCGACTTTGCTTTATTACAAGCCTTTATTTGAGTTCACCTGTTCCGATGTTTGCTTGTCTGTCTGTAAATCAAATCTTGCAAGTTAGATTTCTCTTACTCCCAGGTTGTCCTAAAGAGTTGAAATTTCCCACGTCCACGAAAAAAAGGTTTGAATTTTTGCTTTTGTATTGAATATGCTGGGTCGATATCGATGAAATTTTGCAAATATATAGACGAAACATTCAGGTGTATCATAGGCTACTATGGTTTCACTAGAGCGAAGCCGGTACGGGCCGCTAGTTCTAGATACACACAAAGTACATATAACAGTTTATATCGCGAGAATCCCACGTAACAAACACTAAAAAGCGCTGAAATTATTTCAGTTAAGAAATTTAGCAAAGGAACTTTTCTAGTAGACTAGGTAAATTAAAACTCATTCACCTGGCGAGAGCGCAATTAGTGTCACAGAAACGAGACACTCTTAGTGACACTTCACGACTCGACACAACTAAAGTAAGTACAGAAGTAAACCTGGAATACGTTATCTTCAAAAGTCACGATAGATATACCTCTATTTCTTCATCCTCTGTGGCTGTGATGCCGCAAAGCCAGTCATTGTAAAAGAAACACTCAAAATGTTTGATGACTCGTCTGTGATTTTACCATCCGCGGTCTGACGTCAACCCTAATTGAAAATTGTGGCCGCATTAATGAGATATGCCAAAAGGTCACAGGAATCATACCTGCCAAATAAGATTGTATTTATGAATCTGATTCATATAGTGTAGTAAGAATTATGGACAAGGAAACATCGTGAGGAAATTGCACATTCGATAATTCAGTTTACTAGCGTGTATGCGACAGCTTAACGTAGTTCTAATATTCAATAAATCCATACCACTTAATATTATAAATGCGTAAGTCTGCCTATTTATTTGTCTGTCTGTTCCGCTTTCACGGCTAAACCGCTGGACCAATTTTGATGAAATTTGGTATACATGTAGTTAAAGACCCCTGCTTAAACTTAGGCTACGTTTTTTTTTCAAAAACTAAATGACTATAATGGGGGGGTGAAAGTTTGAATGAAAATTGTCTGTTCCGCTTTCGTTGATTCACGCGGGCGAAGCCGCGGGTAAGAGGCAAGTTAATATAATTTGAATTTTATTTCGACTCAGATGGAAGAAAAATATTATGATAGATATTTCATTTTGGAAATGATGAAAAGAAATTAATTTGAGATCATATAAGTACGTCAACGACTTTTTATGTCACTTTTGTTTCGCGGATCTAGAATAAAAAATCTATAGAAATAAGTGGTATCTTTGTACTTTATTTATTAGTTTTATATTTACACTGAATGAATGTCAAGTTCGTGTATTAGCACAAACTGAACGTTGGGATTGGGAAGCAGAATCAGCGTGACTGGCCTGACCGTCTGACGCTGCCTGCTGCGCTGGTCTCCGACCAACCGATCCGGCTCGAAGGACCTCTGTCGATGTTTATGCATGTAAGGCCAGGCGGGAACTCCTCAATGAATAGTTCTTCAATGCTCGATAATTGTTTATTTTCAAATTTTACAAAAAATTTTAAACATACAAAAATAATGTACTAAATGCGTCCGCGATGTCGTCTCAATTGAAATCATATAAGTATAAAAAAAACAAGCAAGATGGCGCCGGTAGGTTCGCTAACACCAAGTTTCTGGATATCTTGGCTAAATATAAACACTCATCGATATGCGGACTAGTATACATAGGAACACAATGAAAGTATTAAACGCCGACGTGTGCTATCGCTCCCAAAACTGTGTGATTCGCGTGGATAGCACTAAAGCGCCAATACGTAAAAATAAATCGCTCAACATATTTAAATATAAAATAATCATATAGAACATTTAATCCGGTAAAAACCCACTACACGTAGATTTCTCTGTACATTCGATATTCTGTTTCTTCAGCGTCACTCCGTTCTGACACTCCTCTAATTAGGAAACCGATTGTTTTATTCTAGATTAAGCTTTATTTGCGGTTTTCCTTGTATCAGATTAACGGGGTTCTCTTATGACTGCCTAAAAAAGGAGTTTACGTTTTAAGGCTCTTCTATGTATGAGTTTCATTCCACCATAATTCTTAAATGTCTTGTGTGTATTAGATTCCTTCCGTACATTATTCCGGGTAACACATATTATGTGACGTCACTATAAAATCAAAATGGCGGAATAATAAACTCCTTGCAAGCTTAAAATTGACCAATAATCGAGTCGTGTCAAAATGTTTCAACTTGTATTTGCGTGCGTAAATTTGTTATTCGATGATGCAAAATGTACTGGACTGATTTCGATGAAATTGTGTACATACGGTTTACGTCCAATATTTGCTCAAATTCTTGCCAAAACCTTGTCAGTCGGGCGCAAACTCAACTGATAGACAGGATGGGATAGTTAATACTGAACTTAAACTCATCTCTAGTGCACAGAAAATAGGGGATGAAATATCACAGCCGGATGAATTTCACGAGTGTTTGAACGCGGCGTGTAGCGTTTCATTGTCCGTATGAATAAAGAATATTTTTTCTTGAATTAAACATTTATAAAATTAATATTGTAGTAGTACCTTATTCATAAAATAGGGTAATTAAATTGATTACTGTGTATGGTAAAATGTAATTAACACTAATGATAGCCCGCGGCAGAGATCGAAACGCTCGTGAAATTCTACCAAACTACTGGACCGATTGGGCTGAAATTTGGTATGCAGATAGTCACTAAATTGTAGGTTATCCACTAAGAAGCTAGCTGCTCCGAGGAGTGCTGCTGAGCCAGAGCTGTGGAGCGAGAGTAGCACATGGTACCGGCACAAATGCAATTGGCATTGGCACTGTGTGGTTGTAGTGAGTTCGAGTTTCACATACCCATCCGGCTTCCCGTGGCTGGATGAAAGAGGCGAGGGTCTTTCCACACGATAAAAAAAGATGTCTTTGAAAGGATTTTGACAAATTCTAGAAGATCATCTAATAAACGACGTACCTACCCTTGACGTATTTGCGACCAGTGACTCACGATTAAGAGTATCGTAGCCATACTTTTTTCGATTCTGAAAATCATTAATTAAGTAGTTTGCAGTACCTATGCGATTTTTATGATAGTGTCGAATTGTGTTTTTTTGTCTGAAACATGTACGAAATTTAACAGTGAAAACTAAGTAAACGGCTTTATACTTAGTTATTTATGTTTAGTGTTTATTAACTTGTTCAATAGCTGTAAGTTTTCTTGAGTAATAAAATAAAATCTATGTACTAGAAAACCTAAAATGAAACAAAATATTACTATAGTAGGTAAAAAGTAAGTGAAATTAAGTTACATCAATTTTAAACCTTTTCTTATAACATAATAGGGAATAGGGCATCCTGAAAGGGCTTTAAAGGGCCTCGTCCCTTTAAATGCTGGATCATTACACGATTCGCACGGACGGACAGAAAGTAACAGCATTATTAGGGAGGGCTTTAGTAATGTTTATATCTTGTTCTCTAGGATTTATTCTGTACATTCTCTCCTTAAATTTTGCGTATTTTCGGCTTCATTCGGAGCTGTGACGCCACGTAGCCTTGTGTCTGTGAAAAATAAAGCTTAAAATTTTAAAGATTTAGCTACAGTCTGTCTGTCGACAACATTTCATACGATCAACGCCAAAGCTGTCCCTTAGTCGACACTCGTACGACGTATACGTGGTTCCGCCATAGAATAGGGCCACTCCATCCATATGGAGTGGGATTTATACTAGGTTAGAGATAAGTAAAAGATCTACTCCCCGTAATTGGTACATAATTGTTATTTACCTATTTATTATTACAAGGCGCTAGGTGCCTCACTAGTGGACAAAAATCAATTGGATATGTATCTTATAAATTGGAAAAACTCGAGTCAAATGAAAATTTTGATTTTTCGTTTTTCGAATCGCTTGCCGCCGCAAGCGACCTTGTTTTATAATATAGTTATTATTTTGATGTTGTTCTCCTACTAATAATTATGTATAAGTCTGTTTGTAACTAAATTATGCCAAAACGAATGAAGTAAAGAAATTTGAGTAGAATGTAGCAAAAGGTAGCTATTATTCTATAACTAAAGTTTGTTTTCTAAATAAACATATATCTAAATAAACATAGTATCGATTAATTCTTATATTGTCGATTGAAAACTCTTCAGCAACGTAAAGATTTTATCTTTCCATTGCCGCAAAATGTTTCATTTACAGTTGTTACCATTGATTTATATCAGGCTAGATATAACATCTAATATTAAACTGTTAATAACTTTCTCATCTTCGCGTGTCCCCAGTTGCATTCGGAGATGTGACGTTCCAAAATCCGGTTAGCGTAAAAAAAGTTGCCAATAAATTTGGAAAATTTGGCTATGATTTTATCAGCGGCTCGAATGACGTGAAGCCTCTTTGGGAATGCTATCGTTGCCTATCAGCTTTCAAGGCTTTGTGTCCCTTAGTCGCCATGTACGATATCCACGGGAGGATATAGAGTGGGCCTATTGTAGGCCCTAAAATAGGGCGGCGTGCCGACATTATGCAACGTACGGTATTCTCATTTGATAAGTAGGACTTGGAGTGCTCCAGGATTTGATTCCCAGCACTGGCAAATATTTGTACCTATGATCACAAATATTTGTCTGCGGTTTTGGGTTTTAGAAACATAGAACTAGGTATGTTTGTGATGCACGATACAAGCTTAGTGTTTATCGTGAGTCGTTGAATGTTTTCCAATTGTTTAATATATTCATAAATAAAAATCACTTTATTGACAAATTTAGTACTACATAGTTTAACATATTATAATATTTATTTCAATTAGTTATATTAAGGTGATAAAATATCTCAGCTTCTGTTATCCTCAACAATATGATTAGTTGGAGATTTTTTTTTCATTATTATGGCACATAACAGTCATTTTTCATATTAGATACTTGACGAAAATATTGCTAAATCATAATTTAAGTTATACATATTTTTAGTTTTAGACACCCCTGCCAATGAGATTTTATGCGGTATTTAATGTATAGTGTGGGCAAAAATAGTGGATTAGTAGCCAACGGCTGTAATTCATTAATTGCACCCGAGCTAACATCTCGATTGTGACGTAAGTGGAAAAAAACGTACCTAATTATAAAAAAATCCCTAAAAACTAACAATATTTAAAGTAAAAGTTTTCTATTCCCGCCTTTTTTCATTAAAAATAACCAAGTAAAGAACTTTTTAATTTTTTTTTAAGAACAAAATTGAGCCTCGTCGTTCGATACCTATTTAAATTGATAACTATAATATTTATACGAAGACAAGGCTGAATAGCGAAGCCACCTCTTTGGTTATTGGGATGAATGCATGATGTCTATTGCCAGTATGATGGTTAGATGTACGCGAACTTCATGAAAAAGTGAAGTACTTTTTTTAATTACATATCGCCCTAGGACTTTTGTAGCTATATTATTACCCTAGAGCGCTAATTGGTCACTTACATGGGGTAATAAGCACCTAGTTACCGAATATGAGTTATGTAAAATATGTTATATAAGTATCGACTATCATGCCTTATTTTCAATAAGTCGTGTATGTTCTACGGCAAAACCGACCGATGTATCAAGCCAATAATAAATCTATGGTTGTCGACAGCGCGCTGTCATCGAGAGCACTTTGCAGTAACAATTGCAGAGACCTTTTGTGTTTTAATAGATTTTATCGCGCTCTCCAAACATTAACACATTTTCCGTGTTATTCAATATGTTTCTTTAGGGTCGTAGCATTAATATTTTTGCTACGAATTGTATTTGTAAGAAAGCACTTGAAGACTAAAATACTTCTGCGGGCATTTAATGTTTTTGTTAAATATTAGAGGCACTCGAGTTTTAGAGAAATATTTTGTGTAAAAGGACAGCAATAATAGTTTTCTCTCACACATCGTGTGTTTGTTGCATTCGGGGCTATGACGCATTGAACGTCGGAGCGCGAGATACTACTTCATACTGTTCTCGTAGCTAGAATAACCAATATAATATGTAGAAATAATACCCAATTTTAAAAAATCTTAAAATTTATTTACTTACAAATTTAACAACTGGTTACTTATATACACACTATATACACTACCAAACGATTGTGGCAACCAATATAATTTGAAAAAAAATATATATATTTAATTTAATTTATTGATAAAGCAAAACTTAGTTTTAGCTTGGTGTGGCAACACATTTATGCCATTCATATCGTATCGTTCAGCGTACCAATTTTAATGGCACCGACACCAATATGCTCATAGATAGAATATAGGTATTTTAATTATTCCTCAAATCGCACCTGAAAATTATTGTTGCACCGATACGGGTACTATTTCAATCGGTGCTATTCGAATCGGTGTGCTGAACGGAATACCCCGTAACAGCTAATCGCAAATTGCAACCACATAACACAGTGGGCTTTAATTTAAAAATATTAATTTCTTTTTGAAAAACAGTTAAGAGCGAGTAAGACTCGCGCACCGAGGATACCGTATAAATTTAAAATGTGTGATGTTTATATAGTTTTTTCCGGGACAAAAAGTCTCTATGACCTTTTCCACACTTCAAACTAAATGTATGCAAAATTTCAAGAAGATTGGTTGAGTATACAGAGCGTGAAGCGGTAACAAACAAACTAACAGATAATAAACTTATTTTCACTTTTATAATATTAGTCGAAAAAGACAAAAATGTGTTCATAGCTTTTGTAAATATGATGGAACACGATCTAAAAAGTATTTATTATTGTTACGAGCCCCTACGCTTTGATCTTAACAACTTTAGTTGCATCAAGTATACAATATTTCATCCTATTATTACCCGATCCGTCTCTTTGTTATTTACTTTTGCCTTTTTGTACTCGGCCAATATTAGATTAAGGAACTTCGACATCAGAAGTGGGATGGTAACACGATTTTGTGATTTTGCGGATTCTCGTTCTCGTAATGCTAAAGTTAAAGACGCCATAGAAAATTGTGACGACAACTAGAATTGGTTTTTTCTTCTGTATTTAAGTTTTAATATTATAATTATGTCGCATAAGAAAACATTCCAAACTTCTAATTCAATTTTCGTTTAAACACATAATTTGAATTTCAAGTTTGTATTGATTGTGCTCCATATTCTAATCTTCTGTGAAAAACGGAAGATTTTAGAAATTTTTCTGTTTTTCACAGATTAATCTGTTATTAATGCATTAAAATAACAATTAATTAGATATATTAATATGTTGTAAAGCAAGCCATCTGAATTGAAAGTAATGCTTAAAAAATACATTATTTTTAGGTATTTCACTTAAAAATAAAGTTTTATTAAATTTATTTTAATCCTAAATTTCAATTTCTGTATTTATATCATACAATGCTTATTGTATTTATGCGTATTGTGCAATTCTCTAATATTTAATTATTACAAACAGTTTGGTCTACTTATATTTATTAAAATTAGTATTAGTTTCTAAATCTAATGCCGTTAATATTTTATTTAATACAAATAATTTAAATAATAATAGTAAATAGCATTTTTTTTTAATTTGTGTCAAAAGAATATTCTCTAAATGATTTAATTAATTATTATATTTATTAAGTTAACTCATAATAATTAAATATTATTCAATTAATTTTATTAAAATATTTCACAACGGCAAAGTGGTCCTTTGAACAACAAAAAAAAAATTGTATTGTGCCAATTTTCTATGCAGTTTACATAAACATTCAATATAATACTGTATAACAGTAAACCACTGTTATACAGTATTATATTGAATAACTACTTCAGCAAAATTTATGTATATTTTTATTATTCAAGTATTATTACAAAAAATATATTCTTAATTTATTTTTTACTATCGTCATCAGAATATAATATAATATAAATAGCTACGTCTTTATACATGCGTACGCACAATGATCAATCATAGAACGCAATGTGTTCAACTTTATATTTTACTAATGGTCTATCCCGCTTCGCTCGGGTAAAAGCGTATTAAAAAAAATGTCCAGAAAATTTGTCTATCTCTGTGCCAAATTAAAAAAAAAATCAGCACAGTAGTTTTTGAGTTCATTACATACAAAAAAACAAAAATATTATTTTTCTCTAAAGAGATATTTAAAAATATAACATTTATTATTATTGATTATGCGCTCTGCTTCGCGCGTGACATGCATTTAATGACAAACATAGAGTACTTGTTTCGTAATTTGATTATTATATTCATAACACGAAACTACATAGAAAATTTAGCATCACTTAGGTAACATATCACAACACTATATAATTTTTAACAATCAATTTCGTAATTCAGCGTTCGTTATCTCGGGGCTTCGATATCGGCCTTTACTACATAAGTTTTGTGTCTTTTACAATGTGTATTATCAAAATTATCAACGCCATAAAAGCACACTGTCCTTTGCGGATAAACTTTAGTTTTAAACTCCACAGACGATCCTAAATTCCTTGGCAGTGTTTTGGCTTTGTAATAGTCACTTTTTAGGCAATAATCATAAAACACTTTTGGTACTTCATCGAAATATTTACTATAATATCCGTCACAATCATCAAATGATACACTTTTTGAGAAATTGTCCAACTGGCATATGTGTGGTTGGTGGGACCCTTCAGGACACGTTCTGGGTTCCATCGGGTCCCAGAAGTCGGGAGGGGTTGGGGCCCATGGAGGGGGCCCCAGGGGTCACCCTCAGCGAATCGGTTTGGACACGATGATGACGTCAGGAGCTGACCGTGTCGTCTCGTTGCTCATCGGGCGGCGATCAGGAATTTTCTTTTCTGTAATAAGAAATTGAGAAATTAGCACTATACTTACATATTATAAACCGCATCTGTCTATTCGCGGTAAACTCAAAAACTACTGCACGGATTTTCATGCGGTTTTCACCAATAGATAGTGTGATTCCTGAGGAAGGTTTAGGTGTATAATTTGTCATGTTTTAACCCTGTAAGCGAAGCCGGGACGGGCCGCTAGTATTAGCTAAATGAATTTTATTGACGAAGCTTTGTGTGACCGTGGATCAGTTCAACCCGTGGCTTATCTGTTGCCTTGCTCTAACTGCCCCTATTACTTCATCCACCTCCTAACAGTCGTATTCTTATATTTGTAAGATTCGGCTATGATTTTATGAACGGTCGCCGCCGGCCTGACGTCTACTCTCTTTGGGAATTATGTTGTTATCGATCAATTGCCAAGGTTTTTTATACCTTAGTCGTCTCGTACAACATCCAGTAATGATCCTATTCGAAGGCAGAAACCATAAGTCAGTTGAACAACTTTCTGCACCACATATTGTAATGCAGTAATGTATGTCCCGTATTTACGGGACTGTTAGCTGTAGCGTTAGTCCCGCTGAGGACAAAATAGACAGAGCTCTGACAACTAAGGACGCCGACGACCGTGCGAAGTGAAGACGAACAAATAGGAAAGCAAAACCTGGACTCCGACGCTCAGCAGCTGGGTAAGAAACCAAAAATATGCTCCGATGAGAGAGAGAGAGAGAGAGAAAGCGTGCACAGATAAACCTACAAAATTCAAATACAAAAGACGGAATCAAACGCTTTGACCAATAAGTGGACAGGAGGAAAAGCTTACGCGTCTTGACAGGACTCTTGGGAGTGACTTTGCTGAGCAGTTCAATAGTGATCTCCGAGGCTGTGGTTTGCGGGGGCGAAGGTCTGGCGATGGTGGCCCCGGAGTACCCGAAGGTAGAGAACCCTCGGCTGTTGCTGCCTGAGCCTGAGGGACAGAGATAGATGATTTTTCGACGGCCTCCATGGTCATCACGCTAGACTGCTATATGTAGCGGTCCCAGGTTTACTTCTCTTTTTAATTTGTAAATGACACTGGCTGTTAAATATCGATAAACATTTTCTTTTTTAAACCCCGACGCAAAAGAGTACGTGCCCATCTGTGTACGTGGCACCGTAGCTCATCAACGGGTGAACCCATTTGGATGGTTTCTTTTATTGGATAGCTAATTTTTATGCGGTGGTTCTTAGATATATGTGATCAAAATCGGTTCAGCCATTAAAAAGTTGTAGAGAAATGAGTATTGAAAATCGAGGATTTTTTTTTAAATTGTCTAACAAATATACTTGAACTATCGAGATATTTTTCTTATTACGCAAAGTATTCGTTTCGTTTTAAGAATGTTATTTTCTAAACTATGTTAAAGATGTGAAATTAGAATTTAAATATTTAACTGGGAAGCCAACTTTAGCGGTAAAACGTGTAACTCAAAAACTTTTGTAGCATAAATTGTTTCCGTCAATCTTATTTGAAAATAAATGTATTTTCCTCGAGTTTCCATTTAATGTGTTTTTCGGAACCAGAGGTGTGCTCAATAGACTAAAACTATGGTCAAATAGTTAAACTTGAAGAAAGAAATATCACCTAAACGCCAAATATTTTTTTTAATTTTTTGAAAAATTTCCTGAGTTAAATGTGGGACTACAGCACATTTAAGATTCAATATTCTATTTTTTTTTAATTTTGAATAAATTAAACCCCTATAGTTAAACTTGAAGAAAGAAATATCACCTAAACGCCAAATTTTTTTTTTTAAATTTTTTTGAAAAATTTCCTCAGTTAAATGTGGGACTACAGCACATTTTAAATTCAATATACTATTTTTTTTTTAATTTTGAATAAATTAAACCCCTATAGTTAAACTTGAAGAAAGAAATATCACCTAAACGCCAAATATATATTTTTTAATTTTTTTGAAAATTTTCCTGGGTTAAATGTGGGACTACAGCACATTTAAGATTCAATATTCTATTTTTTTTTTAATTTTGAATAAATTAAACCCCTTTATCACAAGCCGAGCGCGCTAACCACTGTGCCGTTGAGCTCCTTTGAATTTGCTGTTTGATTATTATTAGAAACCCAATATTATTAAGTAGGAGCTTGGCAATAAATTAGGACAAATCACACAGATTGAGCTAGCCAAGTAAGTTCGAGACTTGTGTTATGGGATACTAACTCTGATACTTTCATATATATAAACATCCAAGACCCGGGCCAATCAGAAAAATATCATTTTCCATCATGACCCGACCGGGGATCGAACCCGGGAACTCGGTTCAGAGGCAAGCACTTTACCACTGCGCCACCGCGGTCGTCAATATCAATTAATATACGTACCTATTCATGTAGTTTAACGAATAACTAATTTAAATTAAGCAGCTATATTTCAACTTCAATATATGAACGTGAATAGCCAATTACGAGACTTTAAATAAACATCGCTAATTAAGCTTTTAAAGCTTTAATTAACCCCAACTACATAATTCAGATGTAGCCGTAGAATTAATAATTTGTTTAATTACCAGCTCGAATAAAACCATAATCACTACATAGTATAAAACAATGTCGCTTTGCGCTGTCTGTGCCTTTGTATTGTTAGATTCTTAAAACTATGGAACCGATTTTGATGCGGGTTATTTTAATAGATAGTATGGTTCCTGGGGAAGGTTTATAATGTATAATTTGTTTCACTCGAGCGAAGACCGGGACGGCAGGACGGGCCGAGTGGAGCCCCAAAATGTGTGATTTGATTTGATTTTTGCAAGCAACGTAATTATCACAGTATTTTTTTTCACTGGTGTGTATTTATAGACTTGGAATAGTCACCAAAATGAAAAATACTCTATTGTATTCGATTTATATATAAATATAAATATATAAGGAGAAATCATACAGATTGAGCTAGCCCCAAAGTAAGTACGAGACTTGTATTGTGTATTCTATATTTTATAACAAATACATATATAGTTCAACATAACCCGGGACCTCTTGGTTCGGAGGCAAGCACTTTACCACTGCGCCGCTGAAGTCGTCAATTTATATATCTAAGAGTGAAAACCATTTGGCAGACTTACCATCAGAACTAGGCACAGGATCACTTTGAAACAGACTCTCCCTAGTCTGACAACCAGATTCCTTTGTGTCAGGCGCGCCAACAGACACATCTCTAATCTCCTTCTTCTCCCTTCTCTCTTCGCTATCTCTTTTACTCATAGACCCCTCCTTTTTACTCATAACGCTCCGTCTCGTTCTACCGTTCCGTTCTACGCGAACGTTTTCCGTTTCTGGAGCGTCGTCTACTTCGCGTCTCCAGGGGGCATCGTCCTGGTCTATATGGGTTTCCTGGAAGTCTGAGTCGATGCTGCTATGCTGAAAAGGAAAGACTTATCGTGGCGCTTTGTGCGACAAACTACTAGCGCCACCAACACATTTTTACCAACTTCTCTTTTTTATTAGCGAATAATAAAAAAATATTTTAACAGATTATGCCAGAGCAGATAAAAGATTTAAGTAGAAAGTATCATAGCTTCTTTAATACATTGTGTTCATAGCTGAATAAACGGATTTGGTAAACTGTGACTAGATTGTGTAATAGAAAACTATACATTTTTATCTAGTACGGCATAATCTGGTAATATATGTTTTTATTTTTCGATAAGAAATAAAATATATTGATAAAAATGTTATTTTATTACTTGTGTGCCGGTACATTAAGACAGACTTAATTAATATCAATTTTTCAAAAGTTGGTTATGATATTTTTTGTTTGTGCAAAGCCAATTTCTCAAAGGTTGCCTGGAAAATAACTTTTGCGATAAGTCCGTCCATGCGCTCATTTACGTTTGTTTAATACCTAGTTATAACTTGTATTTCTTCTGTAAATGTTGCAACAAAGAGTTTATCTATGTAAGTGTCTCTCTCATCGTCCTGTATTCCTGTGTTGTCAAAATCTTAAGATCTCGATTCGGATGCGATTTCACAACCGACCACTTGTTTCACATCAACCTTCCTTGGGAACGATGTTGTTGTGTATGAGCTACTAAGGCTCCGTTCTGCGTCCCGTCGCCTTTTACCACATCCACGGGAGGATTTTGAGTGGTTTTATCCCAAGGCGGAAGCACAGAGCAATATTTTTAAATATTTACATGAATGCCCACGTTAAACCTCCTTTGAAATGTTAGTATTGCCTACCAGATGATTACGAGATAGACTAGCGCAGGGACTGTAAATTTCTAAACTCATATATAGCTAAGGGGAAATTATTTGAGTACATAACAACCTTGCACTTATAAGGAGACAATAAATTACCTTATGCTTCGAGAAACTTCTCTGTTGCTTTACCATTTCGTTTGTGTGGTTCTCTCTTTCTAAACTTGCGCGAGGCTCGCTGTCTCTTTCTAGACTCATTGCATCTAACGTCAGACGTCTTTTAGCTAAGCTGTCTAGGCCATCTTCACACGACTGCCTTATGTGCTCCTAGAACACAAAACCTTCGTAAAGGGCCAAAGACGGTAGAAGCGTCCCGGACTAATCTGCTTGAAGAAAGTAATATCACTGATTGGGCCGGGTATAATATGAGGGGGAAAAGATGTCAGCGCTTAGTTTCGTTTCTGGTGGTTTTCAAAGAGTTTCGACTGTAGCGGCCGTGCCGTCATTACAATTTTATAATCCATTTTCTTTCCTCAGAAAAATTGACGGACCGTAATGACAGCATGGCCGCAGCAATCGAAACACTCTGAGAACCACCTTCTTTTTATGTTAAGCGCAGCTTGTTGTGGCCTACAATACCAGGGGTGGCCTACCCCTTGTGTCCTAAAGTCTTGTGCCACAGCACCCTGTAATCACACCGCCTCTCTCACCCTTCAAACCGGGACACCACAATGCAAGCACTGCTGTTTGACAGCTGAATGCGATGAGAGTGAAGTACCTATGCAGACGAACTATGAACTATGATTTAAGATCTATCTCTGCATAGTCTATAATGAAAATAATACTTACTTTGATAATCTTGTGGTCCTGGTATAGCTTCCTGATGCATTTGAACAGGAACACAAAGGTCATCCCGGAGAGTATCAAGGAGAATATAACCAGAATCACCATTATGTGCGGCTGACTGATGATGGATTCCGCTTCACCCTGAAAAAGGTAAGGCGAATTTTGCATCATAACAACTCGAAGCATACAATAAGCAAATAGGTTTTTTTTACATTTGAACATGTGTCAAAGTAAAAATATTTATTAAGAAACAGCTTTCGCGCCCGCATTTATTTCCTACAGGACCCTTCTTCGTACTTCAAACTGCATATATGCAAAATTTCAAAAAGATTGGTTGAATGGATTATGCGTGAAGAGGTAAGAAAAATCTTTACTTTCGCATTTATAATATTAGTTGAGATTACAACTTTACAGATACTTTTCACGTGAAATTTAAATTATACTTATAATATTTATCCTAAAGCTTAACATTACGAAACGTCCGAAATACAGAAAGAATAGCATACCTAACATAAGTTAAATAGAAATCTTGTCGTCATCACTTTAATAGAGTTATGAAAGTAATATGAAGATAAGAATATTTCAATGTCTCTGCAGAGGATATAAAATTAATATGCAAAGGCATATTATTTCTATCGCGGATCCGATGAACACAAACCCAGAAGTACATTACACCCAGAACCACAAACAAATGTAAAACAGCTACAATTTTTTCTCTGCTCGAACACTGACCCTCGAAATGGCGGACACGGTGTCCATTGAGGATTTTAAATACAAAAGCACGTACCTTACAAAGTTCTGCATCTTCATCAGTCTTCAATCTGCAGTTTGCATATCTGTTACATTTCAATTCTGCTGCTATGCAAGTGCTATCCTGACAGTCAAATTCTTCATCTGGTATGCATTTATCTGTAATGTTTTGATCTGATAATACATGTTGATCGCTTTTTTTATACTGTGTTGAATGTCTCAGGTTCGTTAATCGTGCTTCACGAGTTTGTATACCAAAGCAATCTGGCCCTTGTGTGATTGTGTATCTATAAACTTTCACTTATTAATCGTGTTGCAAGAAAGCTATTAGCATGCCTGCAGCTTCACCCGTACGAAATCCCCTTAAAACAAAGATTTGGTATTTTGTGCTTCTACTTAAATATTTATTTTATCCAGCATTTGCTGGACTGGTGAAGAACATTTGGTTTAATATTGTATTTCGTGTTGTCTCTGGATCCCGTACCATATTCATAGTCCCGTCTTCATTGTTGCATCGTGTCCCGTCCAATTTACCACGACGTGTCCCGTACCAGTATCGTGAAAGTTTCGGTTCGACTTTCCTGCTTGTTTTCTGCCACTTTAGTTTCTACTTTTTCGATCCTCAATTAAATATTATTATTTTTAGTAAATAACTTACCATCCTCATCACTAGGATCCAAAGTCCTAAACACAGTGTACTGTGCTATGAAATCAGTATCTTCCCTAGCCACTTTGGATGCATACAGACGTACGTGCATGATATTGCCTTCGTCGCTTGGGACTTTGGTGCTGTCAAATTTGGTCGTGACTGAATTGGCGATGGAGCCGCAGTAGTGGGCCAACCTGGAGACAAATGTATACCTCATTAGAATTGGACTACTGTATATCCTCTGATGAATTAATAAGTGGATTAAGAGTTAAGAGCCTTGAAAGGAACTGGCGATTTCTTTTGATACTGCCGCGGCCTGTTCTGGTTTTCTCGGGTAAAACATAATAAACAATAATAAACACACAATTAACACCTTCCTCAGGAATCACCTATCTATTGGTAAAACCTCATAGAAATCCGTGCAGTAGTAACATACAGGCAACCACAACATTTCCATTGGTAATACATCAGACAGGTGGCCTGCAGATAGCACATAATTTTCTTTCACTTACTTCGCATCAAACTCGATGACGGCGCCAAATACTTGGACGACATTCTCTTCACAGGCGTTGGGTTTGGCCAGGTCGAATTGCGTAAAGTTTAGATATATCTGAAACAAGATGTTTACAAAAATATCATTTTCGCCACAATCTTTTATTGTAGTCAGAGATATCTTGCTCGTATTCACTTGGAGTTCCATGGCGCAATAGTTAGCGCGATCGCGGTGTGTGTGTGATAGCGTGGCGGTTAAGACAATCTCATAATAGTTGGTTATTGGATGGGTGACCAAAAATATACTATCTTGAGCTCCTCCGTGCTTCGGAAGGCACGTTAAGCTGTTGGTCGCGGTTGTATTTGTCGTTAATGCCCGTCAATTTGCGATACCCGCGTGGATCATGACCCATACTCCTTATCCATCCATAAGGAAGGCCTCAGTAATGTGGTCGTTTAAATGATTGTTGATGGTGATGACTTTCTAGTGCACATATTCAATCACTGAGATTACGCTATACATCTGACTGTGTATAAGTTGGATGCAAATCTAATGAAATGCCTCTAACAAATTATGAATCACACGCCACGATCAAGTTACACCAAACATATGTTATCTATCATAAGGTTATCAAATACATACCTTCCGATTGGGCTCCGCTTCAATAGTCCATAAAACATCTAAAGCCTGGTTAGCGCTATCTTCTTTACACTTTTCGTCTATCGCATTTATGTCAAGAATACCATCTGTACCCGTACGAGTCATGTGGCAGCTCTCTGGTATCACATCTGAAATATATCATATCTGTAGGCTATTTCACTGCACTTCAACTCAGACACTTCTTCACCAGCTTAATGATATTCATACAGTGCGACGGCTAAAGGTGAAACGGTCGCCAGATATTTATTATCTATGGTCGCCAGCGTCGACAGTGCAGTCAGGGTTATAACAAATTTTAAATAATTTTATTTAAAATTATCCCTTGTTAGCGTGAAAGCAAATGCCTGCTACAAAACACACAAACACGTAGCAAGTTGCCAACGTCCACATGCTGTCCCGTTTTCCCATATCGTGTACGCATCGTGTAAAAAAAAAGAGAGAACGTGTGGATGCAATGACGTGCTTCGTGTTTTATGTTTCATGGAGCTGGGGGTCTACCCCAGCTTCCAATCCTCCATACGATGCGTATTCTTAGGTTCTATACTAATATTATAAAATGTTTGTTAATTTGTCCATCTTTCACGTCAAGACGGAGAATTGTATTACAATATTTTTTTATGTGAAGTTGGAGAGTGACAGAGTGAAAGTAGCCTAACTTTAATTAGGTTATAGTATTATGTAATACTAGTAATTTATACGGAACTTGTATAACCGTTTTGGGGCGGATACCACCAATACAGATACATGAATGTATATGATACAACTTACGACTCTTAGCAACCGGCTTAGCAGCGATTTTAATATGAAACCCTTCATATTCTATAGTATCGTCGGAATGGAACTTCAACCACGCATACGGCCCTGTCGTTAAGATGGGCCTGGGGAACTGCTGGCCACAGAGCTTCTTGCCTCCAAGGAGAGGCGCGTAGCCTCTGAGACCGTCGCGAATCTGGAAGGATTTATGTTTAATGAACAAAATCATTTTGGGATTAACCGATACTTTGATGCTGCTATGCTCTTCGATCAGAACCTGAAAAATTTTGGTTTCCTCCGAGTGGAATCGTAGTGAAAAAGCTTATTACATTGCGATCGCGTGAAATAGTTTCAAATATAAACCAGGTCAGGCTTCAGACGCAAGTCAGTCGAAGCATAACATAAAGAAATAGGGTTATAAGCTCGTATGCTGCCCCATGTAATTTGCTGCTCTGCGTACCTCTCTAAGTGCACAAGCACACATCAATCTGAAGGCGAGGTAAGGGTTTGCATTTAACTTCTCAATATCGAGTCGATTTTCAAATCGACTTTCGAATCGACCAGTGACGTGCGACCCAGCGAACTACGGGCGAAGTACGGGGTACGGGATTGCTTTTCACTTCTCATTGGCGAGTCGATTCGATGTGAGACGCAGAGCCATTCACGTTGCTGTGTGGTTGTCGTTGCGTTACAATGGCGCACTGTGATTGGTTAGCTTCGTCTCACTGCGAATCGACTCGATGTTGAGATGTAAATATCAAAGTCGCACTACGCAACACCACATTTATACTTTGGAAGTGTCGAGGTATTTATTGGTCCTCACAAATTTGAACACCAGAGTCGATTCACTAAGACGAAGTATTGTAGTCTTTATAATATGGCATTTCGTTTTAGCAATAATTCCCCAAAACAGGTTATGAGCCCGTTTTAATGGCTCCCTGTTACGCCCCTTCGTCCCAAAATGGTACTTACTTCTAGATAATCGTAGTCACAATTAGGATGGCCCTCAATTCGAAATATGTCTACAAAAGTTAGTTCTAATATAGTTCCCTCAGTGCCTGTAAAAAAAAAAAAACAAAATATATTAGTCTTCAATCACCTCTCGTTAATTCATGTCTTCAATGATCAAACATTTTATTTAAACGGGTTTTTATATATCTGGGAATGTACTTTATGGTTACTTTACTAACTCAACGATACTATATTTTATAACAAATACATATTAAATAAACATCCAAGACCCGGGCCAATCAGAAAAAAATAATTTTCCATCATGACTCTACCTTGGATCGAACGCCGGGACCTCTCGGTTCAGAGGCAATCACTTTACCACTGCGCCACCGAGGTCGTCATAGTTCATATACAGTTCGAAGTACGGAGAAGGACACTTCATGTCGGAAAAATAACTGTTTCCGCAGGATTCGAGCGGGCGAAGCCGCGGGAAAAAGCGAGTTGTTAATGTACAAAATATCTCTGAAGAATAAAATACGCCGTAGAAATGACGCCAGTATGAAAATGGCTTCAAACATTTTTAATTTTATTCGCTTAGTCACTAATTCCTCGTCCAAGCTGTTTGCGATTCCGGCCTAGTACGGGAGCTCACGTAGCAACAATTTACAACGGCTACAAGCTGCCGGTTATTGTGGCGAGAAATTTTTGTCACGGCCACGAAAACGTTATGAACGCACGGACTACCAATGAGAATAGACTAAATGAAAAATTACGGACTCTGAATTTTAATATTTAATTCATATAATTACATACAATTATGTCGTCAGTGTCGGCCATTTCTGCTGAGCGTAACACTAAGGTACTAGGTGTGTGCGCGCATCACAAATACGTATATTGTGAATATATACTGTAATTAGCGTAGTATACCTAGTTTAAACATACCTAGTTTCTTCTATATGTGTATGAGAGGTTGTGTGTGTTCACTTAAAAGATATATTTTATTCTTATTCTATTCTATGTCATATTTAATGTGGGACATCTGGCACGTCGGAGTGATGGCAGGTTGAGTGAGACGAATTGTGGCTTAGAGGAAAGTGTCATGATATCGTCGAAGTCGCAGGCCGTAAGTACATGGATTTGGCGTAGCTGAACTTGGGCATATTGACTCAGAAAGAAACCAGAAAAACGCTGATGACAGAGAAAGAAGGTTGGCGTAAAAGAGACCTACTCGTATGCTCAGCAGTCTGGGTTATTATTTACTTCGAGTTTTATGTCATCAAAGTTAGATAATCATTTTGTCAAAAACTAATTTCTTTATGAAATACATAATGTTCAGGACAACGCCTGATAGATTTAAATAGCAAGAAACTTAAAACATTTATAATAATTTAACTACCTGCATATTTTTATTTTCGTTTTGTTTTTTCTGCATTCGCAAGTGAAGCCACGTATTGTACTGTGCTCAGAACCGAAATTCATTAAAATCAAGTTAATTTCGAGTTTGAGTTTCAATTCAAATTCCATTGTGTCCACTACGAGACACATAATGTGAATATATAAATGCAACACAAAATGTATGTCAATATAATGCACTTATATAAAAAAAAAAAAAAAAATGATAAAATGGTAAAGTTAAATTATTTACCTCATAAATTGTATTTTCATCAACGTATGAACTTATTGAATATTCATGGACAAGAAAATAATCTTGCGCAAAGGCAAAACTTGTGAAACTAAAACAATGTATTTAATTTATCCATTTTTTTTATATGTCTACGTAAAAGTCTTGGTGTTGTCGCTGAGATTTTTCATGCATTTCAGTTAAAAGATTAGTTTTTCTCGCTCTAGACGACTAGTAGACGCTTGGTGAGGAATTATCTTTTGAAATTACTTGTGATAAGATATGATGTAACGAGAAATATTGTTTTGAGAACTAAAAAAATAACCTAAAAATTACTTACCATTTATGACAGTGACGCAATCAATTTTTCTATAATAATTATTTGAATTTTCCTTCGAATGCGGATGCCAAATATCTACTTGATCATTGTCAATGAATTTGAAGGCGGCACAGCGGTCCTCGGTTCCATCTCTTTTCACGCGCATATGTGCGTCTCCTTTCAACACCTTTTTGTTAAATACTCTTAAATTAGCGTTATAATCTATCGCCACCATGTTTGTGGTGAAATTGACACTGCTTCTTATAATATTGGTCCTTGGGTTACTGTTTAGGTTAGTGTTATGTTCATAATCAGCTGTTAGGGCCACGTCGCCGGCTTTGGAACAAACTGGAACAAAAGAAAAGCATTTGTTACTTTGTAATAATATCTAATTTTTTATACATTATTAGAAAAAAAACATTGTAAGAAACAATAATGGCACGATAGGGATCAACACTGTTCAAATGAGTTTCTTTCGGCATTTCTTCTCAGCAGTGGTCGTTCCGAAATGCCAAATGTTTGTAGCTTGTTACAAAACATAAATATAAAAAATAACGTGAAAAAGCGCCTGTGAAGGTCTAATTTCTGAATAAATGATTTGAATTTGTATTTTATGTACAAGTATATATAAATATATGTGTTTTCATTTCTGTCCCAAATGTGGGTCATAAAAAAATCTATTTTGTATTTCTAATATAAATAGTTTCTCGACCAAATTTGTCTAGTCTGTGTTCAGAGACGCCTATACTAACATTACGAGTAGGTACAAAGTTGATTCCCATTTGTACCTGTGATTAAACCCACATTATTTATTAATAATTTTTATTATATATATTTAATATATTTAAATGATAAATGTTATTATACTTTAAATGATTTCTTTAATGATAGACTCGGATAGAATTTAGGGCTAGTATAAGTACATTATAATTCTTTTTTTGTTTTGAATTTGTAGTGGATAGCATGCTCCTCTTTATTTATTTATATTTGCATACTTATATTCGGTAAAACGTGTAGGTCTAATTCATTATGACTATTTGTACTCATGTTTTTGGCAAATAAATGTTTTCTTTCTTTTCTTTCTTTCTTTCTTTCTTTCTTTCTTTCTTTCTTTCTTTCTTTCTTTCTTTCTTTCTTTCTTTCTTTCTTTCTTTCTTTCTTTCTTTCTTTCTTTCTTTCTTTCTTTCTTTCTTTATTTATTTAAATTTTATTGCAGAAATTAGAAGAGGCGGACTTGATGTTATGAGTAAATATACTCGTATAACAGTCATGTGTGTGTAAATATTTACTATCAGTATTAATTTTAATCCAAGAGATCGAAAAGTATTATCTCTTGAGCATATCTTATCATTAATCTTAATCATAAATCTCTGGAGAAAATCGCATGATTAGTTAAGATTTAAGTAGATAATTTTATAATAGTATAGATTTAGATAGCGTTCGTAATATACTTGTTAAAAGTGTTTTTTTTTGTTTGGTTAATTATACATATTTATATTTTTTTTTCCTTTCATCAGCACTTGATCACAATCATAATATGTTTCAGTATACCTTTTGACCATGTACTTTATTGTGTTTACATTGTTATATTACTGATAAAAAATTATACCATAAATTTATATTTAAAAAATGTTAAGCCCTTCTGGCATAATAAGGACCAACACTGTTTGAATGAGTTTCTTTCGGCATTTCTTCTCAGCTGTGGTCTTTTCGAAATGCTAGTAGTTTGTAGCTTTGGTAAACATCATTTAATTTAGATTATGATGTGAAAAAGTGCCTGTGAAGGCCTAATTTCTGAATGATTTGATTTTGATTTACTTTTATGAGTATCAACTAGAAATAGGATATCACGCAATTAATTAAAATATAATCAAAGTGACACTAAGTCATAGTATTTTGTTATTTAAAAATTTTATTTTTAATGGTCTACTTTTGATATTCAGTGGGTAAATTAAGGAAAACAATAATTTGTTCGGGTCATGTTGTGTAATAGTTTGGTAGCAAACGGAACACACCATTCTGTTTTAATAAAAGACGGGCCAGAGGTATATCTTTTCCCGCCATAAATTTCCAGTTGACACAGATAATAAATCATTGCAATGTGTGGTGGGCTGATACCAGCCAGTATTTGTGGCCGCGACTTGAAAAAAAAAATGTGAAGATTGTTGGCCGTGTCGTGGCATAAGTGTAACTCACTCAATTATTATGTATCTCACGAAGTAGGTACTTATTAAATCCATCAGCCGTGTCAGTTATTAAATTAAAATTAGTGGATTTTATCAAGTAAATCTTATATATTTGATCTTATTCAGGTAAATATATATTTTTATTTACTCCGTTTCGAATAGTCCTTCAGGAATATTTCTTGGAAGTGTCGAGAATTATAATTTCATCGAATTAATAATTAGTTATAGTATTTCTCAAAAAGCAAGGAATTCGGTATTAGCATTCACGAAACGACCACAAATTTCTGAAAAGTCTTGTAAATGTTCGTCAAAAATGTGTTTTCTTTTCTTTTCTTTTCGCGAGCGATTTTAACTTATTTAATTTACAAAAAAAGTTTTAACGCAGCAATTTTGTAAACCGATTTTTTATGAACGAAAATCTTTCAACGTTTGTCAATCAATGTTCCACGCCTAGATTCCCTAGAGACATGGTGCTTGATGAGAAAATACGGTCAAGAGTAAGTTGTGCGTATGTCCTGACTGAGTCTCTATATTATAAGCATAAAAAACCATAAGCGCTAATGTAATATAGCATAATGTATTATGACAATTATTTTTAACGCAAAAATAGGGGTGTTATAAGTTTGAACCCTAAGTGTGTCTGTATCTCTGTGTACGTGTCACCGTAGTTCATCAAAGGGTGAACCGATTTGCATGCGGTTATTTTTATTTGATAGTTAATTTTCATGCTTGATGGTTCGTAGATATGTTTGATCAAAATCGGTTTAACCGTTCAAAAGTTGTAGCGAAGTGAATAATGAAATTCGGGGTTTTTTTTTTCATTTGTCTAACAAATAAATTTGTTAAGCATAACGTTTATTCTCAACAAAAAAGATAAATGAATAAAAAATTTGTTGCACCTACTGTGTTACTACTGTGTTATATTAATTTGTTGTATTGAAAATTAAGTGCCATTGAACACAGGAGTGTGTACGCAACCCTAAAATCAAATTATCTCATTTATCTTCATACATATATAATAAAACTGTAAGTGCGCTATGTCTGTACATAGGAAATATTAAAGAAAAATTATTATGGAGGTCTTTATGGGACTAACAGAAGCCAAAACATTTTTTTTTTTAGAATTTCCGTCTCTCTGTCTGTATATTTGTTCGCAATCAAAACCCTGTTTTTATTTATATAGCGGCAGGTCTAATTTAAAATCTGGTATAGGTTTCATCAGAGCGGACGCACGAAAAATACGCGGGCGAAGCCGCGTGCATAAGCTAGTATTCCAATAAACACGTGCGTAAAGTTTGAAACCCCTTAGAGAACTGAGTAACATTACCGCCATTGAAAACGATAGATGGATGTGGAACATTTTAGAATACATTATCGTCACTTGAATTACCATATTCAATTTACTGTTTACCCGCGGCTTCGTCAGCGTAGAATTCTTCTGACAGCATATTAACTATTTGTGATTAATGTGTTCACCCATGCCAGATTACTAACTAAGTGATAGGAAAAATGTTTTTTTTTTTTGTGATAGCCAATTAAGTCACATAATTTCACCTGCTTTTATTGGTCATTTTGGGGTGTGATTTTTGAAAAAAGAAGTACATTTTTCAACATGATTTGAATGGTTCTCAGAGCGTTTCGACCGCTGCGGACGCGCTGTCATTACAATTTCAAGTTTTGACAACGACTGACTGTCTTCGAATTTTGAAAAAATATCTGGCCAGATGGAATGATGCAAGGTGATGGTAAAGCTGTAACTGAGTGGTACTCCAGAGATAGAAAACGGAGCGTAGGACATCCGGCAGCTAGATGTGTCGACGATGTAAAGGAAATTGCTGGCAACAACTGGATAAAAATGACCCAGGACAGAGATGGTTGGCGGAGACGGAAGGAGAACAAAAAAATTCTAAACCGTGAAATAATATTGATATATAGTGACATTTTATGATATGAAGTGACATTTGATTATTGGGTTTTGTCATGGTGAATACTTTTAACATTCATATCGATGGTATATTGAAACATTTATTTTTAACCAAACAACTACCTATATAAATAAATATATTAGGACAAATTACTCAGACTGAGATAGCCCCAAAGTAAGTTCGAGACTTGAGTTATGGGATACTAATTCAACGATACTATAATTTATAACAAATACATATATACATCCAAGACCCGGGCCAATCAGAAAAAGATTATTTTCCATCATGACCCGACCGGGGATCGAACCCGGGACTTTCAGTCCAATGGCAAGAAATTTACCACTGCGCCACCGAGGTATAATGTTATTTATATATTAGAACCATCAATGTAGAATAACTACAATGACAAGAATAATAACAATACAAAGTCGCTGTCTGTTCCTTTGTTTGCTTAGATCTTTAAAACTACACAACAGATTTTGATGCGGGTTTTTTAAGATATAGTGTGATTTCCGAGGAAGGTTTATTCATCCCGAGCAAAGCTGGGCCGCTAGTAATATATATAATCCGAATCATCTCTATTCAACGTATTCAATATTATTAAAAATCTCCTTTTCGCATGGCTGTAGCAGCGCAAATTTGAAGTTTTTTTTACGAAAATACATAGATTTGGAAAAGAGCCGCGCGCGCGTATCTATTTGAAGTGAAAAAGTGCCTGTGAAGGTTTAATTTCTGAATAATAAGAATAAGGATTTTATTTATTTTTCTTCACAAAAAAGTACATAATATTTTATGCGATCATTGGAACTTATGCTAGTTATGGTATTTTGTGAACACTGTTGCTTGAAATAGGCTAAAACAGCCTGTCGTACAAGACACCAGGCCCCACCTCCAAAATAGTATTATGCACTTACATAGCAGAAAAGAAAGAAACAGCGTGTTTAATTGTGTATTAAATCTAAATACTTTAATTATTTGATTTTTATTTGATTCGCAGAAAAACATCGTCTAGGAACGTCTTGTAAACAAAAATAGTGAACAGCATTTCCTTTGCTTGGAACTGCGCACAGAATACAGATTTCTTAGTCTGATAGAAGGGGCACTGTCGCCTGAATTTATCACCTCCAATACATTTTTTTTACATTTTATTTTGGCACATAACAAGATTTTTACAATAGAACTGTTAAAGATAAAATCAGCGTCGAATCATATTTAAGTTATAAAATGTTGATTACATTGAAACAATGTCAACAAACTAGACATAGAAAGGAAAATGTGGAACGGACAAATAGAAAGTGACAATTTAACACTAGACACATTGTTCTATACATAATAATTAACACATTAATATACTTTCGATAAGGCCGCCATATTGAACATCAGTTTATTAATAAGTATTTAATTGCACAAATGAAAGATAGGTATTTTTTATCAAAGTATTGAATAGTATTACGGAAATTTGTTAAAAAAATTAAGTCTTGCGCTGAAGTTGCAATAGAACTGTTGAATGGCTCCACCAATTAACATTGTCATATATTTTATTATTTCTCAGCAAAATAATAAAAAAACACTAGCATGTTGGATAATATCCACACTAGATAAATAATTTTAATATAAAGAATTATAGTTGTACAATGAAACATATTCTAAACGGATTTTGATGGCCACCGTCGCCCGTTCAGTGTGAAAAGTATATAATACTCTACTAATAAAATCCTTTATATAGTATGACATTATCTGTTTTACGTTACGAAATAAAAAAACTGATAGAAATGACCGCGGCGCTAGTGTGCTATAATTTAAATTTTAGAATACAGTTATTTGATGACTGCAAATGCCATTTCTATACGATTTTTAGATTTCTGTGGCATGGTGCAACTTCGATGAATAAATCTTGGCGGGAAAGCTTTACGCTTGTAGTTTGTTTTAGGTTGTGTGATGATTTGAATTGGTAGTCTACTGACTCAAAGTTTGTATGTAAATATTTGTATGATATAATCCAATCATGCTAGCTTAAACTTAGTATAAAATATCACTCTCGTGTGTTAAACAGTTTGATGAAATTAGGTGTTATAAAAAAACTTATTACGTCACCAGCCAGGTTCACCACGGAATCGTGTACAGAATTTTAGATATGGCGGACAAGATGGCGCAGTGTTAAAGTGCTTGCCACTGAACCGAGAGGTCTCCGGTTCGATCCCCGGTCGAGTCATGATGGAAAATGATCTTTTTCTGATTGGCCCGGGCCTTGGATGTTTATCTATATACGTATTTGTTATAAAATATAGTATCGTTGAGTTAGTATCATAACACAAGTCTCAAACTTACTTTGGGACAAGCTCAATCTGTGTGATTTTGTCCTAATATATTAAAAATATATTATTAGACAATTTTCAGCGTAGTTGGCAATAAACTACTCAAAATTTGACCTCTGGAAGACAAAAGGGTAGGTTTTTGCCCAGCAGTGGAATACATGACATAAAACAGTGTAGACATAAAATGGGTGAGTTTGCACTAGTCAACTTTAAGATGATCTTAATGTTCGCGCCGCTGACGTTTAGACAAAATGGCGTACTTTGCGTTTTTCTGCTTAAAGTTAACGTCAAAGTTGACTGGAGCAACTCATTGTTTGTTTGTTACCACTTCACTTCAACTAATCTTCTTGAAATTTTACATACATATTGCTTCAAATACGAAGAAGGACATAGGGTATCGTTGATCCTGGAAAAATGTGTCCGTCAGGATGAACGGTCACTAAGCATACGTTGAACGTACCAGGGACCAACACTGTTTGAATGTGTTTCTTTCGGCATTTCTTCTCAGCAGTGGTCATTCCGAAATGCTAGTAGTTTGTAGCTTTGGTAAACATTTAATTTAGAATATGACGTGAAAAAGTGTCTGTGAAAGACTAATTTCTGAATAAATGATTTGATTTTGATTTCGTATGTTTTAAACATTGCTTCCCTATTGCTTTTCTTTGCTTCCAATTAAGAAAGAATTGCTTCCATCGTAAATCTAACTCTTAAGTAGTTTAAATCAGTATAATAAAACAAATTCCCTCTCCGAAACATAATATATACTTATCCGTTCCTTTTATTTTGTCAGGAACTGGGGGCATAATCTTGGTTTCTATCATATTTTCAAAATCTTTTATACCTCGTTTTAAGGAAGCAAATGGGCAGCAATTATTGACCTATTAAGATTTTACCAATTTCATATAGCAAAGACACTACGGCTGGTGACCGGCCATTCAGTTGTCAGAATGAACAGTCACCCAAAATTATTTTATATCTTGTGATTTACGATGGAAGCAATTCTTTCTTAATTGGAAGCAAAGAGAAGCAACGTGGAAGCAATGTTTAAACATACGTTCAACATTATATGTGCTTAGTGACCGTTCATTCTGACGGACACGGAAATATAACGCTCCTGGGAAAACCACGCGGGCGGAGCCGCGAGCACTTTGAATATTATTTTAAGCCTGAAATTGCCCAGAATCGAACAACCATATTATCAAAACACATGTGGGCGTTATCTTTAAAATTCCTTATATAATATTCGCATCCCATCTCAATTTAGCAACTAAATGTCTGTACATACGCATGTATACGACTCATTAACCCCGGTAATGTAATCAAGAGCCTGATAAGGTTCGTTATCGTTGCCACTGAAATGTGTACGTGACTGTACAGTTGATGCTTCATTGGTTTTCGAGATGAATAGTTTATAATCCAATCAATTTTGGCAATTATTTTTTGTATTAATGAATGCGTAGGGATATATCCCAAGGTATTAAGAAATAGTATTCTACAATAATATAGACATCCGGCAGCTGGATGGGTCGATGATGTAAAGGAAATTGCTGGCAACAACTGGATAAGGATGGCCCAGGACAGAGATGGTTGGCGGAGACGGAAGGAGGCCTATGCCCAGCAGTGGGACACGGAGGGCTGCGGGTGATGATGACAATGATTCTATATTTATTTTTATAGTCTGTTATTTGACGTAGTGGTCCACGCCACGCTATTTGGAGGTCCTCGGTTCAATTCCAGTTCAGATACCTATATGTACATGTGATCACAGACAATTGTCTGCAGTTATTGGTGTGTTGTGTTGGTTTCTGATTTGTGACTATCGAAGTCGCGATACAAGCAGTTAGTGTGGACCGTTGAGTGTTGTCTGTTGAGTTGAGTCGTATTCTACTTGGCTGAGGGCGTTATGTGGAATGTAATATACACAATGACTTCCTAATATTAATGGAGTGGTTTGCCATTGCCTTCTCCATTTCATTTAACTGATATCATCGAGTGCAGGTTTCCTCACAATTTCGGATAACAAAATGTTCTCCTTTTCGGAAGCTAGTGATCTATGAAAACTAGTAAATGCTTTAGCGGTAGAAGTGGGATTCGAACCTAAGACTATCATAGGACCGCCCTCGCTTCAATATTAGGTATTACTTATTGCTCGCGATAAAAAATTTTGTTCACTCCAGGAACTACAAAAACCATTGTAATTTTAGACTATGGGTCTTTGGCTACGTCTGTATAATATTTTATCAAAATTGGTCAGTCGTAACAAGCAGACTTTATTACTCAACTAGCTGCGCTCTGGGGCTTTGCTCCCGTGGGAATTTTGAGATGAAAAAATACACACATTATGTCCTCATAAACTTTCACATTAATATTAGTAGGATTTCAGAAAAAATAATTGATCGGTTATCACATTTTTCTGTTTGGCGGCAGCGGGTCAAAGATCGCTTCTAAAATAAACCGTTAAACAAACAAGAATCATTATAAATTCATAATTTCCCATCGTTACGTTCCGTTTCAACTGCGAAGCTAACTTCCTATATTTACAACACTTAAGAAGTTTTCGCGCTTTGTGTAATGGACCGTTATTTGGAAACGGAAGTTTATAAGTTCGTTTATGAGAATGTGAACGACTTTTGAACTCGAATTTGGAATCTTTTCTTTTCGTTTTTCCTCATCTGACCACGTTTTCAGTTTTTTTGCTAAATCATTTTATACGTCAGAGCCCAAGGTCATAATTTTTATCTTCTTCACATCGTCCAGTTTTCAGATCATTCATTCATTCTTATCGAGTATCTTCTTCACATCGTCCAGTTTTCAGACCATTCATTCATTCTTATCGAGTATCTTCTTCACATCGTACAGTTTTCAGATCTTCACATCGTCCAGTTTTCAGACCATTCATTCATTCTTATCGAGTATCTCCTTCACATCGTCCAGTTTCAGATCATTCATTCATTCTTATCGAGTATCTTCTTCACAACGTCCAGTTTCAGATCATTCATTCATTCTTATCGAGTATCTTCTTCACATCGTCCAGTTTTCAGACCATTCATTAATTCTTATCGAGTATCTTCTTCACAGCGTACAGTTTTCAGCTTTTCAGACTATACAATCATTCATATTCATTGGCACGCATCCTTTTTGACGACAACAAGCCAGCAACTTTTGACAAAGAAGACTATGCGAAGTGGAGAAGAGAAAGAAGAAAATCGTGGACCCTGGGCTTAACATCTGATTGAAAATAACCGAGAAATATATTATTGAAACATGCGCTATGGTTCGATATATCAAATTTTCTTAGATTTTTTACGTATCCTAATCTTTCCAATATTATAAATGCGAAAGTAAGTTTGTTTGTCACTTCATCACGCTCTATCTTCTCAACCAATCTTCTTGAAAATTTGCATACATGTAGTTTGAAGTATGGAGAAGGACATAAGATTTTCATCGCGGAAAAATAACTGTTTCCGTGGGAAATTCACGCGGACGAAGCCGCGGGCAAAAGCTACAGATGCCCAAGTGAGCGCTTTGATCGATGTAAATTTTTTGATTGTGGATTTGCCTAAAAAAATTGAGAAAAATTATGAAATGAATACCGTTTGGTTTCGTAGTTTCGACGAAATTTCGACTGAATAATTTATACATTTAGACCTTCCCCATTAATCACTCTGTACGTTGGTGATAACTGCATGAAAATTCGCCCGGTAGTTTTGAGTTTATCGCGTTCAAACAGACAGACACAGTCGTGGAAGCTGTTTAGTATTAGCATATTTTTAGCTCAGCTATCATTCTTAAGTTCTTTATTGGTATGCTACCAATAAAGAACTTAAGAATCTTTCATTTTTTCCAATAGTGCTGATGGTCTTCATGCGGCTAAGTAGACATTAATCAAAAATAATCCAGAACACTCCCAATAAAATTCCCTTTCAAATAAAAAAACCGCATCAAAATCGATACAGCCGTTTGGCTACTACGATGTCACATTTTAATCTATAGAAGTTTCACTTTACATCCTCCCGTCTGCTAGTTAAGAGCTGAAGGTTTCTAATTGGCTGAACACACATTGTCCAAACATAGCTGAGAACACACTCGATTAAATTCTCTATCAAATCAAAAAAACTAGATCAAAATTGGTTCAGCCATTTGGCTACTACGATGCCACGGGCAAACATACAGATACATAGACAATACAAACTTATATAACTCCCGGCCGTCGTCGGGGTTTAAAAACAATGTTTCATAGCCGTAATTACATGGAAACAAATACCTCATTTCGGGAATAATAATTAAGAATTAATTACTCTAAATATATATACATACTGACGTGTCGAATTTTGTTTGTATTAATTAAAAGTCAAGGCGTGCAAACGAATGAAAATATAATCTATATCTATAGGTATATAAAACTCTTGCGTTACTGAGTGACTGACTGACAGACAACGCACAGCCGAAACTACTGGGCGTAGAAAGCTGAAATTTGGTGTGTAGGTTCCTAGCACAGTGTAGGTGAGCACTAAGAAGGGATTTCCTGATTTTCCTGTCCTTTTTTCTCCTTATAGGTTACACACTGTAGGTTAGATGTAAATTTGTCAAGTATTTGGGCTAAAGTGTGTTTTGTCTCGTTCTGTCAATGTCAAATATTGTAAAGTGCGTTAGTGACAGCAATAGGCTAGTTACAGCAGCAAAAATAATTCAGCTATTTTTCCAGGGATTTAGAATGAACTTTAGGTTAAAATGCTCCTAAATAATAAAAACTGGAACGTGGAATTACACAATATTTCTTGGCACTATTAATGGTGTGGTTTGCCATTGGCTTCTCCATTTCACACACCAGTTGATAATCAACTAAAATACCAGTTTCTCCACGATGTGTTCCTTTATCGGAAGCAAGTGGTGATCAATGAAAACTATCATACACGAGTGCATACACACTCATTTGGGACGAGTATTCAAACCTGGGATCTTTAGGTTCACAATTCCATTTCACCAACACGGTTTCAACGCACATACCTATATTTATTTTACTTATTTATAAAACTTTATTGTTCCAAGTAAATATTATATACTTATAAACAAATGGCGAACTTAATGCTATAAGCATTCTCTCCCGGCTAACCATTAGGAGAAACAGAGTTGTGCGGCGCAGAACAGTAATTTCAGCACAAATACTACCACGTACTGAAATACAATAATAACTGCATATATAAAATAGAAATATAAATAGCAAAGCATATATACATAAGACTACATATATATATCAATATATTAATACATACAAATCAAAATTATAAAAAATATGTCCAAGAAATACGGATAAAAGCTAAACAGAAAAGAGAAAATCAGGAGGAAAAGGAGTCCAAAAGAAGAGTACGAACTGTCATATACCAGTAGGTATATGTGTATTTAGTGGTATACTCCCTGAGGGGGCGCTCTGGGCTGCCTTATAATTTATTCACTGTGGATTCTGTTCACACAGACGAGCCAGCTGACGGCTGATGAGTTTTTGCGAGGTCTCCTCCAGACATGAGGGAATTACGCGGCGTGGATCAATTTTCCCAAAATTTTCACATATTTTCAGGATTTGTGCCGTATCAATAAAAAATTTAGTAATATCGTATTTCTTACTACATAGATAGATAAAAACTTTACTTGTTATTGTTTCACACAATTACAGACAAAGAAAAATAATATACCTAAACATAAAACTAACAGTTACATTATGCCATAAAGTAACAAAAAAGCTACAGCTCAGCTATATGTTACCCAGAAGAGTAACAGCTGATTTTCAGCTGACACCTTTGAGGTGGCGCGCACGATAACTGACGTAGAAATGAATGTAGCAGATTCTTAACTTAGGCTAATATTATAAAGAGGTAAGCGTTTGTGAGTTTGTATGTTGGAGGCGGGGAATCTCCGAAACTACCGAAGCGATTACAAAAATTCTATCACCATTAGAAAGGTTTATTATTCAAGATTGCTATAGGCTGTATTTTATCTCCGAAACTCCGAAACTACCGAAGCGATTACAAAAATTCTTTCACCATTAGAAAGGTTTATTATTCAAGATTGCTATAGGCTGTATTTTATCTCAAAATTTCCATGGGAGCGAAGCTCCGGGCAATATCTAGTCTCTGATAATTTTGAAAAAAAATAAATGTCCTAAACGAATATCGAACATCAACACACTGATGTAGTTGGTAATGCCCTTGGATCTCTGAAACTGCTGAACCTACAATTTTGAAAAAAAAAAATAGAAAATATGGCTCATTGCTTGTAGATTACAGGAAAACCCATAAGAATTCTATAAATTGTTAGCAATCCTTCTCGCGAATTCATGACTTGACCGACTGATTTTTAACAGAGGGAGCGCTAAATAGACGATCCAGGACACACCACAAGTGATTTATTTCACTAGAAGTTTAAGATATGCCTTCTTGAATAATAGTTACTTTTAGCTGTAGATCAATGAAAAGAAAAAAAATGCACATCAGAAATGGCAGAAGTGAAAACTTGAATATTAATATTGTGCATATGTCACGTCTTACGAATTTTATTCTGACGCGTGTTTAACATTTTAAAAAGTGCACAACGCCACTAATGAAGTTTTCACTTCACAAAATGGTTTAAGCTCTCATAATATTGTCACAAGTACCTATGAAATTATGTTTTTTGAAAATACTCAAGGATCTATTTGTTATAATAATGAGATGAAAAAAAAATCTGGAATCCAGCGGGAATTGAACCCGCGCCTACAATGGTGCCTCGTCGCAATGGAGTACGACTGACCAATGGAGCAATAGCTCTAATGAAAAAAAATATATGTGCATTTTTGTGAAAAATCTCTCTGTTATAGCTTTTTTATTCAAATAATTATACACATTGAAAAGAGTCAAAGGGTCATACAATGTACCGTAAATAACACTATATTTGTAATATTCATCCTCAATTCTGATTCATTCACAACAAACTACCATAAAAAGGCGGAACTATCATAAGTTTCGCCATATTTCTTCCTAGATGGCGTTGCTATGTTGGCACTTTTTAGGGGCCCGTTAAATTAATAGGGCATATTAATCTCAGCGCAGATGGCGCTACTGGTACAACTAAGGTACACAAACATTGCCAATGGAGGAAAAAAGCGCCAATTTTCAATATTGTTGCAGATTTACGACCAAAAATACCTTCTACGCAATCATGGTGCCAATTTAAAGGAAAAAGGAAGGATTTAGTGGATTATCCTGAAAATAATAAATTCAAATTCAAATTCAAATTCAAATTCAAATCATTTATTCAGAAATTAGACCTTCACAGGCACTTTTTCTCGTCAATCTTTAAATTTATAGTTATTTCTCACAAGCTAGAAACTACTGGCATTTCGGAACGACCACTGCTGAGAAGAAATGCCGAAAGAAACTCATTTGAACAGTGTTGGTCCCTATCATGCCAGATCGGCTTACCATTATTGTTTCTTACAATGTTTTTTTTTTTTTTTTCTTTCTAATAATATATAAAATATTTTAGGTTATGTTCTGCATTATTTGGTCAACTGTGGTCATAAACTGATATAAACTTGATTTTGACTAAAGATCTTAGCTGTATGAAGTACATATTTTAATAAATCTTCATGTGTAAAGTGATCCGAGCTTTTTTCGACCGTTTACTGGCTCGAAAATTTTACAGCGTAAGACGTATCCCATAGTTTTCGAAGTTTTTTATCTTATGGAAAACGATTTTTCCCAATATTTCGGCACCCGAATATGCTACATTATTGTATATTTTCACAAATAAATACTTACATAATGAAGGATTAAAAAGTACTCTAAATTACATGTTTTAATCGTCATAGCAAAAGGCGGCAAAGCTTTTGTGTACCTAACATACACTGCTGTACTCTGGCGGGATAAATGTGCAGTAATACTCCCTATTAATATACTATTTCTTTATTTTTTTCTAATTATATGGTTTAGGCTGCCTCTCGGAGTCCAGCGCTCTCGTGATAAAATTGGGATATAATGTAACCTTTACTGTCAGAATATTAAAAAAAAAAAAAATTAAGTATCAAATTGAAACGAGTTGATACTACATGAAAAATGATAAAGGTATTTCGCAATTACAGACCGATGCTATTGAAATTTAATTCATTTGTGTGGATGAAAGGAAAGCCAAGAAAGGCTTACATGGACCAAATAAAGGAGACAGCAAGATTGATGTCGTACAGAGAGGTCAAAAGAATGGCTGAAGATAGAAAGAGATGGAAGCAACTCCACAGGCAAGAACGACGTTCTTAAATGATGATTATGATCTGGATGATGTGGATGAAATTACAATAAGGTCACTCATAAAAAATATGTTAGTCCAATGGTGATCTTAAAAAGTTCGAATGGATGGCGTGTACTAAAATGTTATCTAAAATGTCTTATACGGAACTGACATTACGCGGTTACGACTCACACTTGGCCGGTTTTATGACACCGCGACCAGAGAGCCATTTGTTTTTAAAGCTCGTTGCGCTTATTGTATTATGGAGGTGATAATGTTTGTGTGTATTGGTTTTATTATTATTATTATCTTAATTTCTGGTCGCAGTATTTACCTTATGACCTGAAATTGTCTTGAAATATATAACAGTTGAACCGGTGGTAATATTAATAATGATAATCTTAATATATATATATATATATATATATATGAAGTTGTGGGCAAAAGTTAGTATAAATATAAAAGTGTGTAATTGTTTGTCAAAAATGAAATTAATAGCATGATTCACAATATCTTCCCAATTAAAAACGACACAACTTGCGATTCTGACTACAAAACTATAGTAATGAGAGTGTAAAATGAGATCCGCTAAATTCAATTATTTCGACGCGTCGACACGTAATTGTGTGGTAATTGAATCGAATTGCTATTGGTGGTGTACTGAAGTGCGGTTTCGGTTGAAGTCCGGTCATAATGTATCGTGTAAATGTTAATTTTTTAGTGTACAAATGCTTTTCTTATGGTAAGAAAGTATATATACTCAATTAATACAATGAGACTATTATTATTGTCCGGTACAAAAATACCGGTTAAAATTATAAGTATGCCGCTTATGTCTTATGATAATTCTGGTGTCTACCGCTGTAATATCGATAATAATACCTTTCATACCGGTATAAACGTATAAACTTAGAATAGAAACATATTTATTGTCAAAATATAAAATTCTTAATACTTCTTCTTCTACTTAATATTAGTTCTTAATATAACAAATATCTCAAATGATTGCCCTACAGCCATACGACAATATTCATAATGTCGAGGCAATGTAATATATCAGATGGTTCAATCTGTAATAATTTGTTACGCCCGTGTCAAATGGCATGTCCATATTCAAAGTGCCCAGGCATTATTAAAAATGTTAATCATCTGGTAATATACCGTAATAAGAATACTGGTGATGCCGTTATATACCGATATTTTTCATACCGGTATAAAGTTTATCGTATCATATTTATCCCATTTTTCTTGTACACGCCAACGCCTCTACTTTTTAATTTCTTTCGCAGGTCTATTGGAAGATTCTATAGAAATAATTAATATAATAAACTTGCAAATAGAAAACTAAGTACAAAGTTACGTACTTAGTTTTCTATTTGCAAGTTTTATATTTAGTCTGTTATGTTTAGTGTACATAAATAAATAAATCTCTGGCAGGAATATACCGATATGAAAAATACCGGTAACAGATATACGGCTGGCATGTGTATGATCATTGTTTCGGTCGCGTTCTAGATATATAGTAAGATATGTTTTGTTGTAGGTACCTACCTATTAGTATGGACGATATGCGTCTGAAAGTAAATCGATTTCACGTGGAGCTGAATTGTCTGCATTAAATTATCTGATTCGACATCCGAATCGAGGAAAACGGAAGCTTGAGTTGGCGTGCATTTCATACCAAAATATTTTCCCTTCTACAAGTTATAAGATACACTAGCTTTTGCTTACGACTTCGTATGTGAGCACAAATCCGTTTCCCGTGGGAATTTCAGGAAATCCTTTCTTATTGTTCCCCTACACTGTCCTAGGAACCTACACACCAAATTTCAGCTTTCTACGCCGAGTAGTTTCAGCTGTGCGATGTCTGTCAGTCAGTCACTCAGTAACGCAAGAGTTTTATATGTATATTGATTGACGACGCCATTAGAATGATTTTTTTAGGTTTAGTTGCACTTTATGGCATCACCTTGCTATCACTGTTTGGTCTAATGGTTGACTGGCAGAGAAGCCCATATGTCGTTAAGTCGTCACTCTATTGGCCCAACTTTCCGGCGCCATGCGGCTTACGTGGCTCGCCCAATCCCACTTCTGAGTTTTATTCATTCATTATTGCAACATCCGGGAGTTGAAACGAAGTATTTAAATATTCAGCTCTTGGGATCTCAGCTGTGATTTGATTGAAATTTACTTTATATTTGTGAAAAATTTTCGTAAGAAATTTTCGATTTCAGAAACAGCTTTTCTATCTTACATGGCCGCGAAGCCCGCGGTCAGCGTAAATATAACCTTAAAATTTTGATGAGTTCGCTGTGATTTTACGATCGGCGGCCTGGGTAACGTCAACCCTCCTTGCGAATGCTATTGTTGCCTATCTAGGCTGTATGTACCTTAGTCGCCTCGTACCACATCCACGGACATATAATTCATTGAAGTGTATGAAATCGTGTTCGATCAAACAGTGAGTTTGATTCGCTCAAGGATTTCATTTTATATATGTTAAAGTATTTTTGCTCCAAGCTATAACACGCTTTTTAACAAGATAAAAGCTCTTTGCACCTGTTCGATAGATAGTTCTTTATCTATTAGCCAAATCCAAGACTCGCGAACCACAATTTTTTAACGCTAACAGCTCCATATGTTATGACTAACAGATACTATATAAGGCAAGCGTTGAACTAGGCCAAAAGTAAAACAAACCTAGCAAGCAACATCAGCTGGCGGCACTAGTGTTTATAAAATCGCGTTTGGCGACATCAGAATTCAATATGCGGTCTGCATCTGTGCCAACCATAAGATGAGCAGAGCTGTGCTAAGCCCACGTAAAGTAAACGGATTTTGATAAGACCGACGCGCTGTGGCGCGTTGCGCGGTGACTATAAAATGTTGTCCTTTTTTGTTTTTGCTACTCTAAGTTCGGATTTATGTAAATTTTCTATGGTAGAGACACGTTTTTGAGGTTTCGGGGCTCCGACAGCGGAGGAAGAAGCCGGGGAAACACTCTCTTAATAGATGGAGAGGTTAGTAAATTCATAAATTTCAAGATAAAACACGAGTAACGGAATAAGTATTAAAAGAATAGAATAGAATATAAGAAGAACGGCTTCGGCGGTCGGGGGTTAAAAAACTAAGTGAAACCGGGGCTTCGATATGGCTGAGGAAGAAAAACGGAGGGAACCTAGACCAAAACCTAGATTGATAACGGCTCAATATAGGTCTAGATAAGAAAACACCTAGGTAATCTCACCAAAAACTTCTCTAATTTTTGACGTCAATTAATAAATACCTATGTTCAAAAAATAAATGATTTTGAATTTGAATTTCATCATCCTAAGTTGAATTTAGAATTTTTTTTTTGACCGGCTAAACCAAGGTTTAGCCACATTTGGAGATTTGGCCGTAATACAACTTATATGTTTAATCGTACATGTGTAGATATGACAATTCGTTACAATTTAAAACCAAATTGAAATACAGCATTTGTATTTATATAAACTAAAGGTTACTATTTAAAATAATGTCTTAAGTATATAGGCAGTTTCCTTGAGTTTAGGTTTTGACGACCTCGGTGGCGCAGTGGTAAAGTGCTTGCCTCTGAACCGAGGTCCCGGGTTCGATCCCCGGTCGGGTTATGATGGAAAATGATCTTTTTCTGATTGGCCCGGGTCTTGGATGTTTATCTATATACGTATTTGTTATAAAATATAGTATCGTTGAGTTAGTATCCCATAACACAAGTCTCGAACTTACTTTGGGGCTAGCTCAATCTGTGTGATTTGTCCTAAAATATTTATTTATTTAATAACAAAATGAAGATATAAGTAATGATGTATGTAATTGTTTGCAAGTTCAATTTCATTTTATGTAGGAATGTTAAAAATTTGCTCAAAAAGCCTTTGTTCTTTTATTTATGAACTGTGTTCGGATTTGATACGAAATATTTCAACATCGGCAGAGATATTGGTATATAAATTGATTTATCAAATTTCAAAACGCAAAATAAACCTACCTTTTTTTTGCTGATAGGCAAAATAATATTTATTTATTTATTTCTGTATCAACAATAACAATGACTACTTATCTTTACATATTAACATTATACAAAAATTACATTTTCGCCACAAGCTTATAAAAGGACTAGCTTTTGCCCACAACTTTGCAGTGTTTCCCGTGGGAATTTCAGGAAATCCCTTCTTAGTGCTCCCCTACACTGTCATAGGAACCTACACACCAAATTTCAGCTTTCTACGCCCAGTAGTTTCGGCTGTGCGTTGTCTATCAGTCAGTCACTCAGTAACGCAAGAGTTTTATATATACAGATAGATGAGGATAAGGTTGTAAGGCAGCTGACACCAGGTTTAGAGGACTCAGCCCCGAATATAGCCGGAAACAGGTCAACATAAGCGAGATACTTTTTTTGACGTGACAACGTCTTAAATTAGGTTGCGGCTGGGAGTCACTTATGAAAAAGTGTAATGCCCGGTAACGTTACGATGAGTCACCCAACGAGAGAGAGGCCCGCCGAATGCCTTGCGTCTCTCTCCCACTCAACTATGATCGGTCTGCCGCGCGCGTAAAAAGACGTTGTCACGTAAAATCTTCGCCCGTAAAACCGACTTTACAGGCAACCATTTTTTTTTCAAGAAAAACAATTCGTCCTTACGTACGCCCACTAGACTAAAAAGTCCTTAATCAGATCGTTCCACCGTTTCCCTGATCATCAGCAGTATCGACGGGCTGTGTCCTGGATTTATTATCAGGTAGGCCATTATTGGTATTAGAGAGATACTTTAAAATAGATACTGCGTTAGGGTAGTGAATTATCGCTAAATAATATAAAACAAAGTTGTATCCTGTAGTTTGTCTATGCTTTAAAATTACGCAACGGATTTTGACGCGATTTTTTTATATAATAGTGTGATTCCTGTAACTATCTATTATATATCTATATATAACTATCTCGATATCGCGGAATCTCAGCAACATATCGCGATGAAACCTATATCAGATTTTAAGTTAGACCTTCCGCTATACAACTTGAAAAACTCCATCAAGTTCCATCTAGTACTTTTTTATGATACAAACATAAAGACAGACAAACAAAAATCCTAAAAAAACGTTTTAACTAGAATGTAGAGTATGTGAAGTTAGATCTGGTAAAGTTAGGGCGCATATATCAAGAATCTTGACTTTACATGAGATTTGACCACTTTTTCATACATTTTGACTAAAGCGTAGAGTTAGTGAAGCAAACGAGACTCGTCTTGGCAACATTTTTACATGAAAATATTTTTGGTGAGATCTTTCTTACTATCTATTTTGATGTATATCTATGGTGTCGCCTAGACAGTTTTACACGCCCCAGACGTAGTTCTGTGAAATAGTGGAAAGTAGGGCTGCGGTGTAAGCTATTTCGCGCCTTTGTGGGTCGGGTGGGGTGCGACTGAAGGCGGATACGCAGAAAGGTGCGACTTTCGGGATAAAAAGTACGATATGTGTTTTTTTTTCAACTTTCGTGCTTTGAACGCATAATTACATTGTTCATCGAGAAATGAAAATCACAGATTGTAATGAGGGTATATGTTACATGCACACGAGTTGCTTTCGAGTGATACATAGTGCTTTATACGACACCTGTCTACGAAGATAATAAAAATAATACAATTTCTAATACACAAATAATTACAATCAAATATTCATATTAGTTCGTATTTTCTAAAAATAGAATAATATTTTTTGCCAGTCCGCAATTATAAATACTTTTTTTTTAAAAAAGAATACAAATTGCTGTCAATATTGATGTAACACGACGGGATTGTGTCTAAATGACGTTTGTATGCAGCGATGTTCACATTTATTTCGACCGGGTTATAAATAATTCCCAATATGCAATTACAAAGGATATTCATACAATTTTTCAGACAGGATTTTGTTCAACTTCTATTACGCACTTTTACTTATATGTTCAAACATGATATTTGATTCTTTCGGATCAGGTGTTGTGTAAATTGAATTAATATAAATGTGGCTGCGACCACGACGACTACAAGGTCGTAGATTCTTACATTTTGGTCAAGGGATATTCATATACAGAAAACGGCTGAGTGCAAATTGCACTTGGCCCCGGAAAAAGGACTCAGTATAGTCAAAAAAATATTTCTGTGTGTGGGTAGCAGCAGTTGCAGCAATTAATCTTTTAAGATGATGCATTTTATTTTATGTGAGTATTTAATTTTTTTTATTAAAGTCTATTTTTTTCTTTTACCTTTATATAGTTTTGTTATTTTTTCAAAACCTTAATCTAATAATTTAAATGGGTCTTCCCTCTCATCTGAGCGTTTTCCCGGTTCGTCATCAGCCGTTGAGGGAGGGAGCCTAGGTACACAAATTAATTATATATGTATATATAATGATGATATAGTAATCAGTTTTTTATAAAAAGTAAGTATTCTCGTAGGAAAGTCAGACGAAGCCGCGGGGGCTTCGTCTTTTTCTTAAAGCTGATAGTGGAACCCGACACAATCCTTTGGATTTATCGGCACGCTTCTCCCCCACGGGAATAATGGGGAGAAAGTAGAGTAATATACATTTTTGAATTGAAATGCTCAGATCCGTTTGTGTGTTTGTTTGTGGAGCATTATACGGGCAGGATACGTTTAGATGGGTTTTTTACTTAGGGAAATTAATCTTTGCAGCCCAACGGCGTAGCTAGTTGACGATAGCGGGTAGGGGCGCCCAACTATTTTTCAACTTTGTAATATTCGTGTTCGACGACGACCTCTGTGGCCTAATGCCGGACTGCTACCGTGGGGGTCCCGGGTTCGATCCCAGGTTAGGTCAAGATGGAACTTCATCTTTCTGAAATTGACCTGGATCTTGGATGTATATATATATATATATATATATATATATATATATATATATATATATATATATATATATATATATATATATCAATCTGTGTGATTTGTCCCTAGGATATATTTATTAATAGATGTTGCCCGGGGCTTCGCTCTCGTGGTAATTTTGCGATAAAATATAGCATATAACAATCTCGGATAATGTACCTTTCTAATGGTGAAAGAATTTTTGAAATCCGCCGCCTACCCGCCTCAAACATACAAACTGACAAAGTCACAAACTCACAAACGCTTACCTCTTTATAATAATAGTATAGATTTATTTACTTCGTGCGGTCACATCATCATAACAAAAGTGATAGAACTTTCGCCTCTTTCCCAGCTTCTTACCATAATTCGCCACATACTCCACATTCATGACAACATCCACTGGATCCGCGAATCCGCAAATCCTTATTCCTATGCAATAGATATCTATTTCATATATATACCAATCTGACTCATATAATAGTAGTTTTCATAGACCACCACTTGCTTCCGGTGAAGGGAAACATCATGAGGAAACCTGCACACTGGTGGACAGTTTAGTTCCCTAGTGTGTGCACGACTACCTGCCACTAGAAGTCGACTATCTGTCAAAATCCGTTGCGTAGTTTTAAAGATCTAAGCATACATATAGACAGACAGCGAAAAGACATTTTGTTTTATACTATGTCATGATAAAATTGAGCAAAAAACAACCTACTTTAAAAGATGTTTATATGAAGAATTAGTGTATTTAGTTATATCTAGGTATTATCCAATTTAACTTTCTCAAGTGAGGAACTTAGATTAGTTGAGAACTAGGCAATGAACCGCATATCAAGTTACCTTGCCTTATTATGACGAGCTCGGTGGCATGGTGGTAAAGTGCTTGCCTCCGAACCGAGAGGTCCCGGGTTCGATCCCCGGTCGGATCATGATCGAAAATGATCTTTTTCTGATTGGCCCGGCTCTTTGATGTTTATCTATATGTGTATTTGTTATAAAATATAGTATCGTTGACTTAGTATCCCATAACACAAGTCTAGAAATTACTTTGGGGCTAGCTCAATCTGTGTGATTTGTCCTTATTTATTTATTTATTTATATTTATGCCGGGGCAATAGGGGCAAATTTGCACTGATTAAGGATAGGTTGATATACTGTTCACAGTACCATTCATTTATGACATTATCTGCGCAGAAAAACGCCATTTTATCTAAACGTAAATGGCGCGCAGATTAAAGTTACTACTCGGTGAATCTGAGAAATTTCAACTGTCTAATATGTGCAGCAGTGATTTTTTTTTTTTAATATCACTGTCATTGAGATACAGCCTGATAAATGACGGACAGAAGGACAAATAAACACAGGGACGTCGGAGATGTTCGTTGTTAGTTATAGGGTGCCGTGTTATCATTGGGGTACGATAACATAAAACGTTGGTAAAGACTGAACTTTGTGTGTAAAACAAACAATTTATTTTCATACCTTGCTACTGAATTATTAAAGTGAATTGGTTATTTCAACGCTGAGGAAGTGAAGCACTTAGCGAAAACTTTGGACTATAAACATCTCGGGAACCGTGGTGAAAAATGAAAAACTTTGATGGGAAATTTCTCATTAGTTTTTATTGAACTGGCACTTAATATCTAAAAGCAGACTACCAGCTGTCCTGCTTTTTTTAGTCCAAGAATAGAGTCATTGTAATTTAATAACAAAACATGTCATTAATTCATTAGTATCGAGTGTGCTATTGCTAAAACTGTCTGATTTCATTCAAGTTGCCTAAAGGCATCTGGCAGGACTTTTACGACTACTACCGCCATTTAGTACCAAGTAGTCGCATACAGACAAGTGAACTGAACTGTCCATTAATGTGCAGGTTTCCTCACGATGTTCTTATTTTCCTTCACCGGAAGCAAGTGGTGGTCTATGAAAACTACTATACATGAGTCAGATAGGTATAAAAATTCATGTGGCATGTGTAGGATCCGAGCCTGGGACCTTTCGATCACAGGCGGGAGGGTCTTACCCACTGGACCACTACCGCTTTATAACCGCGTCGATAATGGTCCAAAAGAAAAATGTGAATTTAAAACCCCATGCTGAGAAACATAGATACAGCGTATTATAATTTGAGAAAATTAAAAATTAAAAATAGAATTTCAAGGCCATGTGTTGTTCCATAGATGTGGGTAGTTTCAAAAGAAGCCTCCACGATTTGTTAGTTCAGAAATGTTATTATAATCTTAATCATTTTATGAGTGACAAATTGTAATCTTTAATAATTTAATTAGCTATTATATATTTAATTATTCTGACTGACATTTCTATGATTTAATTTTGATTTAATTTTATTTTAAATAATGTTTTCTAGATTTAATAGGTACTAATATTGACAAGATTATGTACGCCTGCCAGGCAGAAAACAGAGTTCTGTTATATTAACATTTTTATCGAGCCATTGTACCTGTTTTCACGAATAAATGAATTTTGATTTGATTTGATTTGATTTGTTCAAAGCAACGAAGTTATCTAATAATTTATTGGCATAGAAAAATAAATTAATATTATTTTATCTATGGTTACTGGCAACGTATGAAAATGTAACAAGTTTATTTGTTAGACAAATTAAAAAGCTCCCAGCTCTTAATATTCATTTCGCTATAACTTTTGGACGGCTGAACCGATTTTGATCAAACATCTAAATACCACCGCATAAAAATTAGCTATCAAATTAAAAAAACCGCATCCAAATCGGTTCACCCGTTGATGAGCCACGGTGCTACGTACACAAGACACACTTAGCGGTCAAACTTGTAACACCCATCTTTTTGCGTCGGGGTTTAAAAAAATTATATAGCAACGAAAGCCTCTCTTTGACCCAATGAAGTAAAGCCAGTAAAGTTTGTAAGTATGAAAATAATTGACCCTTTGATGGATGGAAGTAGGTCGGGCGCCGAACCTCGATATGTGCCAATACTGGCAATCTACACGGCCACCCGTGCAGAAACTAGAGAATTTAGTGCACGGTTGCACAGATGCCGAATTATGTAATTGAGAAAATAATTAGATTTAAAACATCTGGAATCGAGCGGGAATCGAACAGTTGAGTCTTGCCTATAGAAAAAAATGTTCCTAACAACCAACCTGACATACGCAGTCAGGTTGGTTCAATAACAAAACTTAAAAAAATAAATATGTGATTTATTTATTTTTTTAAGTTTTGTTTGGAACTTGCTGCGATCCAATGCTTATTTCAAAATCGAAATTCTGTCATTTTGTAATTATACAAGGAATTAAGGACATTTTATACTTGCTAGAATTTATAAAATGGAACAAATGTAAACACAAGTAAACTAAGAGGGTGCTGCAGTAAACATAACAGTATTAAATAATTAGACAAAAAAATAAAATATTAATATAAAAAGATATAGAAGAAATATATAACCAATATTACCTATATAACCAGTTATGTGAACGGTTGAAGATTCGCAAAGTGTGTACAGAGAAACAATTATATTATCAGAATCATGTGCGGCCCTGAAAAGGGCCTTTTTGTTCGTCCGTTGTATGGATGAACGATACGGTGGAATATTATTATTTAGTGAAAGTGTACGGAGACAGAAAACATCATATGGAAATCTGTATCCCTGATTACACACACAAGTTGATCATCAAGTTGGAGAAGGCAAGAACCACTCCATTATTAGTGTCAAAAAAGTGTCGCTGCTATTGAATAAATAAATAAATAAATATATTAGGACAAATCACACAGATTGAGCTAGCCCCAAAGTAAGTTCGAGACTTGTGTTATGGGATACTAACTCAACGATACTATATTTTATAACAAATACATATATAGATAAACATCCAAGACCCGGGCCAATCAGAAAAAGATCATTTTCCATCATGACCCGACCGGGGTTCGAACCCGGGTCCTCTCGGTTCAGTGGCAAGAACTTTACCACTGCGCCACCGAGGTCGTCAATAAATAATGTGACATGACAGTTTTGAAATATTTATTCTCATTTCCAAATTCACTTCACAGGAGAACAATACAATATATTTTTTATAATAATATGAACGTTCAGTGTGCGCGTACAGTATTCCATAGATCGTGTACTGTTCGAAATATAAACATATATTTTTTCTTAAAAAAATAATTATGCTAGACCATTTATTTGAACTGATTATTTGCAGATCAGGTTAATACGAGTACTGGCCACTTATAAAAATATAAAATCAAATCTACCGGCCAATCTTGATGGCCAGCCATGCAGAAATAAGAGGGTTTAGTATATAATTTCATAGCTGCGTACGATTTTGAGAGTTCATTTGTCAAATTGACGTCTTTGTAAAAAAAGTTAGGGTGAAGCTTGATGCGCCGCTTCTCCCTTTCCTGAGCTTTGGAAATAGGCAGAGTACTTCCAAATATTTTTTCAAGTCAACAAGTTATTTATATCATCTTAAATAAAATGAAGAATGTTGAAATTGAACAATCATTACAATTCGATTCAAATAGGTGTATAGATGCGAATGACGACCTCGGTGGCGAAGTGGTAAAGTTCTTGCCACTGAACCGAGAGGTCCCGGGTTCGATCCCCGGTCGGGTCATGATGGAAAATGATCTTTTTCTGATTGGGCCGGGTCTTGGATGTTTATTTATATATGTATCTATTTATAAAATATAGTATCGTTGAGTTAGTATCCCATAACACAAGTCTCGAACTTACTGTGGGGCTAGCTCAATCTGTGTGATTTGTCCTAATATATTTATTTAATATTTATTTTTAGAATAACATTTTTAATTAATGAAGACAGTATTAATGAGTAGGAACAGAAATCCAATTTATTTGTGACATAGAAAGGGTCATTATCCTCGCTAGAATTGCTGCAAGTTTTACTATATTATGATCTAATATCATCAATGAAACATATTGAAGCACTGCGACTTTTTATGATAAGAATTTCAATATTGTTTTGATTAAAATATTATTTAGACTAATTTGTTTACTTGTGCGTGCAATGTGTGACATAGTTTTTTTGTATACTGAAATATTAACATATTTAGAAGATCTGTAAAAGTGGATTTGCACCTTAACAGGGTAGGGTGGGGCGAATTGATATCGATGCAGATTATGCAGAGGGTGAAACGGACCGAATTATTGGGGTACAAGGGTTTTTAGTGGTCAGACCGTATGTGACCCTGCGTCTATGAAAGTTGAGGACTTCTTGATGAGTTTCAGCAGAGCGGCTGAATCAGCTGATCCATACATTTTCTACAACTTAGGTGTTATTTAATTTTGTATAGGACAGCTGTTTTTTTTTTTCGCGATTTCGGAGTTTCACCCATACTAAAAGTTGTTCAGAATCATGGACTGAGCATGTAGACAAAATATTGCCAATGTATAAAAAGTCACTCTGCATAAAAGCGAAAGATTTTTTGGTTGGTTTTTTGAGTTTGTAATTTTTTGCGAGTATGTACGACGAGTAGGGAGAAACTTTGTTTGGAATCATTTTCTTCGTGTTCTTTACACGAAATCACATTTTAAATTGAGTCTGTGCTTAATGTATTTTACTTCCACATCTGTCTGTTTCCTGTCATACCTTCATTCACTTCCACTTACTAACTCCTTTCATCTTTTCTTCTGTCTAAATTCGTCCTTTTAATTTTTAATATATATATATAAGAACTATATTTGTTAATTGACGTCCTTGGAGAAAAGGCTGCGGTGAAGTTTGTTGCGCCGCTTCTTCTTCACTTGCGCTTTGGAAGCCGGCAGTAGACTTAGTTTAAGTAATTTTGACGTCAATAAGTGATGTATATCATCCTAAATTGAATAAAGAATTTTGAATTTGAATTTGAATTTGTCTCTCTTCTTCAAAAACATAAAAAATATAAAGGTAGAAAGAGAGATTCATTCACGTTCATATATTTTTTGGCATTTTTTGTCACGTGTGTCTCTCAACCCATCTCATGATAAGACCAAACCGCACGACAGAATAACACGCGACAGAATAGAAAAAAAGTCTCAACCGTTTGAAAATAATATTTTGAATTTCAAAATTGACAAAAGTAGGTAAAACGTAAATTAATTTACATAAGACTGTAAGAGTTGCTAGTGCTTTTTCTGTTTCTGTGTCTTTATTTTATTATACAGTAAAGTTAATTCAAACAAACTCTTCTCTAATTAAATTAATTGGTCAAGAGAGCAACTCTATTCTATATTTCACTTCACATAATCGACTAGATTTTTAATTTCGAAATGTTAGCTACTGCGTCGTTTTTTTGCACATACCGCATCCACATCCGCATTGAAGAATATCACAGCTGGTGCACGATACGTACCTACTTTTTAGGGTTCCGTAAGCGAGTAAGCTATATTCTGATATATTTTAGACATGGGTCAAAGAATCAAAATCGCTGATTGGTTATTTAAAAACAATAGTTAGGAAAACTTTGGTAATTTACAGCATGCGAAAAATAATTTCTTCTCTCAACATTAACATTAACTAGAGAAAAACTACTATGAAAAACACCATTATCAATGGCCGTTTCTAGCATCAACTACAACGAAAGAAATACCGAAACTCATTTAAACAATTGCGAGCTTGCAATACATAATCATCGAGTCGATTCAAAGTGAAACGCATCGAACCAATCGCATTGCGGTGTGCTTGTCGTTGCGTCACATGGCGCATTGTGATTGGTTAGTTGCGTATCACTGCGAATCGACTATACGGTGACATGTAAACAGCAAAATCGCCCTACGCACTGTAATTGCTAATTTCCTGTTCTAGTATCTAAAATGGCCGATGGTTTAATGACGCTCGAGCAATGTTCCACGCCGCAAATTGAATCACCTCTAATATATCGCGTAATATCCGATGTAAATTGGAATAATGTTGAGGCATGTGCAAAATTCGTTGTCTATGAGCTGTGACATTGTGAACTAGAGCTTCGGGACTGCGTGCATTTTCGGGACTAATTTGTTTTGTAACTCTGATATCTAACCCCCTTATTAATAAAAACCTTATTCTGTGATTAGCCTCGGAACAGTTATTCTTTGTATTGTCTCTTTCTTTCAATGTCAAATGCTGAAAAGAGTGAGAGGGACAAAACAAAGATTTACTACTCCAAGCCTAATCAGAGAATTAAACGTTTATTAATAAGGCGGTATGGTTGTAACGTGTGTTTAAAATATGATGGCTTTTTAAAACCCGACGCAAAATGCGGGTGTTATAAGTTTGACCGCTAAGTGTGTTTGTTTGTGTACGTGGCACCGTAGCTTATCAACGGGTGAACAGATTTAGATGCGGTTTTTTTATTTGATAGCTAATTTTTATGCGGTGGTTCTTAGATATCAGGTGGTTCTTGATCATTTATGATCAAGTTCAAAAGTTGTAACGAAATTAATATTGAAAGTTGGGGGTTTTTTAATTTGTTAATTTGTCTCTTTGTTAGTTTTGATCGAAGGAAAAATTGAAGCTAGAAGCGGGAAAGGAAAGCCAAGAAAAGTATTCATAGATAAAATAACAGACAAGGTGGAAGTCGTGTCTTATAGGGAGGTAAAATCTATGGCAGGGAACTGAGAATAGAAAATACTGCATTGACAAGAACCTCGTTCTCAAATTCATTATCATCATATCGAGTGTGTTGTTGCTAACACTGGTGTCAGATTTTATTCAAGTCGCCTAAAGGCATCTGACATGACTTTAACGACTACTTACCGCCATCTAGGAAGTCGCGTACACACTAATGAACTGTCCACCAGAAGCAAGTGGTCATCGATGAAAACTATTATATAGTCATGACATGAGTCAGATTGGTATACAAACTCATGTAGGATTCGAACCTGAGACCTTTCGATCCACAGGTGAGAGTCTTAACCATTACACCACCACCGCTTCAACGGGTATATTGCCAAATTGTAAAATCTATTAATCTGAGCGATATTTTCTTGTTGGCAACATTTATCAAGCCGCCATCTTGATTGTCCTAGCCGCGTCAGTTAGCGTGAGGCATTAGTGTCAAGAATGCATGCGTAGCGTCAAGTTTTCAAGTTCAGTTGTATTTTGTTGTGTTTTGTTGATTCTTTATATTCCTAAGATAGTTCATAATTTCTCACAGAATTTGTGTATGTGTCATCCATAATTTCATAATAATATTTTAAATGCGATAGTCTTGTCTGTCTGATCCGCTTTCACGGCTAAACCGCTAGACCGATTTTGACGAAATTTGGTATGCATGTAGTTAAAAAACCCCTTCCACATATAGGTGTCTCTTTTCTTCAAAAATCAACGCCTAAATAAGCTATTATTTACATTTAGTGAAAGTTTGTGCGAAAATTATGTCTAGTCTTTCGCAGAGTAATTCGAAGTAAGGCGAAGCCGCGGGCATAAGCTAGTTTTCCGATAATTTAAAAACAAATTTCAAACAGCAGATGCAGGAAATTTCAACATCCAATTAATCGAATGGAACACAGTTGGAGTTTCCTATATGCTTCTGATATTAAAACTACTCTAACTGTTTTTGCATTCCTCATAACTTTTCCTTTGAGTTATGAACAACTAGTTGCGCCCCGGGGCTTTGCTCCCGTAACAATTTCGAGACAAAAAGTACCGTATGTCTTATTCCAGATTATATTCTATCCGTGTACCTAATTTCATAACAATCTGTCCAGTATATACTCCGTGAAATAGAAACAAACATACACACTTTGTATCCGCACAAACTTTTGCAGTTTAATATTAGATTCTGTTTAAAATGGCGTATTTTTTATGCCTAGTGGTAAATTAATTTTATTATTATTTATTTTAGTATACCGTTTGATTAATTTACGAGAATTTCGAAATAATCTAGATGTCACCGGCAGCTTCGCCTGCGTTGGATACGTATGTTGGATCTAGAGTTATTATGGGTAACTATATCTATTCCGAATTTTACCAAAACTGGACGAAGGGTTTAAAGCTTAACAGATTTTCCATTTATTAATAAGTATGGACTAGATAAGACTTGGAATCCACCAAACTGGAGCATCATAGTTTTTAGTATAAAACACTAAATAGATTTTTATATGTCAAAAAGTATAATTTTTCATTTTATCACAGTTTGCTCTGAAAAATTTACTCACTAACTTAGAAAACTTAAAAAAAAACCTAAGTTGTTGAGTTTATCCCGAAGAGGCAGATATGGCTGGATGTGTGTGTGATGCATGATCAGTATGTATGATTTTTAAACCTCGAAAAAGTGGGGTGTTTTATAAGATTGACCGCTAAGTGTGTCTGTCTGTGGGCGTGGTACCGTAACTCATCAACGGGTGAACCGATGTAAATGCAGTTTTTTTTTTATTTGATAGCTTATTTTTATGCGGTGGTTCTTAGATATGTACGATCAAAATCGGTTCAGCCGTTCGAAAAAGTTGTGGCGAAATGAATATTGAAAGTCGGGCGTGTTTTAATTTGTCTTTTGCAAAGAAATTCTTTTTCTTCGTATTAGCTACAAATTTGGTATTCTGATCACTCTACTCGTTTGAGAATTCAAATGCCTCCATCAACCATCGATAACTGACGAGAGCTGAGCCTCCAGGCAGTAGTAAATCAACGTATTCATTTACTTGATTCAAACGATGATATGCATAAATACTGGATATGACTCCTTGACCATCTATAAAGGTGGCAAGAGCCCCAAAATTGGGATTTTGAAATGGCTAATGATAATAATACAATCTCCTAGTGTTCGTTTCGTGGTGAAATGTATTATGCTCTTCTCTATATCCGATTACCATTGTTACTATGCACAAGAAATTATGAACGTAGATTAAATACCTACGTAAAGTGTGAAGAACTAAGAAAGAAATTTTTTTTTTCATTTTTATTTATATTATTAATGTTAAAAAATTACATTTTATATACACCTTAATGTTCTTAAAGAAATTACACTATGTATTTGCGAAATCCTTACGATCTGTCTTTTTGAGTTTATCCCGATACAGACAGACACAAATATAAACGCGACAGCACCTTAATTTTTAATACGTAAGGATTACGGATACAATAGTTCCATGCACATTTAAATCCAATTCATAGTTCAGTGTAATTTGACGTGAAGAAATGCTTGGTTGTGGTTAAACAAGATCTAGCTGTGAAAATCTATCGCAAGCTCTCTGTCAAACGCATATCATATCCAGTAACAATGCTGGTTATCTATATTATATATATGTAATATAGCATGTTAATATATCGTTGGGCTCAGAGTATCTAGAGGTCCAATATGTAAATCATTTCAGAATTTGTAGTTCTGCGGAACGTATATGGAATTCGTAATTTTCAGATTTGAATTTCGGACATGGTCTAACGTATCGCCATTTTGCAAGTGAGATAGCAATGCCATTGTTCATATGTAGAATAAGATTTAGTTCGTACCCGGAAAATAATGGTCAATGTTTGGATTTTAGTTGAAATTTTTACTTTGAGATATTCTATGGTAAGTATTCAAATTGTTTTTGTATGTAATTAAAACTGTTTTCAGATTTTATTTAAAATATCTAAACAAATCTGACAGAGTAGACTGGTATTAGTCTAGTTCAAAATTAAAAAGACCATCAATTTGGTGATGTCTTACATTGTCCTAACCGGTAGGTAATAAACAGACACGCGCAATTTTTTAAAGTACCTAGTTGATTTGCCACAGGGATACAATCAAATTGAGATATTTTAATTTCATCAATAATGTTATAGTTACACAACATTATGACATTCGTTAAAATTTCTTATTCATTCTTCGGTTTAATTAATGATATTACAATACAATTACACCCACTTATCCAGTGACACAGCATAGAAAACAAAACTGTAAACTTTCATTGATGATATGTTGATTACCGTTTGGATCGTTTCGAAGACAACTTTATGTTTCAAAAGAGTGGATTTTAGAAAAAATAAAAGTAAATGCTTACCAATAGCCAGAGTGAATAACAGAAGTACCGGCGCTGTCATCTAGCCGCCGGGGGGGCTCCACTCGTGCCCACATCGACGCTAGGAGTACCATCAAACCGATTCACTGACACATCACACTATGTACACTAGATCTCAATATCACCCAATTCTTCTTAGCGTGTAGACTCAGTTAAATTTGTGAGCACCAATACAACGCCACCAAATCAGTACTCTCTGTGGCGTCATTCAGGTCCTTCTGTATACAGGTGATACTCGATGTACACTAGTTTTCGCTCGCTGACACTAGATGGCACTTTTGGAGCACTTAATCCGGTAATCTGTGAACAAAATAATGTTAATTAAAGTAGGTATATGCCTTTTTAAATTCGATTTAGATTCGACTGTAATGAGAAGTAACTACTAAATATTTGATATTAGGATAGCTATAGCTGCTAAAAATAGTTGTAAAAATAAATACGGATTAGATAAAATAGTTTATCTATACCCCTTGTTGGCCTGTGCTGTTTTTTTATACTACCAAATAGGCCAACAGGCATGCGACTGACTAAATGGTATGTGCCTATAAACGCCTGCGACACTAGGGTTGTCACACGTGCGTTGCCTACTTTGTGACCTATCTATTGCCACAGTGACCTGTAATCAGCTTCCGGACTGTAGGTTCCATCACACAGCCTCTCTCACCCTTCAAACCGGAACACAAAACAAAGCAAGCACCGTTGTTTGGTGGCTGAAATAGATGAGAGTGAGGTACAATGCAGACAACTTTGTCTCAAACTTTTTTGGTACTAAGTATTAATTTTAAACTTTAATGTTTCATTATCATCGAAGCGACTTGCTTCTTGTAAGAATATATTTAGCACCCAATAGAGCGTTGTCGATTTGCCATCAACACGCAAAGAAGAAGAAGAAACATTTTATTATTAAAAATAAAAAATGGAATTATTTATTTACATCGAATGGCTACAATTCCTTTTTAGTATTTAAAAAGTTCCATACATTCAGCTTATTTGGCATAAACAAACGTAAACTTCCGAGAAACAATATTATTGTATGAGCGCTGCATATTATTTGTATTTATTTTGCTACTGTTTTTATATCAGTAATGAAGCTAATGAAGAACCACTTTTTATCGCATAATCTATTTTGTCCTTTGGCATAACGATTTTGAATACAATATTTTGACATAATAGGTCTAAGGTTTCCAAGGTTTTTACAACTACAAAGTACAGGTTTTTACAACTTTTATGTTGGGTCAGGTGAGGTTAGTTATGGTTATGCGTAAACCATTATACGTAAGAACGTTATGCTTAAAAATCATTATGCCATAGTACAGTATGCTACGTTACATTATGGCTTAAATTTTTATGCTTACAGATAGAGACCCTGAGTAATGAGTGAACTGGTTAAAGCGAAACATAGTACTATTTATATCCACCTTGAAGATGTTTGAAATTCTCCAAACATTCAAATACCTACAGCGAAAATCTTACAAAGTACAAACTTACAATACCCCTCTTTTGGGTAGTTTTAAAAAACGCCGCGTTTTCTAAACAGGGAGTCGTAACGTTCTAATGGCCACTTCTGACAGCCGACGAGAGTCACAGAGTGTTGCGAGAGTGGCGACGAGTGTCGTTACGAGTGTACGGTCACAGTGAACAGCACATCAACCTACCTAAATACATTGCAAACTGGCTCCTATTACAGCAACATTAAGATTCATACAGGGTGACTTGAGATGTGGTCGACTATAGCATGGAAACAAACAGTCTAGCAGGGAATCGATTTTATTTTTGTTCTGGATATCAATTTGGGCAATATTTTTTTGACGATTTCTTCGCGGATTACTGGCTTCGAAGCATTATGATTGCGAATGAGAACAGCAATAAGCAAGTATGAGAGATTTTTGACGCTCGCATACAAAAAATATCGGTTAAAAATGTCGACCATTTAATTGTTTCATAACCGTTTTACACTCCGCTGAAGTAGACTATTTATTTCAACATTCTATTAAGCTTCCTGTTACACAATTCCGTCCCCTTTCAACTAATGTCCACCAACAGCAAATGATATTTATACATTTTTAAATTATGTCAGATTTGACACACATTCTCGATTGTTACCAGGGATGTCGTTGCATTCAATGTGAGACAATAAAATTTAGTACGTGCAGCGAATCGTTGAGAATTCCATAGGTTTTGACACTGACGTGGGTTGACGTACGTTGATCCTGCATACCATTGATATAGAAGGGCTCCAGCTCCATACAATTTATGCGTTATCCGTAGACGGACGTCAAATTGACGGAGGATAATGGAAGTGGCTCTAAACCTACTCTAAACAAAATAATAATATCTACTTATAATTTTTATTTACTCTCCCCTGTATCCGTATTTATCTATAATATATTTATATACTATTATATTTTAGGTTACACAGTGAACCGTGTTTCAATATTGATATTATAACATATTATATTCCGTGTCAATCTCAACCTTGACGTTGGCAAAATCATCGTTTTGGCGAACGATGGAGCCATGAAACTTCAAAAAAAAACTGTTGAGAAGTTATATATAACTTCTCTATCTATGTATTATATTGTATTGTAACACATTATATCATGTTTATCATAATAAATGTACTATGATAAAGATGACTCGCGCGGACGAATCTGTTACGGGAGGCTCCTATGACACGGGCGCTGCGCACCCTCTCACGCGCATCTCATAGCCAATGAGATTCATTTATTTGCTTGCACACTGACTGAATTCACTCACACAATTTGTAACTATAATGGTCAAATTCAAATCATTTATTCAGAAATTAGACCTTCACAGGCACTTTTTCTCGTCAATCTTTATATTTATAGTTATTTCTCACAAGCTACAAACTACTGGCATTTCGGAACGACCACTGCTGAGAAGAAATGCCGAAAGAAACTCATTTGAACACTGTTGGTCCCTATCATGCCAGATCGGCTTGCCATTATAATGGTAGTAAGATGATGAAATAAATAAAAAATATAAATAAAAAAAATTGCGACTTGGAAAACTTCGACTTAATAAGAGCTAGCATGTTTGATTACAGACAGACAGACGGGATGGGTGAAACTGAAAACAAAAGCTTACAAAATGATAAAAGTACTTCAAAAGATTTGGTATGATATGGGTTAAATAGAGAGACACTGCAGTTGACGTCGGGTTGTGCAAACTCAAAGAACTTACATGATATCGGCTGGTGTCCTAGACAAGCGATAAACTACACATCTAATTCATTTCCCAAGTGTAATGTAGAGGTAGCAATGAATCAATATTAATATATAATAAGTATTAAATTTTATCTTTCCCTTGACTTTTACAATCACTTTATTAAAGACTAGATATTGCCCGGGGCTTCGCGCCCGTGTGAATTTTGGGACAAAATATAGCCTATAGTATCTTGGATAATGTACCTATCTAATAGCGAAAGAATTTTTGAAACCAGTTCGGTAGTTTCGGAGATTACCCGCCTCAAACAAACAAACTCACAAACGCTTACCTCTATAAAATAATAGGTAGATGAAACAAAAAAGAAGATAAAAAAAAATTTAACTTTAATTAACCGAACGATCGAACTAGATCAGATCCAACCGCATGTGCAATCCTACGCAAGATATTGCAGTCTCAACTAAAAAAATCTTTAAAAATAGGAATCAGCATTTTTTGGACATAATTCCAAAGATATATTGCTAGTAGAATGGCCAAACTGAATGGTTCTCATAAAATTTATATTCAAGAGCACTATTATGAATAATCGCGTGGAATCTCATTTGTTTCTAACACCCATGATTTATCATGGGTGTTGCTCAATGCTAAAATGTTTATTTGTCCAAACCACAGACCATTTAACCTAAAAGTAAATTTAAGGTTAAATGGTCTGTGGTCCAAGCCAAATCGATCGTTTTACATTCCATGCGAATATGAAAAACATCCAAAATTTCTTTGAAAACGTTTAATTTTAAGATGGGAGAAGACCTCGGCCGAAATTTCCCGTGTCAATGCACAGCTTGCTTCTAACAATGCAATGTATACACAAAATGTGCCGAAAAATTCCCATGGAGCCGACAATAGTACACAAACACGTAATAGTAATTCGGTTATTGAAACCAAATGCGTCTAGACACGAGGAATGCTAGCTGGCTGAGTGCCCGCCTGGAGACGGTAACCACGATTCTCGGGAAAATTGGGACATGGAAAAATAACGAACTCATGACATTCAACGTCAAACTAATGTCACATAAAATAAGTTTTAGTTATGGAGTATTTTTCAATATTTGCAGACTTCGAATGAGCTGAATATCGTATGACAGACGAGTGCTATGATCATGAACAGTTTACTGTTCAATATATAATCGGATTTCGTATGTAAAATCTACATTTCATGCTTGTATCGTCGATTGAGTCATTATGTACAATGTAATGTATGTGTAAAATTTGTATGCTATACTTTTAGTTGAACATGTTTTGTACATATTTGTTAAACATTTGTAACATCGACATAGTGTAAAACAAAGTCGCCTCTCGTTGTCTGTCCTTAGGTATGCTTAGATCTTTAAAACTACGCAACGGATTTTTATGCGTGGTTTTTAATGGATAGTGTGGTTTCTGAGGAAGGTTTATATATATAATTTATAATGGTTTTACTCGGGCGAAGCCGGGGCGGGACGCTAGTCTTGTAATACAATGTTTTGAGCAAATAAAGTTATGATTATGAATGATTCATGATAGATGACGGACGGATCGACGGACTTTGATGTAAATGTCATTATATTTTTATTTTTTATATTATTACCTATTATATTAGACCGGGGCTTCGCTCCCGTAAGAATCCCGAGATAAAATATAGCCTATAAAAAACTTGTTTAATGTACTATTCAAATCTTGAATAGGTAATGTACTATTCAAATTTATATGGTTTTGAAATCGGTTCGGTGGTTTCGGAGATTACCCGCTTCAAAAATACAAACTCACATACAAACTCTCAAAAGCTTATCTCTTTATAATAATAGTATTGATTATACTTTTAATATTTACATTAAGCGGTTGATAAATTAAAAACATGTTTACAGATTTCATTATACGAAAGGAATTATGTCTTTTTCTATAAAAAAATAATAATCTGACTTTGTACACTTGTAAATAAATTCGATATAACAAAATTTTCACGTACAACCTGAGCCCTGGACGTAATAATCATACTGTGTTTTTTTTCTCTGAAAATTGTTCGATTACTTGATATATTGAACTCGTGCAAACTTTATATTTACGTTCCGTTTTCCGGAATCATATAAATGAAAATGTAAACTATTTCTCCCACTATTTAAGTAATTATCAACAGAAAACCATAGATTAAATAGCGGCATTTAAATAATAATAATAAAAAAATCACACACAACAAATTCAAAACATTAGCTCGATACACAATTTCCACCTATAAAATCTTGCCAACCATGTCCGATCCACTTCTATAATGAATGGTCACTACTACACGTAGTTTATTTTAGCTATTCATTCAAAAAAGTCCTTGACACTAACTGTCCGCGCGTTACTAGACACATGGTCACCGTTCTAGAGAATTCACACTTGTAAAAGTTTTAGTGCTGCGACAAATTCGAGTTGTGTTCGTGTGATTCGAGTTTCATATGTATCTTGTGAACTCGAGTTTCATACCCTTAGATGCCTACATGAATAAATTAAGGGACTTCCAATTTTCTGATGAAATATTTTATATTTTAATCTAAAAGATAAACTAACCGCCAGATAAATCTGTCTGTTGTGATTGCCGAATTAGCACTATCGACTTGTGAAAGATATACTTTTCTAGTGACCGCTCCCGGATGCGCAAGAAATATTGTGCATGTTATAATACAAATGTATAAATTTTCCTCTTGAATAACTCTGTCTAAATTAAATCAAATCAAAATCAAATCATTTATTCAGAAATTACAACTTCACAGGCACTTTTTCTCGTCAATTTTTATATTTATAGTTATTTCTCACAAGCTACAAACTACTGGCATTTCGGAACGACCACTGCTGAGAAGAAATGTCATTTGAACAGTGTTGGTCCCTATCATGCCAGATCGGCTTACCATTATTATTACTTACAATGATTTTTTTTTCTAATAATATATAAAAGTACATAATGTATATAGTCAAAAGGTATATCAAAACAGGTTATGATTGTGATCCGAGTGCTGATTATAATATATATCTATTACCAAGACCTGTATTAAAAGCCAGTTGATCTAAGTATACATAGAGACAGAGAGACAGCGGGAAGCTGTGTTTTATATGTAGTAATGTTGATTAGTCAGCCGTAAAACAGGCCCTAAATCTTTAATTTTTTTAGTAAGTATTTACATTGTCAAAAAACGACGTTGGACTGGATAAGGGTTAAAATCATATTTTCAATTATTATTTTTTAAAATATAAAATTGAATTTTTTTTACCTAAGGTTTTATTCTCATTTAGGTTAGGTCTTACTTAATGGATCAAAAACCTAGAAACTATATTTGCTTTTTTTGTTCTGAATCGGGTATTTTTCCCAACACTATTTCGTATAAGTGGAAACTTATCAGCATTGCTATACGCGGTCGAAATTCGGCTATTTGTATGAATTTATTACTGCTTAGAGTCAAAATAGTTCAAGTTACAATTGCTGGTTTATTCAACACTAATGCTGGAATAACTTTTCCGTAATTGCAAGTTCTAATTGGGTGGCGTTTCGACCGCTGTGGCTGGGCTGTCATTACAATTTTTACCAAAGACTATATTGGATTTACTATCCGGCACATAGGACATCCGGCAGCTGGATGGGTCGATGATGTAAAGGAAATTGCTGGCAACAACTGGATAAGGATGGCCCAGGACAGAGATGGTTGGCGGAGACGGAAGGAGGCCTATGCCCAGCAGTGGGTCACGGAGGGCTGCAGATCATGAGATGATGAGGTTTACTATCTAAATTTAAACTGGGCGAGCCAGCGAGCATGCGGCCAGAACGGTGAGCAAAATTATTAAAAAAATATATATATTGAGTACCTGAAGCATCTAACTCTCCGGGGGTTAGAGGCAAACCAAGGAGTTGATGGCGGGACAACGTCAACAAATTTTTGAAAGAAGAAACAAGACTTTACCTTGTATCGAGATGGATGGAACAAGATTGAACCTTTGTGCAGCAGCGAGACACGTAATCAGAAGGTAAAAAAAAATTGACTTTAAAATAATTAATCTGTATTGTGGTAATGTTCATTTTTTTAATAATTGATTTTGGAATTTATTCATTTGTCAAGAAAATTGACGGACCGTAATGACAGCGCGGGCGCAGCGGTCGAAACGCTCTGAGAACTGTGTAGTTCTCAGAGCATTGCTGCAAGGAGGGTTGAAAAAATAATTATTTTGTTATAAAAGTAAAAAAAAATATTTAATTTTTTCATTGCCATACAAAAAACGTAATTCTCAAAAACGTAAGTCTTCTGTCAACGTCCAAAACGTAGGTGAAGGGCGCAACAACTCATCAATATGGTTATACTTACGTCTATACTATTAGTATAAAGAGGTAAGCGTTTGTGCAATTTCCGAAACTACCGAACAGATTTCAAAAATTCTTTCACCGTTCGAAAGGTATAAAATCCAAGATTGCTGTAGGTTATATTTTATCTCAACATCTAGTGTAATGTAATAATATTTTACCAATTTTCACTTTTTCTCCACCTTACAAAAGAATTATACAACTCAGTGGAAATACATTCCCTAATTGACGTTGAAGTAATGCCCATCATCCACGGGGATAGTTATACCCAGCTGGTGTGGTGAGTATGTTCTGTTTGGCGTCGTTCATACGCTCCACCTCCTTTACAGTTTAATTCCTTGCTCCGCTATCGGATCAAAATCAAATAAAATCTATACTATTATTATAAAGAGGTAAGCGTTTGTGAGTTTGCATGTTTGAGGCGGTTAATCACCAAAACTACCGAACCGATTTCAAAAATTCTTTCACATTTAGAAAGGTATATTATCCAAGATTGCTATAGGCTATATTTTGTCTCAAAATTCCCACGGGAGCGAAGCCCCGGGCATCATCTAGTAATTAAATAAATTGAATAAACACCATTATAACGCACTGGATATGATGATGATCAAATCCCATAATATTCTTACAGTATATGATTGCTGCCAATGCGACCATTCCATATTCTACCGTAGACGTCGTAAGAAACGACGAAATAGATAGGTAACAACAGCACGCCCGACGATCTTCACCTCAGGCTGAAAAACCATAGTTATAAATTGAATTGTGAGAGATATGCCTACATTTTCAATAGATAAATACTTTATTAGGTAAAAATACTTATAGAAACGCTGCGTCCAAGGAAGAGCGTTCTAATTGCAAAATAAATTAAATTATTTTGGAATAAACAAATGGCCCAAACTCATTAGGACCACAGATAATACACCAAATAATCTAATTACAAGTTTCTGCGTAACTCAATGCTTGTTCAAGGACAAAAGTTGGTTATTCTTTGTTTATTACGTTAGAAACTTTGACTTCAGAGGGTTTTTGGTTAAATTAATTATTAAAGCGGCGGTGGTGTAATGGTCAAGATGCCCGCCTGTGGATCGAAAGGTCTCAGGTTCGTATCTTACTCGTGCCATATGAGTATACTAATCTTACTCATATATACCTAGTATTTTTCATAGCCCGGTGAAGGAAAACATCGTGAGGAAACCTGCACACTGGTCGACAGTTTAGTTCACTAGTGTGTACGCGACTACCTGCCACTAGATGGCGGTAGTCGGTTATTAGTCGTAAAAGTCATGTCAGATGCCTTTAGGCGACTTGAATAAAATTTGACACCAGTGTTAGCAATAACATACCCGATGTGATGATGATATTGCATGTTAAATAAGGTTTGTGTAAAAATAGGATATAATCTCCTTTTCCTTAGCCCTATCTCTATATTATGTTTGGTATAACGTATATCACAATTCCAGTCAATGTCCCACAGTGGGTCCCACTACATTTACACACATTACTTTTAAATATGATACATAGGTAGGTATTTTCCTTTTACGTGAATTATGAGTTAGGTCGTCAACTCAGTCGGTGGCGCAGTGGTAAAGTGCTTGCCTCTGAACCGAGAGGTCCCGGGTGCGATCCCCGGTCGGTTCATGATGGAAAATAATCTTTTTCTAATTGGCCCGGGTCTTGGATGTTTATCTATATATGTATTTCTTATAAAAATATAGTATCGTTGAGTTAGTATCCCAAAGACAAGTCTCGAACTTAATTTGGGGCTAGCTCAATCTGTGTGATTTGTCCTAATATATTTATTTATTTATATTTATTTATTTATATTTATTTATTTATATTTATTTATTTATATTTATTTATGAGTAACTAGCTGCGCTCCAGCGCTACAGCCCGTAGAAATTTCGAGATAAAAAGTACCCCATGCGTTATTCCAGACTATGTTCTACCCGTGTACAAATTTAATAACAATCTGTCCAGTAGATTTTGCGTGAAAGAGTTACAGACATACACATCCTAAAAAACTTTTGTGTTTATTAGTTGGATAATTAATTTTCAAAAAGAGATGTAATTTAAAAAAGAAACTAATGTGCACTTACGTTTATATTCAAAGATTCGATTATGACTTTACAACCGGCCGACTGCCTGACCTGAGCCTTCCATAGCAATGCTATTGTTGACTAACAGCTGCCTAGGCTATGTGGCCCTTTGTCGCATCATACGACATCCACGAGACGATATGTAGTGGTCATATTTCGGGGCAGAACCACACTCCACAACCACTTGCTTCCGTGCACTGTTTCAATGAAAGATTCAATTTTTCAAACCAAAAAGATATGTAACAAAAGCTGCGTTAAACGAAACTTCTTCATTCCTACTCTGTACACGAAAGGTAAAGGTGCCTCCACACGGCAACTAAATCACTATCTCTGGGTATAAATCCCTCGATTGGCAGATAAAGCACGCACGTGTGTCGCAGCCTTAATGTTGCTCTTGGTTTTAGAGCTCATTCAGGTGGTTATAGGATCATTTCAGGTACTTTTGTCATAGTTTTTTGTTTGGGCGATGTGTTGTGTATTATCCGAATATTGGACCCATGCTTTACTGCTAGGCAGGCGTAGAACGAGATGGTTGGTTGAACTTAGTGATTTCGACAAGAATTGGATGAAAAATACCGGAGTTGTGTATTTTATACCTATTAAAAAATGCCCCAATAGTTAAAAAACATTCATAGTGATAGGAAAAGTTATTTTTCATGGAAAATTTATCTGAAACAGGGTGGGTAGACATGGTCAGAGAATTGTGAAAAATATGTATAATCTAGGTAAAATATTTAGGATCATTATGTTTATTTAGAGAAGGTATCAATGCCGCTGGATCATTATAATTACGAATATTTAAAGTTGGTTGCAAAGTCCATTTTCAAAAATTATGGAATTATAAAAACAAACTCGACCATCATAAAAAACTAAAATTTTGTATCAACTTTTATTAAGAAGTCATCACCATAAATGTAATATTTAATGTAGCTGTCGAACAAACATATCTTTCTTCGCGAACATTTTCGCACGTTGTGACGTCACTGGTTCGTGTCATTCAGTACGGAGCGTTTGGACGAGTCCAAAAATGTGTGAATTTATTTTTGTCATATCTTTGAAAGTATTGTCATTATTACAGTATTTTTTTTCACTGGTGTTTCTGTTGATATATTGGCCTTCGAATATTCGCCTAAACTAGTGAAAATATCGTCAACATAGACTATTGTAAGAGCACACCCCTTTTACGGAAGTCGGTTGAAAATATTAACTCAGTGATGAAATGTTCACGAAAAAAATATTTTTTAAAAAACTTTGGAATCGCGTTAAAATTGTAAGTGCCTATCTCTTAAGATGACGGTAGAGCGAAAGTTTGGGATTACGAAAAAAACGGACTCGGGAGTTATGGTGGCTTGAGTGTGCCAATTTAGAAAAACTGACACCCTGCTAATAACGAGTGACAACACAAAAACGCAAACGAAGAAATTAACGGACAGACTTTGGTAGAAGGTAGCCTTCATTCAATAGTTGTCAAACAGGCAGTGCTTGCATTTTTGTGTTCAGGTTTGAAGGATAAGAGAGGCGGTGTAAACTAGGTTCTGTGATAGAACAAAGTCGCTTTCAAAGAAGGTGCGCACTCCTGGTGTTGCAGGCGTTGGGCTGTGGTGACCATTTGCCATCAGATGGGCCGTGTTCAGTAGCACGAAAAAAAAAAACACTCAGAGGCACCAAATATGTACGCAAAACCTTCTAAAGACTACTTGGCTACATCAAAACATGCAACTTTTATTCTACGACTTTTCGTGATTCGGTAGTTTTTTTTCATATAAAAAAAATACAATCTAATTTGCAATTCTACACATCTTAACTCTATGAAATAGCCAATCAACACGAGACAGTACAGTAGCATTATGTGAGCGGAATCGAACATAGAGTTAACGTTTATAGAAACTACATTAAAACTAAAAAAAAAAGGTAAATTGTTGTATTTATTACGTTTCGACAAAAGTCGTACAACAAAAGATGTTAGTCTTATGTGCTTTTGGAAGGTCATGCATATTAGATACCAGTAACCCTGTACAAGAATAGTTAAAAACAAGTTGATACCGGATATCGCTGGAGCGACACTTTTGTGGTTAACTTGTGAGCTTGTATTAAATTGTGAGCTGTCAACTAGCAAACGTAAAGCAGAATAGAAGACTATCACGGCGCACTGTCGTGACTGGGCCAAGATCCACTATGAGCTCACTGAGCCAGAGAAGTAATGAAAAAAATACTAACCACGCTTGCCGATCGCCAGCGCGGTGTGTCACTCAAACGATATTGTTTTTTTCCAGTACGGTTGAGCTGAGATGAACTGCTGTCTGCTTCCGTATAACCTGAATGCCAAGGATCTTGAAAATAAAACAAAAGATCATATTTAATGATGCGTGTGTTTTCTATTAGACGCAATCCACGTCAATTTGACGTGGATTGAGATCCCATCTACGTCAAATGTTAAGTACATTTTTAACTTGAATATTCGTTCGACATCATATTATCCTACTAATAGTTATTAAAATGCGTAAGTTTGTGCGATGTTTGTATGTATGTGTGTGTTTGTTACTCTTTCACGCAAAATCTAGTAGACCGATTGTTATGAAATTTGGTACACTGTTAGAATATAACCTGGAATAACACATAGGGTACTTTTTATCCCGAAATTCACACGGGAGCGAAGCCGCCGGGTGCAGCTAGTATTTTACATAATTATTAAAATTTGACGCTTGAACTTTTGCATTACATGTAATTTGAAGTACAGAGAAGGACATATACCAGAAACGCGGGCGAAGACGTGGCGAAAAGTTAGTTCACAACAAGTACCTCTTTTTTCTTATTCTGCCATATTATTCACTGTACTTATATTATTTATGTATGTCTGTCTGTCTGTTCCGCCGTCCCGGCTAAACTTCTTGCGATCGATTTTGATGAAATTTACTATGCATGTAGTTGAAGAAGAGATATTTTCAAAAAATCAACCCATATTGGGGGTGAAATATTGTATGAAAATCATTATCAAATAGTCAATGTATAATCAAAATCATGTTTGTTTCAAATTCACGCGGGTGAAGCCGCTGGCAAAAGCTAATGATGTATATTCCGGTTCATGCTTGGCTGAGTTTTTTCAACACTCAAACGTACTCAAGAGTTTCATGGCAAAATGAGTTTTGACGGATTCAAACTCGGTACTTTTATTGCTGTTCTAAAACTTCTCAAAAATTCGGAACGCGCGAAGTAATTTCGTTTAATTAGCTTTCATAATGGGGCAAATAATAAAATGCTAAAAATAAAATTGTATTTATATTATAATCAAACACGTTAATCACACGTCAGTTTAATTTGTTTGTTCCGATTGATGTAGATTATTCCAAAATTATGTTATCACAGGTTTATCACTGCTTGTTGTCATACATAGGTACAGGATCGTTGTATTTTTTAGTTTTTGACATAATAAAACATAGTTGGAAAATAATTTAGTTACGATAAAACTTTGTTGACGTATCAGAATCCCTGTCCAGACAGAACGGGCCGATCTAAGAAGAAGCCAAGCGAAAAGATTAAAAGGATTACATGCTAAAGAATAATAAAAAATCACATAGTTAAATATAAATTCTTTGTTGCAGTCACCATAAAAAGTCCCTTAAAAATGAATGCCAGAAAAACTGTCTTTATTTCAGCGAGAGGGCGCTTTTGAACCAACATGGCGTCTGCAAGAAATGGCGCCATAATTTTAATTAGAATATTATTTAATTGCGCTAAGAGATTACGGCCAAAACTCATATTCTCCCAAATTGGTAATAATATGATCATTTGGGGAATTAAATTGTCCATTAAATGATACAAATGGAGTTTGACCTTTTTGCAATTTAAATGTCTCAGCCGGAGGAATGTACATTTTATCTGATTTTTTGAAATAATTAACGGGATTTCAAATTAATTTTATTTTATCTTTATAAATAATATCCAATGTTTCGTAGCAGAGATGGGTCGCCATATTATGTAATATTAATTAATTTAATGGATTAAGTTTTCTTTTAACACCACATTGTAATTAATTATACTCGATGTTACTATTCACAAATGTAGCACTTTTCCTAATTAGTTATAAGTAAAATATGATTTTGAACGTCTGTTACACCATTGTAAATTAGGCTAAGCCTAGGCTAGCCTATATTTTAGCAAATATATATACCTTTACGAGTATCCTTGAAGCTTACGTCATAATTTACACATAACAGTATTTCCAAAAATGACATGCCACGGACATTTCAAACGTTTATGTAACGCTGGCTTTGGGACGTTACAGCCAAGAATTTTACCAGGAAGACACTCTGTTAGGACACAATCTTCAGGAGTGGAGCCTGGAAGCGCAGCTAGTGATGTAATAAATTAGGTAAAAGCTCCTGAAAGGGCGTCGATAGGGCGTGTCAGAGAAGTGATATATTGTACTCATCTCTCAAAGGACGAGGTCAGTTTTGCTAATACCTAATGTTACTTAGATTTGTAATCTGGCCAGGGTCTCAGGAGCTCTTCAATGAAGTTGCCTTTATTGTATTTATGATTGAAACTTTATTGAGGAACTTTACAACTAATATAAAAGAAAATAATTAAATACATTAATTGTGGGATACATGAACAGTGGGAAAAGCCGTGTCGTTGTGTCTAGTCAAAAAAACGCAGTCCCCTCTTCAAGAGAGACGCGTCATCATCCCCTCTCGCAGCGCACCCCACACTTGCAGCGCGAGTGTTGGTGATGACCTCTGTCCTGCGAGTTGCGGTAACTCCGACATAGATGGCGTTAATACCTTGCATTACTAGCTACGTATAACTTTACTCCTATTAGCTTGGTTTACACGATTTTCCTGACAATATTTCTGTGTATAATAAGTACAGTCTTCTAAACCTATCAACCCGGTTGACTGTAAAAGATTAGTTAATATTTTTTGCCTGTAACAATCGTCTTTATACGCACAATCAAACGTCCAAAATTTGCAATTGATTATAACATTACTAGTGGCTTGGCTCGGCTTCGCTCGGATAAAACCATAATAAATTATATACTACGTAATTATGTAATGATTACACCTAAACCTTCCTCTGGAATCACACTTTTAATTGGTGAAAATCATACAAAAATCTGTCCGGTAGTTTTTTAGTGTATCGCGTTCATAGAGACAGACGCGATCGTCTTTTATAAATAAATAAATAAATATATTTGGACAAATCACATAGATTGAGCTAGCCCCGAAGTAAGTTCGAGACTTGTATTATGGGATACTAACTCAACGATACTATATTTTATAACAAAGACATATAGATAAACATCCAAGACCCGGACCAATCAGAAAAAGATCATTTTCCATCATGACCCGACCGGGGTTCGAATCCGGGACCTCTCGGTTCAGTGGTTGTCAAAACATTTAAGGATTAGATTAGATTATAACATGTAAGGTTATAACATTAGGTTGTGTGATTAAATATTATATTAGATCATACTGATCCAGTATAATCAAATTGTAATTTACCTATATAAATGGAGCATCCGAAAACGTAAATATTTCACATAAGTACTTGATCAAAATTCTGACCGAAATCAATTATTTAAAATGACTAATTCCCGGTCGGTCCCTATGCTTTTAATGCCAAGGGTATAATAACCCTAATTTCAAGATTACTTAATATTGTACTTTTTGATTCGCATTATAATAATATTGTATTCTCATTATAATAAAATAGAGAGCATAAGCTGCAAAGAAATAATCAGCAACGACCTCTTCTTTAACCTAATTGGAGAAAAAAGAAATATCTTGAAACATATTTGACGACCTCGGTGGCGCAGTGGTAAAGTGCTTGCCACTGAACCGAGAGGTCCCGGGTTCGATCACCGGTCGGGTCATGATGGAAAATGATCTTTTTCTGATTGGCCCGGGTCTTGGATGCTTATGTTATATGTATTTGTTATAAAATAAAGTATCGTTGAGTTAGTATCCCATAACACAAGTCTCGAACTTACTTTGGGGCTAACTCAATCTGTGTGATTTGTCCTAATATATTTATTATTTATTTATTTATATTGAAAATAGAAGAGGGAAAATGTTAGCACACTTGATACGACACGATGCCTTATTAGAAGTATTATAGAAGGAAAGGTGGAAGGAAGAAGGAGCACAGGAAGACCAAGTGATAGTTACACCAGATAAATTAAAGAAAAAGTGGGTGTCGTGTCGTCAAGAAGGGAAGGAGTGCCAACTCCTTGGAGAGAGAACAATGGAAGGAACTACACTGACAAGAGGCTCGCTCTTAAATTACATTATGATTATGATTATAATAATATTATAATGAGTGATATTATTTAATCGCGACTTCGGCCCCATACAATTAATTATATTTAGTGTCTGTTTTATTTTACTCTTGAATGTCAATGCTTTCTTTAAAATGGGTCCAATATTTTTAGATTTTATTCATTAAAAACAAAAATACAATAATTTTCTCTTTTATTATAACCATGGATTGTTGCACATCATTATTTGAATGATAAAAGCAAGCTTACTCCTCTTAATGCGACCTCGATCATCCCGATCTGGTATTGACTGGATTTAACCGGCTTATACTGGATTCAACCGCCTAATCTTGAAAAATGTTCCGCGATCTTACGTTATCGATTCGGGCGGTTCTCCACAAAAATGTAAAGAAATATGCTAGCTATGTTTACTACCGCTTATGTTTTGTTGATTTGTTATTTATCTAAAAATCCATCCACATAACAAATAGTAGTATTTCATTTAACTTACAATCGATGTTATAGTTTCGAAAAAGTGAGAATAGAGCTAGTTTGGGGTAAAACGTTTTATTCAAATCCCATTCTATTTACCCCCATAGGAATGTAATATTCCAAAGTATATTACTGGATTATTGTTTTTAAAAAAATCAAAAAAAATCCCGTTTCCCGTATATATCACTTCAAAAATGACGAAGTTTCATATAAACTGGTAACCCCTATTTCATCCCTTTAGGGATGGAATTTCCAAAAATCCTGTCTTAGCGGGTAATGGTATGCTGATAGTTGTAATGATATATATATATACGATATATACGATAGCTATATATCTATTTATTATAGAAAACTAAAACAATTATATACATTTTATCACATAATTAAAAAGTTATCTATATGATAGAGAACTCTCAATATATATAAAACTCTTCCGTTACTGACTGACAGACAGACAACGCACAGCCGAAACTACTGGGCGTAGAAAGCTGAAATTTGGTGTGTAGGTTCCTAGCACAGTGTAGGGGAGCACTAAGAAAGCATTTCCGAAAATTCCCACGGGAAACGGATTTTTACTCACAAACGAAGTTGTGGACAAAAGCTAGTAATTGATAAATCATCGCTGTCAATACAAAACCGCCCTTACGACAAAGCATACCCTTGAGATTCATCAATACCGACTTACCACTAAAGAGGGTTATGAGTTTCGCATATCGTCTAGTTTTCGCCAGATTCCGCCCCTAGGGTATCTTGCGTGGTTGGTAATAGGGACGGTCTTCTTAGGGGTAGATTGGGGAAATATGGTTTTATACGTTTGTATCTTTTTATATTACTAGCTGACGTAAGTCTTTTCTAAAAGTCGTGCCATGTGACTGATGTCAAAAGCGAATAATGAACAATAATGTCAATTCGATTAAAATGTCTTCGTATCGATATGTCTATTCGATTAAAATATCTTGGTATCGATATGTCAACTAAGAAAAATGTCAAAGTGCGCACAAAAATGTCCGCACTAATAATAAAACTGATCTCACTATGGGGCACATAGCTTACAAAACTGATAGACAATAACAGCATTCCCAAAGAGGTTTGACGTCAGGTAAGCGGCCGGTAATGAAATCACAGCTTAATCGGTTTTTACCCTACTATTGGCACATTTGTTCTTTTTTTGTAATTATGGCTTACTACAGACGTCGCCATACCAGACTTAATAAATAAAAACGCAACGTTTTCGTCACAAACAAAGCACACATACACTTAAGATGTGATAATGCAAACATATATCACAAGCCGTTGACCTAATCTAACGATCATTTCCATAATATTAGGGCTCTGCAAATATAAGAAACACGCAATCTTTGCGAGACAGTCCATCTTTTGTGGAACTACCCTAAGTGCTTGTAAGTCATTATTCATATTGATAACCTACAACGTAGACTACGAAAAGTATGAAATCTGAGAAAAAAAAAATACATTACTACAAAACATTGCTGTAACTATGTATTATATTATGCGTGTGTTCTGAGGGCCCACTTCTTGAAATTCTATGAAATTATACTTGGGATTTAGTGAACATTGCAATAGAATTGTGGAAGTTTGAATTAGATTTTGTGAAAGCCAAAAGTTACGATGTTTTACGAAAGGCCCTCAGTGCTCATAGTGTCGTCTGAGGTCCCTCCTGTATCTCAAAAACTATACATGCTACAGATAAAGTTTTTACCCCGAAGTATAAGGATTTGCATAACAAAATTTGTGAAAACAACATATTATAGTAAAACACTGTCCTATATTATACAATCTTCGTATGAAATTGGCCCTCAGACACATTTTTACCTATATTAGATTTGCATTCAATTAAAAAATAAAAATACCAAGACCCAATGATTTACTTAAATAGCCTTGCCCGCGGCTTCGCCCGCGTATTTTCCCTTCAGTGAAATATTTAGACTGACTGAAATATTTCTTATTGCATTCCTAGATCACCTACGTGCTAAATTTGAAGTTTCTAAACCCAACGGTTTGGGCTGTACGTTGATTTGTCAGTCGGTCATTCAGTGTCTTCTTTTATATATAGGTATATAGATTAGGTTATTGGCTAGCAGTAGCTGTCTCTAACTAGTAGAGTACAGTAGTATGATAATACGATTGCTATTAGATCGTTTTGTAACCGCTTCAATTAAAGAGAATTAATTTGTAAGAGATTTTACTAATCTAAGTTTGTAACCCTTTTCAAGGCCAAATTCCTTTAACATTTTGAAGACTGACGTTAAATATTGATACGAACAGGTTATCGCCAGATATGGTGCCAAACCAAAATAGAAAAATGTATTTAAACAGATTTTTCGTCATGCATTGAATAACATTAAGAAGATTTGTTGAGTAGATTGATCGTGAAGAGGTAGCAAATAAAATTAATTTCTTATTTATAATATTAGTTAGGATATAGATCCTAACTAATACATAACTAAATTGATTTGATTTATACATATTATAGAATATGTATAAATTAAATCACATTATTAATAAAATTATAGGCTTATTACGTGGCATATTGGAAATATGTATCCTATTTCGTCTTTTCATTTTATTTTACATCTATTAGCACAAGTTATCTAGTTTTATATAGAAATTGATAAAAGGAGATATTTTCTGAGACCAAGAATGCTGTTTTGTTTTGTGAGCGGTATTATATTTTGGCTATGTGACTAGGAATAACGTATCGTTATATAAGGACCACCGTATATAACGCAGCAGCAATCATATAGCAGGTAAGTCTTATTCCAGGCGGGCATTTTAACCATTAAACCACCAGGTTTAATGGTTAAAATGCCCATTGCTTTGTTGAGGTGGAGCGGTTTAGATAATGCTGCCAGCCTTCTTGTAACCCTTCCAAGCGGCGATGTGCTGGAATATCTTCATTATTTATGATTATAATTTTTATAAATTTTTGAAAAAAAAAAAAGTTAAATTTTATTTAAAAAAAAAAAGATAAGACCCTGGCGATATTGTACATATTCCATTCGATCCTAGACCAGTAAAACACTGTCAAATAAAATCGAATAAAGTAACTTTCATCGAATGCGCTCAGTTCTTGGAGATCGAACTAAAATATTTTACGAGTAGGAGCAGAGCTTACAAAGCTTTGCCAAGCGGCTGGGAATTCTCGAAATACGTCCTGAAAGCTCGATCAGAAGCTAGACGCGATTTGACTTGAAAATCTCTTTGATATTCGTATTTGAGGGTGGTTCGGTGAAGTTTGTGATATAGCTCCTTATGCAACCTATGCTTGTTATTTGTACATATATATTATTACCTCAACATGCACTCGATCAAGAAGAATCAAGAAGGGCATGCCAAGATGAAATAAAAGCGAGGGCAGTGGTCGTGTCGTTGAGGACAGAATTAGATTGAAAATGCTCCAATAAGAACTAAGTTCTTAAATTTAACCAATAGCAAGAACAAAGTTCTTAAAATCAACCAATAAGAACAAAGTTCTTAAATTTTAATTGATGATGATGCACTTGCATAATATGTTTAATATGCTGTAGGGCCACATTTGTAATGTGAGCATTAATATATCGCAATCGGGTTTAGTGTGCGACTAGAGCCCCAGTCGTCACCGGACCTCACACGATACACGTCGTTCGTATTCCTCCATTGCAGTGTGATTGTAAACTTTATTATTTATTTATTTATCAATTTATGTACACAAAAAACGTAAAATATAAATTACATTATAAAAATGAGTGCAAGGGAGCTACTTATTTCAAATGAAATCTCTTCCAGTAGACCCGTGAGAGGAGATGTGGTACATAGAGGCAGACTGGCGTGTGCATAAAATAATTTAAAAAAGAAAAAAAAAAATTAAAAGAAAACGAAAATTTAAATTAAAAAATAAAATACACATACATACAAATATTATACATAAATACGTATATACCTACTGAACTAGGATGAACTGGACAGGTAATAATCTTTGACGCGTCTTTTGAAAATGGAAATGGACTGAGAATCGCGAATATCAGGTGGAAGGGAATTCCATAGCCTGACGGCGTGGACCGAGAAAGAATAGGAAAAGAAATTGGAAGTATGGACGGGAAATTTAAGGGTGGTACGACAATGGGACCTGCAAGGAGAGTCGGAGGAGTGAACAAAAGAGAAGCGATTTCTTTCTTACGTATTTGATCAAGATCCCAGTTGGAGTCAATTCATGTTAGTAGAGCAAAGGCGGATAATACTTGCCCACTAAGTATGCCCCTCTCTATAATACCTATTGACCATGTACTTTATTGTGTAATTACATTGTTATAATTGTTACAATATTTGTTACAATAACTAAAATACAAAAAATTAAAAAAATAATAAATTTAGAAATTATATAAAAGAAGTATTTTGTAAAAAGGCATATTACAAGTCTGATGATTATGTGAACGACAATAATGTTTGGCCCAATCATGATGCAGTATCCTCATAACATATGTAATTGATTTATGACATTATTACGTACGTTTTGTACATGTAGCTTTTTATTTATGTATATTTTGTGTGACAATTTTATTGGAAATACAACTTTTATTTTATTTATTCATTGAAATTTTGACATTTTTAATAATGATGTAAATTCGTCCTCCTAATTTTTTATATATGTATAAGATCTATATTTGTTAATTGACGTCCTTGGAGAAAAGGCCGCGGTGAAGTTTGTTGCGCCGCTTCTTCTTCACCTGCGCTTTGGATGCCGGCAGTAGACTTAGTTTAAGTAATTTTTTGACGTCAATAAGTGATGTATATCATCCTAAATTGAATAAAGAATTTGAATTTGAATTTGAATTTGAATTACTGATAAAAAATGACACATGCATTTATATTTAAAAAATTGTAAGCCCTTCTGGCATGATAGGGATCAACACTGTTTGAATGAGTTACTTTCGGCATTTCTTCTAAGCAGTAGTCATTACAAAATGCTAGTAGTTTGTAGCCTTGGTAAATATAATTTAATTTAGAATATGACCTGAAAAAGTGCGTGCGAAGGCCTAATTTCTGAATAAATAATTTGATTTGATTTTATTCAGAATTCTTAATCATTTTAAATGACGACCACTTCGGTCACTAAAATACTATTTGTAAAAGAATAACAATTTCTCACAGTAATTATTATATATGTTACTAGTAATTTCATTACAATCAGACCAAGTAGACTTTGCGTGAAAGAGTAACAAATATACACACACACACACACAAACACAAATAAACACGTTCAGTCATCAAAAACATATGACAATCGAACCGCATGGTTCCCCCCCCCCCCCCTTATAAATACTGTCCGACATTACCCTTCTCATCAATCTAATTAACTATGCAAGTTGTTTCACAAGAGTTAAAATGCCTTCGAGCGTAGAAAATCGCTTGTTATTCACAATCACAGAATTTAGAATGATAAATGATATGATAGAAATGTCAATATACAATAATATTTATTTGTTTCTCTTTCCATCCAAAGGTTGGCCGGAAGAAATTGCATTAGCGATAAGTCCGCCTTTGCACTCATTATGTTTGAATATCTTGTTGTAATTAATAACTCCTTTGTGAATGGTACAATAAAGAATTACCTATCTATCTAGTATATCCAGAGGTAAAATATAAACCTCAAAATATCCAACATTGGTCTGACAACTAGGGATGCCGACGACCGTGTGAAGTGGAGACAAAAGTAAGGTTAGGCTCAGAACGGAGAGAATAACTCGGATCATAGTTCTATAGCTCAGTTGCACTAGGAGACTCCAAGTGAAATTGGATAAGGAAGAAGAAGAATATGATCCTATTTATGCTGTCTTTCTTTCATTTTCCCGCTTGTTCGAAGCAATGACGCCGCCCAGTGTCACTATTGTTGCTTAGCAGCTGCCAAGGCTATATATATATATATATATGTCTGTCAGTCACCTCCTATGTCATTCACACACCACATATCTCAGGACTTCTACTTCCTTTTTAATTTGTTTTTTTTATTTTAACTTATGCCACGCTTAGATTATAAAATTTTATAGCGTGTAGTTTAGTGCGGTTCATAAACACCATTTTTTACAGCGGTCATTTACAGCGAGCACAAAATTCACCAAACAATTAGACGACCCCGGTGGCGCAGTGGTAAAGTGCTTGTCTCTGAACCGAGAGGTACCGGGTTCGATCCCTGGTTGGGTCATGGTGGAAAATGATCTTTTTCTGATTGGCCCGGGTCTTGGATGTTTATCTATATATGTATTTGTTAAAATCAAAATCAAAATCAAATCATTTATTCAGAAATTAGGCCTTCACAGGCACTTTTTCACGTCATAATCTAAATTAAATGATACTAAGCTACAAACTACTAGCATTTCGGAACGACCACTGCTGAGAAGAAATGCCGAAAGAAACTCATTCAAACAGTGTTGGTCCCTATTATGCCAGAAGGGCTTACCATTTTTTATATATAAATTTATGTATAATTTTTTTGTTATAATTTTTTATCAGTAATATAACATTAAGTACATAATAAAGTACATGGTCAAAAGGTATACTGAAACATATTATGATTGTGATCAAGTGCTGATGAAAGGAAAATATATATATACTTATATATATATGTATAATTAACCAAACAAAAAAAAACTTTTAATAAAAGATCGAGCTGACCAGTTCCCCCGGCAGCACCCGTTCACGAGTTGACGCGTGAGTGACATTGTGACAGAGTGACATCGCGAAGCTCAACCACAATAGAGGGAACCTCCCGACCCGATCCACGATGCCGCTACCGGTTTGACCATTTGAATGTGCATGACATATTCGATCTCCATAATCTAACATAATAGATACCTATGTTACTTTCAGACACTTGGAGATCACAAATCACGTATATGTTTTACAATAAATGTCAAAATATATGTAATAAACATGTCAAGAAAATATATAAATAATAATAAAAAATAAAAAAAAATTAAAATCAAGTGTGAGAGGTGGAAGTTTTAGGAAGGGTCCAAGGTTTTTTATCATTTAAATAGTCGCTAATCGTGTAATAAGCATTAGCCATTAAAGCATTTTTAATATATGATTTAAATTTTGGCATTGGCAAGTTAATAGCCTCTACAGGGAGTTTATTGAACAATTTAACACTTTGACCCACGAAAGACCGCCTAACCTTTTTAAGTCGGAATCTGTTCATACAAAGTTTATGCCTATTACGAGTGACTACACTGTTAACATCGCTCAATGTTTTATACAGGTGTAAGTTAGATTTAACAAAAATAAGTACGTCGAAGATGTACTGAGATGCAACAGTCATAATATTTATCGATTTGAATAATTCTCGCAAGGAATCCCGTGGCTTAAGCCCATAAATAAAACGAATTGCTCGTTTCTGTTATAAAATATAGTATCGTTTAGCAAGTATCCCATAATACATGTCTCGAACTTACTTTGGGGCTAGCTCAATCTGTATATCCTATATATTTATTTATTTAACAATCCAATCTACTTCTATCGATATTTTAATATCCGAATTCTGTGTTGACTGAAGTTTGAAAACTGTTTCAAAAGGAGCCACTAGAATGTACATTTTGTGTTGGAAACCTGAATGTTCTGGGGTTTAATTAATTTGTCTGCTAGAATATGAACTAGTTTTATTTAAATCTCGTTTTATTGCAGTTTTGCTATTGACTATGAACTTAAAATGAACGCAAATTAGCTGCTTCAATGTTATACCAATGTTATAAATGCGAAAGTCGTGTTTATTACGCTTTGACAGCTGGGCCGATTGCGATGTTGTTAATGATCCGAGATCAAACATAGGCTAACGCTGGTGGAACTACGAGAAACGGATATACAGGGTCTGGTATCTATAACGAATAACCTTCCAAAGTAGCATAAAGTATTTACATGGAGATTAACATCTTTTATTCTACGACTTTTGTCTAAATGTAATAAATACAAATAATCCTTTTTTTAGTTTTAATGTCGTTTCTATAAAACGTTAACTCTATGTTCGATTCCGCTACATACGCTACTGTACTGTCTCGTGTTGCTTGGCTATTACATAGAGTTAAGATGTGTAGAATCGCAAACTAGATAGTTTTTTTATATGAAAAAAAAACTACGAATCACGAAAAGTCGTAGAATAAACACGTTGCTTGTGTCGATGTACCCAAGTAGTCTTTAGGAGGTTTTGCGTTTGATACCAGTAGTATATAAATTAAATTCGTTCCGCAATTTGGTACTGGATTTAACTTTTTTTTCAATTACTGTCCAATTCTCGCGCAATCGAAATTAATGACATAGATTTTCTCCAAAAATTTTTGAAGATATCATTCACATTGTTTCTGGATACACAAAATAAATCATAATCAAAAATGTTCAATCGAACGAATGAATTGGGCCAAGCAAGTGGTTCTTCAATTAGCAGGCTGTGATATCATCCAATGTATACAGCTCACACAGGATTATCGTGTGTGTTTCTTTAAAATACAAAATTACCCCTGTAAGTATTTTACTTTGGTTTTGAATAACTTGTTCATGTCATATGTTCTTCTAGTGTAAGTCAATTAAATCTTATCTTTTGTTAATGAATCTAGGCATACATATTTTTGGATTATGATTTAGATCAGCTCCTTAATCTAGATCTTCATGTATAATATAATCATGATTGTAATATGTTTTGTATGCTATTAAATAAATAAATAACTGCCCCACGTGCATCACGGCGACAGAGTCACACATATAGTCACATATTGGTTGAAAATTATATAACAACCATTCCAACTAGACAAGAAGATAATTTTCAAAAACCTGCGAAAATTTGACCACCACACCCCGATTCGTTTACAATACTAACACAAGTTTATCTTTCACAAAACGTGTTAACAAGGTGTTCATACTGCTTCCGCTGTTTCCAAAGATTTAAGTTAGATGATACACTGCCTGGAAAATATTTAGATCAGAACTCTAGTGGTTGGTTAATTGGAGATAAGTTTCGAACGACCAATAGAATTTAATTTGACAGAAATTACAAAATTTCTGGAAACAGGTGGGCGGGGCACTGCGCGACCCAGACTAACTAAATATTCGTATTTTTTCGCAAACGAAATTTATTGGATGATCAAAATTAAGTTTTAGTCAGAACTGCGTAGCCCAGCTCCTATCGAGACCGGCCTTAACCTGTACCTATTGAACCCATTGGGAAGTACAAGTGAAATTAGTTTGTAAACAACTGTAGTATGAAATGCAACTTTTGTTGTTAGTGTTTGGAGCAGAAATAATGAATGAAGTAATGAATGAAGTAACGAATGAAGTAATTAATGAAATAATGAGTGAAATAATGAATGAAGGAATCGCGTTAAGAGACGATAGTAAGCCCCCTGGTGCCAACTATTACCCGTCGACATCGACCTTTAAACAATCAAATTTTCACTACATGAACACACAACTAATAATAATACCCCGACCTCGCTCGCTTGGCACGCGCGCCAGGTCAAGGCGCGCGTATCAAATGTGGTGCGCGAAGGAATGCGTTCAGGAAACGCGCTTTAAATATATTGACATTAAAAGGAATTCTTAGTATTGAAGCGCCATTTTATCTTAGTCATATGAGGATAATGTAGACAGAGACAGCTACTTATCTATATGTTAATTATTCCATCTCATTCATATAGTAGTATGTATATAATTATGCATAAAATCCGTCTTGTACTTTTACATAATTATAGTATTGTGCATTAAAACTTAAATAAATAAATACCTATTCAATATCTACGTAAATACCTCCCAGGCAGTGTTCGTTCCCGAGTTGACGCATGGATCAGCCATCACAAAGCTCGATCTACCTATCCGATCTACGATAAGAAACCCGTCTGAACCATGCCTTGTCATGGTACGAATAGCGCTTTGTGTCTGTCTGTCTTTACAGCTTCATTAACTGTCTGTCTCTGTTTGTGCTTAGATCTTCAAGATTTTGATGTTTTTTTTATTAAATAGAGTGATTCAAGAGGAAGGTTTACAGGTACCTATGTAACGTGCTACCTATGTAACATGCATAATATTGCACCCGTGCGAAGCCGGGGCGCGAATGATGTATATTTTACGATTAAAGTATAGTCTGTTTTTGTTTAAAAACTTTATGCTTTAAAGGTTCGTAACATATAGATAAACATTTTATTTTTAATATTGCTGCATATATAAGGTTACAGGTATCAAATGCAAAATCTCCTAAAGACTACTTGGGTACATCTAAACTAGCAACTTTTATTCTACGACTTTTCGTGATTTGTAGTTTTTTTTTATATAAAAAAATACAATCTAATTTGCGATTCTACACATATTAACTCATTGTAATAGCCAAGCAATACGAGACAGTACAGTAGCGTTATGTAGCGGAATCGAACAAAGAGGTAACGTATTGACGTCTGCCGTAATCGTCTGGCCAGATTTGAGAAAACTGTAATGAAAGACACCGGCACTAGTCCACTAAACGCTTACAAGTAACTTTGTTTGGGTCAATTTTCGCTTGGGGCAGGATTTGGCTGGCTGGCCAGGGTCCATCCATTGCGATGACCGTTTCCGATTATCGTTGAGAATCCACTTTTCATCATATGTGATGATTTGATTTAAAAATCCTTTATTATTGTGGTATATGCTTACATAATGAAAGGATTAATAAAGTACTCTAAAATACATGTTTTAATCGACATATCAAAAGTCGGCAAAGCTTTTGTGTACCTAACATACAGTGCTGTACATTGGCGGGATAAATGTGCAGTAATACTCACAATTGACAAAACTCTGCAAATAAAACCATTGAAACGAATGTTTCTAATGAAATATAGAAGGTTTTCTATATTTCCATGTGAATATCTCGCTGTTATGCGAATTTATATTTATATTTCATCAAACAAGTACAATATTATGTTACAAAATGTCGAAAGTACAGAACGATACTAAATTTTATGAAAACAATGTATGGTCTGTATTTATTCAATCTGTCTAATCTGTTGTAAATATAGGTATGTTTTTATTAATTAAATTTGCAATACCATAGCTATATTATATTTGTAAATTTATTTATTATGTGACATCGTGTGTCGGGCCGATTGTGGCGTGTGGTTCCGCCCTAGAATAGGACCATATTCTCCCGTGGATGTCGTGCGAGGCGACTAAAGGATACACAACCTAAGCAGGTGATCGGCTACAATAGCATTCCCAAAGAAGGTTGACGTCAGGCAGGCGACCGGTTGTTAAATCACAGCCGAATCTCGATTCCTTTTTTCTTTTTTACGCTAATCCGGACTTCGCGGCTCCATAACCCCGAACGCAACCTAACATGCAGAGATGAGAGTGAGACATATAATATGTGCCATGTATTAAAGATAAATCCTGTGGTCTCATGTTACGTAGCGCGCATTGTCACAATTAGAAGTACTATTGTGATTGTAATTCAGAACATTTTAACACTTGAATGGCAAATAAAGGATTTAGGTGATGTAATTAATTCGACAATGATGTTGTGTTGTTTCTCACTAGAGTAGAATACCAGTTCTTATTCTCTCACAGATGTCGTACGAGGTAAAGATTACAATTATCAATTAGAACCGGGGCGCAGCTATAGTAATAATTAAATATAGTAATGATGACATTGTTTATTTTTGTTTTGTATTAGCCTATTTTGTCCCACTGCTAGGTAAATGTCTCCCCTTTTTGCCTCCACATTTCCCAGTTGTTTATTAATGAATTAAATTGAATGAAACTTTTCCAGCATTAAAATATATTTTTTTTAATTAGCCTATTTTGTCCCACTGCTGGGCAAATAGCGATAAAAAATCTCAAAATACATATTTTAATTTGACGACCTCGGTGGCGAAGTGCTTGCCTCTGAACCGAGAGGTCTCGGGTTCGATTCCCGGTCGGGTCACGATGAAAAATGATCTTTTTCTGATTGGCCCGGGTCTTGGATATTTATCTATGTATGTATATGTTATAAAATATAGTATCGTTGAGTTAGTATCCCATAACACAAGTATAGAACTTACTATGGGGCTAGCTCAATCTGTGTGATTTGTCCTAATATATTTATTTATTTATATTTTAAATAATATATCTGCATTTACGTTATTTTTTATTATTATTTACGTTCCATCAAATCCAAGCAATAACACTGACATAAAACCAGTGGTAATAGCTATAGTCTGGTTGGTTTCGGAGCGTCAAATTTATGAAACGAAGTAGTGACATAATGTTTTGTTTTGCATGTGTTTAGAATTATACATTTGATATTATTACATTAAAAAGCGGTGGTGGTGTAATGGTTAAGAACGCCTGGGACCCGAAAGGTCCCATTGGTTAGAATTCTACTCGTGCGTCATGAGTTTGTATACCAATCGGTCTCATGTTAGTTTTCATCGACCACCACGCTTAATCGCACAATACATATGATAACTATTACAGTGCAATACTGTAATAACTCTTCTACATACATAGTTGCTAAAGTTTAAACGACAAATGTATGTTGTATTATAGTATTCATAACTCCAAAACGGGTGTTCAAAATAGAGATCCCTAGATTAGGTCGTAAAATGTTAGATTTACCAATACAATGTAGTGTGTATGTCATATTTTAGATAAATTTATAGCATAAACACAGCGACCCAAAATGTAATATTTTCAAATTTTGCAACAACAAATTTTCTTGGGGCTATTAATGGAGTGGTTTGCCATTGCCTTCTGCATTTCACACACAAGTTAATAGTCAACCAGTGCGCAGGTTTCCTCACGATGTTTCCCTTCACCGGAAGCAAGTGGTGGTCTATGAAAACTACTATATATGAGTCAGATTGGTATACAAACTCATGTGGCACGAGTAGGTTTACTGTTTTGATGACCTTCGTGGTCTAATGGTCATCATGTTGGACTGTTACACTGGAAGTCCCGGGTTCGATCCCCGGTCAGGTTGACATGGAAAATGATCTTTTTCAAATCGACCTGGGTATTGGATATTTATCTTCATAATGTTATAGAATATAGTATCGTTGAGTTAGTATCCCATAACACAAGTCTCGAACTTACCTTGGGGCTAGCTAAGCTAATTTATTTTTGCACTGTTCGAAATAATCGAACATTTAAAATATTTATGAAAATGTAAAATTCAAAGTACTTATATTAAACTGAATAGCAGACAACAAAAAGCAAAATATCGATAAAGTTATTACAATTATAACCGCAGGCAGAAATGAAAATCGAGTTTTAGCACATAGTCTAAACCGGTTTTAGTCATAGAGGCAATGTGAACTATTCTTTTATTTATTTCTAAACATTATTACAAAACATTACTAAAAAAAAATATGCACAAAAAGACGAACTTAACATATAACATACATGGAATTTTCTACAAATATACTTAATAATAATAATAATTTGTATTTTTTTATTATATATTAATTTTCGTAATATATATTTTGTAATAGCATTTTCGAAAACGACTCGTACCATTTCTGACATGTACCGACATGTAACGAGATCTAAAATGTAATGATAAATACAGATGTTTAAGAAAAGAGGTGAATGAGTTTTGAGTTTTTGAGATAGGTACATTGAGAGGACTATACTCAGTAGTCTGTACTATTATTATAAAGAGGTAAGCGTTTGTGAGTTTTATGTTTGAGGCGGGTAATCTCCGAGACTATCGAACCGATTTCAAAAATTCTTTCAACATTCGAAAGGTACATTATCCAAGATTGCTATAGGCTATATTTTATCTCAAACTTCCTACGGGAATGAAGCCCCGGGCAGTATATAAAGCGCTGGCGCAACGAAAACGATCTGGCTAAATCCTAAGTCTGGGAAAAATTTAATTTACATTATTTTTTTGTTAAATATCGACCAGAGCTCTGTCCCTAGGTAGGTTCCTGGTTGCATTCCGGGCTGTGACATCGCGAAGCCCGAGATCAGCGTAAAAAGTTACTTAGTAGAGTAAGTTACACCAGTCAACTTTGACGGTGACTTTAACGTGCGCGCCGCTGACGTTTAGACAAAATGGCGTACTTTACGTTTTTCTGCGCAGGTTATGATACTACTATTACTACTATTAATTGATATTAATAATAAAAAATACTGGCAGTTTAAATCATTTAGAAAAATCACAAAAACAGCGCCTGTGAAGATACTCACTCAAGCTGGCAAATATATGATTTATTTAAATATTCTGAGCACATTCCATGTCAATTTGTTATTTCAAGTTTTTGTGTATAATTCAGTTCTTCAGAATTTTTTTACCTAAATTTTTCAGCCAGTCATTATCTCACAAATAAAAAAATAATCCCTAGCCCCTGGACTAAATCGCTTGTCACGAATTTATTCGAAATTAAACACAAAAGTGGCCAAACTCCCGAAGATGTTTCGCGAATTCGCAATTATGTTTGAATAAATTTAGGTTTGTTTGTAGTGAATATTTGTATTTTACATTTGATTCTCTTAATTGTGGCCGTTGTTATTGTGGATTTTGTATTTTTTATGAACACGTAATGAGATCAAAATGACCTAGAGCCGTTAATTCTCTTTATGGGTTCTGTAAGGTTTATTTTTTCTTCGTAAATGAAATTTCGCATGTAAGAATATAATTTATAGTATGGAGATGAACATAGGGTACCTTTCATCCCGGAAAATTCTCGAGGGATTTGCGATAAACTTGTATTCTATTATAGGTGGCGCTAAATGGTAATAAAACAAACTTTGCAATAAAAACTAGATGGCGCTGTGTGTTTTGATAAAGCTGTATTGATATTTTTATTTCATTTATCCCAATCCCATTTTAATACGAGAAATAAAAAAAATTCACGAGGGCATTTAAGGGGGCGGAGCCGCGGGTAAACAGCTAGTTAAAAATAACCAATACTAATTAACGTAAAACCTGTAAAGCAGACTATTTCTCCGCAAAAAACATTAATTTAGCGAAGTGATCCCTCTCTCTATATTGAGACGAATGGTCGCCGGCTCCCAATACTATTAGTGAAGTTAATTTCCGTTATTTTGCTCTGCCCAAACGGTTTTAACTTAGGTAAAAAAAAATACTTCTCCTTTTGGTCCACATTTTAATGACATTATTCATGTCATTAAAATGTGTTGTGTCAGTTTTCGAAGTTTCTTGATAAATTTAATAAAAGCTTTTCACAATCGAAATATTCGATCGATCGATCGATGGTCGATCGATGTGTTCTAAGTTTTTCGATTGTGATTGTCTGTAAACATTGAAATTGTTTTACTTGTACTATGAAAAAATTATAATATGAATTGTTGCATGGGTATCAAACCCCAGGTGATAATTAGGGACACCTATTATTTATGTTAGCCTTTGTATAGTTGCATGGGTAGAATTTAACATATATAAATGCATTCATATATGAAATACGACAATCGAACGTCACAATCTGGGATAGATTTGTATCTTCTATTCTGTATTAAACAAAAAGAAACTCAGTAGTAATCTGCGTTCGTTAACTTTTCTAAAGGAACCTATAAAACCTTCCGCCCTGATGTCTCATTTTAAGGTGTAATTCCTTTGGGCGAAGGGTCCATGAGGTGCTAAACTTGAGTCCCATCAGGAATACTAATGAACATAGAGGTACTTCTTTTTAATGACTACATTTTGTAGCGGTGGTGGAATGGTTAAGACGCCCGCCTGGATCGAAAGGTCTCAGTTTCGTATCCTACTCGTGCCATATAAGTTTGTATACCAAACTGACAAATATATATGTAGTAGTTTTCATAGAACACACTTGCTTCCGGTGAAGGAAAACATCGTGAGGAAACCTGCACACTGGTGAACAGTTTAGTTCACTAGTGTGTATAGTGTACCTATGTATGTGTACCTGTCACTAGATAAACGGTAAGTAGTCGTAAAAATCATGTCAGATGCCTTTAGGCGACTTGAATAAAATCTGACGTCTGTGTAAAAACTAAACGTAAAGAAAGTTTAGGCGATTCCGTTATGCTTTAACTCCTATTGTTCAGAGTTCGTACACTCAATGTTCTAGATTTAATAGATTCGTCATTCTTACTACCTAACGTTACCCTCTGTGGGAATGCTGTTGTATTTTAGTCGCCTATAACCATATCTCCGGGAGATTATACAGTCTAGTAGTACAAATGAGTGAACACTTATAGTCAAAAAATTAAAACACCACAAAACAAAAAAGTATCTTAAAATTATTACACGGTATAAAACTTCCTTTTGAATCACTTTATCTAAATAAAAAACCCCGCATCAAAATCCGTTGGGTAGTTTCAAAGAACTAAGAGCACATAGGGACAGACAGACGGCGGGAAGTGACTGTGTTTTATACTATGTAGTGAAGCTATTCAAAGGAAATGATCAATATCTTAACACGGCAACACAGCATGATATACTCATACCGTTAACTCGCGGTTTGAATACCGTTAACATTTGTCAAGATCACATAGTGAACTATAACGTGTTGGTTTTACTAGCAGTCCGCTCTGGCTTCGCTCGGGTATAACCATAATAAATTATACTTAAAACTTTTTCAGGAACCACTTTATTGTTGAAAAGCATAAAAATCTGTCCGGTAGGTTTGAAGTTTATCGCGTTCATATAGACATACAGACAGACAGGACAGGGGGACTTCAAAGATTAGAACCAGTTTATATACGAGATCGGCTCCCAACCAGAGAACATAGAACAGAGAAGCCAGTTTTTTTTTACAAAATAAATAAGTTATTGTAAAAAAAAACTTGTTTACGTTAGGTACTTAGTTTTACATTTTACTTGTAACTGTAAAACTTTTAGTATACGTTTAATTGAGGTTAATGTTTATTAAGTGAGTGAGTGTAATAGATTTATAGTGTTTGAAAACAAAGATTATTTACTGATTCATTTATTTAATAAATAAATATCTTCATATACCTATCGAATTATCACATGTGATAATCATAGGAACTATTACAGTGTCTATTCGTTTACGTAATGGAACCCATCCCATTCGTCTTGGGGGTAACATCGCTCACATTCCAACTGCATCTTATTTTTTCGCCGCTATATTGATACATGGCTTTTATCTACCAACCGTTTATCTCTGAACTGATTTGAAATGTTAATCCGAAATATTTTGTATGACTTTTAATACATCCCACTAATATTATAAATGCGAATGTTTATGAGGATGTGTGTATGTGTTTGTTTGTTACTCTTTCGAAATGTACTGTGTAGCTAGTAGATATTTTCACTTATGGCGTGTGGTTCCGCCCTCTCTAGTATAAGTCCACTCCATATCCTCGTGTGAATATCGTATGAGGAAACTAATGGGCACATATCTTTGGTAACTGATAGGCAATAACCGCATTCCCAAAGAAGGCTGACGTCAGGCAGGTGGTCACAAAATCAGAGTTAAATCTTAAAAACTTAAAGTTATCTAATTTTTACACAGTTTGGCAAATAATGGGAACTCAATTTGTACATAAGTTATACTTATAAGAACTATTCCCAAAGTTGGTGGAAACTATTCCTAAGACAATTTATATACGTAATAGAGACATTCTCACAACCATCCGTCTTCAGGCGACGTGGCGTACTCCAACCAAATTGTGTTTTTTCTACTATTTACTATGAAAATATTATGTTAATTCCTATAACTCATATGTTAATAATTATTTGCATAATATGGAAATGATAATATGAAATATTTTATTTTAATACTATAATTTAATTTAAAATTGTTCTTTGACTTATATGGAACATGATTCTGAAATAAATTATTATTAATATTATTATCATAACATGAATAAACGATCTAAAATCTCTGATTAAAATATTAAACCTTGTTAATAACTAGTAATATAATTTTATACCCTGCGGAATGGGGCCGAGTCTTACTAATGTTATAAATACGAAGGTTTGTAAGGATGTGTGTATGTTTATTAATCTTTTACGCAAAATCTACAAGGCCTATTATGAAATTAGATACACAGATAGAATATAACCTAGAATAATATATACGGTACTTTTCATCCCGAAATTCCCGAAAAAAAGCCCCGGGGCACATTTAGTTTGCAATACAATACAAAAAATTTTTATTGCCCATAATAAAAAAAAAATAGTTTAATACAATGAAGCTAGATGTAATGGAATTCAGGGTGTGTAGTGTGGTTTAAACCTAGAATAGGACTATTACATCCCGTGGATGTCGTACAAGGCGACTAGGGGATACATAGTCTTGCCAGGTGACATTTAAGTATCTTCAAAATTTCAAGGTTTATTGTTCACGCTAAGTCTGGGCTTCGCATTGTCACAGCTCTGAATACAACGGGGAATACACAAAGGAAATTTTCCTATTTGCTATCAACATTACGTAATGGATTTATTCCCACGGGCGCGTCTGTCTTCTAGCGACGCTTCACTTCGCGATAGCACCATATTGATTCCAGCTCTGTTATGTAATTTGCTTAAAAGTCATACAAACAATCAACCAATCAAGTTCAATATACTTCGTAAATCGAACGCGTGACATTCAAAACTGAATTACGGATTTGAAATATAAATTTTAAGTTATTATCTCATAGCAACTATTCCCAGTTGCCATCACGATACGTAATAGATCTATTCGCTCTGCCATCAGTCTTCTGGCGACACCTCACTTCCCGACCGCACCGTATTTTTTCCCGCTGTGCTAAGTTATTGGCTTTAAAGCCCCGCAATTGAAAATACAATTCGCCTCGGTCTCCCTTGAATTGGGGAAAATTGTTGTGTTGTGATGAAGTTGTATTTTTTTTTTTCAAAGACTTGTTTAGATTTTCCTGCTCTGAAGCAGAGAGCACAGGAATTCGTCTCGCTCATTTGAGCATTTCCCATTTATCTACAAGATTTACTTCAACTTGTCCTGTTAGTATGTCAGTTGCAATACACGTTTCGGTTTGGATAACAATGCATAACCTGATGGCGCACACAGGATCCACTCCAGATGAGGGAACTGCTTACTGCACGAGCGTGATTTTTCATCACGCGGTGAAAGCTTTGTAGCTTAAAAATTTAAAGTTTTAAAATCACGTTTTAAAACTTGTCTTGTTATAAAAATTTGTCACAAAAAATTATATATTTGTATAAAAAAATGTATTCAGTATTTAAAGCCTCGCCTAAAAGTCTCACTTTATAATAAGCATATATATATGATATGTATTTGCCCGCGTGTTGGGCTCCATGCTAAGAATTCCATGACTAGATATGTGCAATTTATAAGTTATTCTGGAAGGTAATTTAATTTAATATAATCTATATTATTTAATTTGTATAACATAAAGAAATTGTATATTTGTTTCACAATGTACTATGACAATACAAACTATGTACAGTCAACGGCACATCAACCTAAACAAATTAATTGCAAATTCGTCGCTATTACCGCGCCATAGAGTTTCATTTCACTCAGTTCTGTTAACTGTACCTAATAGAAATACACTCAACACCAGAACTACAGCTTTCTTTAATCAACAGAACCCCTTAAGCCACTTATGAATTCATTCGGTTCCAAAAAAAGGTTCGAACCACGGATACAATATCAAAATAGAATCTCACCAAAAACATATTCATGTAAAAATGTTGCCAAGACGAGTCTCGATTGCTTCACAAAGTCTACACTTTAGTCAAAATGTATGAAAAAGTAGTCAGATCTCATGTAAAGCCAAGATTCTTGATATATGCGCCCTAACTTTACCAGATCTAACTTCACATACTCTACATTTTAGTTAAAACGTGTAGTTGTGTGCGCTTGGCTCGTCACAGATTGGGTTTTTTTTTAGGACAGATCACACAGATTGAGCTGGCCCCAAAGTAAGTTCGAGACTTGTGTTATGGGATACTAACTCAACGATACTATATTTTATAACAAATACATATATAGATAAACTTCCAAGACCCGGGCCAATCAGAAAAAGATCATTTTCTATCATGACCTGACCGGGGATCGAACCCAGGACCTCTCGATTCAGTGGCAAGCACTATACCACTGCGCCACCGAGGTCGTCAATTTAAGTAAAATTTCAGATCACGGTAAAAAAATAGTAAGGTTTGCTTATAAAATTTAGTTAGGTTATTTAAAATATAGGTATTAAACGCGCACGTACCTTTTATACCTCCGAAGTTTTGGGTCGTGATTCAACGATCGGTCGTTCGGTGACCTCATGATAATAATGTAACGCGATAAACACAACTCATTATCCTCTCATTATCCCATAACACAACTCAATCTGTGTGAATTGTCCTAATATATTTATTTGTTTATTCAAGAAAATTGACGGATCGTAATGACAGCGCGGCTGCAGCGGTCGAAACGCTCCGAGATCCACCACATTGGGAATTCGTCGTAGCGGAAAGTTTTGTCCACACACTCCGCATGTCTTTCATCTATAACTATGAAGGTCTATGGTATCCCTCTCTTTTGTAAATAGTGGATTTCAAATATACAGTATATTGAACTATTCACAACAAAATCGCCGTTAAGATCTGCGCGTTAGAGGTCTATGTGTCACTGGACGTGCTTGCGACTGTACGGGGGAACGATATGGGTTCGTTAAGTGTATTTGAGTTTGAAATTTAAGAATTCTTAGATCTTTTTTTATTGGAAGGCGGTATTTACAGTAGAACCAATTTAATAGGTCACATTTTGACATCTGTCAGCTAGAACGAGAGCTAGAACTGTCAAAAATGTCATCTTTTTTTAGTATTATTTCTTCATATAGTACTTGATGTTGCCCGGGGCGCTCTCGTGTGAATTTTGAGATAAAATATAGAATATAGCAATCTTGAATAATGTAACTTTCCAATGGTGAAAGAATTTTTGAAATCGGTTCGGTAGTTTCGGTGACAACCCGCCTCAAACATACAAACTCACAAAGTCAGAAACTCACAAACGCTTACCTCTTTATTGGATCTTAATGGTATTAAAGATTTTGTAGTACTGATTTTGGAACAATAAATATTGTGTGGTCTCCATATTATGACGAAGTGTCAAATGTGACCTATATTATTTAGTATTTAGCTTCAAATTTCTGCGTTTAACGAGGTGCTGATTCAGTGGCTTTGAACCGAATTATATTAAGGTTCGAATCATATACGTGCCTCGTGTTTTGTGTATACCAATATCATTAACTTGTCCACTAATAAAAATATGTGTATTATTGTTTGTAATTAATAAACTCGATAACTACCGGGCCGATTTTGATGAAATTTGGCACAGAGATAGGCGAAACCTTCAGGAGTGATACAGGCTACTTTTTATTATGATTTTACCCGAGCGAAGTCGGACTAGCCGCTAGTTAAGTTATAAATAATAAATGAAATAATAAAAATACAGCTCAATAAAATGATACATGTTCAGTTGATTTAATAAATGCACAATACTCAACGGCTCACGCTAAGCACTAATAATAAATATATTAGGACAAATCACACAGATTGAGCTAGACCCAAAGTAAGTTCTGGACTTCTGTTATTGGATACTAACTCAACGATACTATATTTTATAACAAATATATATATAGATAAACATCCAAGACCCGGTACAATCAGAAAAAGATCATTTTCCATCAAGACCCGACCGGGGATCGAACCCGGGACCTTTCGATTTAGAGGCAAGCTCAGGCAGCGCTGGACACAAACACAGAAACATACCTACAATGTACCTATAATAGGTAGTTTTAAAAACTAACACTTGTGTGGATCTCATTTCTGAGATCGTGAAAATGGTTTGTTATGGACGAAAGCAACAACGATCGTTTAGTCAACAGCTAAATAATATCCGAGACGCGGCCTTACTAAACTTCAACCTTCACACACAAACCTAAAAATAAAGCTATGATTTATAATTCAACAGACTTTGTGTTAGTCAATTAAACTGTTTGGTTTGGCAGACAGACGGGGACGGACAGACAGACTCTTTTGGACGTTTTCGATCGATTGATCAACGAAAATGTTTGTTTTCGTGTCCAGTTTTTACGCAAAAATAATTGATTAATTCTCCAATTACTGTAAAAGCTTACTTAGTTAGTATTAGCGGCCCGACCCGGCTTCGCTCGGGTAAAAATATAACATATAAACCTAAATCTGCTTCAAGAATTACACTATCTATTGGTGAAAACCGCATGAATCCGTGCAGAAGTAGTTTTTGAGTTTATCAGACAGGCGCCGTAGAAGACTTTGTTTTATAATATACTAGATGCTGCCCGGGGCTTCGCTCCCGTGGGAATTTTGGGATAAAATATAGCCTATAGCAATCTTGGATAATGTACCTTTCTAATGGTGAAAGAATTTTTGAAATCGGTTCGGTAGTTTCGGAGATTACCCGCCTCAAACATACAAACTCACAAACGCTTACCTCTTTATAATAGTAATTGATATAGATAAGGATTAGCTGTATTGGTTAGGTCTTTCTTAGACGCCTAGGGCGACATACATATTAAGTTACATGGTCCTATTTTAGGACGCAACCACACGCTAAAAAAATGTCATAAAATTATGTCATCCTGCTATAAAATAGCATTATTCATATTGCTTACAGTAAATCCTATTAGATCATCACAATATCACACAGATCGTGAGTCATAAAAGTTCTTGAATTAAGCCTTTCAGCGTCTTCCACAAAAGAACTCGGCTTAGTGTAATCGGCCATTTTTCAATTCTAGTATCTCGTTGAGAATATTATTATTATATCATCTTTTGTGTGTGACTACACATACACATAAAAATTGTTATTATCACTAATAAAATAAAGTCACTTACCGCTGTCTGGGACAAACGTGTATTCATAGATCTTTAAAATTAATCTTTCTTCATAGTCGTATTCCTCATGGCTGAGGGTCGTGGTCATTACATGGACGGAAACACACGTAACAACTTTCTTGGCATTATTAATGGAGTGGTTTGCCATTGCCTTCTCCATTTCACACACAAGTTAATAATCAATAAGTGTGCAGGTTTCCTCACGATGTTTTCCCTTCACCGGAAGCATGTGGTGGTCGATGAAAACTACTACTATAAATGAGTCAGATTGGTATACAAACTCATGTGGCACGAGTAGGATTTGAACCTGGGACCTTTCGATCCACAGGCGCGGGCCTTAACCATTACACCACCACCGTAACTTCTTTAAAATTACGCAACGGATTTTGATGCGGCTTGTTTTAATAGTTAGCTTGATTCCTGAGTTAGGTGTATAATTTGTTATAGTTTTACCCTAACGAAGCCGAGACAAGCCACTAGTTTACAATAACACATATACACAAAATTTACAATTAAGTATGGCTTTATTTAGGTAGATACATATTACAATATCCTTACTAGTATTTATTTCTCTATTTCAGATTCTATCCATATTAGTTTGTATTGTGTTTTACAAAAAAAAATAGTCACAAACGGATATAGTTTCTATAGAATCTGTGCTATTGTCATCCAACACGGAATTCTTTTTTTTTCAGAAAGAGTCTCAAACCTTTAGGGCGCGATTTTATTGATTAGCGATTGCGACAACGATTGCGTAGAAAAATTAATAATTAACTATGATACCCACTATGATTTTTTTATATAAACATTTGTTATACATAATTTGAGATTTATTAAAAAAAAATGTCGGCTAAAAATTGTTTTTTGATAACTAAACTTTTACCAAACGAATTGCCGCGACTGCCATTTCGGTAAATCTTTTTGTAAGTTTTTTGTGTAGGTTTAATTTTATTTATTTAGTTTAATTTTTTCCATTGAAATAGTAAATCCTTGCGTTGTCTGCAAGCATATTTATCACGATAGTTTCATGATGTATTTGACAAATGATCGTTCGAATCACATAAAAAATATAACATTGGGAAACCCGATAAAATTCGATTCAGATTTACAAACGATATTTATAACATGAAAACAATATTGTATTTTTTGTTTCACGTTGTTTATTAAACTACCTATTATTTTTATTTGTATATTAACTTTTGTTGTAAAACTGTTTTGGGTGACAAATAAATAAATAAATAAATATTATTATTCGTATAGGCAATGAAACAAACAGCCACCGCTACCGCTGCCGCAACAGCCTCCGCTACCGCTTGTGACTAATCCACACCCTTATACCAAACGACCTGTAATTAAATCAAGAGACGCTAGATTTTTTTTATGCTCTCAGTATTTCCCATTTTAAAATTGTAGTTAATTACAGAAACTAATTTATTCTACACATCCTTTCAACTTGAAACTGAACACAAATTAGTAGACGCGTGAAAGAAATACAAACAGACATCCTTTCCCATTTACCTAATATTAAAACTATGGACTTTTACCTATGCAATAATAAATAAATATATTAGGACAAATCACACAAATTAGTAGATGCGTGAAAGAAATACAAACAGACATCCTTTCCCATTTACCTAATATTAAAACTATGGACTTTTACCTATGCAATAATAAATAAATATATTAGGACAAATCACACAGATTGAGCTAGCCCCAAAGTAAGTTCGAGACTTGTGTTATGGGATACTAACTCAACGATACTATATGTTATAACATATACATATATAGATAAACATCCATGACCCGAGGCAATCAGAAAAAGATCATTTTCCATCATGACCCGACCGGGGATCGAACCCAGAACCTCACGGTTCCAAGGCAAGCACTTTACCACTGCGCCACCGAGGTCGTCAATAACAATAACTATTTACCAGGGCAATTATAACATGTATGTACCTTGGCAATGATTTGTAAAATACTTTTTAAAGGTTTCCACTACATAACATGTATTATAAAATTATTATAAAATTACTTTTTAAAGTTTTCATCCACCTACTAACTGGTTACTACCAATGATTTTTTTGCCAAACAACTCCTCAGCTTTACGATTTCTTTACAAAAGTATCATATTTACGAGTGAAAAACAACAAATAAGAAGCTTTGAAATTGTATATTAAAAAGTTAGAAACCGGAACGATTCTGGGAATTTAAAGGACAAATGACAAAAATTTTGTCCCAAGCAAAGTGCTTCGGCGAAAAATAAAAGTTAAAAATAGCTTTAACGGGTCACCTTATATAAAACGCCTTGCCGTCATGGTGGAACATAGGCTTTGTTATGTTTAGAAGTCCCAAAATAAATATAATTTTTCATTGCAATAAATATTGGCTGTTATTAATGGAATTGACGCAATATTTTCGTTTTACGTTAATTATTTTACTTAAATTGTATTTTGACAGCAGTCTCGGAATTAAAACGAGGGTAGAATTTGTTTTTAATAAAGAGCAAAACATTTTTCAGCCTTAGAGATATCTGTTTAGATAAAAAAAAGTTCTACGGGTTTACAAAAAGTTTCTGTATTATTTGCCAAATTCTTCTGAATTATTAGGCAAATTGAAACTGTGACCAAACTTACAATTTTAGCCCAAAACAGATACCAAATATTCGATCAGAAATGCAAAATATATTTTAAGGTACATATTAAATTAACATGATAAAGTATGTATCACTATTTCTGTAACTACAATTTAGTTTATGTAACAAAACTTTGTTTAAAACAGGCATTCAAGCAAATTACCCTTGCCGCATCTAACCAAACATTATATCTATACCCATCGATATACAAGACTGTCATTCGCCTTAATAAAAAAAAAATCTTTAAAAATTGCCACAGATGAAGTTACCTCTCGGATGTCTTGTCTGACTGACAAATCGGGAGCCATTATCGCGGCAATATTTTCGCGCTATTTTCCGCCATTTTGTGTTTATTTATGGCGGACATTTTGTGGGCTCAAAATTACGTGAAATGAAAATTAGCCGCGTAATATCACTAACGATAATGTTTGGAAGGGTGATATCTAAACGACGTATGTTAAAATGTTTTATAAATATAATTTCAAGTAAAACTTTTGAAACGTAAAAGGGGATTGTTTGATTGTGATTTGATTTTTATGACACAGTTTTTTTGTCTGTTTTTTTGTCTTCATATGATGTCCAAGGAACCAACTTTTCTCCTTTTTTAATCACTAATATTATAAAAGTGCAAGTCTGCCTGTCTGTTCCGCTTTCACGGCTAAACCGCTGAACCGATTTTGATGAAATTTGGTATTCATGTAGTTAACAACCCATGTTCCAATAAAGGTGACTTTTTTATTCAAAAATCAATCCCCAAATGACTATAATAAAGGGGGAAATTTTGTATGAAAATCATGTCTGTTGCGCATTCACAGAAACATACACGCGGGCAAAGCCGCGGGCAAGCTAATAGTAGATATTTTTAAAAACAACCTTTAACAAAAGGTCACTATATTAAACGAGAGTCGACAAAAAGGGGCTTATGTAAATTAAAAACAATTATAAAAAATTAAAAAAATCCGAGTATTACAGATAAAATCTTTAATTCTAAAGGTAAATAGGCGTATTGTTGATTATGCAAAACAATGTCACTTCTATTTAGTGAATGGGTTTGTGGTGTACAAAATAAGCGGTAGCGATTTGTCAAAAAAGGTAAAGGCACAGTGGTAAAGTGCTTGCTTTTGAACCGAGAGGTCCCAGGTTCGATCGCCGGTCGGGTGTCAAAAAAAGTAAAGGCGCGGGTAAAGTGCATGTCCCCGGTCGGGTAATGATGGAAAAAGATCTTTTTCGATTGGCCCGGGTCTTGGATGTATAAGTATATGTATTTGTTAAATAGTACCGTTGAGTTAGTATCCCATAACACAAGTCTCGAACTTACTTTGGGGCTAGCTCAATCTGTTATTATTATATTTATTTATTTATTTCTTTTATTTTCGGGGGTCTTATAGCAAAATATGAAATAAACTTACATAATATCAATATATAATACTATGCTAATTATAAGACTCCGCCTATTAATTTGATATAATTCATATATTGTGACATTTAAATTTTATTTGTAAAACATGTACGTGATTTGTGATCTTCAAGTATCTGAATTATACTTCTATTTCGACGAATAAGAATTGTAATTATGAAGTCATGGGAATCGAGTGTGTCATGCTCACTCAAATGGTCAATCTGGTGGTGTCGTCGTGGGCCGGGTCGTGAGGTTCCCTCTATTATGGTTGAGCTACGGGATGGCTGTCCCATGCGTCAACTCGTGAACGGGTGCTGCCAGAGGGAACTAGTCATCTCGTTTCTCATATATTTTCATGTAAGTTAATTGTGTTTCACATCGATATATATATATTATAATCAGCACTCGGATCACAATCATAACCTGTTTTAATATACCTTTTGACTATGTACATTATGTACTTTTATATATTATTAGAAAGAAAAAAAAAACATTGTAAGAAACAATAATGGTAAGCCGATCTGGCATGATAGGGACCAACACTATTCAAATGAGTTTCTTTCGGCATTTCTTCTCAGCAGTGGCAGTAGTTTGTAGCTTGTGAGAAATAACTATAAATATTGACGAGAAAAAGTGCCTGTGAAGGTCTAATTTCTGAATAAATGATTTGATTTGAGTTGATTTGAAACTGTTAAAAAACAACAATTACAACAAGATTATAACAATACATGCAATTAGATCTGAATCCCATCACTTGTAGCACACGTTAACAATCACATCTACATTCTTCCAGGGCGTGACGTCTCCATTGATAAGATTCATACTATAAGCTGTAATGTTCATACCGATGAGTATCAAGTATCAAGCAAATAATGTGTTTGATAGGTGTATAAAGGAATAATGGTATCAAACGCATAACCTCATATAATATAAATATATTCACACACATTGACAAATCACACAGATTGAGCTAGTTCTAAAGTAAGTTCGAGACTTGTGTTATGGGATACTGACTCAACGATACTATATTTTATAACAAATACATATATAGATAAATAAAGATATTATTTATCTAGAAATTAGGCATTCACAAGAATATTTTTTACGTCTAATTCTAAATTAAATAATATTAACCAAAACTACAAATTACTTTTGACGACCTCGGTGGCGCAGTGGTAAAGTTCTTGCCACTGAACCGAGAGGTCCCGGGTTCGATCCCCGGTCAGGTCATGATGGAAAACGATCTTTTTCTGATTGGCCCGGGTCTTGGATGTTTATCTATATATGTATCTGTTATAAAATATAGTATCGTTGAGTTAGTATCCCATAACACAAGTCTCGAACTTACTTTGGGGCTAGCTCAATATGTGTGGTTTGTCCTCATTTATTTATTTATTTATTTATTTTATTTACTAGCATTTAATTAATTAATTAATTCATTCATTCATTTCAGTTTCATACTTAACAGCCACCTTGACGGCGAAGAAGAACTTATTTAATAAGTAAGTAGTTTGGTCTCTCTGATCGATTTCTTCCCAGATATTGAGCGTTTGAGCTCAAGGTCCGCTATTTTATTATAATTTTTAGTATTTGTTGTAAGAAAAAAATATTTGTGTAAATTTCCACTAACTATCACAGTTTTAGAAGCGGTGGTGGTGTAGTGGTTAAGACGCCCGCTTGTGGATCGAAAGATCCCAAGTTCGAATCCTACTCGTGTCACATGAGTTTGTATACCAATCTGACTCATGTATAGAAGTTTTCATAGACCACCACTTGCTTCCGGTGAAGGAAAATATCGTGAGGAAACCTGCACACTGGTTGATTATTATTAACTTGTGTGTGAAATGGAGAAGGCAATGGCAAGCCACTCCATTAATAATGCCAAGAAAGTTGTTGTGTGTGTTTCATTCCACGTAATGACCACGACCCTCAGCCATGATCCCAGTTTTTGAGATACGGCCTGATGACAGACGGACATTGGAGTCTCATTTTTACCTTTTGGGTATGGAACTCTGAAAAGGGCACCCATAAAATGTATATGTATAACTAGATATATATTAAATACACTTACCACAAGCACAAAGATCCAGTGATGTTCATCCAATATTAATTTTCGTACCTGAAAAGAGGGGAAAAATATTAGTTCAGTTACGCGTATAAAATGACTCTCATAGATTTTGGGAAAGTAAAAGAAAATATCACACAACAGAAAGTACACGAGAGGTGTTAACCCCTCAATGGATATCTATCTAATAGACAGACAAATAACAGTGTAATATATGTAGTTCGCCTGGTCCTGGCAGAAGAGGCGAACCAAAAAGTGCTGGCTTGATGTCGTCAAGGATGATATGCGTGACAATGGTCTGACAATTAGGGATGCTGACAACCGTACGAAGTGGAGGAAGATGTGATTACAAACTTACACTACTCCCTCAAAAGAGAGGGTGAAATAGTGGGTAAACACATTTAACTTAATGATAACCAAATATAATTAAAATATTTCCTATCTATCACGGTGAAATCAATACATATAATAATATTGAAGAAAGGCCAAATTTGTACATTGGATATTTTTTAAAAATTCTTCATGGAATATACTTAGTTACTGATATGGATGACGAAAATGTAGTTTTGGAAATTTTTGTCTGTCTGTTTGTCTGAACGCGCATCACTCGAAATCGACCGAATACGTGTTTCAGATTTTTCTGAAAATTAACTCTCAACCCCTTCATAAGGAGGGTGAAAGATTGTATGGGACTTAATACAATTTTCGAGATAAAAAGCTGAAAATTGGCACACTTACTTTTTGTAGTAAATAACAGTAATAGTTAATACAAAAAATGTTTAATTTACGTTTGTGGTTAATAAAAAACCGGGACGTAAAACGTCATGGAAAATGGGACGGCACGCGTTGCAGAAAGCGGGAGTGGGAGTAGGAGCGGGTAATGGGAAGGAGACACGTAGTGGGGAACAGGACGGGACATATTGCAAAAAACATGATGGTACAATATGTAGGAAACGGTACATAACAGGAAGCAGGATTGAACAAGTTTGCGGGACGAGACACGCAGTGGGAAACAGAAAATTGAACTAAAGATGAGGAAAAAATGCGAATTTGAATCATAAATGTTTACCAGTCTTACAGAGTACGCGATAAAAAAAATACTGAGATTTTACTATGAAATTCACGCGGGCGAAGCCGCGGACAAAAGCTAGTGTTAAATAAAATTATCGACAAACGTGACGAAGTCTTTGCCTTGTTGTTATTTAATATTAATTTAATACAAATCGATATAAATATATTAGGACAAATACAGATTGAGCCAGCCCCAAAGTAAGTTCGAGACTTGTGTTATGGGATACTAACTCAACGATACTATATTTTATAACATACACATATATAGATAAATATCCAAGACCCGGGCTAATCAGAAAAAGATCATTTTCCATCATGACCCGACCGGTGATCGAACCCGAAACTTCTCGGTTCAGAGGCAAGCACTTTACCACTGCGCCATCGAGGTCTTCAAAATAAAATATTAGTAAGACTGTTTAATTGTCATAGGGCTAATGAATAAAAGGTTCGGAGGACGTGTTGAAATACGTCTATACGAGAGAGAGCGAGCGGGAAACAAAGACAAGAGCGTCATAGACAAAACTAAAATGTTTCTATTTCCAATACTTGTTTTATTTTCATCTGAGTATTATCCATATTTCTTCCTCAGCTATAGAGTTAATATGCCCCGCTCGGTTTTCCTACTGTTTCGTCTCCACTTCGCACGGTAGTCAGACCATTGGCACGCATATGTTATTATTTTCATTAGACTTTTACTAGTAATTATGTTCACAATTGTATAAAGAAAACTGTTGATTTCCTAAATAGGCGTTTTGTTATATAGACCTCCTGATAGTTAGACGTTTTGCCACACGAGCGAGGCAGATTGCTCATTAATCATATCACTTTGTAATATGAGGTATATTTTGCTACTGTTTCTGATCGGGAGGGGTTGAAAGTTGTAGAAAAATACTGTTTTTTAACTTGACTAAATATAATCTACTTACTCGTGAATGTGCACTGCGTCTTTTCTGTAAATCTGAACCCGTTTCGCACTGTTAAATGAAGTAAACAAGGCGAAGAGAAAGACAAGATTGGTATTTAGTGGTGCAAGTGAAAATTTAAATATTATGTTTTTAAAATGTTGGTTTTATATGCTTAGTAATTATTCTTCATAGTCGTCTTGCTCATGGCTGAGGGTCATTACGTGGAATGAAACACACACAACAACTTTCTTGGCAATATTAAAATGGAGTGGTTTGCCATTGCCTTCTCCATTTCACACGCAAGTTAATGTGTTCTCACTATGTTTTCCTTCACCGGAAGCAAGTGGTGGTCGATGAAATCTACTATATATGAGTCATGTGGCACGAGTAGGATACGAACTTGGGACCTTTCGATCCACAGGCGGGCGTCTTAACCATTACACCACTTCCGCTTCTATAGTAATTATATTAATATTATAAACTGGCTGTGCCCAAAAATACGTTCGCGTGCGGTCGTATTGAATTTTTTTTCAATGTAGAAGAGTATTATAATATTTCGTTTCCTATAATTTGGTACTTACCATCTAGTCGAATCAGATAGGTAGGTACTTTTTTGTAATGTCGAAAAAAATTTTTTTAATAATTTGAAAAAACTTTATATTGATTGTCCTGTACATATAATTTTGCAATTGCTATGTTCTTTTATGAATAAGAAGCTGGATGTATAAATACCTACAAGTTGTACAACAAGACTTAACCGATTTTGATGCCCCACGAAAATAAATATTCTATTGACAGATCCTAAATACCTTTTAAATTTCACCAAAATTAGACCAACGGTTTGAAAGTTACCGCGTTACATACATACACACATACAAAAAATGTATTTTTGCCCCAAGTAGAATGGTAGACCTCGCTCGCTTCACTTGCTCGGTCAATTAAATTCGCTTACGCCTATAACTTGGCAACCGTAACAAAATGACGACTGAGCCAACACATACCGGATAAATTGTTCAAAGGCGTTTATCTTCCGGTATTCAACTCTTTAGGGGTAAATACTTACGTTTTTACCCTCTGTCTTTTGAAGGAGAGTGGCAATTCAATTATGAAATACTAGCTGCGCTCCGGGGCTTCGCTTCCGTGGGAATTTCTCTGAATTCTAAGAGGGGGGGAGGGGTATTTGAGACACACGAGTTGTAACGAACGCTTTCTTTCGAGTGATAAGTGCTCTATACGACACATGTCTACGACGATAATAAAAATAATTGAATAAAATGCAGTAATTATTGAAAAATGAAAAATGAAAAATTCTTTATTTACTTAGCCCTAGTTTCTAATAATAGACATATCTGGGACCCTCCTAGTAAGCTTAGAAAAGCCTGTGGCAGGAGGACCCGCTCTTCCAAAAACATAATATTTACTTAGGCCTGGTTAAACAATCTTGATATACTTATTAAGAAAGAAAGAAAGAAAAGCAAAACATTACTCTAAAACTTAGAAAAGCTGAAGTTTCAGTTCTTTTGATATGTGTGTTCGTTGGTGTATGTGTGCGTGTGTGTGTGTGTGTGTGTGAGTGTGAGAGTGTGTGTGTGTACGTGCGTGTGTGTGTGAAGCAATGGTTATTACTGATGGCATACGTAATAATATTTACTTACTATTTATTTTTCTTATCATCTTATCCTTTTAAATATAGATTGATTAATACTTTATTGTTGTTCTCAACCCTTCGACTTTTTTATTTATTTATTATTTTTGTAGCAAATTACAGGTTACCTATGAATTCTTCTGTTTCATCATAGTCTAACGGAGAAAGCCATTCTGTGATTAAGGTCTTGCATTTGTATTTCCTGAGTTTGTGGATGTCTAATTGTTCATTTAGTTTATTGTATATCATTGCCGAAATTATGTAAAATTGTCTTTTAGCAAAGCATGTTTTGCTTTGATGAATAGGAGCGACCTTAGACCTCCTCCTCCTGCCCATATGTTCATTTGGGCTATAGGGTAAAGTTTTGTGTAATCTCAAACTTGTTGACAAAATAAATAATTTTCTGACTGATAGAAGTTTACAAAGTTCGTAAAGATCCTTAGTAGGATGTCGTAGTTTTTTAAAGAACATGACCTTTAAAAGACATCTTTGTCCCCTTTCTACCTCTAGGAATTTAGTTTTTGTAGCTCCACCCCATACAGAAATGGAGTAGGTAATTACCGACTGAGCCAAGGCAATATAGATTTGTTTGATTAATGTTCGTGATGCTACGTGTCTAAGTAACTTAAAAATCCAAATAAGTTTCCTGATTCTTTTGTTGACATGTTCGATGTGTGGGTGCCAAGATAGACGCTGGTCGAGTATTACTCCAAGGTATTTAATAGATTCAACCTTCTCCAGTGCTGGGCAGCTACAGAGGTTATAGTTAGTCCCGTCACATGTATGGAGTTGAAGTTTAAAGTTATGGTTGGGTTGTGTTTTTTTGGTGATGTGATGGCATATGTACTTTGTCTTTGTGGTGTTCAGTGATAGCAGATTAGATCTTAACCAAAGTGAAACCTTATCCATCCCTTTATTCGCTCTTAGAAACACCTCATTCCATGTGGATCCCTCAAATACAATGGCAGTATCATCAGCATATGATACAATACTTCCCCCCTCAAGTTTTAGGTTAGTGAGGTCATTTATGTATAGGAGGAATAGGGTTGGCCCCAACACGCTCCCTTGTGGTACACCATGTGTTACTTCCCTATCCTCACATGTGCAGTCTCCTATGCGAACTCTCTGCCTTCGACCGTGTAAGTATTCGCCAAAAAGTTTCAAGGGAATACCTCTAATCCCGATTTTTTCTAATTTCCTCAGTAGCGTGGGGAGAAAAACAGTATCAAACGCCTTTTTGAGGTCAATAGATACTGATGCGCATTTTTTGCCACTATCTAGTAGCTTTGATATTTGTGTTGTTAGCGTTATTATAGCGTCTTCGGTAGATCTCCCCTGTCTAAAGCCGTATTGTTCATTCGATAATATATTGAGAGTCTTAAGGTAATTTAATAGCCGAATATTTATTAATTTTTCAGTAATTTTGGAAAACACAGTCAAAACAGAGATAGGTCTATAGTTGTTAGGATCCGTTTTGTCACCGCCCTTGTACACTGGTGTAACCAAGGCTAGTTTGAGAGGGTCAGGAAATATTCCCTTCTGAAAACAGAGATTCACAAAATGACAAATTATGGGGGCTATAATTTCTTTTATTAGCATAATGAATCTTGTGGATAGGTTATCAACACCAGGAGCACTGTCAGGTTTAAGGGTGGCAATAATGTCAAGTACCTCTTCTGGATCAGTATTCATCAAAACAAACGATGTTAGCGGAGGGCTATTCACATAACTTTGTTGTTCAAAATTGATTGGTCCTGTGACAGGCGTAATATTCTCAGCTAGATTTTTTCCGACATTAGCGAAATGCTCATTTACAGTATTGACAGACATATCATGTGTTGTGCACGATTTTAATAGTTCGGTATTTGATGATTTAGGGCGTTTAAAGTTTGTAATTTTATTAACAGTATTCCAGAGGGCTTTTGGGTTTTTATTTGATTTCTCTAATTCATTTTTTTGATATTTACGTTTAAGCTTCTTTATCAAGTTGTTACAAAAGTTCCTATATCTTTTGAAGGTTATTTTAAGTGTTTCGTTGTAAGGGTCAGACCGTAATTTTAATTGCATATCATTTCTGTTATTTATACATCTAACGATTCCAGGCGTTATCCAAGGCATTTTTGGTTGTTTCCTACCAGATACTTGTTTAATGGTTTTACTTAAGTTCAATGCTTCGTTCAGCTCAGAAGTCAATTTCATAACAACAAAGTTAGGATCGTCACTCGTCAATAAATCAATAAAATCTTTATTTTTAATGATAGAGTGCGCCTTTTCATAATCAATGTGTTCGATTTGCTTACACTTAACAACCTCATTTTATTAATTACATACATCAAAAAATATATTTCGTTTTTTTTTTAAATAGAATCATATTTTGTGCCAGTCTACATTATAAAAATGTATTTTTTTATGCAAGTTTCGTATGAAAAGAGGGCTCCAAATCCGTGAAAGTCAAGAGCCAGATCAAATTATGTCAGATATAGCATATCCAACACCGCTTCGTTATCTGTTCACAGTTGGATGATTATTTGAGCGCTCACTCTCACAGAGTAACTAGATTTCGTTTCATAATAGAACGCGCCAAGCGTGATTTCGTTAAAATTATGCTTGCATATTTCTAAATCAAGGCGTGAAATATTTAATAATAAATATTCCGTCGAATATTCGAGACTTAAAACTAGCTTTAAAACAGAATAGTTCTATTTTACCCGTAATCTGAAAATATATAATATAACATGCATATTGTGTACAGCATTGACTGTATTGCATCTGTGCTCAGTAACAGTTCAGTATGTATGGCACGAAAAGTTTACAAATATATATATCTAATTCAATATAAAAGTTTATATTTATATTTAGTTGTTCGCCGCGAACTTAGACCTAAACACCGCCGCGAACTTAGGTCGAACACGTTAGATTTTTACAAAATTGTGAATATTTCAAAAACACGACTTAACCAATTTTGTATGCGCCGCACGAATTTAAATATTCTATTGACAGATCCTATATCTGTATCTACAAAAAAAAATAGTTACTCTAATCTCATTTTGAATTTATACCGGTTCATGTCAGTGAAGTCCGGTTCGAAGCAGTTAAAACTGGTTAACGAGTTGGAAGAGACAGGTGCTCTTTTTTCGCTTATTTGGCTTCTTAAGCTGTTTTAAATGCTATTATGCGAGGATATAGCTTTAAAATGGCTACTCTTGTTGTTAAATCGAGCGTTTCATATTTGTTTTCTCCAGTCTATTTAAACAAGACTTAGCAATTAAGTAAGCTAGCGGCATTGTGCTTAACTAAGGCTTTGAATGTAGCATGAGTTAAAATAACATGTGACTTGCATTTGTTTTTCGTTTAGGTTAAAAGACATGTTATATACTGAACTAGATTTTGCCCGCGTGAATTTCATACTAAAATCTCGGTCATTACTTAAGAATAATGATGAAGAGTATGTTTACCAATTTTCAGCTTTTTAGCTTGAAAATTGTATGAAGTCCTTAATTGTATTTAGTACAATATTTCACCCACCCTTTTGAAGGGGTTGAGGGTTAATTTTCAGAAAAATCTGAAATACGTATTCATTAATTTTTTGACAACTAAAATCCAAATTTTCAAGTCGCTAACTTCAACGGTGTAGAATTTTCATGTAAAAGTTTTTCACCCCCCTTCGGGGTGGAATTTCTAAAAATCCTCTCTACTGCCCATCTACACTCTCGATCATGACGTCAACCCAAATAGGACGGCTCTTTATATAAACTAGCTACGCCCCGGGGCTTGACTCCCGTGGGAATTTCCGGATAAAAAGTACCCTAGTGTTAACTTTCAAACATTCGCGTTGCATAAATAATAATAGTAGGCCCGAAACGTTTGAGAAATAAAAAATGTGCGCGTTTAATTCATGTTGTTTAGTATTAATTAGCCTGTGTTATTCCAGGTTATATTCTACGTACTAAACTGTCCACCAATGTGCTTCGTTCGCGATACATATGTGTGTACAAAAATGGGTATAAAAACGAACATAGAAACCTCTTCCATAGAAACATCGAACCATATCGAGTGGTGGTATCTGCATAATAGAAAACACAAATAATCGCTTTAGGAAGTTGGCCGACCGACTTATACTAACCATTTGTTTTCTTTACGATCCAACTCGATGTTTCGATATATCGAATGGCATTTGTATTTCAATTCTGAGAGTGTTTCTGCTATACTTCGTGTCATTTCGTGGTTTTGGCGAATTTTGTATTTATACATATATTATATATTATACCCGTCCTGGCGTCGCTTGGGTAAAACTATTATATTATAGAAGTAACTAGCTTTTGCCCGCGGCTTCGCCCGCGTGAATTTCACAGTACAATCTCGGTCATTCCTTAAGAACAATGATGTATGTTTACCAATTTTCAGCTTTTTACCTTGAAAATTATATGAAGTCCTTAATTCTATTAAGTACAATCTTTCACCCCCCTTTTGAAGGGGTTGAGGGTTAATTTTCAGAAAAATCTGAAACAGGTATTCATTATTTTGTAGTAAACAACTAAAATCCAAATTTTCAAGTCGCTTACTTCAACGGTGTAGAACTTTCATATTAAAGTTTTTCACCCCCTTCGTTCCAAAATTCCTCTCTTAGTGTAAATTTGCTTCCTACGGCTAGTATACGGCTTTATGTTGTCTGTCTATCAGTCAGTCAGTAACGCAAGAGTTATAATATATAGGTATTGGCTACTTTTTGCCTATATATATTACTTCTGAAAATTTCGTCTGTCTCTTCACCAAATTTCGTCAAAATCGGTTGAATAGTTTTCAGTTTATTCATAACAAGTAAAAATACAAATCTTTTTATAATATTAGCATGGACATAACGGTTTATGTAGTAAAAAGAAGAAAATATTGATTTTTTTGAAGTGAAAACTTGTTTAGCGGCGTTGTGCACTTTTTGTGGTGGGCAAAAAATATTAAACTCGCGTCAGGACACGTGATCTGAGGAGTTAGTGTGGGTTTGCATTTCACTTCTCACCATCGAATCGATTCGAAGTGAGCCTTGTGAAGTGAAGTGGCACAATATCCGTAAGACGACAAAAACGCACAACGTTAATTAAAGTTTTCACGTCTGCCGGCACTCCCGGGGTGCAACCCTTTTTTTTACCATTAAAACTTTTCAAAGCAAAAGTAAGATCGGGTTACATGTTTAAAAGATCCTTTTCAACGATACCTTTTTTGATACCCAATCAAAGTATAGATAACTCAAAAAACAACGGATTCACATTACCGGATTCAAACAAGGCCCAAAATTCTACGGCCAAATAACCCTTCAATAATGAAAAATCCGAAACCCTTTCGTGGCAAAAAGGACAATAAAATGAAATTAGTGCAGAAGGAAAACGCAAGAATTTTAACGTAAAGATCTCACAACTAAAGCCAGAATGCACTTTCTTAAATGCGATACGAAATATAATATGATGTCTATATAGTTTTTCCTGTCTACCTACAATCATTATATTTTATGTTATTATTAAAATCTACCATTCAGTTACCGAATTTTAGATTTGTCTAGTCATTTTAAACTTCTTTTTACTAACATAGTTACAAGTTCCTCTGTTACTAACACTATATGGTCTATGCCTGCAATAAATGATTTTTATTTTTATTTATTTTATTTAAAGCCATTTTCTTGCTAGCTGTCTTTGTAGACTATCGAATATACTTCTCTCTTTCTCTTATCTCCGCATGTTCATGGTTGCAATCAGGGCTGTGACGCTCAGGATCGTAAACAATAAAAATGTGAGTCTGAAACGGTTCTCCGACAATTGCTTCGTCTACGACCGTTTCATCAACATAATATTTCGATATCTGGCGTTTGAACGACAGAACCCTTCATCTACGAACGATTCGCCGACAGAATGTCTCCTCTATTCTGTTGGCGAATCGTTCGTAGATGAAACAATTGTCGGATAACCGTTTCAGACTACAAAATTTTCAAGATTCGGCTGTGATTTTACAAGCGGTCAACTGTTTAACTTCTTCGGAATGCTGGCAGCTATAGCCAGCCGGGCTGCAATCACATTCCGAAGACTGCTTTGGTATTATTTAACCTAAAATGATGTGCCTTTATCTGATCCAAGTCTCTGGTCAATCATGTTCTTCCGTTCCATCCATATTTTGTTATTTTCGTTTCGACAGAACGCCACAATAGCCAGAGACATTCTGACGAAATTTCGGCGTGAATGTTAAGCATATCCGGTTTTATCTGGTTTTATTGCCGACAGTAGCGCCCTCGGCCGCAAAGCGGCATGTGTAGGAAACTGTAAACCCCATTTTTATGTTGCGGATTCGTCCTTTGGAATGGTTTAAATATGAAAACAGAAGCATGTAAAAGGCCTCTTTTAACCCACACGTAATTTTGTGTTTATTACGAAGGTAGGACGAAGGTAAAGTACTATTTTGTCAAGGATTGGCGTGGAAATGAATATTATAATCATTATGGGATAAACCGATGATTAGAGTCTTGAAATAAAAACGCTCTTCGACCAAACGTCGAATAAGAGTTATTTTTAGTTTTATCGTAATACACTTTACAAAATATTTTGGTGTGTGGTTCCGCCCTAGATTAGGACCACTTCATATTCTCCCGTGGACGTCGAACGAAGCGTACTAAGGGACACAAAGGCCTTAACAGCTGATAGGCAACGATAGCAGACCCAAAGAGAATTCACGTCAGGCGGTTGTAAAATCATAGCCAAATCTTCAAAATTTTTTGGCAATTTACTGACGCTAATGGCTTTGGGGTGTCACATCTCCGAAAACCGGAAACACGACGCGAAGATCAGAGAGTTCTTTAAAAAAATTATTTATCGTGCTGGGAATTGAATCCAGGATCTCCAAATAGCGGACGAGCTTAATGGTCCTACTGCACTTCACGACCTCCGTTGAATGCGTCTGAAATATTGATGACAATACACTTGAAAAAAAAGCTAGAAGGGGAAAGAAAAGCCAAGAATATATATATAAATTCTTGGCTTTTCTTTGGCCATATATATATATATATATATATATATATATATATATATATATATATATATATATATATATTTATTTATTCATAGATCAAATAAAATACAAGGTAGAAGTCGTGTCGTATGAATAGAATGGAAAATACTGACTGCATCGATTAGAATCTCGTCCTTAAATTTATTTATGATTAGATGTTGCTTCGCTCACATGGGAATTTTGAGATAAAATATTGCCTATAACAATCTTGGATAGTGTATCTTTCTTATGGTAAAAGAATTTTTGAAATCGGTTCGGTAGTTTCGGAGATTACCCGCCTCAAACATACAAACTCGCAAACGCGGTACCTAACCGTTTGCGAGTTGTCTTTATAGATTTGAGTTTGTCTTTATAGATTGATGAAGAAGGCGGTGACTATATCATACAATTTCCACTCGTTTCTTGTGGTTTGGGCCAAACATCTTCTATCTTGTCAGATTTGAATATATTTCAAGAAGCCTATAAACTAAAATCGTAAATAGCATTTGAGTGTGAAAGTACCTGTCTCTGTATCTCTTTCTCTTATCTTTGTAAGTTAATCGGGGTTGTGACGCCATGAAGCCCTGGCATGAAAATAAACTTTTTTTTTTTTTTAATTCAGGTGTTATTTTACAACCGGCAAGTTACTTTCGTGGTTTAATAAATGTTTTTCTTTAGAAAGAAAAGACTTTAAACATAAGTTTTACACTTTACATACAGGTGTATGTACCTATATGTATACCAAGTCTGGTGTTGTATACCAACCGGTGATATATTCATATCACCCAGACTTGGTATACATATAGGTATCGAAATAGGTAACGAAGCCAAAACTCTCGGAACGTAGACGTGTCTTATCGATGTATCTTTACACATGGGTATACTTATAGCAAAAACGATACCATATCTAGTTCTAATTTCGAACAGTGCCATCTAGATTAACCAAACTGAATTAAAAAATATTATATAACTTTTAAGATTAAACATATATTTTCCGAAATAGAAAAATATACCGGTAACCGGTAACTCAATCGTAAAATTGAAAGTAGTTACGATCAATCGAACGTCAATCGCTTCGAGTGACTTAAATCGACGTTCGTTCACTCCGTTTCTTTGTTTTGATTGGTAGAGTAGTGAAAAGTTTGTTTTCTATTCACAAGATTTTATTTGACTTGCAACATATGCATTTATATGTACTGGTTCATAATGAAGTAACTTATGAACCACATCATTATGAAGCAGATATTATATTCAATGGAATGAGCTGAAATTTTGTATACACATTTAGTTTGGATGACAGCGCGCATTATTATGATGCATGACCCAGAATCGGCTCCCGATGAGGGAACTTCTCAACGGTTTACTGCACGGACATGATATTTTTGGCAGACATTGAATGCAATAAGGTCACTCTGACAACAATAAAATCTTGTGTCAAAAATGTAATTTTTGAAAAAGAAATATATCGGTCGATGTTCTCAGAGACATGTATTGAGATGCTCTAAACTTAACGTTAACTTTAACATGCGCAGAAGAAACGCAAGTACGACTTTTGGTCTGATATAATTAGACACACATTATATAATTATTTCACATTTACACACACACTATTAATAAATTGACAGCACACTATATAATTTCAAATTATTTTAAATTTCCATGAATTTTCCTTTTGTTCATTTTATGCGACAAAAACTGACATAAAAAGCGAAGACAAAGGGCCAATGAATAAACTTAATCTCTAAGAAAATAATCCTTTAAAATAAATACAATATGAAGGGAAATCTTTTTTCTAATATCTTACTCATTATTATGTGAAAATTTGTGTGGATGTATGTGTGTACTATATTATGTTAGCTACTCTTTCACGCGAAATCTGAACAGATTTTTATGAAATTTGGTACACGGGTAGAATATAGCCTGGAATAACACATAGGGTGCTTTTTATCCCGAAATTCCCACGGGAGCGGAGTAATTTGTACGACATCTACGGGATGACGCGAATGGTCCTATTCTAAGACGGAACCACATGCCACGGATACAAAATATATAACACACAAACATAATAATCGCGTTTAGCTAGCGTTTTTTTATAGATCTACGATTGAAGGGTAGAAGTATATTAAATATATATAATATATTAGGACAAATCACACAGATTGAGCTAGCCCCAAAGTAAGTTCGAGACTGGTGTTATGGGATACTAACTCAACGATACTTTATTTTATAACAAATACATATATAGATAAACATCCAAGATCCGGGCCAATCAGAAAAAAATCATTTTCCATCATGACCCGACCGGGGATCGAACTCGGGACCTCTCGGTTCAGAGGCAAGCACTTTACCACTGCGCCACCGGGGTCGTCAAATATATGTAAGGTCTTATAAATAAATGGGAAACAATACATTTTAAATAGCGCTGAGTTGGTATCAACCAGAGAGAGATCTAAGCCCTTTTATGCTTACCCTTTCATATGTAAGGGTCGTGCTACGTATTTATTTTTAGCCTGACTTTTTAAAACAGATTTTCAAAAATGTGAAGACACTATCTTAACCCTAGCCTATTAAGATTCAAAAAAGTAAATGAGATCTCGATCAATAACAATAAATAGTATTAAAAAATTGCCGCGCTCCGGGACTTCGCTCCCGTGGGAATTTCGGGATAAAAGGTACCCTATGTGTTATTCCAGGTTATATTCTACCCGTGTACAAAATTTCAAAACAATCCGTCCAGCAGATATTGCGTGACATGCATACGAACATCCTCACAAACATTAGCATTCACAATATTATTATGATAGAAAATACTTATACTTTATTAAATTCGTCCTCCTAATTTTTAATATATGTATAAGACCTATATTTGTTAATTGACGTCCTTGGAGAAAAGGCTGCGGTGAAGTTTGTTGCGCCGCTTCTTCTTCACCTGCGCTTTGGAAGCCGGCAGTAGACTTAGTTTAAGTAATTTTTGACGTCAATAAGTGATGTATATCATCCTAAATTGAATAAAGAATTTTGAATTTGAATTTTGAATTTGAATACGACATAACCAAACTTTTTCTCGATCGTTTGAAATTCGTTCTATAACCATTCGTCTTTATGATTGGAAACCAATTCACACTATACAAAATAAAAATTTATCACGTGACCATTCCTCTTAAGTGCAAAATAGATAGCACAAAGCTTAAACCTTTCAGAAAATAATTAGTTTTTAAACCCAGGTGTGGTATAAATGAATATCTCTCTATACGATTATTATAAAGAGGTAAGCGTTTGTGAGTTTGTATGTTTGAGGCGAGTAATATCCGAAACTACTGAACCGATTTCAAAAATTCTTTCGCCATTTGAAAGGTACATTATCCAAGATTGCTATAGGCTATATTTTATCTCAAAATTCCCACGGGAGCGAAGCCTCGGGCAACATCTAGTGTGGGATAAAATTGATTTATTCCGACGTGTGGTTAAATTTTCTGCCCTTTATTAAGATCATTCTACGTTTATCCCCCCGTGGACCTATAACGTACACATAGCTTAGGTAACAATAGCATTACCAAGAAGGCTTGACGAGGCAAGTAACCGGTCGTAAAATTACAGCAACTAAATTTGAATGGTTTATTCTCTACACTGAGTCCAGGCGTCGCGGCGTCCCACCCGCGAATGAAACCGGGATACACAGAAGTTAAAATAAAGTACAATATAAGAATTAATACTAACTGAATAGGATAAGGTTTAGGAGTTATAAAGATAACGTTTACTGAGTTACTGAAGTCATAAAATTTTATCTTCAACATCTGACAGTGATTAACCGCCGACAAACGTACAACGCAACGGAGGACGACGGAGCAATGGGGCCGGGCCCTATCTGACACACACACATCCAAAATGTTTTTATGAAATTAGTAAGTATAAATACATCGTAAAATGCGGACAAAGACGCTTGGAAAGCTAGCATTGTCGCAGTGCAGTGTCACGCGAGCTTTACGAGCTTTTCTGATACGAGTGATGTATCAGAAGCTTTTTACCCGGCGTCCTAGCTGTTGCACAGGCGAATTAAAGTTAATTACGTAGTTTGTATGTTATAAATTTTAACACAAGAGAAAACTAACAATTGCCCATAGTGTAAGGCCGATATAACATAACCTGCAGCGCAGGGCAATCGGAGTTACGGCGGGAAATTAAAAGTCATATCAAGATTGTGAATATTTACGAATTTGATAATGAATATACGTAATACGTGTTAATCAATGCTAAGGAAGAGCCTTTTTCTATACGACAAAAACATTTTTTCTGCTTCTGTGCTTGCGATGCTATGCTTGTATATTGGATAAGACAAGAATACGTGACAGATAAAGCATACATATATTTCTATCGCGGCGAGCCGCGCCGCGTCCCGTTTCACAGTTAGGACTTCAGTTACAATCTTTACGACTGATTTCTCGTACGTATCCGTCGAGCTTTCGCTTTTATGATGCATCGCGCGAAATCTTGTATCGATTGTACAGAAAAAATATATTTGCGGTTTAAATATATTTTTGTAGGTTTTGCAATATTAGAAAATTATCTCTTTATTGATAAAAAAATTTATAATACATATATTACAATATAATTTTATAAAATCGACCAATGTTAAACCTAGCACACTGATTGACAATTGGGTAGTGGTTTTTTTTTTAAGTTGTATTTGTGATTACTTGTTACTAGTACTATATTTGAACGGATGTGTATAACTACGCGCATACTAAATTTTCACCAAAATCGGTCCAGCAATTTAGACGTGGGCTACTCTTTTCTCAAAAATCAATCCCCAAACTACTATACGTTGAAAGTTTGTATGAAAATCATGACTGTTTCGCTTTGGCAGGGAAAATCACGCTGGAGAGGCCGCGGGCTAAAGTTAGTTAAACATAAAACCAAATTTAGGTGAGTTTCGCTTTCATCCGCTTTAAAATTCAAGACACCGAGACACAATTACTATTAAAGTGAGATAATACTTATCTTTCCCCTCTCGCGAAATCTGGTTCAATCTGGTTCAATCCAGTTCACTCCGGATCGAAACCAGTTTAATAGACCTGCATTTTCTTGTTCCATCTAGGTTGTTAGAGCTCTACTATTACTGGGATTAGTAGCTCAAAATTAAGGTATTTTAGTCACGAAATGGAACCAAATTTTGAAATGATTTATATAGGGTTATGTCATTTTGTCTATTTTATAGTTTAGTGGATTTTATGTTCATTGTACGTACATGTATGTATATAGCGAAAAGTGAAATAAATACGTATTGGCCGAAATTGAAATCGAAACTGAAACAAATTATAATAAAATATCCTCTATACGAACAACACAGCTCTCATGTATGTTTCAAATAAATATCACAAAGAATCACTTAAAACTAGCCCCTATTTCCAACACACATTTAACTGGGGAGTGCTAAAGACCACCCGCGGTGACTGATAGCCCCTTAAAAATCTTGGCACACTTTATTAAGGCCGTATATACATGGTGGACAGAGCAATGGCGGTTGGAACGAAAATATTCTAAAATGGCGACCACGTACCGGCAAGCACGATGTGATGAATTTTGACAATCGTTGTTTAATTAGCTAACTTCGTATCTTTACATAATCCTTACATATTATAAAACAAAGTCCCCTGCCGCGTCTGTCTATCTGTCTGTCTATTCGCAATAAACTCAAAAACTACAGTACGGATTTTCATGCGGTTTTCACCAATAGATGGTGTGATTCCTGAGGAAGGTTTAGTTGTGGTAAGTCGGGATGGGTCGTTAGTATTATATAAAAAGAAGTGCCCTTGTCGCGTCTGTTTGTATGAACGCGATAAATTCAAAAACTACCGAACGGATTTTCATTATTCTCTAACATATAGTATGATACTTAAGTAAGATTTTGGAGTATAATTTATTATGGTTTTATCCGAGTGAAGCTGAGATGCGCCACTAGTTAATCATATCCATTAAAAATATATGGATAATTATAAATTGATACATATTTCTAGCTTGCGAGAGTCTGTAAACTTTAGTTTACATTCGGTGCATCAATAAAAAAACAAACTATAAATTGAAATCTATTTCTAGCTTGCAAGTTTAAAATTTACAAACCGAAAATCTTCAATGGATTGCACACATCCTCTTATAGAGTTGGCACGCTCCGTTTGCTTGGAACTTTTCAACGGGATATAAAAGTCGCCTAAGCAAATCCAACTGAAAGGTAATAAGTTTAAAAGATACGACCGTATGAGAATCATAGACTAGCTTGAATTGTTGAAATTTCTCTGCCAACTCGGATATTATGTTTTGTTTTTTTTTTTTAGTTTTGTTGCTGGTAACACAAGTAGTTTTATTTTTTTTTTATTTTTTATAAGATTATTGTTCTAAGAAAGAAGAAAATCTGCGGCTACGAACTCTGTCATGTGTCCCAATTAATATAAAAATAAAATACAATATAAACAGCAGTTTTTGGAATTTCACAAGATCCTAACAAGTTTATCTGTGCTTTGTTCACAAAATGTGTACCAAAAATAGCGCAATGTGTGCACGAAAATTAATTTCTAGAGATTTTTAAATTTTTCTTATGTAATTATTTCTTTCATTACATTAAATATTGTTACGAAAACGTACCTAATACTGTCTAAAAATAAGGTTTATTAAACAACTAGCTTTTACCCGCGGCTTCGCCCGCGTAAATTTCTTTGCGAAAGTGGTAAAGACATGATTTTCATACAAAATTTCAACCCCCATTATAGTAATTGGGGGTTGATTTTTGATAAGAATTAGCCTATGTTTTAACGGGGTTCTTCACTACATGCATATCGCATATCAACAAAATCTGTCCAGCGGTTTAACAGTGAAAGCGGAACAAATAGACTTTCGTACTCGTATTAATAATCTTATTTATTTATAATAGTTATTAGTATGAAAGTATGGATTATAGAACCCACTAGTTCGTAACTATGTCTATCAAACGTATATATATACATATATGTATGTATGTATGTATATATATATTTAATAAATCCATTTAATAAGGCACTTGTCGGCGAAATCAAATGAAAAATTTATATCAAAGAATGGCTTATTTGGTGTAACCTAATGAATTTATTATTTAGTGGTTACAAAACCGGTTTTATTGCTCGTAATAATAGGGTTCATAATCGAATAATATGTTTGTCGTACCTCAAATTATACAAAATAGGTACATGTTTACAAAACCTTTGGCTTAAAAACGGCCACGAATCCAGAAACTCATGCATATTTAATATGATTTACATAGAGGTAGAGTGAGTATGGATACGTTTGGCTGCGATAGAGCGCGCGCAAAATGATAAAGTTTGTTTGTTTTATGACAGTCACTCAGTTTGTTTTCAGAGTTTGCATTGTTTCGTGTTGGTTCGCAGAGCGTTTCGACCGCTGCGGCTGCGCGGTCATTACAATCCGTCAATTTCCTTGAGAAAGGAATCATTCCCAAAATCAATCATTCATAAAATTAACAGTACAGAGTAATGAATGTAAAGTCATATAGTAACACTAATTCTTGTCTTTGTTAAAATTTGCAATGACAGTGTGACCTCAGCGGTCGAAACGCTCTGCGAACCACCATTCGGAATGATGGGTGAGACTGGTAGTGTAATTACAGGGTATTATGCCAAAGGATCCTAGGTCACAAAACATAGTCGACAATCCTGTGACACCCTGGTGTTTCAGGCTGTGGTAACCGATTACCACCGATGGGCCGTACGCCTGTTGGCCAGCTTGCGTAAATCATGCGAAATTAGTCTCTCTATTACTATATATTATATAAGATTATATATTAATAATAACTGTAAAATATGACTATGAACATTATTGTAATTATATCCTATACAACAGGTATTAAACGCGTGTATATTTGTATAGTGTATTTTGTGACGGTACTTGGCGGAGAAATAATAAGAGAGGATTTTTGAAAATTCTACCCCGAAGGGGGTGAAAGGGGTGAAAAACTTTTATATGAAAGTTCTACACCGTTGAAATTAGTGACTTGAAAATTTGGATTTTGGTTGTTTACAACATAGTATTGAATATGATTTTTCCGAAAATTAACCCTCAACCCACGGGAGCAGTTTTTTCTTCGTATTAAAATGGGATTGGGATAGTTGAAATAACTGGAACGAAAATCACTGGAATCAAAATTCGATTGCACGAAAATCAGGACACTGAAATGGTGTAAACATTTAGCAATGTGGTGCGCGCTCTACTAAAATTGTATCTCTGTGTATCACACCTCAGAGCCAGTAAATAACACATCTCATACGGCTTTGTGTGAAATAATCCGATTTCGGGTCACTATTGTCTTTCTGCCATAAATTTCATGATAAACAGCGTTTGTGTGTTAATGGTCGATTATCGAATGAAATTAAATTACAAAATTTAATAGCATATTTTTAATACATTGATCCCTTGCCCCTCTTTTTAAGTTACGGAAAAGAAAATTGAAATGTGCCAATGGAGACACAAACATTGCCAATGGAGGCAAAAAGCGACAATTTTCAATATTGTGGCAGATTTACGACCAAAAATACCTTCTACGCAATCGTGGTGCGAGTTTAAAGGAAAAAGGAAGGATTTAGTGGATTGTTCTGAAAATAATAACACTATTTTAGTTTATGTTCTGCATTATTTGGTCAACTGTGGTCATAAACTGATTTAAACTTGATTTTGACTGAAGATTTTACCTGTATGAAGTCCATATTTTAATAAGTCTTCTCGTGTGAAGTGTTCGGCACCCGAATATGATACATTGTTGTATATGTTAACAAACGAATGCTTACATAATGAAAGGATTAATAAAGATTAATTAAGATTAATGATTAATAAGATTTCCTATCCGACAACGTAGACAGCTACGACTGCTCTGCACTCTATTCTCAGTTCTTTTGAACCTCAAGCTCCTAATTATCTTAAATGCTGGTTGAAATATCTTTCTGACTCCCATGAACGGCAACTTCGTTCTTCCAACTCGCGCCTCCCTATATCCCCCTTTTCCGGACCTGTTTCATGGCCAATTCCTTCGCCCTCCAATCTTCACGACTCTGGAATGCTTTGCCCGCTGACATTACCATCTTAAACAGCAGATTTTCTTTCAAGAAAAGAGTTCTCATCTTTGGGACTCCTTTTCCTCCTGATTTTCTATTTACTGTTTAGCTTTTATCCGTATTTCTTGGACATAATTTTTATTATTTTGGTTTGTATGTATTAATATATTGATATATATGTAGTCTTATGTATATATGCTTTGCTATTTATATTTTATATATGTAGTTATTATTGTATTTGAATATGTGGTAGTACTTATTTGTGTTTAAGATATTTTTGCGCCGCACAACTTTTCTCTGTTTCTCCTAACGGTTAGCTGGGAGAGAATGCTTATAGCATTAAGTTCGCCATTTGTTTATAAGTATGTTTTTACTTGGAACAATAAAGTCTTATAAATAAATAAAGTACTCTAAAATAAACGTTTTAATCGACATTGGCAAAAGGCGGCAAAGCTTTTGTGTACCTTACATACAGTGCTGTACTCTGGCGGGATAAATGTGCAGTAATACTCCCTATTAAGTCTCCGGACTCAAGACTTCGACGCTCTTTGGCTAAGGAAGAATCCGGAAAAACGTTAATATAAGAGACACAGATATCGTTTAAAGATGTCTATTTATTGGAGTTTGCTTCTATCTCTCTTATCTCAGCCATAAGAGAAGAAGTCCCAAGTTGGAATCCTACGTCGTTTTCATCAACCACCACTTGCATTCGGTGACAGATAACTCGTGAGGAAACCTGTACACTGGTGGACTGTTTAGTTCCTTATTATGTCTGTGAGTATTTGCCACTAGATGGCGGTAGGTAGCCGTGAAAGTCATGTCTGATGCCTTTAGGAGACTTGCATAAAATCTGATACCAAGCGTTAATAATAAACACTCAATTTGAATGAATGATTCAGCGATTTTCTGGACTTATCCGTATGCACAAGAGCCAGCCAGTTTTCCTACCATCAATTTCTTTTTTCATGCCACCACATGATTATAAGAGTGGTCACCGGAGCCGGTGTAACACGCGCGTTGCCCGCCCTGAATAAATACTTTCACGTCCTATTTGCTACGAACTACTCTCTCCATTTACTACGAAAGCGGCTTCTGTTTCTCAAAAAAAAAACGCTGATATACCAACTTATTTTAGTATCAAAGTGTGGTATTTTATTACAATCCCTTAAGTGCTCATATATAACTGTATGTACTTATCAAAGCGTATTATACACAGTAACGGCGGAAGGGGTGGATAAGGCCGGGAGACCGCCCAGAGCGCTGGACACAAAAGGGCGCCTTGGAATTGCAAAAAGAGGAGTAAAAACAAGCATCGTCCTTGTAAAATCCGTTCACCAAAAAATATTTGAAAACAAACAACCAAAACATATACAGAAGTTTCCAACTGATTATAATTGACCATGTTATGTATTGATCATGTTTCGGGCATTTACTATATACTTTTATTATAATTGTTAAATAATGTGGTGTGTTTTAGTAAATATATGTATGTGTATGTTGGAAATACCAATACAAAATTTTTACATATATCGATTTGAATATTATAATTACATTTTATTTATACTATCGTTGACTTAGAATAATTTTGCGCGTAGCAACACTAAGTACAAAAATGTTTCTCTTCCTTTATGGGTTCGGTGGCGAATAAAAGTACTCCTCAGTAGATCTCGGTGTTTATTTCACCAGCTCCACGATTAAGCACTCACATGACAGCCCATCGAGCTAACAATTAAACTGTACTTCCTTACATATTATAAAACAAGTTCTCTGCCACGTCTTCATGTCTGTTCGCGATAATCTGAAAAACTACTGCACGGATTTTCATGCGGTTTTCACCAATAGATGGTGTGGTTCTTGAGGAAGGTATAGGTATATAATTTATTATGTTTTAATCCGAGCGAAGCCGGGACGGGTCGTTAGTAATGAATAAAATGAATAAATAAATAAATGCACATTGTTTCTTAAACATGTATCACAGTTTCCGTGACAGAAAATACGCGACGTTGTGAGACAGAAAGACAAGTGAAGGGAGCGCCGTAGAAATTTCGCCCAGGGCACTTGCAGTTCTACATCCGGCACAACATCTAAAAGTCCCCCCGGTCCTCCGGTCCGTAGCAATATCCGGCCCGGATGTCGGAACGGACTAATGATCCGGCTAACAGCTTCTGTTGCCGTTTTCTCCCACACTGACGGGAAAAACGGGAATACCGAACTAAAATCCTAATCCTAATTCTAACTACTATCATACACTTTTATTATTGTCAGAGAGATCGTATCGCATTCATTGTGAGATAAAATTATCTAATCCGTGCAGGAGTTCCCACGTCTGGGGCCGTTCCTGGGTGCACCGTCCGGATATGCTTATCTTAATGCATTGTCATCCAAACTAAACATATTTACAATATTTTAACTCAATCGGTTAAAATATCTGCTTCAAACTTGAAGCTGAAAGCTACAGTGCAAGTTAAATAAAGCCTGTTTGTTTGTTTGTTACCTCTTGATGCTATAACAACTCAATCATTATTTTGGAAATACTTATGGTTAGAAATACAGAGAGAGAGACAAGAGACCTACCTTTCATCCCGGAAAAGGACAACTTTACTTTAGGATAAGTTTACCACTTCAATAATAATTTTCCAACTTGGGAACACACATCTTGTAGAGCAGTTTATATTAAAATAGGGTCGTCACCCTTTGTTTATCCTGTCTGCAGGGCCGGATTAACAAATTCGGGCCTCAAACCGTTATAATACCCGGGGCCCTTTACCGACTCATAATAGAATAACATCCTAAAATACACTCAATATAGTTGGGTTACTTCAAGCATACTCATCGGATGGAAAAGCAACCGGGAAAACGCTTACATAGGATTTATTTTTTATTATGTATAACGTACGAGGCGACTAAGGGACACAGCCTAGGCAGCTGATAGGCAACAATCACTAACGAGGGCTGACAGGCAGGCGGCGGGTAGTAAAATAACAGCCCAATCTTCAAAATTTTGAGTTTGTATTCACGCTGACCCGGGCCTCGCGGCTTCACGACCCCGAACGCAACCGGGAACATGCAGATATGAGAGAGAGAGAAAGAGATTAGTTGCATTTTCAGTAAAAACAAGTTACAATACAATTACAATTACAACAGCCCTTCTTCAAATTGACGACGCTACTAATAAAAAAGAATCGAAACATATTATTCTCAACAACAAAACAGCAAATGGAAGAGCTCCTATACGAAGTACCTACTAATTACATGCTTTATACACGTTAAACTAACAACTCATCATTCTATTGTCGCTTGTTTCTCGTGAATTATATATATATCTACTAACATAGTTAATATTCACTACTAACTAAATGAGAATTTGTTACTTTTATAAACTAGTTGTTCGCCGCGAACTTACACCTCGCGAACGCTATAAATTTTTACAAAATTGTGAACATTTCAAAAATGACTTAACCGATTTGATGCCCTAAGAACTTAAAAATTCCATTAACAGATCCTATAAAACTTTTAAATTTCATCAAAATCAGACCAACGGTTCGAAAGTTATCGCGTTACAAACATAAACACATAAAAAAATTATTTTTGCCCCAAGTTGATTTGATGATGAATAAATAAATTAATTAATTCATTAAAATTACGGGAAATGAAGACCTGTAGAGGGAAAGGACACATTATATGATGAAAAATGCCAAAGAACATGATGGTGATAACACAGGGAGGATTTTTCAAAATGTTTATTTCCCAATGCGCCCCGGGCTTAGCCTGTCCAGGGCCCCAGGGCCCCGAAGCGGTGCCTTAATCCGATCATGTTTCTGTTTATTATCCTGCGGGATTACGTTCACTGTGTACATTCAAAGAGAATGCTTAAACCACAGATTAAATCACAAATGTTACATTGTTTAATAATTGATTTGGTTAATTTGTATTTACTCAAGAGGTTGTAGATAAATCGTTTTATTTGATTTGATCATGACGTGTGGTTTCGCCCTAAAATTTTCCTATCTTATGGTGAAACGCCAATCTTCCTTGACGACCTCTGTGGCGCGGTGGTAAAGTTTTTGCCACTGAACCGAGAGGTCCCGGGTTCGATCCCCAGTCGGCTCATGATCGAAAATCTTTTTCTGATTGACCCGGGTCTTGGATGATCTATATATGTATTTGTTATAAAATATAGTATCGTTGAGTTGGTATCCCGTAACACAAGTCTCGAACTTACTTTGGGGCTAGCTCAATCTGTGTGATTTGTCCCAATATATTTATTTACTTCATATCCAGTGGATAGATTGGGCGACTAAAGAACACATAGCCCAGTCAGCTGTGCAGGAACAACAGCATTCCCAAGGAGGGTTGAAGCCAGGGAGGCGGCCAGTGGTAAAATCCGTCTTCTCTAAAGTCTTCAAAATTTCAAGGCTATTTTTAAACTGGCCCCAGGCTTCGCGGCATCACAGTCTGGATGTAACCAGTCAAGTAAATTACCTACTAACGGTCAAGATGCGATTTCATTCCAATATTGGACGGTGTCCAAGCCTTAAAATTTTATACTCAAAATGATAAGCAAGTTGTACCACAACTTTTTATTAATATCAATGGTAACAAAACTTGGCACTGATGAGGTGAGTCAGTGAAATTTTAAGACATATTAGTACCTTTTTGGACTAGCAGTGGTTTTCAAATTGTCTGTCTGAATTCCACAAAATTTAGTATGAAAAAAAAATATTGAATCACTTTTTTTTTACAATCAATCAATCAATATATTTATTTACACAGTATACACATATACAGTACAGAAAGGTGTTACAAAATTATATTATTTCCCACTAACAATATGTCTACCAACAATGTGGATGGAGCCTCCATTTAAGAACATAATATACTTGTGTTTGGAGTATCCCCTCTTCCTCGGTAGACTTAAATCATGTAAAGTGATTAAACATAAGGTATCAACATCATTATTATACCAACTTAACTAGGTTTTGCCCACAAATTCGTACGTGAGTAAAAATCCGTTTCCCGCGGGAATTTCAGGAAATCCCTTCTTAGTGCTCCCCTACTGTCCTAGGAACCTACACACCAAATTTCAGTTTTCTACGCCCAGTAGTTTCGGCTATGCGTTGTCTGTCAGTCAGTCACTTGTACCTTCTACTTATATTATATATATATTGAGTATGAATAATACGATATATAGCGTAGTATCAAAGTTTCAATAAGAATTAGTCACCGTAGCCGAAATCGGCAAGGGGACGACCCCTATTAGGATAGACACCGCACCACGAGTCCTAGAATTCGAACCTGGGACCTTTCGATCATGGGCTTTAGCCCATCTAAAATCCTACATATTCTTAGAATGTAAGTAATAAAAAAAAAAACAATTTCCGTCGAGAAAAATTTCAATCACTTTCCTTGAATGGATTTACGAATGAGCGCGTATGAAAGGAGAAAATGAAAAATTGAGTTTTAATATTTAATCATTGAACGGAGTGGGGATGACTTTATTGCATGGTACAGTCAACAGCACATCAAGCTATCCAAATTCATTGCAAACTTGCCCCTATTAAGGCGGGGCATAAAGATACACGGAGGGTAACTTGACATGCGGTCGACTGTACAGTTAACAGCACATCAAGTTGTGCATGAACCTCGCGCAGTAATAGCGGTGAGTTTGCAATGAATTTGTGTAGATTGATGTGTTGTTGACTGTACTGCGGTGTTAACAGAGCTTCGGGTCGTTGTTGTGTTCTTTCGTGATTAATTATCAAAATTCGTGTTTTACGTCTCATTTTTACATATAAATGGATTTGTTATACATGTCACACATGGGTTTTCACTTAATTTTAAAAAGGAAAAAAAAACCTTGTTTTAAGGGCACTGTACCTACCGTATCCGGTACAGTGTATATCTACAGGAGCGTGGGTTCAATTCCGGCTCGTTTCCGGATTTTTTTCATCTTGTCTACGTTCTAAAATATAGTAAAATTTATATAAATAAATAAATATATTAGGACAAATCACACAGATTGAACTAGCCCCAAAGTAAGTTCGAGACTTGTGTTATGGGATACTAACTTAACGAGACTATATTTTATAACAAATACATATACGAGTATAGATAAACATCCAAGACCCGGGCTAATCAGAAAAAGATCATTTTCCATCATGACCCGACCGGGGATCGAACCCGGGACCTCTCGGTTCAGTGGCAAGAACCTTACAACTGCGCCACCGAGGTCGTCAGATAAAAAAACTTTGTATTAGATTACTGATGGCACCTTATCTTACTTCCTTAAATGTAGAAAAAAAATCATGGTTCCACAATTTTTTCTACTTGTCTATATTATTCTCGAACTAAAATACATTGATTATTTAAAATTACTTTATATTAGTCTATTTTGTTGGTAACTTTTCTTACCTCCTGACAATCAAGGCGAATTTGGAACTTATTCTATTTTAAGTCGGTCAAGAACTGCACTTACCTGGAAAAATAAAATTTAATGATGGTAAATAAGCTATTCTGTCATGATTTTAGATCTTAGCAGCGGTCGTTACGAAATGCCAGTAGTTTGTAGCTTTGAGAGTAATAAAGTGTGATTTAAACTGGACGTCAAAGTGCCTGTAAAGGTCAAACTGGATAAAAGACTTCGACTTAATGAAACGTATTAAAATTTTCATTACATATATTTTTTTATGTATTTCCAATTTTTTAGAAATGAAGCACTAACCAGCAAACCCTGTAAGGACATTGTGTTGTTCCTTGTCAGTATCATTATTTATTTAGATTTTTACACTTTGATCGCCTCATACGAGATCCACGGGAGTTGTTAGGCCGGAAATCGCACGCCGAATTTGTAATGACGATGTTTTTTGAAACGATTTTTTCCTTCACCGATGGTCTATTAAAACTGCTATATATTAGTCAGATTGGTATACAAACTAATACGGCACGAGTAGGATACGAACCTGAGACCTTTAGATCCACAGGCGGGCGTCATAACCATTACACCACCACCGCTTCAAACGCACGCTATACGCTGAAGATTGCTATTACGAGAAGAAATAGGTATATAAAGAGAGAAAGGTAAGGGCATCGAACATTGGTCTTTGAAATTTCATTAAGACACTAGAAGCGACAGATTTAATAGGGAGGTTCACCTCCCTAATTGGGGGAGAGCCCAAATAGGAACTAATAAACGAGCATAGGATGCTCGTTACACACGGCACAATAGTTTGGCGAGCTTGAAGTCCAACACGCTAGCGTGCGCTCACAAAATATCAATTTTGTAAATTGACCGGTTTTGTTTATAGTTCTATGCAAACAAGAGTTGCAATCGACCGCAATAACGGAAACATGAAAATTTATTTACTATTAATATATATTTAAATTTAATTATTAAAGTAACCTATCGTCAGCACTATAATCTAAAAAAATATAGATTTATAACCAAACCACACACGCGTGCGTTGAATATTTTTAACATAAATGTATTTATTTGATTTTTTTTTTCAAATTAATCTACGCTTAACGCAACAGTGGTTGCTAGCGAAAGGCCAATCTCTTACTCTTTTCTTATTGAAATAGAAAAGCCGAGGAAAAGGTGGTGAGGAAGATACGGTCTTGTTGCATTCCAGACAGATTTGTTGAGCATTGTTTTAAACTTATTTCATCACTGTATAAAATATAATTACCATTATACTATAATGTCGTCTTCACTGTCAAATTCAAATTCAAGTAATTTATTCAGAAATTAGACCTTCACAGGCACTTTTTCTCGTCAATTTTTATATTTGTAGTTATTTCTCACAAGCTACAAACTACTGGCATTTCGGAACGACCACTGCTGAGAAGAAATGCCAAAAGAAACTAATTTGAACAGTGTTGGTCCCTATCATGCCAGATCGGCTTACCATTATTGTTTCTTACAATTTTTTTTTCTAATAATATATAAAAGTACATAATGTACATAGTAAAAAGGTATATCAAAACAGTTTATGATTGTGATTCGAGTGCTGATTATAATATATATATATATATATTGACGACCTCGGTGGCGCAGCGGTAAAGTTCTTGCCACTGAACCGAGAGGTCCCGGGTTCGATCCCCGGTCGGGTCATGATGGAAAATGATCTTTTTCTGATTGGCCCGGGTCTTGGATGTCTATTTATATATGTATCTATTTATAAAATATAGTATCGTTGAGTTAGTATCCCATAACACAAGTCTCGAACTTACTTTGGGGCTAGCTCAATCTGTGTGATTTGTCCTAATATATTTATTTATTTATATATATATATATATATATATATATATATATATATATATATATATATATATATATATATATATATATATATATATATATATATATATATATATATATTACACAATTAACTTACATAGAAATATATGAGAAACGAGATGACCAGTTCCCTCTGACAGCACCCGTTCACGAGTTGACGCAGGGGTCAGCCATCGCGTAGCTGAACCACAATAGAGGGAACCTCACGACCCGGCCCATGATTCTCGGCTCCCCCGGCTCTCGTCTATTTCAGCCGTCAATCAACAACAGCTTGCATTGTTGTGTCCCGGTTTGAAGAGTGAGAGAGGCGATGTGATTACTGTGTCAAAAGACCCAAGTCTAGTCACAAGTAGACAACGCGCACATGACACGCGGTGTAACAGGCGACTATAGGCTTTGGTGACTATTTACAATCTAGCGACCCTCATACATGTTTGCCTACTTGGTAGAATAAAAAAAGCGGTGGTGGCTCAGTGGTTAAGGTCGAAAGGTCCCAGGTTCGAATCCTACTCATTCCACATGAGTTTGTATACCAATCCGACTCATTTATTGTAGTTTCCATAGACCACCACATGCTTTATTTTTATTTCGACCTTCCAGCTATTTGCTGCTAAGGATACTTCTAAAGATTAATAGTTATTAGTTAGATAGTCTAGGGTCTGACTACACTGGTCAACTTTTTAGGTATTGGTTAAATCTAATAAACTTAACTAATATTATAAATGTGAAAATAAGTTTGATAACTCTTCACGCACCATCTACTCAACCAATCTTCTTGACATTTTGCATACATGCAGTTAGATGTACGGAGAAGGACATAGTGTACTTGAAATCCCGGAAAAATAACTGCTTCCGTGGGAAAATTACGTGGACAAAGCAGCAGGCAATGGCTAATATTATAAATGCGAAAATAAGTTTGTTTTATTGTTTGTTACCTCTTCAAACTTCATCTGCTCAACCAATCTTCTTGAAATTTTGCATACATATAGTTTGAAGTATGGGGAAGGACAAAGGCAAGGACATTTTTTTCGTCTGGCCCTGGCAGAAGAGCAAAACAAAGAAGTGATGGCTTGATGTCGTCAAGGATGATATGCGCGCCAATGGTCTGACAACTAGGGATGCCGACGACCGTGCGTGGAGACGAAATAGTAGGAATGCGGACCGTGGACTCCGACGTTCAATGGCGGAGGAAAAAGCGGGGAAAAAAATCTTAAAACGATACACTCTTTCTATGTAGTGATTGACGTCTGTCATAGGGTATTCTGACTTAGCGATTTTAGTTATAGCCCATAAAGATCATTTTATCGATACTAACCCCAAATGTTCTCGTAAAAATTGTTACACTTTGTCTTTTTTTAAGTTACTTTGTGTTAAGCTAGTACGAAAATATTGTCAAAAAAAACTACATTTTAAAATAAAGACGTAGTGTCAAGTACATAAATTTATATTTTAAAAATGGTAAGCCCTTCTGGCATAATAGGTTACCAACCAACACTGTTTGAATGTGTTTCCTTCGGCATTTCTTCTCAGCAGTGATCGTACAGACATGCTAGTAGTTTGTAGCTATGGTGAACATCATTTAATTTAGAATATGACGTGAAACGTGACGTGACGTGTGCATGAGAAGGCCTGATTTCTAAATAAATGATTTGATTTTGATTTTGAGTACCTAAATTGTAAGTTATAAAGGACAGTAAAATCAAAAAGTGTCTATGAAGATCAACTTCTAATTAAATACTTTGATGGCTTTGACTTTAACCACGTAGTTTTCAGGGTGAGTTGCACCGTCAAATTTGACGTTGATTTTGACCGGCGCGACGCTGACGTTTAGACAAAATGAGGTACAGTTGCGTTTTACGGCTGCAGGTTAAGTTAACGTCAGAGTTGACAGTGCAATCATTCAATCAATATTTTATATAAAATGCAGTTTACTTCACTGGTAGGTATGTTGAATCGAGATTCGAAATTTGAAATATAATATTTGTGTTGTAAGAATACTTAAATGATTGGAATTCAGCAAAACGCCTAATTCTTATTTTTCACATTTTAACAACTACATTTATACTATTAACCTGGGAGCTCTCTGAACCGAGAAGTCCCGGGTTCGATCCACGGTCGAATCATGATGGAAAATTATATTTTTCTTATTGGCCCGGGTCTTGGAAGTTTATCTACATATGTATATATTTGTTATAAAATATAGTATCATTGAGTTAGTATCCCATAACACAAGTCTCTAACTTAATCCTAATATATTTACTTGTCCTAATTAACGGGACTTAGCCGAACCTTTTTTATTTAATGATGCTGACGTTTCAACGTCCTTCGTACATTTTATTTAGTAACACAGTTATATTCCATTATGTGTGATAATAGAATAACACTAAAATAACAAAATAAACTTTTTTAATTGCTCTTCATTGGAAATAGAATCTCAAATATGCAAATATATTTATTCAGATAACCATTACAGACACTTTTTAACGTCAAACTTCGTTAATATTCATTCATTATTAGAATTCATAGAACTACACTCAGTTGTTTTCTTAAAGTTTATTATTTAAACAATCTTTCCATGTCTTTTTATGATTTTACAGTAATAAAATTTATATTTGGTATTATGGTTATACAATATAGATACTTATTTTTAAAAAAATGTTTAACAAAGAAAGTATAAACAAAATAAATAACAACACGACCACATCTCCAAAGCGACCTGTTGCTGCTGAATTATTCTAAACTCGACGAGCGCAATTAATTCACAAACTCGGACGTTTCGCTATAAGTCTTATTTGGAACATTCGCCGCAACATTTAAGAGACAGACGACATTGTATATTGAACACAAATATTATTTTTACATGATATAAATAAATAAACGACCGGAACGCGTCAAACAGAGGCAATGTATTTAGAAAGCCGGCAGAATTTACATTCGACGAAACAAATGAGGAACTCAGTTTGTTTATAATTACACTAGTGGCTCGTCCCGGCTTCGCTCGGGTGAAAACACAATAAATTCTACACCTAATCCTTCTTTAGGAATCATGCTATTCAACAATGAAAACCGCATAAAATCCGTGCAGTCGTTTCTGAGTTTCGATCGAGAACAGACAGACAGACGGATGCGGCAGAGGACTTTTATGATATGTAAGGATTAAAGTCGTACGGAAATAAGCACACAAATTAAAATACACATACACAACACAAGGACATATCCGGCGGACTTATCCTAGGGATCTCCTATAGTCAACTAGGGATAAGTTATGAGAACATTTTTTTCTTTAACCTGAACTAATTTACTGTCCATACATCAAATTCAAATTAAAATCATTTATTCAGAAATTAGACCTTCACAGGCACTTTTCCTCGTCAATTTTTATATTTATAGTTATTTCTCACAAGCTTCAAACTACTGGCATTTCGGGACGACCACTGCTGAGAAGAAATGCCGAAAGAAACTCATTTGAACAGTGTTGGTCCCTATCATGCCAGATCGGCTTACCATTATTGTTTCTAACAATATTTTTTTTCTAATAATATATAAAAGTACATAATGTACCTACATAGTCAAAAGGTATATCAAAACAGGTTATGATAGTCATCCGAGTGCAATCCTATAATACATATATCGATGTGAAACACAATTAACTTACATAAAAATATATGAGAAACGAGATGACCAGTTCCCTCTGAGAGCACCCGATCACGAGTTGACGCAGCGGTCAGCCATCGCGTAGCTCAACCATAATAGAGGGAACCTCACGACCCGGACAACGACGCCATCACCAGATTGACCATTTGAGTGAGCATGACACACTCGATTCATCAATCATCATCAGCCAGTAGAAGTCACCTTGAGAGAGGTCTATGGCTAGGTCCTATCCATACGTTATCATTGAAATCATGAACTATAATAAAAATTTAAATATACTCGTATTCGTATATTTATTCTGCCATTTAGTAATGTTATTTTTTTGACGTGACAACGTCTTAAATTAGTTTGCGGCTGGGAGTCACTTATGAAAAAGTGTAACGCCCGGTAACGTTACGATGAGTCACCGAACGAGAGAGAGGCCCGCCGAATGCCTTGCGTCTCTCTCCCACTCAACTATGATCGGTCTGCCGCGCGCGTAAAAAGACGTTGTCACGTAAAATCTTCGCCCGTAAAACCGACTTTACAGGCAACCATTTTTTTATTATTTAAATGTCAAATAACAATTAGCTTAATTGAATTTTTTTATGTAGCTCTCAGGTCCCACTGCTGGGCAAAAGCCTCCCCTATTTGTTTCCAACCACTTCTATTCCCCGCCAGTTGTTGCCAAGTCTTATCGAAGGCCGCCAGTTCGTCAGACCATCGCACCTTCGGCTTGCCTTGCGATCTTTTCCCATCATAGTGTTGCTATTACTGATTAATATTATTTTTGTATAAAAACGTGTACCTTAGTTAAAATGTAATATTAATTACGTCCCTTTACTTTAGAGCAATCATATAGTATGGCGTGTAAAAATATTATGAATTTGTGTATTGAGTTAACGTGTAACCATAATTAAGTATCGGGATGTAGTACACATGTCTTGCCCTTGATAAGTGTAATGAGTTATTGCTGGATAACAAATATCTCTGGAACCCGAGGTCTTAAGATGTCCACACGATGGTTTTACGGGCTCAAACGAAATGATACGGGATTTAATGAGCATTTGCTATAATATATGGCTTGTCTTTTTTAGATAATTATATTGAAATACAAGACTTAGGTAAAACTGTAACGTATGAGTTGATCTAACATTCTATTTACAAAACATTTTTTGTACATACGTATGACAATGTATGTTTGCTTGTTTGTAACATAAAAAAAATAAAAGTAAAACTTAATATAACAAAACATAACTTATGTTACAGGATATGCCATTAGAATTTTCAAGTCCGTGGGGCATCAAAATCGGATCAGTCGTTTTTAAAATATTCACAATTTTGTAAAAATTTATTGTGTTCGCTAGGTCTAGTTCGCGACGTACAACTAATCTATGATAACCGGCTGTATGGATGGGCTTAGATCCCTTTACCTTTACCTAGATCATATGGGTAAATGAAACAAAAAAAATCTATGATAACACTGGTACCTTTTGTTCTCCAAGTACTTATTTTGTCGTCTCTCTCTTTCTCTCTGATGTGTCAAATAAAGCACGCTAATGCACTTTTATTTCAACATGTGAAACTATGCGTAACCCATTAAAAAACCTCAAAAATAACATCATTAAAAAAACAACGTAGCGAACCTAATTTTTCCACGACGCACCGACATCTTCTAATAATGGCCACTTCAAAATGGCGTAATTAAATTGACAGATGACATACGCGGTTCCAAGATGGCGTCAACAATAAAGAGAACAGAGAGTGTAATAGAGTAAAAATGTCTCTAAGAGACATTGCTCATTAATATATAGGCAGGAATGGACGAGTTATAAAAAACTACAAAAATAATTGATGTCGTTAATTTTGAGCACACAGTAAATTTAATAAACTTATCGATGTAAAAATTTAACATGTCTATTTTACTTTTCTCAAAAGTTTTAGTCGATGCACATAATATACTGGGTTACTGGTATCAAACGCAAAACCTCCTAAAAACTACTTGGGTACATCAAAACAAGCAACTTTTATTCTACGACTTTTCATGATACGTGTTTTTTTCTTTAAAAAATTTGATTTGCGATTCTACACATCTTAACTCTATGTAATAGCCAAGCAACAGTAGCGTTATGTAGCGGAATCGAACATAGATTTAACGTTTTATAGAAACGACATTTAAACTAAAAATGATTTTTTTTGTATTTATTACCTTAAAGCCACGGTTACACTATGAAACATTTGACGCGCAACATATCGTACTTTCCTTTTCATTGCAATTTGCATGAGTGAGATAGACTATGTGCTATTTCACTCGAGTCAATAGTAGCGCGTGAGATAGAGTGATATGTTGCGCGTCAAATGTTGCGTAGTGTATTCGTAGCTTTAGACAAAAGTCGTAGAACAAAAGATGTTAGTCTATGTTGTACCTTATGCTTTGGAAGGTTACGCGTTAGGTACCAGTAACCCTGATATATTCTGTCAGACAGCGCGGCCGGAGCGGTCGAAACGGTCTGAGAACCACCCATGGATTTAGTAAGCACTACGGAGAACCTACTTCTGTGATGTCGTTATTCTAACGAGGCGTTTCTATGTTGCGTCCAAAAATATCGTTCCATTTCTCGAATGACCTTATTTCAAACTGCGATCGCATAGGTTTTATCAACGGGAATGTTTGCGGGGAAGCTGTGTGAATTCGCCATCAATTTATGGTGAGGTTTCCACCCTAGAATATGACTATATCCACTTGTGCTTGCCGTACCAGGCTACCAATGAATGAGCCTGGAAAAGACTTAACAAATCATGTAAACAAAATTGTATATTTCTCTTCGCATACATACACGTTTGGCATATTAAAAACAGACAGTACATATTTTTATTAAGTTTTTATCGTTTTAGGTAGAATAAAAAATTAACATTGTATATTAAAAAGGTGTTGTTAATGAAAAAAAATCATCATTGAACTTTAACATAGTAATATATGTGTGAAGTACGTATACCCAGGTAAGTATGTGAAGAACAACAAACAAAATAGGTCTTATTTATGTACAGAGGTAGACTAGGTACTTAAAGTTTTATTATATACTAGCTTTTGCCCGCGGCTTCGCCCGCGTGATAATATAAACATAGCAAAATCTTAGTAATTTTTTTAAATGTACCTATCTAATTTTCCTACAGGACCCTCCTCATTTTCCGGGATGAAATAAGATATGTCTATAAGATGTTGACCCGGGATTCTGAGGCATTTTTGATTCATAATTAGTTTTTCAACTATCCCACGGGAACCTGACCATTTACCGGGATGTATCTAAGATGTTAACCCGGTATATAAGGTTACCTACCTACATACCAATATTCAAGCAAATCGGTCAAGTAGATTTCGAGTGATGCGCGTTCAGACAGACAGACAGACCAAAACTATATTTTCGCCATCTATATCAGTAACTAAGTATATTCCATGAAGAATTAAATAAATATATCCAATGTACAAATTTGGCCTTTCTTCAATTTTATTATATGTATTGATGTAAGTATGCGTATCTACTACTTCGTATGTATCTACATAAGTATTGTATATCACCCTTATTCCAACCAACCCAATATTTCATAAATTATGTTTACTCAAACGATATTGTTGTATTTTGACGATGCTTTGTCATCCAACCCAATAAACTCTTATTATATTCCAGCAATATTGATTTCAGTGAAATAGAAAACTGACTTGCGGAATGAAAATAGCAATCAAATAATGAAATTACCCACGATTATTAAAAGCGAAACAATAATTACAAAATTTAATTAAAAGCCTTCAAATCAGAGCTATAAGGTACTTTATTAACGAATTCATAGATATAAATAAAACACACGAAAATCACATTTTATAAAATAAATTCAAGTTACAACCTTACATAAAAATGAAAACGTGTTTTAGCACAATACGAAGATATAAAAGAAAAAATATTATGGGTAGGTCTTTATGAGATTAACAGACGCCAAAGAAATTCTTTTAGAACAATTGTCTGTCTGTATATTTGTTGTGTAACGCGGAAAAACTACCAGATCGAATTCGATGCGGTCACAGTTGCTCAGCGGATGGTGTAACTTAAAATCTGGTATAGGTTTCATCGCGATACGTTGCTAAGAAAGGAAGTTATAGACAATAATAAGAACATGGAATTAACGCGGGCGAAGCCGCTAGCAAAAGCTAGCAAAATACTTCTAAAAAGTAATTATTAGTTGCGTCCACTATAACAAATACAAAATTCTCCTTAGCAGCCTCCTTACCCTTTTTGCCCGACCATAAAGAAAGGGTGTTGTTTTTAAAAAAGTTAATAATTAACTTGGAAAAAAACTGTAGTCGACGACAAACTTCAGGATTGTCTGCGTTGGTACGTCCACGTTTTGCATAGACCGGTAACTGAAGGAACAAGCGTCTGGCTAAGTATGTCGCTCCCGCCCGGCCCTGGCAGAAGGCAAACCCAAGAAGTGCTGGCTTGATGTCGTCAAGGATGATATGCGTGACAATGATCTGACAACTAGGGATGCCGACGTGCGATGTGGAGACGAAAAACTAGGAAAGGGGACCGTTGGCTCCGACGCTCAACGGCTGAAGAAGTAACAGACGCTCAAATGAGAGAGAGAGAATAAGAAATACCGACAAAACATTTGCTCTAAAGATGAGATATCTATTTTAAAAACGTACGTCTCAAGATTATTCCAAAACCAAAAAGCATAATTTCTAACATTAAGCATATAAATCATAAATTAAATGCCGCCATGACACCACCGCAGCGCCATCTGGTGGCAATATTCTGGTAATTAAATGTTCGAGATTATATTTTGAGGTTATGGTATCAAAATTATTCAAACATTTAGACTGAGCATCCATTGTAAACTAGATGAAAGCTAGCTAGCTTTTCGTTATATATATATGAGTTACTAGGCTAAATGGAAACCATATTTCTATAATAAGAAGTATCGTATAGGACAAACCATTTCAAAATCCACAAATATAATTAAAATAATTAATTATAATTAATAATTGCATGAGAATTTTGTCATGCAATTATTCCCAAATATTCAGGACATTTAATTCTTTTTACTTCTTTTGTGTGACAATAAATTCTTTTTACTTCGATTAATCTCAATATATCCAATGTCAATATAAAAAAAGAGCACAAATATCCCATTTATTCCCACGATACCAATTTATCAGCAAAATTAATAGACTAAAGCGAAACATCTTGTTTGAACAATCGATTACTGTCGGCAGCGTCAACCCGTGTTATTTTTTTATTAATCTTTATTGAATTCTGTACGTGGAGTTCCAGGTCTATAAATAATACGTACATGTTTTTCGTTATAATAATAATAATAATAAAGTATTTACACCATAGTCTCCAACTTCTTGATCTGAGACCCTCTACTTACATACCTATGCAAAAAGCCGCCATCTTAAATACATGTCGTATTGTCCGAAAGTTTCTCCAAATTGACGAAAACGGACAGACTGACCTATGACAGAACATAAAATAGATAAAATCTTATCATTTACTTGGTTTACGCCCGTAAATGATATGATAATACCAGCTCATGCTGAGAAAAAGAAACAAAAAAAAAAAAATAATAATAGTTTATTTATTGTTCTCCACAATAATTTAGATCCTGTGTTACGGATCACCAGGGCTCTCCCAATATAAAAAAAAAACTTATCTATATTAAATAGAAAACTAGAAAAATCAAACTAAAAATCCAAGATTTTTGTTATGAGGTTAAATAACTTCATTTTCTCAAAAAAAATTACATTTCACTTACTATGTAGGTACATTTGTTGGTGTGAGCATTCAAATTTGAAAAAAATTTTAGTCAGTAGTTGCGTATCGGTACGAAACTGGGTTCTTACTTATTAACAAAAAACTCAAGACAATATTAGAGTGCTCATTCACTGTCAAATCAAATCAATCAAATCAAATTAAATCATTTATTCAGAAATTAGGCCTTCACAGGCACTTTTTCACGTCATATTCTAAATTAAATGATGTTACCAAAGCTACAAACTAGAAACTCATTCAAACAGTGTCGGTCCCTATTATGCCAGAAGGGCTTACCATTTTTTAAATATAAATTTATGTATAATTTTTTATCAGTAATATAACAATGTAAGTACACAATATAGTACATGGACAAAAGGTGTACTGAAACATATTATGATTGTGATCAAGTGCTGATGAAAGGAATGTATAATTAACCAAACAAAAAAAAACTTTTAATAAAAGATCGAGCTGACCAGTTCCCCCCGGCAGCACCCGTTCACGAGTTGACGCGTGAGTCAGCCATCGCGAAGCTCAACCACAATAGAGGGAACCTCCCGACCCGATCCACGACGCCGCCACCGGTTTGACCATTTGAATGTGCATGACATACTCGATCTCCATAACCTAACATAATAGATACCTATGTTACTTTCAGACACTTGAAGATCACAAATCACGTATATGTTTTACAAGTAAATGTAATATAGACTGGCTTGCAATATAGACTTAATAACAATAACTAAAGGACAGATTATTAGCCTGTGCTTGAGTATGAATTTTACATTGTAGTTAATTTTAAGTTTAGAATTAAGATAAAATATACAATTACAGCAATTGTGTGGATTGGTTTATAAGTCTACTAAAGTGCCATGAAAGACAGCAGGCCTACCATCAACTTTTACGGAACGATTCGAATGCAACTCAGTTCAATATAGGAACCTAAAATGAATCGTATTCATACTAAAAATTAAATAGATGGTACGAATATCGCAAAGTGGATCGCTTTAAGAGACGATGGTAAGTCTCCAGGCTTCATTGCTCTGTCCTCCAATGCATTAACTCACTGTGTTGAAGGTTCAACGCAAACAAAGATAGAAATAGGGTAGTTGTCTGTTTGTAAAAAACAATTACTCCAATAATCTAACAAATGAGCAAGCCAGAAAAGACACAAATAACTGAACATCCGTAAATACCCTTCTTGTCAATGCCAATGTCTTACTTTCAACAAGTTGTCAACTTGCGTGTCGTCGCGCCTTCGTAAGATGGCGCGCTGTGCGTTTTTCCACGCAGGTTAAAGTAAATGTCAAAGTTGACTGGTGCAACTCACCCTAAGGATAAAGTTTTCTCTAATCTATCAATTCACTCCATTTAAGTTTATAACATCATTCTCACTACAAAATCCGAACTGGTTGTTTCAAACCAAACTTCCAAACTCAAACGGTTAAAGTTTAACTGAAACTTAGACATTCAGTCATAGAATCCTGTCTGAGCAAGTCGTATCCTGACAAGAACTCGCCTGCATGTTTTGAGATACTTAAAAATGGTTATTGAAACTTAAAGAAGAGATTTTGTAGATCGATGCCTAATCTCACTTGTTTGAGACGACGAGACGTTTCGGTGGCGCAGTGCTCACTTGTTTGAGACGACCTCGGTGGCGCAGTGGTAAAGTTCTTGCCACTGAACCGAGAGGTGCTGGGTTCAATCCCCGGTCGGGTCATGATGGAAAATGATCTTTTTCTGATTGATCCGGGTCTTGGATGTTTATCTATATATGTATTTGTTATAAAATATAGTATCGTTGAGTTAGTATCCCATAACACAAGTATAGAACTTACTTTGGGGCCAGCTCAATCTGTGATTTGAAAATCTGTGACAATCTGATTTGTCCTAATCATAACACGTGCGTCCGATCATAACACATTATTGTCAAAAAGCAACGTAACGCGATGAAACCTATGCTAGATTTTAAGTCAGACCATCCGCTATACAACTGCGAAAACTCCATCTAATTCCATCTAGTAGTTTTTGCGTGATGCGCGAACAAACATACAGATATAGAGACGAAAATTACAAAACAAATAGATTGTTTTGGCTTCTATTAGACCCAAAAAACCGCCAAACATTTTTCTTACGCTTTTATCATTATGTATACTATGTATAGATTATATCTCATAATAATTTAACAGGTACTTAGATTATAATATGTGGAATTTCGACGAATCCGCGATAAACAGCTAGTCACCACCGTCACATGGATTATCATCAATAAGCGATAACCGAGTTAAGGCACTCGCCGTAGACCTTTCACCGAACTCCACAGAGTGGGAAGTTTGGTGTGAATTAATCACGTATGTACCTGATTATAGAGAGTCTATTACGTGTAGATCGTGCTGTATGAATCCTTACATATCCATACATATCCTTACATATCCTTACATATCTGTACATATCCTTACATATCCTTACATATCCTTACATATCCTTACATATCCTTACATATCCTTACATATCCTTACATATCCTTACATATCCTTACATATCCATACATATCCTTACATATCCCTACATATCCCTACATATCCTTACATATCCTTACATATCCTCACATATCCTTACATATCCTCACATATCCTTACATATCCTACCCATACATATCCTTACTTATCCTTACATATATTTACATATCCTTACTTAATATAAGAAGTAGTGCCCTGTGCCGTCTGTCTGTCTGTATGTAAGTACGGACGCAAAATGAGCACTTCCAATGATCCCGCCCCAACCATTTTTGAAAATGCTATCAGCTTCTTAGGCTGTGTCCCTTACTCGCCTTGTCGACGACATCCACGAAGATACGGGACTGGTCCAATTCCAAAGAAAACACGCTCAGGCAAGCAGACAAATGTATTTTCCACAATATTTCACACAGAAAACAATTTGCCGCTCATGCTCTATACTTTGATAAAACCATAGAGCTAGTACAGACATAATCTGTACTTATACATAGTAATGTTACGAATGCGAAAGTCTGTCTGTTACGGTTTCCTGGCTAAATCTCTGGACCGATTTTGATGAAATTTTGTATGCACGTAGTCAAAGAAAGAGGGATGGAAGTTTTTATGGAAATCATGTCTGTAAATGTCATGAGAAAGAGAGAGAGCATCGAATATAGGTACGCATTAACGACCTCGGTGGCGAAGTGGTAAAGTGCTTGCCTCTGAACCGAGAGGTCCCGGGTTCGATCCCCGGTCGGGTCATGATGGAAAATGATCTTTTTCTGATTGGCCCGGGTCTTGGATGTTTATCTATATATGTATTTGTTATAAAATATAGTATCGTTGAGTTAGTATCCCGTAACACAAGTCTCGAACTTACTTTGGGGCTAGCTCAATCGGTGTGATTTGTCCTAATATATTTATTATTATTTATTTATTAAAAAAATCTATTCAAGGTCCACAATTTCACGGATAAATCGATGAACATATTGTAGGTACCTATAAAATAAATAACCTATCCTATCCTTCTTTTTCGTAGTCGGTTAAAAAGATTTCAAATATTTTAGCCATCAAAATGTTCAACCAGAAATTCGTTACCAAAATTTATTCCGATGAAATACATACAATAAACCAATTTAATATTCCACGTGCTGTCAACAGCACATCAAGTTACCCCGCATGAACCACTATAGTGCGGTAATAGCGGCGAGTTTGCATTGAATTTGGGTACGTTGATGTGCTGGTGACTGTACCTATGTATCAAACTGTTATTTTTGATCCGACGAGAAATCCAATCGCCATGTTATTTTGTGCTTAAAGCGAATTCATAAATTGAATAAAGTGATCAATTTGAAACAATTAAATCTATCGTATCTCTCATCGTTTTACTGGTTCCTTCCTCAGCCATTAAACGTCGAACTCAGGATCCGCTACTAAATTCTAATCCTACCCAAACCAATATTGTAAATGCGGAATTAAGTTTGTTTGTTTTTTTGTACCTTTTCCCTCTTTATCTGCTCAACTACAGTCTTAAAGTTTAACATACATGTAGTTTGAAGCCTATATCTGAGGTGGGTCCAATCATTTGTAAATATTTATTTTGAAGGATTGACTTCTCGCGCTATATATTTCGGCATATAGTTCAAATTGTTTATATATATATAGGATAGGATACGATGAGGTTGACATGTCTGGTTCTCAGATAAAAACCTCTAAATTAAAATAGAAGGGAAAAAAGAAATTAGTTTGAAGTACGGAGAAGGACACTTTTCGTTGCGAAAAACGACTGCTGCTGACTGCTCCCATTGGAAAATAGCGCGGGCGGAGCCGCAAGCAAAAGCTAGTAATTAATAATATTAATTTAATCATTCAATTTAACGGTGATTGAATCTATTGTGTCTATATAATTGATCGAAAAGTCAGTTTTAAATATGTATAGTATACACGTCTCGCCCCGGCTTCGCTCGTAAAAACGTAGCCCATGTCACTCCTTAAGGTTTCGCCTATCTATGTGCCAAATTTCATCAAAATTTACCCATTCGTGTTTGAGTTTATTCATTATAAAGAAAAATACATTTTTTTCCTCTGTATATTATTATTAGTATGGATTTATTTAGATAGTTGTTCCTGAATATCATTTTGTGATTATAATGTTGAATGGAACCATACCCGGTTACCTAAATAATACCCCTACCTGGCTAATTGTATCCATAAATAATTGAATTAATTTTCGACCGTTCTCTTGAAGCGTGAGATCAAAGCAACGCCGCTTGTTACAGGTAAATACCGGTTGGTACCGGTTGACTCGATAATGCCCACCAAAATATGGCTAATATAGAAGGAACACTTGGTTTAACAAAAACGAAAACATACGAAATTTAAATAGAAAAAAAAAAAAAAAAACAGTTCCACCCATCTTGCCTTTTGTGTTTGTCACTATGTCCTAAGTCCGCTGTTGCTATTTCTTAATTCTTGATTTTTCTGTTTCTTGTGTCTTTCGTATTTTCTTGTGCAATAAAGTTATTTCAAACAGACAAACCAACTACACTTTATATTGTATTTTTTAATGTAGATATCAGATCCCACTGCTGGGCAAAAGCCCCCACATTCTAATCTGTTTATAACCATATTTTATCCCTAGCTAGTTACTGCGTTTGTCACCGTGTCTGCGGACATGTCACCGTCATTTTGCCCTGCAATCTTTTGCTATAAATCTGGACCCAAGTAACAGTATTTAGTACACACACATATATATATGTGTGGCAATTCCACTCAACAAGGGAGTGAATCGACAAGGGAACTCCTCAACTGTTTACTGCATACCTATATGAAGAGGACTTTTCATAACGCGTTGAAAACTACATCTCTATGACGGCAATAATACACAAAAGAATAATACATTTATATGTCGTAAAATTTACGTTTCGTAAAAATTACTTGTTTATGTCATTTGTTGTGGTGTTTTAATTTTTGGCAGTAAGATTTCATTCATTCATTCATTCATTCATTCAAGTTTCTCATCTGTATATGTATGTATTTTTGTAATTACCTGTGCTTCTACGGAAGGGATGTTAAAGTCTTTGACATATTAAGACGAGCACGTGGTTTTTGATCGATCGCTAGAATATCGTTCGCAATTTTAGATACTCAATCAAGATAACATATATTATATATTATAGTGTGTGCAATCTTGAGCTTGTGGTTCCGTCCTAAAATGGGACCACGCCATATTCGTGGATATAGTGCGAAATGATTATTAGTAAGTAGCATTCTCAAGGAGGATATTCATCCAGAGCCGAATTTTAAAAAAATATATGTTTTTGTCCTCGGGCTTCTTGGCGTCACAAGAAAACATGATTAAACATGACATTTAATTTTGAGATTCGCTTTCAGATTTTATTTTATTTTACAAATTGTATTTATTGGCTTCTTAAAATTTTATTGACATTACTCTGGTAGATTTTAGACGTGATTGAAATAAAAAACATCATTCATTCAATATTTTTAAGAACGACGTTTAGGTGGTGCTTGTGGAGTTATTTCCATCTCTCTCTATCTTCAGCTTTTTTATCTCTTTTTCTCTCCTTCATCTGGTCTCTTGAAGTCCATCTTAGTTTTCCTTCTCCTCTTTTCGCTTCTATTTTGCCTACTTTAAACAACATTACACAAACATCGCCACACACAAATTTACTAGCGCGTCTGAGGCTCCAGAAGTATCATTCATTCGTTCATACCGAATGAAATAAAAAGGTGAAAGAATTTTGGAATTCGGTTGAGTATTTCTCTACTTACAATATTTACAAATACTTCCTCTTTATAAAATTAGTATACCTATTTTATCTATTTAATTGTATAGATATTAGAGAATAGTGTAGATACTTGATAGTGTAAAATTGTATAGATATTAGAGAATAGTGTAGATACTTGATAGTGTAAAATTGTATAGATATTAGAGAATAGTGTAGATACTTGATAGTGTAAAATTGTATAGATATTAGAGAATAGTGTAGATACTTGATAGTGTAAAATTGTATAGATATTAGAGAATAGTGTAGATACTTTATAGTGTAAAATTGTATAGATATTAGAGAATAGTGTAGATACCTGATAGTGTAAAATTGTATAAATATTAGAGAATAGTGTAGATACTTTATAGTGTAAAATTGTATAGATATTAGAGAATAGTGTAGATACCTGATAGTGTAAAATTGTATAGATATTAGAGAATAGTGTAGAACACACTAATTAATGGAGATCAGTGTAGATGTACACTAATAGTGGAGATTTTTGTAGATTTAGTCCTTAATTAGTGTACATCAAATTAGTGTACTGTACTAATAATACTGGATATTTGTGTATATTTACACTAATTAGTGGAGATTGGTGCAAATGTAGATCATCATCGTCATCATGTCGAGTGTGTTATTGCTAACACTGGTGTCAGATTTCATTCAAGATCGTCGCCTAAAGGCATCTGACTTCTTACCGCCATCTAGTGGCAGATAGTCGCGTACACACTAGTGAAATAAACTGTCCACCAGTGTGCAGGTTTCCTCATAAGTCGCGTACACACTAGTGAACGAAACTGTCCACCAGTGTGCAGGTTTCCTCATGAATGTTTTCTTCAAGATGTCGATTATCAGTGAAGGTGTGTGGTAGATCTAGACCAGGATTTAAATAATTAAGTTCCGTGACTACCTACGAGTTTAATACTAGGTTAAAAATATGAAAACTGGACTTCGTCGTAAGATTACTGTGAAGTTTTAACTTTCTGAAATTAATTTACCAAAACAAGTAGGTACACATCTAGTTCAAGTTTTTCGTTTTTAATTAAAACAGGATGACTAAGATTAACCTTTTTGATGAATTTTTCTTTTTGCTATCTTCAGTAAAACATTTGGAATCCAAAATACAGATAAGAGAGACGAGAGAAAATTGTGTATTAAACACAATTTCACCGTCTACCTTACGAATCGGTGCAAATGCGTCGGTCAAACAAATTGTTTATCTACCTATTGTGTCTCGATTCTGCACGATCGAGTGAATTAATAATTTCAATAATGAATACACAATTTGCTTATAAAAAAAATAATACGTTATTGGTGTAATAAATGGATTGATTAATAATTAAATCCTGAAAAACAAATAGAATTATTTATTTTTTATATTGTGTCTCGATTCTGTGCGATCGAGTGAATTAATAATTTTAATACACAATTTTCTTATTAAAAAATTAATACGTTATTGGTGTAATAAATGGATTGATTAATAATTAAATCCTGAAAAACAAATATAATTATTTATTTTTTATAATGTCTACCTTTAATAAAAATGTAGACTTGAAAATATAATATTATCATCTTTTATAAATTGTGTATTAAGTGCGTATACATATCGTATGTACGTGTGTATACACCACCACCGCTTCAAATACATATCGTATTTGAAGCGGTGGTGTTGATTTTTAAGGCGCCCGCTTGTGAACCGAAAGGTCCCAGGTTCGAATCCTACTCGTGCCACAGAGTTTGCATACCAATCTGCCTCGTGCATAGTAGTTTTCATCGACCACCACTTGTGTGGTGAAGGAAAACATCGTGAGGAAACCTGCACACTGGTTGATTATCAACTTGTGCGTGCAATGGAGAAGGCAATGGCAAACCGTTCCATTAATAGTGTCAAGAAAGTCGTTATGTGTGTTTCATTCCATGTACCTAATGGCCACGACCCTCAGCCATGAGGAATACGACTATGAAGAATAAGTGTCTACAAGTGATGTTAAAAACTTTAAACAAAGATATATATTCTGTCAAATTTATATAAGTAATTATTTTTGGTTTGAGGTGCAATTCGAATTTCAGATTTAAAAAAAAATCGTGTCAAAAATATAGTTTATAGTTTTAAAGGTAGATGTTATATAAAATAAATTAATCTATTTGTTTTTTTTTCTGTATTTAATTATAATTGGGTGTATAGTAATCATAACACAAATCTTATTAATTAAAATTAATGTACAATACAGTTTTTTTTAAGATAAATTTTAGCAGCTTAAGACACTGTACACAAATAATAAGATTAAACATTGTTGCACTTTTCTAATTGCAACACTATGCATTATTATATATTATTTTAATGTTTTGCAAATAAATACATATTTATTGTCATTTTTAAAAGAAAAATAAGGTTACCCATATTTTAACACAATACGTTATACGTTACACAATAATAAGCTACGTGTAAAATTAAGAGTTTCTGTATCTTGCTCAGTGTCAAATGTAGCAAATTTGCGAATATAGATATAACCTGTAACCTAATAACGACCTATGAATAATTAAAAAAAAAATACTCACATAAAATATCCGTTCTCAGTTAATCCACACACCGTCACCTACTGTGCTAACAGCATAGTTTAGTTAGCGTCCCCGACCAAAATATGCTAAGGTTATTTTCATCTTAATATTCTGGCAACTAACAACGTCACACTGTCGCATTAAAAACTTTTTTTGGAATTACACAAACCACTTCTTGTGCTGCACTGAATTTAAAAAGTTAACACTACTTTTTAATTTCGACGATCTGTCAAGATTTTTGAAATTTCCAACGCGCACGTGTTCGATTTTCGAACGGACAGCGAACGATCCGCTCCCAGTCGCGTCTGTGATCAAACTGAATTCTGGACCGACTTTCGGTACCGCTGAAAAGGTGTACATTTTCAGCGGGAGAAAAGCGTCGACAGATATGTTCGTCTCCTTCTCTCGCCTTGAGGAAAATGCTGAATGCATTCGCAATGTTGACTCATAGCTTTGGGTTATTGCGAAATAAATATTATGAGTAGCTGTTATGTTTTATTTATAAGTTATGATTTAACGATATATTGAACGTATTGGTTTAGATAAACACATTTTTGAGCATTCGTTCCTTTGTTTTTGTTTTCTTTTTTTTTTGTTGACACACATTTGATTCAGCCGCTCAAAAATGTTATAAACGTAACTTTATTTCTTTCAATTATTTTTAAATTAGGTACTACCCATAAAAATTTCTTCTTTTCAAAATCACTTCGAGTGTGTGTTATTGCTAACACTGGTGTCAGATTTTTATACAAGTCGCCCAAAGGCATCTGACATGACTTTTACGACAAACCGTCATCTAGTGGTAGGTAGTATCTTCCTGTCATTTTGTACTACCTACTAATTAAGTATTGTATTTTGTATCTACCAAATTGTAGAAGAAATATGAGTTACAATTATAAATATTGAAAAATAAAACGCGAACGTTGAAGCTTGAAGCAAATTCAATTTCTCCAAGCCAACCTTTGGGTGGAAAAAGGAAAACGCGAACTAAAACGGTGCAGTAAATATTATATAGGAATGGAAATAGAATCCTTTCTATTTCAATGGCCATTAAGTTGTAACATCTGCAGGCCTACCATCAACTTTTACAGAACGATTCCAATGCAACTCAGCTCAATTTAGGCACCTAAAATGAATCGCATTCATACAAAAAATCATGTCGATGGTACAAATTTGCGATGCAGTTCAGTTTAGGTCGGTAGGAGATGATGGTAAGCCCCCTGGTGCGCATGAGTGATGATGCTGAGCTGCCTAGGATGCCACGCTCATTTAAATGAACAAATTCTTTAAATATATTAATCCAAAAATAATTATTAGCTAAAGAATAAAACAAAAATTAAAAAAATATTTTTTAAAAAAAAAAGCTAAGGAATTTATTAGAGATTAATGTAATAGTAGTGACAGCGCGGTTAATCGACGCTGTGTCCCTCAACGCCATGTTTGCTCATCGCTGTCAAATGTCCCTATTTATAATAGGTTAATCAGTTTTATTAGTGTATGTGTTAAGCTTTTGTCTAGTAATTACGTTTCTTGGCTCACAGCATGTGTTTGGCAACTGTAAGTGCTGTGTGTTCTTTTATAATAAATCAATTAAATAAAGTATATTATAATGTTACAAGTTTATTTGTTAGACAAATTAAAAAACCCCCGACTTTCGATATTAATTTTCGCTACAACTTTTGAACGGCCGAACCGATTTCGATCACACATATCTAAGACACCACCGCATAAAAATTAGCTATCAAATAAATGAAACCGCATCCAAATCGGTTCGCCCGTTGCCACGTACACAGACAAGACACACTTAGCGGTCAAACTTATAACACCCCTCTTTTTGCCTCGGGGGTTAAAAATATAGTAATATTTTAGAAAATTACGTTAAGTATTCATAATAAAATAATTTTCTTGCCTTTTCTAATAATAAATCATCAAGAGTTATGTCATGTCGTAAAATTTAACACCTATAGGGATCTTAACACTTCGTCGTTTCCGTTCGTTTAAAGTTAATAATTTGGTTGGAGTAGGGCCTCGTATTATTGAATTCTGGTGAAAAATGATTCATTTCGTGTGCGAATCTTGTCAAAGTTGAATCATTCATTCAGCAATTGAACTTTCTCTCTCTCTCTCTCTCTCTCTCTCTCTCATCTCTAATATTTTTTAATTATTTTTTTTACGAACAGCTTTCCTACGTTTTTGTCTCCACTTCGTAAGGTCGTCGCGAGTAGGCATTCAGAAATTAGGCAGATCTTCACGGGCACTTTTTCACGACATAATATTGTAAACTGAATAATATTTATCAAAGCTACAAAACTGCTAGCATTTCTGAACGTGTCTTGAATTGTTTTTTGCATGTTCTAGAACATTCAATTTAAGTTCATAAACTTTCATAGTCAAAGCTATTTTAAAGTTTTCGCTGCTGGCACATGGACGGATGAAAGTCATGTAATATATATTAAATTTGTGTAGTGAATCAAATAAATTAAGAAAATCTTTTTCCGATATCTTTAGGGATAGTACGTACATCTTGTACAGTCAACAGCACATCAAGTTACCATGCATGGACCTGTTTCGCGCGGTAATTGTGGCGAGTTTACAATGAATTTGGGCAAGTTGATGTGCTGTTGACTGTACATGAGCGGAGTAGACAAATCACCGGTGAAACTCCAAAATCGGACCCCAGTTTTGAAAGTAATTATTTCGGCAACACAAAACCGAATTTGATATCGGGTTATATGCAATTACTTTGTTTGTCATTCGTTGGCCGTACAGTGGTTAAGACGCTTGTGATTGTATTGTCCCAGGTTCGAATACTACTCGTGCCATATGGGATACCAATTTTTTGCGACATCTACGGGAGGATGTGATTCGTGGTCCTCTCCTAGGGCGGAACCACACGACCCGTTTCCACATTATACCGAACTAATTTGCTTCGACATTTTCCTTATTACTGTCACTACGTCAGATCTACAGTCTCATACATAGATAAAAGAAATATATGTCCCACACCAAGGCATGCAGATCGATAGACTACTTATAAAACTATGAATTCACGTGTTTGGAGAAAAGGCTGCGGTGAAGTTAGTCAATCACTCAGTAACGCAATAGTTTTATACATATCGGGGAGTGAAGCCCCGAGCAACATCTAGTTTATGTTTTTACCCGAGCAAAGCCGAGACAGACCGCTAGTGACAGATAAATGTACATCGAAATGTGTTAGGCAGTATCGTGTTTAGTAATATACTCTCAATTTATGTCGCCGACCGCAGGACAGTAATTTATGTGCATTCACGTATTGCATAGCTGCACAGAGATACATGCATGTTGTTTTAAGCCTACACACTGAAAAAAACGTGGTTTAACTTTAAGAAGTTGTTAATTTTCTCTTCACTAATTAAATTCACATAAATTCAAAATTCTTTATTCAATTCAGGATGATATACTTACATCACTTATTGACGTCAAAAAATACATGTTTTGTATGTATGTTTACAACGCGATAACTTTCGAACTGTTCGTTTGATTTTGATGAAATTAAAAGGAATGTAGAATCTGTCAATATCATTTTTAATTTCGTGAAGCAACAAAATCGGTTAAGTCGTTTTTGAAATGTTCACAATTTTGTAAAAACTCATGAAAAATTTATTGTGTTCGCGGCCAACAACAGTTTTTTTTAAATAAAATACCATTAACCAAACAAAATACCTGTATTCAAATTAAAATTCAAAATTCTTTATTCAATTTAGGATGATATACATCACTTATTGACGTCAAAAATTACTTAAACTAAGTCTACTGCCGGCTTCCAAAGCGCAGGTGAAGAAGAAGCGGCGCAACAAACTTCACCGCAGCCTTTTCTCCAAGGACGTCCATTAACAAATATAGGTGTTATATATATATTAAAAATTAGGAGGACGAATTTACATCATTATTAAAAATGTGAAAATTTTAATGAATAAACAAAATAAAATAAAAGTTGTATTTCCAATAAAATTATTGAAAATTGACACACAATATATATATATATATATATATATATTGATTACATATGTTATGAGGATACTGTCCCTACATTAGACATTTCATCGATAAATAATGTAACTTATGTTTTATGAATGCAAAAACAATATACATATATTAGGTAATCATTTTAGAAAAATATAGGCATTTTTTTATTTTATTTGTTTGTTATTTGAAATAACTTAAGTGCACATAATAAAAAAAATAAAAAAATATAATTTGAGCCTAGTTACCAATATTATAAATGCGAAAGTTTGTGAGGATGTTTGTTATTATTTCACGCAAAATCTATTGAACCGATCGTTATGAAATTTTGTACACGGTTAGAAAATAACCTAGATTAATACATAGAGTACTTTTTATCCCGAAATTCCCACGGGAGCGAAGCCCCGGGGCGCCGCTAGTAATATATAAAATTGGTGTAATCATGACTCCTTTACTTTATTAATTTTATTTATATTTATTTTAAATACTCAATTCGTTTTCGACCAATGCAAAATACAAATATTCGCTTCTTGTACAATAAACTCTTCAGCTTTCAAGCTCGATATCACCAAGAGCTTTAAGTACTCCATCCTCCACTGAACCTGTACTCGACAGTCGATCAATCAGTCGGACAATCAATTCGTTTTTCACTTGTTTTCGAATGATTTAAATACAGAATTCGAGCCAATTTATTTCAATTTGTTATGTTCATCTTCGTTACGCTAAAATTGCTTTATAAACTTAAATTTTATAGATTTCGGCCATTTTTGTGGTATTGTGAAAGTGCACTTTCGTCACTTGAGTTTCGGGCACTGATGGCAAATGTGAACTCAAAACTGTTTGCGTGCAGTTTTGTCAATATTCTTTGTTTTTGGCACTCTTTATTTGTATGGGTCCCATACAAAGAAAGAGTTATAAAGAATAAAACATTATTACTATTATAAAGGTAAAAAATTATTAAACATTGTCGTAGTATGGGTTCGTATTAAAAAAAAACAAAGTTGCCGAAATGAAACTTGGGCGCCATGTAATAATTTCTTATCAGACAACAAAGATCCATATTTATACTTGTATAGTATCGAACTATAGCTTTTACTTCCCACCTTTGCCGCGTATTCGTACATGTAAAATTTATTAATACTATGCAATGAGAAAAAAATGCATTTATATTGAAATTACAGACAGACACTTCAATTTAATTTGAAGTACATCTTGACGCAATATGTCCTTTTCTCACAATGCCCTTTCTCAGAATGTCCTTTTCTCAAAATGTCCTTTTCTCAAAATGTCCTTTTCTCAAAATGTCCTTTTCTCATAATGTCCTTTTCTCAAAATGTCCTTGTGTGTTTGTGATGATATTTTAGATAAGCAACTGATTAAAACAGTTTTTTTTTATTAAAATGACATTTTGAGAAAAGGACATCGTGAGAAAGGACATTGTAAGAAAAGGACATTTTGCGCCAAGACGAATTTAATTTATTTATTATATTATGTATGAATAGGTGATGATAATTTAGATAAGCAACTGATTAAAACAGTTTTTTTTATTAAAATGACATTTTGAGAAAAGGACATCGTGAGATAGGACATTGTAAGAAAAGGACATTTTGCGCCAAGACGAATTTAATTTATGTATTATATTATGTATGTATAGGTGATGATAATTTAGATAAGCAACTGATTAAAACAGTTTTTTTTTATTAAAAAGACATTTTGAGAAAACGACATCGTGAGAAAGGACATTGTAAGAAAAGGACATTTTGGGACATTTTATATGGAATATATGACATTATCCATTAAAAATCTCGCAACAAAATCATCAAATTACATAGGGACAGACAGACAGCAGGAAGCGACTTTGTTTTATACTATACAATGGGATAATATTAGATATCAAAGAAAAGTACCTATTCATTTTATAAAAGTGATTTTTCGGTGTTCTATTAATGTGTCTTGACTTTTCCTGATTTAAAATGAAATGGCGGACAGCAACACCGAGTTTTTCAATTAAACTGGAATGAAACAGCCAATACCGCGCAGGATTAACCTTAATCCCTTTTATTGGAGTCCTGACAGACACTTAATATATCTGAGGTATGATACTATAATGATTTTGTTATCGAAAGCACGGGCCAATCTCGTGTGATTACTGGGGGGCTACCATGAAACTATATATAGAAGCGGTGGTGTAATGGTTAAGACGCCTGCCTGTGGATCGAAAGATCCCAGGTTCGAATCCTACTCGTGCCACATGAGTTTGTATACCAATCTGACTCATGTATAGTAGTTTACATAGACCACCACTTGCTTCCGGTGAAGGGAAACGTCGTGAGGAAACCTGCACACTGGTTGATTATTAACTTGTGTGTGAAATGGAGAAGGCAATGGCAAACCACTCCATTAATAATGCTAAGAAAGTTGTTGTGTGTGTTTCGTGCCGCGTAATGACCACGACCCTCAGCCATGAGGAATGCGACTATGAAGAAGACCATGAAAATAAAACACACGTACTTAGTACGTCATTGCGTCTAAAAATTCTCTTTTGCGTTTACAAATTCTCTCTTTTTTTGTTTTCACGGTGCGTAATCCCTTTATGGAGTCCTGGCAGACAATAATATAGCTGAGGAATGTACTATAATGATATTGTTAACGAAAACACGGGTCAATCTCGTGTGATTACTGGGGGGCTACTATGAAACTATAACACATGTAGTACGTCATTGCGTCCAAAAATTCTCTCTCTAAAGTTGTTAGTGAATGCCAAATCAATAATATAACCATAAGAATAATCCTACTAGTATTATTGATTTGTCTATGTATGTATGACACATCCTCACAAACTTTCGCATTTAGGTATAATATTAGTATGATGTATGCATGTTTGTTACTCTTTCACGCAAAATCTACTGGAGCGATTGTTATGAAATCTGATACACGCTTATAATATAACCTAGAATAACACATAGGCTACTTTTTATCTCGAAATTCTTAATATAAATGTGTTTGTTTGTCCGTCTTTCATGTCAAAACGGAGCAACGGAATATATATATATATGAGGTAATATTTTGTGTGGTTATGGTTGGAGAACTGGAGGGTATCACAGGCTACTGTTTGCCGCGGGCGGAGGCGCGGGCAACAGCTAGTTGCTCATAAAAGTTCAGCGGTTACAAGCGAACAGACGGTAGAAATTCCTCTCATTTCGAAATACCTCATCGTCACTGCGAACCCGTGGCGGAAAGAAGCTCGAAACATACGGGCATTAATTGGTAAGTAACCGCGACGTTTGTTTCTGTAATTGTATATGGTTAATACAACCAGTGTTAGCAATAACACAATCCGTAAGTAATAATTTTAATCTGGCGTTTTGACCATCATCTTTTGTTAATAACTGATCTGCATCGCAAATTCTTACCATCAAGTTAATTTTTATTTCTATACAATTTATGTAGTTAAGTGCTCACCCGCAATAAAAATACCCCTTACCCGCAATAAAAATTGCTGGGTTTCTAGCGTTTTTTTAAATATATTTTAGTTGGGTGGGCCTCGTCGCGAACCAAATTGATAGGTTCTTACATCTGCATCTGCAAATATACTTGGGGTGCCTTATACTCATGGATTTAGTCACCTCATGTGAGTGAATTCATAACAACACATTAGAAAACTACACATTGATATGTTAAAATAACTGTTATGTCATGTCAATATTTATCACACTCATGAATACACATCCGTTATTCTCCTTAGTTATACTCCTCATGGCTGAGGGTCGTGGTCATTACGTCTAATGAAACACAATAACAACTTTCTTGGCATTATTAATGGAGTGGTTTGCCATTGCCTTCTCCATTTCACACACGAGTTAATAATCAACAAGTGTGCAGGTTTCCTCACGATGTTTTCCCTTCACCGGAAGCAAGTGGTGGTCGATGAAAACTACTATAAATGAGTCAGATTGGTATACAAACTTATGTGGTGATTTGAACCTGGAACCTTTCGATCCACAGGGGATTACACCACCACCGCTTCTTTAAAATTACGTGAGGAAACCCTCACGATGTTTTTCTTCACCGGAAGGTCGATGAAAACATGAGTCAGATTGGATTCAAACTCGTGTGGCAGTGTAGGTATTATTAAAAATTACTATGCACACATACTTTTAAAGTTATTTTTGAAAATAATAATAAGATGAGGGTTCAATTCCCGCTCGATTCCAGATTTTTTTCATCTAATTATTATTATTTAAAATGTTCATAATTCCGTCCCGTGTGTTTCCAATCGGAATCCATCGAATCGGGTTGAAATTCAATTTGCGATGCATTTAGCGCCCGGCACAGATAAATTGAGTCGCTTTTATTTTAAAAGGCCTTATGTCTCATTGCATTATGGTTGGATTTATTTGACTTATTACTGGCTGGAGAGTGAGTAAAAATTAATGTACTTAAAAATAAAAAGTAATTCAAACTCGAAAATTTTGAATTATAGAACGATATCATTCACAGAAACTAACGGTCGCTCAATTTTTAATCCCCGACTACAGAAAATATAATTTTAACGTGTCTGTATATCTGTCTGGGGCTGAACGGATACGGATCTAATTTTGTTTTTAGTTTTATTCGGTCTACAAATCAACTTGGGGTAAAAATACGTTTTTTGTATGTATGTTTGTAACGCGATAACTTCCGAACCTATGGTTTGATTTTGATGAAATGGAAATGGTACAGTTTTTTTTAATAAAACACGATTAACCAAACAAAATACCTGTATTCAAATTAAAATTCAAAATTCTTTATTCAATTTAGGATGATATACATCACTTATTGACGTCAAAAAATTACTTAAACTAAGTCTACTGCCGGCTTCCAAAGCGCAGGTGAAGAAGAAGCGGCGCAACAAACTTCACCGCGGCCTTTTCTCCAAGGATGTCATTTAACAAATATAGGTCTTATACATATATTAAAAATCTTCAAGCACAACACATTACGTCTACGTTCAAAAGCTTCATTTACTGTTGAGTGAACGTTGCTATATTGTTATTCTGCCCGACCTGTGACCCTACAAAGGATTTACCGATAAAATTATCCCATTCAGTTAATAGGGACGTGAATCACATTTTCTGCTTTGTCACATCCTTGTATCAATAGGGATAGTAATGTATGGGTCATACCTGTTAAGCTTAAGGCCTTGTTCGCACGGTGAAAAAACGTTCTGACAAATCGTGTGTTTTCACAAATCGCAGTTTTTCAGATGTACTCGTAATGTTTCAGATGTTTTAATCGCATTTTGAACGTTGTACAGTCAACCGCAAGTCAAGTTACCCCGCCTGGTTCTTTATGCGACAGCAATAGGGGCGAGTTTGCAATGGATTTGGGTAGCTTCATTTACTGTTGAGTGTACGTTGCTATATTGTTATTCTGACTTTTTCTTTCAACTCCTTATCAGATAACGTTATTTAAGTATTGTTAAATACATATATTAAAAATTAGGAGGACGAATTTACCTGTACGTAGGTACTTTTAACATGTGTTCTTTGTACAATAAAAATATTACAAACAAACAAAACATATGAGAAACCAGAATCCCCTGGCAAGTTACTGGCCTGCTCCTTGTTCACTATTACTCGACATAATATACTCTCAATACAAATCTTCGGTCACAGTCACAGCCGTTAGTTTGAAGGACTTGTGTGAGCTGGGTAATGAACTGGAAGACGTTTAGGGCTGCTACTTGCGAGTTTGTGGCATTTTAGTAATCTTTTACATACATACAGAGTAACTTTTAATACATTGGCAATATTTCTCTACATGTTTAGTTCATGATTCTCAACAACCTTTAGTATCGTAACTCCCAAATTGCGAACAAAAAAATCAGCTTTTCTATACAAAATCAAATTATCTAACTTGTGGAAAATGTATGGATCAGCTGATTTTTACGAATAGTTGTTCAGTACCATCGACTCTGAGCATGTAGATAAAATAATAATGAGGACACCAGAAATACAAATAGACTATTCACTGTTTTACACAGGCTTTTATTATGGAATTGTAAATTTAAAGTGACAAAATTCGTTGTCATGATTTAGTCGCCTCTTACGATATTCTCGGGTGGTTACGCAAAGGCCCTATTCTAGGGCGGAAATGACACACCTCACTTCATCCACCTTAGTTGACCGAGCGAACGAAGCGAGCGAGGTCTACAAATCATCTTTGGGCAAAAATACATTTTTTGTATGTATGTATGTTTCTAACGTGTTAACTTTGAAATTTAAAATGTATGTAGGATCTGTCGATAGAAGTTTAAAGTTTGAGGCGGGTAATCTCCGAAACTACTGAACCGATTTCAAAAATTATTTCAACAGTAGAAAGGCACATTATCCAAGATTGCTATAAGCTATATTTTATCTCAAAATTGCCACTGGAGCGAAGCCCCGGGAAACCTCTAGTATACATCAGTTTCTCTTTCAGAGCTCATCAGCTCTTTGTAAGCTACCTATAGGTTTTAACTCACGCACACTAACGCGTTACGTTTCACGTAGGTACACGAACTTTGGCTCCGCGCAACTCATTTAACTTCATATAAAAAGACAGTGCCCGACCTATGACCCTACAAAGGATTTACCGATAAAATTATCCCATTCAGTTAATAGGGACGTGAATTACATTTTTTGCTTTGTGGCATCCTTGTATCAATAGGGATAGTAATGTATGGGTCATACCTGTTAAGCTTAAGGCCTTGTTCGCACGGTGAAAAAACGTTCTGACAAATCGTGTGTTTTCACAAATCGCAGTTTTTCAGATGTACTCGTAATGTTTCAGATGTTTTAATCGCATTTTGAACGTTGTACAGTCAACCGCAAGTCAAGTTACCCTGCCTGGTTCTTTATGCGACAGCAATAGGGGCGAGTTTGCAATGGATTTGGGTAGCCTCATTTACTGTTGAGTGTACGTTGTTATTCTGACATTTTCTTTAACTCCTTATCAGATAACGTTATTTAAGTATTGTTAAATACATATATTAAAAATTAGGAGGACGAATTTACCTGTACGTAGGTACTTTTAACATGTGTTCTTTGTACAGTAAAAATATTACAAACAAACAAAACATATGAGAAACCAGAATCCCCTGGCAAGTCCTTACTGGCCTGCTCCTTGTTCACTATTACTCGACATAATATACTCTCAATACAAATCTTCGGTCACAGTCACAGCCGTTAGTTTGAAGGACGTGTGTGAGCTGGGTAATGAACTGGAAGACGTTTAGGGCTGCTACTTGCGAGTTTGTGGCATTTTAGAAATCTTTTACATACATACAGAGTAACTTTTAATACATTGGCAATATTTCTCTACATGTTTAGTTCATGATTCTCAACAACCTTTAGTATTTACTCCCAAATTGCGAACAAAAAAATCAGCTTTTCTATACAAAATCAAATTACCTAACTTGTGGAAAATGTATGGATCAGCTGATTTTTACGAATAGTTGTTCAGTACCATCGACTCTGAGCATGTAGATAAAATAATAATGAGGACACCAGAAATACAAATATACTATTCACTGTTTTACACAGGCTTTTATTATGGAATTGTAAATTTAAAGTGACAAAATTCGTTGTCATGATTTAGTCGCCTCTTACAATATTCTCGGGTGGTTACGCAAAGGCCCTATTCTAGGGCGGAAATGACACACCTCACTTCATCCACCTTAGTTGATCGAGCGAACGAAGCGAGCGAGGTCTACAAATCATCTTTGGGCAAAAATACATTTTTTTGTATGTATGTATGTTTCTAACGTGTTAACTTTGAAATTTAAAATGTATGTAGGATCTGTCGATAGAAGTTTAAAGTTTGAGGCGGGTAATCTCCGAAACTACTGAACCGATTTCAAAAATTATTTCAACAGTAGAAAGGCACATTATCCAAGATTGCTATAAGCTATATTTTATCTCAAAATTGCCACTGGAGCGAAGCCCCGGGAAACCTCTAGTATACATCAGTTTCTCTTTCAGAGCTCATCAGCTCTTTGTAAGCTACCTATAGGTTTTAACTCACGCACACTAACGCGTTACGTTTCACGTAGGTACACGAACTTTGGCTCCGCGCAACTCATTTAACTTCATATAAAAAGACAGTGCCCGACCTGTGACCCTACAAAGGATTTACCGATAAAATTATCCCATTCAGTTAATAGGGACGTGAATTACATTTTTTGCTTTGTGGCATCCTTGTATCAATAGGGATAGTAATGTATGGGTCATACCTGTTAAGCTTAAGGCCTTGTTCGCACGGTGAAAAAACGTTCTGACAAATCGTGTGTCTTCACAAATCGCAGTTTTTCAGATGTAATGTTTCAGATGTTTTTAATCGCATTTTGAACGTTGTACAGTCAACCGCAAGTCAAGTTACCCTGCCTGGTTCTTTATGAGATAGCAATAGGGGCGAGTTTGCAATGGATTTGGGTAGCCTCAATTACTGTTGAGTGTACGTTGTTATTCTGACATTTTTTTTAACTCCTTATCAGATATTGTTATTTAAGTATTGTTAAATACATATATTAAAAATTAGGAGGACGAATTTACCTGTACGTAGGTACTTTTAACATGTGTTCTTTGTACAATAAAAATATTACAAACAAACAAAACATATGAGAAACCAGAATCCCCTGGCAAGTCCTTACTGACCTGCTCCTTGTTCACTATTACTCGACATAATATACTCTCAATACAAATCTTCGGTCACAGTCACAGCCGTTAGTTTGAAGGACGTGTGTGAGCTGGGTAATGAACTGGAAGACGTTTAGGGCTGCTACTTGCGAGTTTGTGGCATTTTAGAAATCTTTTACATACATACAGAGTAACTTTTAATACATTGGCAATATTTCTCTACATGTTTAGTCCACGATTCTGAACAACCTTTAGTATCGTAACTCCCAAATTGCGAACAAAAAGATCAGCTTTTCTATACAAAATCAAATTACGTAACTTGTGGAAAATGTATGGATCAGCTGATTTTTACGAATCAGCTGATCCATACATTTTCCACAAGTTACGTAATTCAGTACCATCGACTCTGAGCATGTAGATAAAATAATAATGAGGACACCAGAAATACAAATAGACTATTCACTGTTTTACACAGGCTTTTATTATGGAATTGTAAATTTAAAGTGACAAAATTCGTTGTCATGATTTAGTCGCCTCTTACGATATTCTCGGGTGGTTACGCAAAGGCCCTATTCTAGGGCGGAAATGACACACCTCACTTCATCCACCTTAGTTGACCGAGCGAACGAAGCGAGCGAGGTCTACAAATCATCTTTGGGCAAAAATACATTTTTTTGTATGTATGTATGTTTCTAACGTGTTAACTTTGAAATTTAAAATGTATGTAGGATCTGTCGATAGAAGTTTAAAGTTTGAGGCGGGTAATCTCCGAAACTACTGAACCGATTTCAAAAATTATTTCACCAGTAGAAAGGCACATTATCCAAGATTGCTATAAGCTATATTTTATCTCAAAATTGCCACTGGAGCGAAGCCCCGGGAAACCTCTAGTATACATCAGTTTCTCTTTCAGAGCTCATCAGCTCTTTGTAAGCTACCTATAGGTTTTAACTCACGCACACTAACGCGTTACGTTTCACGTAGGTACACGAACTTTGGCTCCGCGCAACTCATTTAACTTCATATAAAAAGACAGTGCCCGACCTGTGACCCTACAAAGGATTTACCGATAAAATTATCCCATTCAGTTAATAGGGACGTGAATCACATTTTCTGCTTTGTCGCATCCTTGTATCAATAGGTATAGTAATGTATGGGTCATACCTGTTAAGCTTAAGGCCTTGTTCGCACGGTGAAAAAACGTTCTGACAAATCGTGTGTCTTCACAAATCGCAGTTTTTCAGATGTAATGTTTCAGATGTTTTTAATGGCATTTTGAACGTACAGTCAACCGCAAGTCAAGTTACCCTGCCTGGTTCTTTATGCGACAGCAATAGGGGCGAGTTTGCAATGGATTTGGGTAGCTTCATTTTCAGCTGTTGAGTGTACGTTGTTATATTGTTATTCTGACTTTTTCTTTCAACTCCTAATCAGATAACGATATTTAAGTATTGTTAAATTCGTAACATTAACCCGTATGACATAAGCTGCGTGACGTCATTAAAAACAAATATGTAGGTATATGGATAATGGCCGGTTTATTTTATTACAAGCAAATAGAGGAAAATTCGAATATCGAATGTCCGCGAGAGATAGCTGAACGACTGCCAATCTAGTGACAATCGCAAATAGATGACAACCCTACAGGGGCCGAAGAAGACAAATACCCGAGCCGAGTGACAAAATGTTAATGTTTCGACAACCCTAAAAGGCTATTTGTTTTACAACGGGACTTTTTTAAACATCGATGCACTGAAAGCGTTTGTCATTGTTTACTTTTAAATTTCCAATTTATAATTCTTTTTTCGGCCTGCGAAATTATTTCAAAATCAAAATTTATTCATTTTATTAATTGTTATTCTAGGTGCGCCTGGGCTCCGCCGCTCCCGTGGAAATTTCGGGATAAAAAGTACCTTAGTGGTTTTTCCAGGTTATATTCTACCCGTGTACCAAATTTCATAACAATCCGTCCAGTAGATTTTGCGTGCAAGAGTAACAAACATAAATATGCATTTTATATTGTTAATAGGATCCATGTAACCTGTTTTGTGTGCTACTAAAGAAATAAATAATTCCAAAATAATTTAAATTTCGACTCGACATAAACAACTAGTTTTCGCCCGCGGCTTTTCCCGCCTTTATTCAATTCAATTTAAATCGTTTATTGCCATTCATATTGTACATCAGTTCTCAATACGAACCCAGTCGGGTATTTGCAAACAGAAATATGGAACGGCTGGCGGATTTATTATAAAATTTAAATTTCAAAAGTTATTTATATGGATGCAAGTTATTTATTTCGTGCACCCAATAATATATTTATTACTAATTATAATTTTTCTTGAGTTATTATTTAAATATTTATTAACTATGTAATTTAATTAACTTATTATGACGTATTTTTATTATTTTATTATAATGTTATTATGATATGACATAATTTATTAACAATATAAATTGCATCCATATAAATAACTTTTGAAATTTAAATTTTATAATAAATCCGCCAGCCGTTCCATATTTCTGTTTGCAAATACCCGACTGGGTTCGTATTGAGAACTGATGTACAATATGAATGGCAATAAACGATTTAAATTGAATTGAATAAAGGCGGGAAAAGCCGCGGGCGAAAACTAGTTGTTTATGTCGAGTCGAAATTTAAATTATTTTGGAACTTATACCAGATTTTAAATTAGACCATCCGCCATACAACTGTGCATGTTGTACAAATAGATTTCGCATGATACGCGAACAAACACATAGAAAGACAAAAATTGAAAAAAAATTTTTTTTTTCTTCTACTAGTCTACGTCTACTCTGTCTAGTAGTACTTCATGATATTTTGCATAATTGTTGTTTGAAAAATGGAGAAGGATATAGGGTATATTAAATATACCTAAATATTTTTTTCAATTTTTTCGGGATGAAAATTTCATCCCGGGAAAATAACTGTTCCCGTGGGAAGTTAAGGCGAAGCCGCCGCGTTATAAATGCGCTATGGATATTTTATTTCAACTATTAAAAAAATACATTTTTTGTAGTTATGTTTGTTTGTAACGCGATAACTTTCGAACTGTTGATCTGATTTTGATGAAATTTAAAAGGCATGCAGGATCTGTTAATGGAATTTTTAAGTCCATGGGGCATCAAAATCTGTTAAGTCGTTTTTAAAACAATCCCAATTTTGTATGAACTCGTCAAATATCGTGTTCGCGAAAAATAAAAAACTGTTCCCGAGGGCATTTACGCGGCCGAAGCCACGGCCAGAAGCCAGTTTAACATATCAATGAAATATTGTCACCAATTCAGTTTCTAGCTATAATAATATACAGATAATAACCCGGGAAACTATTGCATTTCAGTTGCAAGTTGTACACAGATTTGTGCTAGCCCCAACTTACTCCATTGGTTTCTAAGATTCTTGGACACAAACCACACGGAGCTATATTTTGTTGATAAACGGGACGATAAATTTAATACGGATTTAAGTACATAGTACTAGCTATTCTCCGCGAACTTGACAGCTGTAGACCACTTAAAGTAATAGTGAACAAGGAGCAGGTTAGTAAGGACTTGCCAGGGGATTCTGGTTTCTCATATGTTTTGTTTGTTTGTAATATTTGTATTGTACAAAGAACACATGCTAAAAGTACCTACGTACAGGTAAATTCGTCCTCCTAATTTTTAATATATGTATAAGACCTATATTTGTTAATTGACGTCCTTGGAGAAAAGGCTGCGGTGAAGTTTGTTGCGCCGCTTCTTCTTCACCTGCGCTTTGGAAGCCGGCAGTAGACTTAGTTTAAGTAATTTTTTTGGACGTCAATAAGTGATGTATATCATTCGAAATTGAATAAAGAATTTTGAATTTGAATTTGAATACAGGTATTTTGTTTGGTTAATCGTATTTTATTAAAAAAAAAACTGTTGTTGGCCGCGAACACAATAAATTTTTCATGAATTTTTACAAAATTGTAAATATTTCAAAAACGACTTAACCGATTTTGTTGCTTCACGAAATTAAAAATGATATTGACAGATTCTACATTCCTTTTAAATTTCATCAAAATCAAACGAACGGTTCGAAAGTTATCGCGTTGTAAACATACATACAAAACATGTATTTTTGCCCCAAGTTGATTTGTAAACCTCTCACGCTTCGCTCGGTCAATTATTACAATACGGTTAAAATCCTGCTGCCACATGTGCTTCCATACCGATTTGTGGGCGAAGTGCGAGTTAGCATTTCACTTCTCACCGTCGAATCGATTCGCAATGAGACACAGCGAGCCATTCACATTGTGTCATTGTGACGTAGCGACAACAACACTTGCTGTGTTGTTATCATTGGTTTATCATTGGTTCATTGCGTCACACTTCGAATCGATTCGATGGTGAGACTGAAGTGAAAATGCAAACCCGCACTTCGGCCTCTGACTTGAATAAAATCTGACACTAGTATACACATTATTTTTACAATAGCTATATTGCACAAATATCTTATGGATGGTGGAGATTTTCAATTTTATAAATTTGTTGACGCAATGAAATTATTACTGTCTTCTCTTTAAACGTCACATCTTTTTTTCAGGTATGATACGATGACCACTTCCATTTAGGACGGCCGTTTGTTTGCTTGATAGAATTTAAAAAAAAAGTCGCGTCGTTTTCCGGAGAAATTTATTGATGTATGTTTTCAATACAAATTTATTTTGCTTTACAGACTAAAACCTAACTTTGGTCGCCTGTTGTCTGCAGATAAAATACTAAACCAGTTCAATTTTAACCAATAGTTTGCAACTATTCGTGGTATCGTCTGAAGTCGGTCAGTTTCTATGCAAAGCTGTTTTATAGTTCTTTCAATAGTTATTTACTTATTAATTTGATTTTTTTTAAAGTGAAACTTAAACTTCATTAGCGACGTTGTGCACTTTTTGTGAAATGTTAAACTCATGTCAGGACACACGAGATCGAATATTCGGGAAAGTACCCACTGGTCCTCCAATATTCGACCCAAATGCAAAGAGTGCCAATTGGACCTCTCTTTCAGGCCCCATTCGACCTCCTTCAAAAAAAATTATTATAGGTACCCACCGTATCTCTTTTTTTAAATTTTGCCTGGTATACTTGCGAGATTACGTGCCCCGTCCTTGCACGTAATTGTACATCACAGCCACATGACTGATGCTCCAACGTCTGTGCGTCTGTAGTGGAGGGGAAGTGAATATAGGCATACACTACAGTACCCACTGGACCTCTAAGATTTGATCTCATTGCAACGGTACCCATGGATCTTATTCATATGTCCCATTCGACCCTCCTATAAATAATATTGAAATTATCTATACTGTTGAACTTTATTGACAATTTTATTATTAAGAACAGTGCAATCGTGCAGAAAATTGCAAACTAAAATTATATAAATATTTCGCGTAACGTAACGTAATAGAACTATGAACCAAATAGTAACTGATTGTATTGTTTTTCTTACTATTATATTACTGTCTCTTTCTTCCTATATCATTTCAATTTTCCGCATTATTGGGCTTTAAAGTCCCATTTTGATGATAAAGAGTGATTTTGGAGGTCCAGTAAGCACCATAACTATGATAGGAGGTCGCATAGGTCCTTTTGTGTAGGTAATTATTTCTTTGGGGGGTCCAGTGGGTACTTTGATTTTGAAGGGAGGACCAATGGGCCCTATTTTTGAATGAGGTCTAATTTTAGAGGTCCAATGGGTACTTTCCCGAATATTCGTAAGACGTCAAAAATGCACAACGTTAGTATTCAAGTTTTCACTTCTGCCGGCACTCGCGGGGTGCAACACGCTTTTTTCTTTCTTTTCATCGCTATCGTAACTTGTTTACTAGATTTTCTGATGTTTCGACCTTTTTTTTTTTTAGTAATGTCAATAAATGTACTAAATATATCGGTTTTATTAAAGCTTAGGTACATTCATTTCAATTTTGGTTGATGCGTCAATATTCCATCTTCAATGTTTAGTCGCGCACTATCACCATGTTTTATATTCTTTTAATTGCACAAATTGTGGCAACAGAATTTCGATTTATCATGTACAGGGGACTTCATATCAAACTACCCAAACCCATTGCAATTTCGCCACTATTACCGCGGCATAGAGATCTGAGGAGGGTTATATGAAATTTGCTTGACGTGTACGCTACTATTGACATGGTATAAAATACTTCTATAACTACTATTATTCTATATTCTAGATTCGATAGGGTTCGATCCCCGGTCGGGTCATGATGGAAAATGATCTTTTTCTGATTGGCCCGGGTCTTGGATGTTTGTCTATATATGTATATGTTATAAAATATAGTATCGTTGAGTTAGTATCCCATAACACAAGTCTCGAACTTACTTTAGGGCTAGCTCCATCTGTGTGATTTGTCCTAATATATTTATTTATATTGAAACCAATACCGTTTTATTGTGTATCGAGCTCAATTTAGCGGGGGTCACCTATCGACGGACCATAATTAACGCCAGAATTGTAGCTTGATATTAGATCTACCGATGTGTGTAGCGGCAGAATCGGATGCTTTGTATGTACGGTGCTATCGAATCGAATCTAATACAATGAATTCATTTGAAATAGAACAACAAAGTCAACTTTTTTTTTTTACTATATTTATTTTACAATTTGAACATTTTTAATCACTACAGGTTGCAAACCTAATGCTATAGAATCAAGAACGACAAAATCAGTATTCCTTTTAAATTTTAACATCTAACCATTATTACAAAGAGGTAAGCGTTTGTGGGTTCGGGTGGTTCTCAGAGAGTTTCAACCGGTGCGGCCGCGCTGTCATTCTACAAGCTATCAATTTTCTTGAGGATTGAATCATTTCCAAAATCTATCTATACTATTATTATAAAGAGATAAGCGTTTGTGATTTTGTGATGTTTGAGGCGGGTAATCTCCGAAACTACCGAACCGATTTCAAAAATTATTTCACCATTCGAAAGGTACATTATCCAAGATTGCTATAGACTATGTTTTATCTTAAAATTCCCACGGGAGCGAAGCCCCGGGCAACATCTAGTCTATGGTATTGTATATGGTATGTTTCAAAATTTATTTTACATTTTGAACACCCTATCACAACAGTTTGCACACCTAATGCTATAGAATCTTAATGCAGTAACAAAATTTCCCAGCAAACGTTTTGTGGAAGACACATATTGTTTTTAATAAAATATAATTAAGCAACTGCAGGGCATCGACCAGGCACCCCACGGTCTCTTAAATAACCAGATGTTTGTCGAATATAAATTACAACAATTTCCCAACACACATGTAGGGCGTCCACGACTCCGCGGAAATTCGGAACAAGTGCATATGAATATCTCGTACTTCACTTTACACTTTCTGTTGAATTTTATTAATAACAAATGAAGTATTCGTTTAAACCGATCCCTATCATCACTACATAGTATAAAACTTTATATTTATACAAAACTGTCACTGCTGCGGCGAATGACACTAGATACAATGCAGTAAAAAAATACAAATAATGTTTTAAGTGTAACACTTTTATACGCATTGTTTTAAACATTCCGTGTTTAGATATAAATTGTTTGTCAATTGTTTATTATGATCCGAGTTAGTAATTTAGCAAATGTTAAAATTTTGATATTTATTGTAAGACCTTATAATTTAAAAGAAAACCGAAGCAGAGACGGAATGAGTATATAAACCAAGATATAGCTAAAAAGTAAATGGAAAACACTGAAATGCTGCAAATATAACAAATCATATCCGTAATTTCATCATTAATTGATGATTTATTAAAATATTTATTGTTTTGTAATTATCTTATTAAAATCAAAATTTCATTGTCACCCTACACTGCGGCTTCCAGCGGTTCCCAATTATTATTCCCGAAATAAGTACCTACTTTCAATACTTCAATCGAATATCCTTTTTATAAAAGAATAATATCATGTTTTCTTTTTTTATTTACGTATAAATATTGATTCACCCCGCTTGAGAGGAAATCAAAGAGTTTGCACAATATGCTGATGTTATTTGACATTAGGTATAATTTAAAATACACATGTATATTAATCGACGGAGATGTGGACGTTTCGATCACTTTAGGAGATAATTCTCAAGATAAATGTGGCATGCACCATTGACCTTCGTCTAATTTAAGAGCGAGACTCTTGACGGTAAAGTTTCTTCTTCAATTGCTCTCCCTCTCTCCCCGTAACTAATTCCTTCACTTCGTGATACGACACGACGCCCACTTTGTTTTTTATTTGCCACTAGATGTTGCCCGGGACTTCGCCGAAATTTTGAGACAAAATATAGCAATCTTGGATAATGAACCTTTCTAATGGTGAAAGAATTTTTTTAATCGGTTCCGTGATTTCGGAGATTACCGGCCTCAAACATATAAACTCGCAAACGCTTACATAATAGTATAGATTAACAAAATGAGTGACCAAGACACGCATTTTCTTTGTTCACGATAGCGATCAGTATTACCTATTAATTATAATGTCTGATAATCTCAGCAGTATTTATTAATTTAAACATTGTTGCATAAAAATACAATTAAAAAAAAATGTTTTAAAGTACAACAGACAGGGTTAAAGTTAAAAGCACTACTAATATTACTCACACACCAATATTTTTATCATTAGCCACATTCATTACTTAACCATTGAGACTTAGGTACAGAATGTATTAACAAAATTAATAGGTTTAGTGCAAAATAAGATATGATACTATGTTTCTATGTAATTAGAATTAAAAATTAAAAAAACATAAATCATACTTCAAGTATGTCATCACTATTAATAAATTTATTTCCCGACTTAAAAATTTCATTTTCAGGCTTCAAGCCATCTTCCCCTCTGTAATAAGGGAAAATATTTAACGTACCCAAATAATAAATACCAGGTCTTGAAAAATTTGTTTCGGCACCTAAGAAGTTCGTCTCACTGTCCTCTTTAAAATTCCCCACTCTAGCATCTTGGATGGAATTACACCTAATACCTATAAACATTTTAGGGTTCACCAAAGCTTGCCACCAGTAAAGAAATGATTTAACATGACTACAAATAGTGAGACACGGATTAAATATTAAGTCTCCAGGTTGAAATTCGCCACCATTTACGTAAAAATCTACATGACCTAAACGATCCGCTATACCGAATCCATCGATATTTGTGTGGACGATATCTACATTTTCTCCGTCTGAAGCATCGAGTCTATATTTCGGTGGTAAAGATCTAAAACATGGACCAGCAGGATCAAGTCCAGTGATTCTTGTAGGTTTCATTCCTGTAACGGAATAGTAGTGTTTTGCAGTGTAACCAGCTATATGTGCTCCAAGGCTTATGCCGAGCAATTCTAGATTCTTAGCGTTCATGCCTTGTTTTGTTAATTGGACTAAGAATTCACCTAGTTTCTTTCCAATGACTTTAGCTAGACGAACAGATCTGAAAATAGATAAAATAAAATAATATCTATAATACGATTTTCATGTGCATGTCTGAGGTCGAATATACCCATCCCGCTAATACTATAAGGACCAAAAGTATATTTCTGTTTGAGATCGAAAAGTCCCATGTTCATGTGGCAAGAATCTAAACTCATGTATAATAGTTTTCATAGATCACCACTTGCTTCACGGTGAAGGAAAACATCGTGAGAAAACCTGTTCACTGGTTGATAGTTAAAGTTTACTAGTGTGTATGCGATTACATGCTACTCGACGCAGCAATCTGTAGGTGACTTGAATAATAATAAGCAGTGTTAGTAATTAATACACTGGAAAATATGAAGACTTACTTTGGATAAATTAAATTGAGAAAGTCATGGGTTTCGGTGACAAAAACATTGTACCCTTTGTTGACGTAGAAGCTTGCGAGGTTCTTGCTGTCCGGCAGGTCTGACCATTCAAGATAGCCCACCGCGTACAGCACGGTCTTCTTGTTTTTTAGATCTACAATTTTACCAATTTTAACAAACATTACATTAGAACCCCAATATATCTTCCTTAATATGTGTTTTTCTATAAGTTTATATTATAAACTTTCAAAGTCACTAATCGAACACAGAAGAACCCTGTAAAATTCCTGCAGTTCAATAATTGTTTTATCTGTTGATCTTGAATTGAATCAATTATTTAAAAAATAATTTTTTTTTCCATAATGTCTCATAAGGCTCCTGCCGAAAGGGCAACCCAAGATTTGGCGGCTTGATGACTAAATAATACCTACTTGTACGACACCGAGAGCATAACCATTGCCACGTTGAGACTGGCGTGCAAATGTTCTGACACGGGTAACCGCACTCTGCCACATCCTTGACTACACTGACTTTTTGATCTCAAAATTCAAATTCAAATCATTTATTCAGAAATTAGACCTTCACAGGCACTTTTTCTCGTCAATTTTTATATTTATAGTTATTTCTCACAAGCTACAAACTACTGGCATTTCGGAACGACCACTGCTGAGAAGAAATGCCGAAAGAAACTCATTTGAACAGTGTTGGTCCCTATCATGCCAGATTGGCTTACCGTTATTGTTTCTTACAATGTTTTTTTTTTCTAATAATATATAAATTAAGATCTCGTCAAGAATGGTACACATACTAATTGTCTAACAACTAAAGACGCCGAAGACTATGTGCATAGTAGAAGATAAAAAGTAGTAACGCGGACCTTGGGCTCTAAAGCTGGTAACGGAAGGCACCAGAGAGAGAGAGAGCATTATCTTACCAATATTTTTATCATTAGCCACCAATTTAGCTGCCTCTGTGACAGGTAGAACTTTTTTTATGACACCATGAGTTGATTTCTGGTATGAGATCACTTGGAGACGACGCATTGTCTTCGGTCTAATGCTAGCATTCTTCAGAACACCTGGACCTAAAGTGATCACCAAAATGATTTATAAACTATACCAATGATATAGGTACAAAAATTTTAATTTTTGACACAAGCTTTTGTTGTTATTATTATAGAGATATTTTACAATTTTAATTAACATTCAATTTGTGACAAAAAATCATGTACGTGCAGTTATTATTATTATATTTCATCCTTATCCTAACTAATATTATTATAAATGTGAAAGTAAGTTTGTTTGTTACCTTTTCACGCTATATCTACTCAACCAATCTTCTTGAAATTTTGCATACAAGTACTTTGAAGTATGTAGAAGGATATAGGGTACCTTTTATCCCGGAAAAATAACTGTTACTGTGGGAAATTTTCGCGGGCAAAGCCGCGGGAAACTGCTATTACCATAACCGCATAATAAACACGTCATAGCTGTAGGTAAAAGAAAAATAAACTTACATTCTGGCAGTAAACCGGAAGGCACGCCTATCTCAGCGGGTGGTGTGTAGCTTAGCTGCGCAAAGCCAATAAGAATTGTAGTTATAAAATACGCTTCAACTGTTGCATAAAATCTTGTCATTTTTCTTACGAGTTATAACAAATTAGCACTTAGGGTGAATTGCACCTTCAACTTTTAACGTTAACTTTAACCTGCGCGACGCTGTCGTTTCGACATGACATTGCATTTTGCGCAGGTTAAAGTTAACTAAAAAGTTGATTGAAGCAACCCAATCTTAAAAATTACAAGAGCGATAAATTAACACTTATTATAACGTAAAAAAATTGATTTAATTGTAATTAATCCACTTAATTTATCATATTACAACTGGAATATAATTAAAATGAGTAGTTTATATAACAGACGTATTACAAAAAATACAAGTCACGCCGAGGGAATATTGTCATGACTCACACAAAATTTTGGCAATTTATAAAAAAAAATATCGAAAACTATTCTTAAATACGGTCACGTAATCGTGTACATGGCCTACTAGATTTTAATTCAATTTTATTCCGACGAAGGTCTATTCAATATATTAATAATTGGTTGCATAATTAAAATCTTATTTATCTGTAATTTCCTGTAATCAAAAATAATTTGATGGCTAAAAGTAACCATACTCACTTCCTGTCGCAAAATAATTTATGCAATTATTTTTTGATGCGACTTTTTTATTTGTATTTACATAAATTACACGAATGAAACTAGCTGCCGGTCCCGGTTTCGCTAGGGTAAAACCAACAAATTATACATTTAAACCGTCCTCAAGTACCACTGTATCTATTGGTGATTAAAGTCATCGTTAAAACTGAATGGTGCACTCACTCTAAGAAATTGGACAAATAGGTAACGAAGAGGACGCTCATGAATATTATATCTTACACAACAAAACCCTGAATCGTATTAATGTTGTCATACCCAGGGCTTTTTTTACTTGTTGATATCCATAGGGATGTCTCCACAATATTATGTGTATTTAATATAGTAATTCTAAAATACCTAGTTTATTAACTTACTACTTGCATACCAGGGCTTCGCTCCCGTGGGAATTTCGGGATAAAAAGTACCCTACGCGTTATTCCAGGTTATATTCTACCCGTGTACCAAATTTCATCACAATCGGTCCAGTAGACTTTGCGTGAAAAAGTAACAAACATTATACACGCACAATTCATAAACTTTCGCGTTTATAATATTAGTAAGATTTACACAATATAATAGAATGCGTGGCAATGCTGCCAGCCTTCTAGGCATATTACCTCAAGGCAGTGAAGGTAAGGACTAATTTTCCATCCGAATATCGACAGTGCTCGGTTGCTTAATGTTGTTAAATGTATAAAATAAAAATTATACGAATTAATTACACGATAATCAAATTTTATTTGTAGCCATTTAGAGTTTTATTTTTTTTTTATTATTTATTAGGAAGACCAACAGCCATACACACAAAATAGATACTAAATTTAAAAACATTTGGCCATTTAAAGGACCTCACATATATCGAGAAACAATATATCGAGTTAAAACAAAGGATAATTTACCTCAAGAAAAACAAAATATGAACAAAAATTTTTATCATTATTGCTGTTGATCAACAACCACATCGACCGGAAAGAAAAAGTTAGTTAGGAGACGTCTCAGTCTAGGGATACTGCCAACCTCATACGATACCCAGGTATACATATAGAATGTTTGTTTTTCTGTATAATGAAAACGCTTTTTGACCTCAAGTGACGGCACTGTCATACAAGCCCCATATATATTTTTTGTGATTCCATACCTAGACAGGAGTGCGGGTTCAGTTCCCGCTCGATTCCAGAATTTTTTCGTCTCATTACTATTTTCAAAAATAAGTTCATATTTCCATACTAATAATTTATGACAGTTTGATGTTTTTTCTATCGCTTCAATACGGGGCCAACCTGGTACAATGATCATCATCATATCGAGTGTGTTATTGCTGATACTGGTGTCAGATTTTATTCAAGTCGCCTAAAGGCATCTGACATGACTTTTATGACTACTTACGACTCGGTGACTAGACGACCCCGGTGGAGCAGTGGTAAAGTGCTTACCTTACCTGAACCGAGAGGTTCAGAGAAAATGGTATTTTCCTGATTGACCCAGGTCTTATAAAATATGGTATCGTTGAGTTAGTATCCAAGTCAAGTACTTTGGGGCTAGCTAAATCTGTGTAATTTGTCATAATATACTAATTTATATATTTAATATATTTTACCGCCATCTAACGGCAGGTAGTCGCATACACACTAGGGAACTAAACTGTCCACCAGTGTGCAGGTTTCCTCACGATGTTTCCCTTCACCGGAAGCGAGTGGTGGTCTATGAAAACTACTATATATGAGTCAGATTGGTATACAAACTCATATGGCACGAGTAGGATATAAACCTGTGACCATTCGATCCACAGGCGGGCGTCTAAACCATTACACCACCACCGCTTCAATGGTACAATGTTGAATATTATGCATACACGACCTCGGTGGCGCAGTGGTAAAGTTCTTGCCACTAAACCGAGAGGTCCTGGGTTCGATCCCCGGTCGGGTCATGATGGAAAATGATCTTTTTCTGATTAGCCCGGGTCTTGGATGTATATTGTTATAAAATATAGTATTGTTGAGTTAGTATCCCATAACACAAGTCTCAAACTTACTTTGGGGCTAGCTCAATCTGTGTGATTTGTCCTAATATATTTATTTTATTTATTTATACAACGAATTATGAATTTTTGCGTAACTACACATTCCGATTAAGGAATGAAGAAAAGATGTGACATATTTGACACTAACATAAGTTGTCAATGTCAAAATTTAAAAAGTGAATTTAAAAGTTAAAAAGTTACAACTTGCGTTGCCTGCAACAGATTGAGTTTTTAATAATATTTCCATAATACGATAACTATGATTATTATCTGCCAGTATGTAAGCCCGCGAGTATTTTAACGCCCCATGATTGATGCTGTAATTAGGACGAACCGTCATTACAAACGCATTAAACTGGCTCAAACCGGTTTTAGCTGGTAAATAAACCTTTGTTTACGCGTTTCAGATCCATAGCCATGTATTTGTCGCTCAAAAATTATAAATCTTTCACATTTACGTAGTTTACGTTGAGCAAGACAAATATATAACATATTTTTGAATTAGTTTTATCCAAAACGTACTGCCTACACACTTATGTGTCCAAGCAAGTCTCAAAGGACGGGACTTGAACCCGTGAGACTATATGAAAAATATGAGACTATATAACAAGCCTAAACTGTAATTAATGATAATATTTCTTTGAGAAATGTATCTCAAGTTGTTAAGAATCGCGGAGTTGAAGATTCTCCTATAGTCAACGAAAACATATAGAATCGGATAGACGAAATGGAGCCTCTAAGACGTAGAAAAAAATAACGACTGTCAAAGTACAAAACTAACTTATACAATTGCAAATATTAACGTATCTTCTTATTTTTCTAATCATTGTCCATTTTCTATTTCTGGAAACTTGCAGTTCGGCCTACCCTATCACCTTATAAAACCATTTTGACATTACCGCCCGGTGCACTGCTAATCAAATCCGAACTCTGTTCACTGACGAAAAAGTTGAGAATCGCAAATGAGTTGGGAACATTTGGTAAGTTAATAGAGTTCAAAATTGGGTATTGTAACTTTTGGTGCACTTTGGTCTGAGTCAGGTGTGAAATGGATTTTAAGTGATAAGATTTTGTAGAGTTGAATTTGAAAGAAACTTTTCTTAATAGTGTTTTAATCACGCTTTGAAAACATAACTACATTACATTAGTGTGATATATATTGACGACCTTGGTGGCTCAGTGGTAAAGTGCTTGCCTCTGAACCGAGAGGTCCCGGGCTCGAACATCGGTGGGGTCATGATGGAAAATGATCTTTTTCTGATTGGCCCGGGTCTTGGATGTTTATCTATATAATGTATATGTTATAAAATATAGTATCGTTGAGTTAGTATGCCATAACACAAGTCTAGAACTTACTTTGGGGTTAGTACAATCGGTGTGATTTCTCCAAATATAATTATTTAATTATTTAGTGTGTTGTTGGGAAACTGCATCCACCACAACCAGCGGCTCATGTCTGACTGCGACCACGGCGACTGCAAGGTCGGTGATACGTCTGCAATCCTACTAATATTATAATGCGAAAGTTTGTGAGGATGTGTGTAGTGTGTGTAATGTTTGTCACTCTTTCACGCAAATATCTACTCTCTATCTACTGGACAGATTATTGTGAAAATTGGTGAACGGGTGGAATATAACCTGGAATAACACATACCTTTAGTAGGTACCTTTTATCCCGAAATTCCCACGGGAGCAAAGCCCCGGGGCGAAGCTAGTACCTAAGAAATATAAACTATATTTTTTTTCCGAATACTGCATTCGGTAATGTATTCGGAAATAATATATAGAAATGAAGTCGCAAGTAGGTAATTGCGATTTCACTTCTATGTGCAATTTAGTTGGCGGGTTTGGACGAGTCCAATAATTAATGATTATATTATGTGATATAATTGAAAGTATTGACATTATCACAGTGTAATTAATTTATTTTTCACTTTTATTTCGAGAAGATTGAGAGAGACTAAAGATTGAAGAGAAGATTTTTTTTTTAAACTTTTTAGAAAGATACCAAAGAGAAAAATAAAGTTTTTTTTCTTTATCTGTCAAACAAAGATTGAAGAGAAGGTTTTTTTTTACTTTTTTAATTTAGAAAGATAATTGAGAGAGACTAAAGAGAAAAATAAAGTTTTTTTTTTTGTTTTTTTTTTTTTTCTTTATCTGTCAAACAACCCTACGATTTTTTGTGACTTAGACCTCACCCTAAAAGTAGTAACGTCGGCGAGTATACCCACATTTAGGAAGTTTAATGTCGTACTAACATCCCGCGGCTCGCCTTTATTATTGGCTCCACAACGTCTTTGTTTTGATATTATAGTTTTGGATTGAAATGAAATTTTCATTTTTATAAACATACAATTTAAAATGAGAGAGAATTTGCAAGGTAGAGTGAACGGGGTCGCCATGTGTTCAGGATTAAAATACCTGATCTTGAAATAATAAATATGTATTTTAATTACAATAAAATAATGAAGAAGTTTTAAACACTCAGTGCTGTAGAGGTTACAAGGTTACATACATACATACATACTTGCATATATACAAAAATGTATTTTTGCCCCAAGAATGTTAGACCACGCTCGCTTCGCTCGGAAAATAACAGGGCAATTTAATGGAACTTAGCAAGTCTTTAAGTAGTTATGACAGTTTATGTAATCAGACAAACAGACACGACGAACCTAAAGAATTCTGTTTGTGTTATTCATTTACGGGACCCTAAAAATATACAAGTCTGTATAAAACTGATGAATGAACACGGAATAAGCTAAATTGGTCATCTACTTTTCGCCCCAAAAGACCTGATACCATATTATAAGTTTTATACTTAAATTCAATCTATACTATTATTATAAAGAGGTAAGCGTTTCTGGGTTTGTATGTTTGAGGCGGGAAATCTCCGAAACACCATTAGAAAGGTACATTATCCAAGATTGCTATAGGCTATATTTTATCTCAAAATTCCCACGGGAGCCAAGCCCCGGGTAACATCTAGTAATTTATAAGTCTGGAGTACTCTCAAAAGTGCATGTGGAGTGCCATTACTTATATTATTTGCATATTCCGACGGTTTTCACCACTGCAAACACTAATGCAGTTTTAATGACTTCTAAAATTATCTTGACATTCTCAATGTAATGGCTACTTATCATTAAATAAATAAATATATAGGGACAAATCACACAGATTAAGTTAGTCCCGAAGAAAGTTCGGAACTTGTGGTACATAATACAATAACATCCTAAAATACACTCAAAATAATTAAGTTACTTCAAGGTACTTATAAATAAATAAACAAATATGTATGGACGAGATCACACAGATAGAGCTCCCCAAAGTAAATTCGAGACATGTGTTATGGGATACTAACTCAACGATACTATATTTTATAACAAATACATATATAGATAAACATCCAAGACTAAGGTCAATCTGAAAAAGATCATTTTTCATATTGACCTGATCGGGAATCGAACTCAGGACCTCCAGTGTAGCAGTCCGGCGTGATGACCATTTAGGCCACGGAGGTCGTCTATCCACATCTGTCTATATATATATATATATATATATAACTCTTGCGTTACTGAGTGACTGACTGACAGGCAGCAAACACAACACACAGCCGAAATTATTGGGCGTACAAAGCTGAAATTTGGTGTGTAGGTTCCTAGGACAGTGTAGGGGAGCACTAAGAAGGGATTTCCTGAAATTCCCGCGGGAAACAGATTTTTAACCACATACGAAGTTGTGGGCAAATGTTAGATAATTTCTAAATATGTATCCGACTTTGTTGTGGGTTAATATTACCTACTTGAGTAACAATCTGGTGATCACACAATCGAAATGTCTTCATTTTAATTTGAAAATAACCAAAAATACGAATATTTACTACAATTTAACTTAAATTTCTATTGTAACGTAATTATTATCAACTTTTGCCCGCGGCTACGCCCTATAAATCATTATTAACAATATCTCAGGTTCTAAGAAACGTATCGCCATAAAATCTATACCAGATTTACTATACAGCTGTGAAAACTGCATCAAATTCCATCCAATAGTTTTTCGTGATGCGCGAACTATTGGCGGACAATGATACAGAAAGGCAGACAAAAAAAAAATGTTTGGCTTACATCACAGTCACCATAATATATATAAACAGTCGCCATACTTATTTTTCTTTAATATCTCTTATGTCTGTACATAGCCTACTTACAGTTTTATTATATGTGTACATTCAAATATTAAATGTGCATTATTCAGTTACGTAAAATGTATAACATTGACAATGAAAATACTCACAACACTCTTTTTTGAACAAACGTGCGTAAAAAATTAGGGTTACACTATATCACTTGAGGAGAAAAAGGTGATATATAACTGGCTTGATGTAATATAATCATTAATTTTGATGCCACTATTATTCTGCAATGGCCTAATAAAATTCCCAAAAATTAATTAGAACCAGATTAGGCACTTGTCAGTTGATCTACATGAAAATAGATTTGCAATAACGCCCTAATAACTGTACTGGACCCTAAATAGTCCTCTTCTATTATTCTTCTACTAATATTATAAATGCTTAAGATTGTTAGGATGTGTGTATGTATTTATGTTTGTTACTCTTTCACGCGAAATCTACTGAACGGATTGTTATGAAATTTGGTACACGGGTAGAATATAACCTGGAATAACACATAGGGTAATTTTTATACCGAAATTCCCACGAAAGCGAGGCCCCGGGGCGAAGCTCGAATCGAAGTATCTCCTATGTACAGACATAGCATAGTCCAGTTACAATTATATTATCCAGTATATCTATACAAATCGCGAATATCTATCTATTCGCGATAGTGGAATTAAGATTATACTAGAGGCCTGTCCCGGCTTCGCTCGTTTAAAAACATAATAAATTATACACGAAACCCTTCCACAGGACTCGCACTATCTAATGTTGATCAAAAACCAAGTGGTTATTGAGTTTATCGCTAACAGACAGACGCAGCAGTGGACATTGTTTTATAATTTTCAACTATAGGGATAAGGATTTATTGCTGTTCTTAAGCTCATTGGCAAGTTTGCTAGGTTATATAACACGTCTATAAATTATGGTCGTCCAAATCAAAAGGGACCTTATGGCGACTGGCACTTGATCTTTATTACCGTTGTTCGAATACAAAACAACGGCAATAATGGCGTAAGTGCCGTGACGAACACAATTATTATGCTCTCTCTCTCTCTCTCTCTCATCTCCGCATGTCCCCGATTTCCTTCGGGACTGTGTTGCCGCGAAGCCTGTCGTCACATTAAAAACTAACCTTAAAATTGTGAACGTGTTCGGCTTTGATTTTACAACAACCCACCTGCTTGACGTCAACCAAAAAACCCGGGAATGCTGTTGTTGTCTGTGAACTGCCAAGGCCGTGCCCTTAAGTCGCCTTACTGGATATCCATGTGAGGATATCGAGTTGACCTATTTTAGGGTGGAACCACAACTAATTATCGTTTTATCTATTTTATAACTTGTCTACGGGTAGCTACCTCTGATTTATTAAACCACATAATAAGAGAGCATTGTCTTAAATTTTAATTAAAAAATGTCTTTGTTACCAAAGCTCCACACGGAGGCTGTTTTAATAAGTTTGATAAATGTAGATGGGGCTAAGTAATTTTTATTTTTCTTATTTTAAACTTGCAGCCCATGGCATAATAGGGACTTACATGTTATATTACTGATAAAAATTATACATAAATTTATATTTAAAAATGGTAAGCCCTTCTGGCATGATAGGGACCAACACTGTTTGAATGAGTTTCTTTCGGCATTTCTTCTCAGCAGTGGTCGTTCCGAAATGCTAGTAGTTTGTAGCTTTGGTAAACATCATTTAATTTAGAATATGACGTGAAAAAGTGCCTGTGAAGGCCTAATTTCTGAATAAATGATTTGATTTTGATTTTGATTTTGCCCGTCCCAGCTTCGCTCGGGTAAATAATATCAAAACAATAATAAAACTTTCACAGAAATCAACCTATAGATAATCAGATTTAATTCAAAATAATTGTTGTTCATGTCTCGAACTACTGTAACAACGTGAATTCAATGGTGTTATAGGGGCTGGCATGATAGGGACCAACACTGTTCAAATGAGTTTCTTTCGGCATTTCTTCTCAGCAGTGGTCGTTCCGAAATGCCAGTAGTTTGTAGCTTGTGAGAAATAACTATAAATATAAAGATTGACGAGAAAAAGTGCCTGTGAAGGTCAAATTTCTGAATAAATGATTTGAATTTGAATTTGTTTACCGCTGAGCTGTCTACTCATATCTTTAGTTGACGAAATTTTGAATGGAATTTTATTCGTTATTTCTTTTCACCCTCATTTACTACCCTAAATGAGGTCTATATATATATATAGCGAATGCAAGAGCGTTAGCTTCTTCTCCTGAGGAAGGTTTAGTTGTATAATTTATTATGTTTTTGACGTTAATGTTATGACGGGCCGCTAGTGAACTAAGTGTTTCAAACACTTCTTTCCTATTGGCTAATTCTAACTAGTCAAATTATATACTTTTTTCTAAAATAAACCAATTTGAATCCATAAAAATATAATTTTATGGATTCAAATTGGATTTAAATAAAAGTATAATTTTAGCAAATTAATTTACGAACGGATGGAGCTTGTATGACATTAATATGTCATGACGTCACGGTTTTTGGAGTCACAATACGAATTCATTCGAAAATAAGAAAATACTAAATTACGCATTATATTTATATAAATAACGTTATGTATTTATTCATTTTACGCATTCAAGTGTAGCGAAATGGTATTTGTTGGTTTCGTTTTACCTCCACATTAAGGAGCGTCGGTCGCGGCGTCCTGAAAATTTCATTGGATTGTGCGTGACCAGCATTATTAGATATTTTAGAATACCTATGAATATACAGTCTATATAATATACTTGTCTAAGGAAATATACACACACAGTCCAAATATCCCATACTATTATTATAATTGCGAAGGTCTGTCTGTATGTTCCACTTTCAGGTGAAAATCGCTGCACCCATTTTTAAAAATTATATGTGAAAATATTTTTTTGAAAATTATTATAATGGCGGGGGTGAAAATTTGTATGAAAATAATATCTGTTTTGACGTATATAGAAATTCACGTGGGCAAGAACTTGTCCTAACTAATATTATAAATGCGAAAGTAAGTTTGTTTGTTTATTAACTCTTCACGCTCTATCTACTCAACCAATCTTCTTGTGCATACATGTAGATTGAAGTATGAAGAAGGACATAGGGTTCCTTTCAAACTGGAAAATTAACGCAGACGAAGCCACGGGCAAAACCTAGTATTTTAACAAACTGTTTATATTACAATGAACATTATGAAGGAGCTTGACAAAATAAACGTACATAATAAAAACAAGCTTCAAGCTTCTGATCGTGTTCTGCAGTAAAAGGAGAAAAATATCTAAAATGGCGTCGACATCCACTGTCCGTGTTTTTCGATCAATCCACCCGACTTCGTCGCCATTTTGAATTTGTAATTTTATTAGATCTTGCCCGTGACTCTGAACTTAGAACGGTAATTATGAAATTATAGGGGCTTCGCGGGAATTTTCGCTTGTTTTTCAATTTGCTTTCAGTAGTCTTTGCTTTGCTTTTGCGGTTGCACAGTAGATAGTCTAAAAATATTGTAATGGTGGTCATAAAATATGGTATTGGTTTTCATCGCGATACGTCGCTTAGAATCCGAAATATTGATAATAATAATTCATTAGCGGATGAAATTAACGCGGGCGATTCCGCGGGCAAAATCTAGTCCTAAATAAGTACCACAAAATCTGTTTTAGTTAGATTCAAAGGGTTTTGTTGGCGTGACATGCCTTAGAATAAAATGTTCAGATGTCATATATGTCATATGAGGCGGCTAATGGATGTAAAGCCATGACAGTTAATAGGCAAGAACGTCATTCCCAAAGGGGATGATACCGGCCATAAAACCAGAAATTTTCACACGGACTTCTGGCTTCGCTGACTGTCGCGAATGAAACGAACACATGAGAATGAGAGAGAATAGAGAAAGAGACAGAAAGAGCGTCAAAACCATAAATCCAGAATAGTCTACACTAATCATACTGTACCAGTGTAGCGCCAAGTTAATTTGCATGCCCGATGTCTGTCCGTCTGGATAGTCGTGCATATCTCATGAACCCCGAATGAAATGATGATTGCCTCGGGACGCAAGGGGTTAGATGTATTTTTTTTTGTTTAGTTATTCAAGTATTTATTTAATTTAGACAAGGCTTTTTATTAACCACATGGATTTAAGTAACTTTATTTTCTACGGCATCAACACATCAAATCAAATCATTTATTTAGAAATTAGACCTTCACAAGCACTTTTTCACGCCAAATTTTATTTTAAATATAAACTAAACTTAATATTAAATAGTAATATATATGGTAAACTTTATATTAAATAGTAATTTCGCACAAGCTACAAACTACTGGCATTTCGGAACGACCACTGCTGAAAAGAAATGCCGAAAGAAACTCATTTGAACAGTGTTGGTCCCCATCATGCCAGATCGGCTTACCGTTATTGTTTCTTACATTTTTTTTTCTAGTATAACAAAGTACATAATTCATATAGTAAAAAAATCCCCTTTCCCACTGCTGGGGCCTTCCTTACAGATGGATAAGGAGTTTGGGCCATGAACAATAAACTTTCATTTTGAATTTCATTTCTATATCCCCGTCTAATAACACAATTTTAAACGTAGTTTATGCGATTAAACAATGGCAGAAAATACCTATATTACAAATATATTTGTTAGACAAATTAAAAACCCCCAACTTTCAATGTTCATTACGCTACAACTTTGGCTGAACCGGTATTGATCAAGTATATCTTAGAACCACAGCATAAAAATCAGGTATCAAATGGAAAAAAGCCGCATCCAAATCGGTTCACAAATTGATGAGCTACGGTGCCACGTACACAGACAGACAGACAGACACACTTAGCAGTAAAACTTATAACACCCCTCGTTTTGCGTCGGGGATTTAAAACCATATGGTTTAATATCCCGAAACAAATTAATTACTAAGAATAGAGATCTTTAAGAACGCATCTCAAATTATAATTCTATCCACAGCATCTACCTAAATTCCATTCTTTCGACCTTGTTTTTTATTGATTGATGACAGCACACAGACTGACAGCATCCTAATAGGGTCTTTTGGACCCTTAAAAGGGGATCGGTAAGGAAATGTATTCGTCAATTATTACTGGGCTGTCAATTGGACCCCTCGTATACCCGACATAATGAAAGTGACGATGGATTCAGGTCTTGCAAAGATTTTCGAGGAAAAATTGCTCATTGCGTTTTATTTTTGTGTGTATAATCATTTGATGTTAATAGCTTCCAGATGAGCTCGGTGGCGCGGCGGTTTGATCGATAGTTGTGGTTAAGCAACGTCTGTAGTGGTCGGTGTAGGGATGGGTGACCGATTTTTTTTTTTTTAATTCCTACCTCCTCTCGTTTGAGCGTTTTCTCGGTTCCTTCCTCAGCCGTTGAGCGTCGGTGCTCAGGGTCTGAGATACCTACTATTTCGTCTCCACGTCGCGCGGTCGTCGGCATCCCTAGTTGTCAGACCATTGGCACGCATATCATCCTTGACGATATCAAACCAGCATCGCTTTCTTAATTCCTACCCTGAATTTGCAGTTATTTAAATGCGTCGATTTACATTCCTCTCTCTTTCTATGTTTATATTAAAATTAGGTACAGGTATTAGCTTTTACTCGCGGCTTCGCCCGCGTGATTTACCACCGGAAAATATTTTTTTCCGGGATGCAATGTACCCTATGTCCTTCTCCATACTTTAAACTACATGTATGCAAAATTTCAAATAGATTGATTAAACAGGTAAAGCGTGAAGAGGTAACAAACAGACTTACTTTCGCTTTTATTTCGTTAGACTAGCCTTTGACCGCGGCTTCGCCCGCGTTTGTTTGGTGTTCTAATGAGTTTTATGAATCGAAAATTCGTTCGGAAACCTGCACATTGGTGGACAGTTCAGTTCACTAGTGTGTATGCGACTACTTGCCACTAGGTAGTCGTAAAAGGCATGTCAGATGCCTTTAAGCGATTTTAGGCGAAAATCTGACACCAGTGTTAGCAATAACACACTCGATATGAATAACACTTAAAACATTATAATCTTCATTCTTCAAATAACCTATCCTATGAAATGCCCCTTCATTAGCCCTCTTTCACGATCAAGTCGGTCCAAGTGCAGGCAATTAGGCTTTGAAATGCATTTCTGAGTCAATAAATAGAGCTCCCAGTCGCCTTGCTTTCAAGAGATCAGTTACTAAACATTACCTTTGCCACATTTCATCTAACCTAAATTTATTATAACACAAGCTTATTCCCGCGGCTTTGCCCGTGTGTGAATATCATTTGTTAAAATTAATGAAGTTAAAATCTCAGTGATTCTTTTATCGCGTATTCTAATACTGGTAATCGTATGTGATTATATAGTACCATCATTTTTAAATAGAATTCTATTAATATATAATAGTATATATAATAGAATATATAATAGAATAGAATCTGTAGATCCTTATTAGAACTGTTTGACGTTTTACCTTAATTTTTACTAATGTTAGTGAACATGAAGAAAAAACAAACACTATCAACTAAAAATCTATTTTTTTACTATGCACAATCGTTGTGAAAATCACCAGTGAAAATAATTAATTTTGAATATATTACGCTCGTTATAGTAGTTAGTTATAGTAGCTGGTTATAGTCGTTTGTAGTAGTAGTTTTTTATATAGCAGTTATTATATTTTACTATATTATTAAATAGGGACCAACACTGTTTGAATGAGTTTCTTTCGGCATTTCTTCTCAGCAGTGGTCGTTCCGAAATGCTACTAGTTTATAGCTTTGGTAAACATCATTTAATTTAGATTATGACGTGAAAAAGTGCCTGTGAATGCCTAATTTCCGAATAAATGATTTGATTTTTTATTTTGATTTTTATTTTTCAGTTAGCATACTGGATTATTTTTTTTAAAAGATCTTATTTTAGTTAACTGCAATTTAGATATGGCTATAACGATAGACGTTCTGTATCGTGTCTGTCTCAAAAAATCTCCATCGCCATACAGCGTGGCAATGCAGCCAGTATAATGGGAACTTTTGGGCCAGGTATGATGCGGGGTGGCCTGTTTGATTAATAAAATATTTGACGAAGCATGTGGCCGATATTTCCAATTGTACGAAAAGAAAATATATTATAAAAGTTTAGATATACATGTTAAAACTATAAATTAGAGACTAATAGTAGAGACCACATTCAATTATAAAATATAACATTATTTTGTTAAAGGGACTTCTTTAGTGCCAATATTCTTAAAGAGGCTCGTGCTATATATGGTTTGAAGAGAAGGGATTCCCTTAGAGATTTTTTTAAAGATATTAATATTTTAACTTTCCGGAAAAATTTAAACTTATTTAAAAAAGTTGGTGATTACACTGATAGAGCCTTACGTAATAAAGATAAATTGTCTGTCCCCGGGCATCGGTTGGCCAAAGTTAGAACGTCTTTTGTTGGGAACTGTATCCGTTTTTATAACAAATTGCCTAAATGGATTCTTGATTTGCCGGCCAAAAAAATTTAGAAATTATATAAAAGAAGTACTTTGTAAAAAGGCATATTACAAGTCTGACGATTATGTGGATGACAATAATGTTTCTGCGGTGAAGTTTGTTGCGCCGCTTCTTCTTCACCTGCGCTTTGGAAGCCGGCAGTAGACTTAGTTTAAGTAATTTTTGACGTCAATAAGTGATGTATATCATCCTAAATTGAATAAAGAATTTTGAATTTGAATTTGAATTTGGCTAACTTTTCATATCACATGACCACAGGGAATTTCATAAATTGCCAGCATACGATCACATAATACATGTATGGGAATCAAGGACGGACTAAGGCAGGGGCTTAAGGCCCCGCGACGATTTCCCGCCGAGCGCAACAGAAATTGAAAATCTTTCCTTTGAAAGTCCAATTTCAAATAAGTGTGAGTTCATATTTAATAATAACAATAATAACAATTAACGACCTTCCTGTTATACTCGTACACTTGGCTTAGGCTATTTTAAACAGAGACCGAGCATAAAAATGCAAACATTATAACATTGCAACAACAATAATAAAGCTGTAATATTAGACACTTGTCGTATTATTTTAAATTTATATTATTATATTATATTATATTATATTATAAATTTATCTCCTCTGAATCATAACTTTCTTTCTTCTTCTTCACTTCCTTTTATTCTGATTACGTTTGGCCACAAGCCCGCGTAAACGGTAAAATTCCCCAAAATCGTGCTTGGGAGACTTAGAAACAAGATAAATATATAATAATAATTATTATTATTATTATTATTAAAAATAATTTCGAATCAATATAAAACTTGAAACTAATGAATTTGTATTTCCTAGCTTGAGTAAGAGTGATTATCATACAGTCTTTAGTCAGAGTAACCCCGCGTGGATCTTTATGCCGCGGTGATACGGGTGAATTTTCAGCGAATTTAGCCATTTTGATATGCTTATTGACTGTACGAACTGTAATCACATTACCTTGATTGAAATATAGATTATACGCATTATAGAAAAAATTATATAAAACCGGCTTTAATATTTAGTTTGGTCGCATTACAATCTATATAAAACTCTTCCGTTACTGAATGACAGACAACATACAGCCGAAACTACTGGGCGTAGGAAGCTGAAATTTGGCATGTAGGTTCCCTGGGGAGTGCAGGGGAGCACTAAGAAGGGATTTCCTGAAATGCCAACGGGAAACGGGATTTTTACTCACATACGAAGTTGTGGGCAAAAACTGGTAATATAACATTTAGCCGTATTTTTTTGTTGTGGCTTAATTTTATCTGCTATATTTTGTACTATCAATTAGTTTTCTCGGCTACCTACGGTCGCTACTATGGTTGGATTTTTTTGAAAGGGCCCAGTTCAGCCTCGATCCAACCCATGACTTGAATTCTCAAGTCCGTAACACAAAGTTATACGCGTGTAGCTACTCAGAGTCAAGAGCTATCATCAGTCTTTATAACATGTGATATAACTCACGGCAAGCACGCGTTATGGTGGTCATAACGCAAGATGGATGGGCCACTTTGGATTGTGAGGAATTCGGAAACATTTTTTTTTGTTATAAACTTTTTCTGACAGTGGATTGAGAACTTCTGCTTGTATACATGGCTGTGACGCTCCATAGCCTCTGCTCGAAAAATGTAAGTGCTTTGAAATTCTAATGACCGGTAATTTTATGACCGGCTACCTACCTGACGTCATCCCACGTTGGGAATACTGTTGTTGGATGTGAGTTCTGAAAGCATTACTTAGTGATCTCGTATGTCGTGTAATAATGAATCATCGTAGGGCGGGAACCACAGTGGCGATCATACTAAACTTTTTGAAGATGTGATGATCTAAATATCCCAGGGGTGCTACCATGAAACATAAAACACGTAGCAGGTCGTTGTCGTATCTATTTCCGTAGTTTTTGAGTTTATCGCGTTTATACAGACACACAGACGCGACACCCGGGGCATCTTTTTATCATATGTAAGGACTAAATGTTGCCCGCGGCTTCGCCCGCGTGAATTTAATAGTAAAATCTCGGTCATTCTTTAAGAAAAATCATGAAGAGTACGTTTACCAATTTTCAGCTTTTTATCTTGAAAGTTTTATTACGTCCCATACAATCTTTCACCCGGATAATTATGGGGGTCTTTATGGGACTCTTCATCATAGTCGTATTCCTCATGGCTGAGGGTCGTGGTCATTACGTAGAATGAAAGACACACAACAACTTTCTTGGCATTATTAATGGAGTGGTTCGCCATCGCCTTCTCCATTTCATACACAAGTTAATAATCAACTAGTGTGCATTCCTCACGATGTTTCCCTTCACCAGAAGCATGTGGTGGTCTATGAAAACTACTTATACATGAGTCTGATTGGTATACAAACTCATGTGCCACGAGTAGGATTCGAACCTTTCGAACCACAGTCGAGTCTTAACCATAACACCACCACCACTTCATGGGACTAATAAAAGGCAAAACATTAATTTTTAGACTTTTTGTCCATCTGTCAATATATTTCGTTCGCGCATCACGCAAAAACGACTAGATATATTTGTATGCTGTTTTCACAGTTATTTAACGTATTGTATAACTTCAAATCTGGCATAGGTTTCATCACGACACGTTGCTTAGAACCCGAGATATTGACAATAAATAAGTTCTAATCGCGGACGAAAAAAAACGCGGGTGAAACCGCCGGCAGAACCTAGTCTTGAATGTTAATGTTTACAACTGGAACCTGTCATCACAAATACATTCTTTGTGTAAAGAATTATGTCACGATTGGAATTCTTCCCATGACTCACAAAGACAATAATGTACTTAAAACATTAAAAATAATATATTTGAAATGCATGGAGCTATGCACTATATAAAGGTCAAAAGTCGTGTTAAATTATGATAATTTAAACATGGTAAACTTAATATTGCACAAAGAAAACGCATACAAAGAAAGCAATGAAAGAAATAATGTTTTGTATATTTTATTTTTTTTTAGGGAACCCAAGTCTTACTGACAAGGAACCCTAGTTTGTTAACTGTCTGTCCGTCCGTCCGTTCGCAGTCTAGCTCTAAAACTATTAATACTAGAATGATGTAATTTGCTAACTTGAAAAAAAAAACAAATTTTTCGGGTGCCTCCTCCCCTACATTGTCTAATAGTATATAGTAAATATATATTGTATTTCGGCTGACCTTGTCATGTAATCCACTCAAATATGCCAAACAAATAGACACACAACACAACTAATTTTTGAATAAATATTTGATATTTTTACTACAAACAAATATGAATGAATATCCTGCATAATCACGTATACGATTATTGTTTGCGATCTTTGTTTTTGGTTTTTTTTTTAATCACCTCTATGTCTCTATTTTTTTTTAATTCTTTGTATTAATATAGAAATGAGACATTATAAATCTTAACAGACATTTTACACACGTTTAGTTTGGATGACCTGGTGGTGCACCCAGGAATGGCTCCAGATGTGGGAACTCCTCAACGATTTACTGCACGGTTTCCTTTGTCACACATTGAATGCAATGAGATCTTTTTTTGACAACAATAAAATCGTGTGTCAAGGATCTGGGGGCACAGCCGCGCCACCGCCAAGTCGACCAAAAATAGCGACCCGGCCGGCCGTATCACCATCCTTTTTCACGAAGCAATTCAGGCCAATTTCGAATCCCAATAACTTCGTTGTATATAAAACAGAGGAAGCCTTAATTTTCAATAACTAATCAGGTATTGTATAAACACTGTATATTTCAAATTTCAGTCAATTTGAACCCGTAGTTTAAGAATCGTAACTTGTAAAAGTTTCTTGATTTTGTCACTCACTCACTGACTGACCGATCATCAAAAGTCCAAGGCACTTCTTGTGGACATAGAAGCTTCAAACTTAGAATACAATTAGTGATTAGTGTCCAAATCAAGGGAAAACCTAAATATTTTGTAATTTCGGTCCAATTTTCACCAAATGTATGAATAACTTTATAATTCCATATAAAATTAAATGCAACTAATCGAAGTCTCGTGATCTTAAAAACATGTTTTCAATAATCACGTACACAAGCATATTTTGCAATGTACGCAGTCATAAATCAAGTTTAGTATTAGATATTCATAATAACAGGTTGTTAATCAATTTAATAATAAATTAAAATGTTGATATATGTAATATATTGGTATAAATGACTTACGAATGAACGCAAATCTTGGATAAAACAAAAATGAAAAAACACAGTTCACTAAACCCAAAAGAATTCTCAGAATTGATTTTGAATAATTTATGTAATTTGACATATACCGTAAATGGAATAATATCCACTAAAATTATAAATTCTAGGGTCAGTCTGTCTATTTGTCTATCACGCTTACACATCCTAACAGCTGGGTCGATTTTCATGAAATTTGGAATAGAAATATTTAATGGTCAAACATAGCCTACCGTGGACGGAACTGCTGGTAAAAACTTGTATTTTTAGAATGTTTTAAGCAATTTCACAATCGAAATAGTTTATCAAGTCCTTATGTATAAACTGAGATATTGTTGATTCGGAACAACAGTTAATTCGCCACAGGATAAATTCAAATTTAATTCGTCACATCCGTTATTGGTATGAGCAAATTCGTCTCAGTTATCAAATTAAAAAAATGGTTTTGTATTAGGGTCGAGTATCAGTAACAGGGTGAATTTCACGAGCGTTGTGAACGCCGCCCGGGCTATCATTAGTGTTTATTAAATTGTACTATGGTACAATTGCGTATGCGCAGTAATCAATTTAATTATCCTACTTTATAAATAGGTAAAGTACTGGTTGTTACAATGTTAATTTTATAAATGTTTAATTTAAATAAAATGACTCTTTATTTTAAAAAATTATGCGACACTAATGAAACGCCACACGCCGGATTCAAACCGTCGTGAAATTCACCCAACGGCGATATTGAATATAACGCTTTACAGATGAATTATGATATCTTAAGCGTTACACATGAACCGTCAAGGACGCTTGGGGCGGGCGACCATAATAATTAATACAACTTGTGCGATATTTAATATAGTTTCTATTACTAATACAAGCAAATACATTATTTATATTGTTCGGTAATTATATCTCCCACCATACTTTCAACAGGCTTAGGACTGTCAAGATGGAACACAATACGACCGTATTCCGTCTTCAATAATGCGTTATGTTTTCATTCAAGTAAAAACGCATTCGCTATTGTATACAGAATACCTAGGCAAAGTATAAAATAAATATTATTTCATACATTACCTATACGTTTTAGATATTCCACATTCCCTAGGTATTGTATCCCTGTCAGACGACCTCGGTGGCGCAGTGGTAAGATTCTTGCCACTGAACCGAGAGGTCCCGGGTTCGATCCCCGGTCGGGTCATGATGGAAAATGATTTTTTTCTGATTGGCCTGGGTCTTGGATGTTTATCTATATATATATTTATTATAAAATATAGTATCGTTGAGTTAGTATCTCATAACACAAGTCTCGAACTTACTTTGGGGCCAGCTCAATCTGTGTGATTTGTCCTAATATATTTATTTTATTTGTATAGAATACCTGGATTATATAGATTGCCGGTAACATAGTATAGTATAGTAAAAAGAATAAATAATGTTTATAATATCTGCATCTCAAAAAATTTTATTCAATTTTTTTCTTCTGTTAAGGTACACTTGATCGATATAACACAAGTCATACCACAAGTCTCGAACTTACTTTGGGGCTAGCTCAATCTGTGTGATTTGTCCTAATATATATATAAAAAATGTATATCACTACTAAATTACAACTTATAGTATAGCAGAAATAATAAATATACTTTATATCTGCACCTCAAAAATATTTATTCAATTTTTTTTATTCTCTTAAGTACGCTTGATCAATATTTATATCTCTACTAAATTACAATTTTCTGGCACTAATATTCTCTGAGCTAAATTGACCATAGACAAACGTACCGATGAAAAAGCGATAAAGGTTCTTTGGAAATTTAAAATTAAAAATTTTTGATGTAAAAATTTCAAGTGTTCTATCTCATGTTGGATTGTGTAACGGCCTATTATCCTATTATCTTAGACTGAGACAAAACGTAAACAAACCTTGAACAAAAAATCATTATATCTTGTTATACCTTTTTTTAAATTTTTTTCTTATTTTCTATTCAAGTTAAATATTTAGGTTATTTTCATGTCGCTTTGTTATATTCTTTGGCTTGTTTATTTCTCATTTATTTTATTGTTTTCAAAAGGATATTAGGTAACGACAAAAATTTAAAAAATATAATGAAGCCTATGATGGTCCAAGGCGAGAGGAAAATTGTTGTTTATGGCCTGATCATAGAACAACAAATGCTGGTTTGACGCGCGCGGTGCCACTCTAAATCTATGGTTTGACGTATATAACGTTTTTTATGACACTAGCATATTAATTTAAAAAACATATTATTGTCCGTAACATAACTCTCGTCATGGTCCAAATATAATTATAAGTCCAATTTATGAGTGTTTATCTAAATGAGTCATACATTTTGTTTGTATGGCGGCTATAGTTAAAGTATGTCATGTCATACTTTAACTATTTAGCTTCACCTTTTCGAGTATGTTCGTTGCTTACGCTGGTGTCAGATTTTATTCAATCGGCCTAAAGGCATCTGACGTGACTTTTTACGAATGCCTACATATTTACTAGTGTGGTAGTTAGATAGGGTTATTAGTATGGGGTTTTTGCCACGGTGCTTCACGGACATTACTTGGAGATGCAATGAATTTTGTTTACTTTATTTATATTTAGTTTTTTCCATCACGTTCTATCCTTTCTTTGTTGTTATAATATCGAATTTTATTTATTTTTATGACAATTAAAAAATACCGCATTCCTAACACAATAAATCATTCACAATTTGCCACTAATGTTCCAAGATGCGAGCAGAAAAAAAAAATTTTTCAGAAATATTAAAATTTACGCGGGCGAAGTCGGCGGCTATGCTAATATTTAATAAATAAATAAATATATTAGGACATACATATATTAGGAAATACATTTCAAACTATATAAAATTCTGCGGCATAATTTTGTACATTAACCGGTTTATTTTTTAATTTGAATGGGGTCATAGTACCACACTGTTTGTGTACTCAAAAGTTGTCTTAAGCAAAACCTTAATAACTGCCAAATGGTACAAAACTTGTATCGTGCAGAAGTTTAACTCATAGAATTACTTTTTTTTCACAAAGTTTTATTACCAATATATTAAAAATTGATACTTAACGATAAAATTCATGGAATTAGTAGGTTCTCGAGTACCTACTGCTAGGCAACCTTCAGGCAAAATTAACGATAAGACGACGTCAAATTTGACGTTGATTTAAGCCGGAGCGCCGCTGACGTTTAGACAAAATGGCGTTACTTTGCTTTAAAGTTAACGTTAAAATTGATGGTGCAAACCACCTTGAAAGATATAGGTTATTGGCAATTCGGAAACAAAGTTACTTCGCCACTGCATACATTCAATATTAATTCGTCACTTCCTTAAATAATATAAGTAAATTCGTATCTCTTAACAAATCTTAACAAATTATTATTCTACCTTTAAACTATTTTAGATTTACATTCTATCTTAGTGGTCTTCTTCAGCCATTTTCCACTGAATGCTGAATAAAACACTTGTAGACTTATTTTTTCTTAGTACTTTATTTTCACAAATTCAAATAGTTTATTTAAAAGAAAAACAGCGCTATTCCACCCCCGTTCTCAAAATCGAAACAAGTTATTTAATTATCAACCAATTAGATCTATACTTATAATTGTTTATTATGTAAGTTCTCAACATTTAGCATTTTATTTTCGTTGCTGTCTGTACGAAAAACCTTAGGAGATGAGTTTACTGTAAAAAAATAAAGTAAGTGCCGAGTTAACACAAAGATTTTTGGTGACAAATTGATTTAGGTGACGAATGAACAATAACCGAAGTATATGTGTTGTTTTATATCAATTTAATTGTACTATTTTGCTTAAATGTATTGACGGCCGACAATGGAAACAAATTCAAATAAAAAAAGCTATAAAATTTAAATCATCATTATCAATACATAGTATAAAACAAAGTCGCTTCTCGCTCCATCTGTCTGTCGCTCATTCTATGTATGTTAACATCGGATTTTTGATACGGGATTTTTTAATAGATAAGTAAGTAGGTATTAGAAAAACAATTACTTAACAGTATTTTTATTTTTGATTTCAAAAAAATTTGATTTCTATATAATTTTACACCCGTGCGTATACCATTTTTTCGCATAAATTGTTTTGTCCTATTGTGTTTTGGCATACCGGTTTAGGTATAAAATATTTTGGCATAATTCTTTTTGTAGCATACGGGTGAATGTGGCATTTAACTTTTAGGTTATTTTAGTTACGTTTGAAATAGTTATAAGTAAAAAGCATTAAGTATGCCAAATACAGTATGCTATATAGCTTAAATTTTTAATGCATATATGTAGATATAGACCAATAAAATTGTTACAATTTTATTTGTTTTTAAAATTGACTTTCAAACCAACTTTAAATCTTCGTATAATGATCCAGCTATATTCTTCTTCATAGTCGTATTCCTCATGGCTGAGGGTCGTGGTCATTACGTGGAATGAAACACACACAATTTTTCTTGGCATTATTAATGGAGTGGTTCGCCATTGCCTTCTCCATTTCACACACAAGTTAATAATAATCAACCAGTGTGCAGGTTTCCTCACGATGATTTCCTTCACCGGAAGCAACTGGTGGTCGATGAAAACTACTATATATGAGTCAGATTTGTATACAAACTCATGTGGCACGAGTAGGATTCGAACCTGGGACCTTTCGATCCACAGGCGGGCGTCTTAACCATTACACCACCACCGCTTCCTATATTACATACTTTATAATTATCATGATGATAATAAATAGGTCTATTTTATCTAGATTATGCATTTTTTTTTAATTATTTGTTCTTGGTCAAGTGCTTAACAATAAAAACCATGACGGTAACATTATATCGGTTAAACCCAACATCAATGATAATAATTTTGATATTGATAATAAATTACAACCGGCCACCCGACATTGACCCTCCTTGGCAATACTATTATTGCCTGTCATCTGCCAAGGCTGTGTGTCCCTCAATCACCTCTTACGGTAACCATAGATTATTATAGTACAATTTGATGATATTAATGAAACAAAGAATGAAGTCACAAGGTCACATTTTTTTAATGATGTTTGTTAGTCCTTAAAGAACCTTGTGATTCAGTGTGGCCGTTTAGTATCATACGTCCTATGGCTGCGAGCACATTGCCATTTATGTAGTAACCGCGAAACACACGTGTTCCAAATTCGAACAGTTTTTAATTTTAAAATATTCTGTGATTGTGCCAGTGCCTTTTTAAAAAATAAATTAAACAAAAATTACCTAAACATGTTCTAATATATACTTACATATTTTAATGATTTATTGATTTTAATTATTACATTTTAACCGAATTATATTGTGATTGAAAATTATGAGATAAAAAAATTAGGACTATAAAATCCCGTGTGAGATTTTAGTAATTTTATTTAAACTAAACTTCATAACAGTAAAGTTTGGCGCCAAAATACACGTAAGTACAAAGTTTATTTTACTATAATATTATTTTATAATATCCGTAAATAAAAGTCGGCCTATTTGTAAAGACATTGCAAATTTAAAATTAAAATTAAATAATATTTCAAAAAACTACAAACTACTAGAATTAACCGTTCGCGTTGGAACACCGATACATATGAATCATTTTCGGTCACCCATCAAATGACCAACCATTGTGGAAGAGGAAACCACCACTACGTTTTGAGTTTCTTTCCAATTTAGAGTCCCGTATGGGAATTGCTAAGTCTCCGATGGAATTAATTTAAAAAATATTTTACAAACAAGCACCATCAAAATGAATTTATATAAAATACAATCAAATACACGTTTCAAATTAGATTGTGTCATTACACTTCCGTCTTCCGCAGAAAAATGCCAAGAGCGAGCGTTCCACCAATACTTCTAATATTCGTCTACCTGACCAGTTGCCTCCACGCTAGGTCCTACGTCCCGTCTCCAGATGTCGGGAGAGCTGCTGGATTCTTACCTGATTGTAAGTGGATTTTTATTACAAGCTTTTATAAATAAATAGAAACATAAATCTCGGAGAACATAATAATTATTATATAATGAAAAAAGATGCTAGCTGGGTGAATTATGAAAAAGAAGACGTTGTAATCGGCTGTCACTGTCAAACTGTCATTAAAATGGCGCCCTTTTGTTACGCGTTAAATGCTTTTGAATGCAACAAAATCCCTATGATGACAATATTGTGGCAAAAATGACCATAGAATTAGTAGAAGTACTTACTAAAACTAATTACATTGTAAAAGCCTTTTTAACTATTCATTTTTTATCGAGGATGTAATTGCCAGCACTGGTGTCAGATTTTGTTCAAATCACCTTAAGGCATCTGACATGACTTTTATGACACTCTATGTACTTCTCCGCTTCTGGAACGAAATATTTTATTAATCCGTCAATTTAGTTGATTATTTAGTAATTACATTTATCAATTATTTATCTATTAAACTTTGGGTGAGTTGCACCAGTTAACTTTGACGTTGACTTTAAACTGCGCGCCGCTGACGTTTAAACAAAATGGGTTGACTGGTGCAACCCATTGGAACTATGATTAATTAGGTACAGTTCTAAGGTGAGAAATTAAATTTATTATCTTTCATCGGCAACAATACAAGTAATTTACGTACATGATTAAATTAATATACCCATCTATATGATGATGATAATATGGTGTCATCAACACAGATTAAAATGCACTCTGTATGTTATGGATGCATATTATATCTAGAAACATACTAACAAGCGGCGAGCGAAAAATTTATATTCATACATACATAGGGACCAACACTGTTCAAATGAGTTTCTTTCGGCATTTCTTCTCAGCAGTGGTCGTTCCGAAATGCTATTAGTTTGTAGCCTGTGAGAAATAACTATAAATATAAAAATTGACGAGAAAAAGTGCCTGTGGAGGCCTAATTTCTGAATAAAAAAAAAATGTGCGTGCGATTTCAAAGGAAGATTGTATAATATAGGATAGTGTTTTACTATAATATGTTGTTTTCACAAATTTTGTAATGCAAAATCATAGACTTTGATGTAAAAGCTTTATCTTTATCTAACTTTATTTTTAAGTTTTTGAGATAAATATGTGGTCCCTCAGACGACACTACGAGGCCTTTCGTAAAACATTGTAACTAGCTTATTTGGCTTTCACAAAATCTAATTCCAACTTTCACTATTTTATTGGAATGTTCACTAAATCCCAAGCACAATTTCATAGAATTTCAAGAAGTGGGGGCCCTCAGACCACACGCACATGACTTGTACAGTGTACACCTCGCTCTCTAATGCCGACTTCCAAACCGCACACGTACATAACCACGTAATGTATTTATTTATTATGTCCCTAAGTTACTAAATCCCGGAGTCCTGAAGAATGCCACGATAACCCGCAAGACACAACGGCATCTGACATTTCGTAACACACAGGGTGTTGTGGGAGCGTCATATTTATTTTTTGTGTACGTTACTAGGTCCCGGAGTCCTGAAGAATGCCACGATAAGCCGCAAGACACTACGACATCTGCTGGTGGTCTCCCATCAGCTGACTCTTAAAGGCCACATATCGAAGCGGTTCCCCATACTGAACGCTCAACGGTTAGTAGCTGCTGATAAAAACATAGGTGAGACATTATATAGTGCAATCAACTCAATTATAACATAACAAAACACAGTCCTCTGCCGCGTCTGTCTATCAGTTCGCGATAAACTCGAAAACTACTGCACGCGGATCTTCGTGTTGTTTTCACCAAAACATAGTGTGATTCTTGGCCATAGAAAGGTCCAAGTGTATAATTTATTATATTTCACCCGAGCGAAGTCGCGACAAGCCATTAGTCCAAGATAAAGCATTCAGAAATCTGTCCTTTACATGCTTTTATGTGTGTAAATATGTACTTATGTTTAAATGGTGGTATAATTGTTAAGGCGTCTGTGAACCGAAAGGTCCCAGGTCCGAAACCCACTCGTGATACATGAGTTTGTATACAAATCTGACTTATATATAGTAATTTTTAACGACCACCATTGCTTCCGTTGAAGGAAAACATCGTGTGGGAACATGTGATTGATATTTATAGTAATGCTGCTGATGAAAATATAGAGGTAAGATCTAGTTCTCTCTTTTTCTCATCTTAGCGTTTCCCCGGTTTCTTCCTCAACCGTTGAGCGTCCGAGCCCAGGGTCCGCTTGCCTTTATCGCCATGAGTTTATTCATTAGCTTCAATTGTCTTGAAGTGAGCCGTGTATAGAAAAATAAATTTGAAAGCGGATTCATTTCGCTGAGGAAGCAACCGGAACACACGAGAAAGACAATTTATTTTTGGCCATTATCAATGTTTTCACAGGAAAAAAAATATATATTCAAAAATTTTACTATAACGTTCCTTACCTTGATATATCGTAACTTTGATAAATTACAGATCATAAAGTATTATGAAGTTGTACTATGAATATGATATGAGAAGAATTACGCTCGTTTCCGTTTAGGATATAGGTACGATACGAATACACAAACAAGTTTCAATTTTGCATAATATATCAGGAAATACCAGTGGCGTTAGCACGAGTTTTTGCGAGTACGGAATGCCAAAATGTATAAGGAAAATAGACAACGTTAATAGTTCTTAAAAAGAACTATTTATCCATACAATATTATAGGTAAATGCGAAAGTCTGTCGTCTTTCTGTCTGTTCCGCTTTCACGGCTATAACCGCTAGACTAATTTTGATCAAATTTTGTGTGCATGTAGTTAAAGACCCCCCAAGTTCAAACATAGGCTACTTTTTTTCTTCAAAAATCAACCCCGAAGTGACTATAATGGGTGTGAAAATTTGTAAGAAAATCGTCTGTTCCGCTTTCGCAGATAAATTCACGTGGACGAAGCCGCGGGTAAAAGCTAGTAGTCCATAAATTTTGATGTTGTGGATACAATTACGTACGCAAAAAATCGTGCTGTACCCATAGATGTCGGCTCCAAGACTTCCATCATTTCATGAGGCGTTGGGAATGCTCTTGTTCCCAACCAAGATTGTAGAGAAAAATAAAGATTATTTGAGTTTGAGTTATTTGAGTTTGTTACAACTATCCGCTATCTTTTAGACGTATTGTACGAACCACACACCAAATATGTGGCACTGTTATTCTGTATCAGTGGTCGTTCCGAAATGCCAGTAGCTTGCAGCTGGGAGCTTACTATATAATAAAAAAAATTACGTGAAAAAGTCCTTATGAAGGTCTAGGACATAAGAGATATTAAAAAAAAGAACCATAATTATGGGAGGGGGTCTTAGAGGGCCTAATAGAGGTAAAAAACACTTTTTTTAGATTTTTTTTGTCCGTCCGTCTACGCGTGATGCGCGTACTAACGCGCATCACGTGAAAACTAATTATTTCCACGGAGCAAAGCTTAAGATTGAGTTTTTTTTTAAATCTTTTTTAGATCTAAGAAATAAGAAGACTGTCATATATTGTCCTGGTTATTTGGAGAGCTCCTACTATCCACACACCCAGCTAATGGCCAAGACCTACCTCAAGAAAGGTTACAACGTTTTCGTCTCTGAAACCTTCTACTTCCTCAGTTTTATGTATCCCAAGTAAGTGTGATTTAAGTAAGTCACATAACTCCATAAAATCATCAGTCATGTTGTTTACCTTTTGTCTCAGTCCAAGATGAATAGGGTATAGTATTAATCGAAAGAAAGTACGATTCAACTCGTGTATTTGCGACTTTTGACTGACGTCTCGGGCAATATACACCCTAGTTAGAATCTGTGACTTTCATTTCTCGGTGAACAATATATACTATTTCACTCTCACAGTGTTTAGCATTTCTTACATCGTTTCTTTCCATATTATTTTCTTTTTATACCTTTTTATAATTCCGTATTTATATTAAATCGCCTGATTTCCTTTCAAATGTAATGACCATTGAACACTTCAAAATATTTTTATTTTATTTATTTTTTTTATTTTATTTATTCACCACCCTTACAGCTATTTTTACAGCATTAGCCTATAATAGCGTAACTAACTTAATTACATTAATTAAATAGGTACTTAAAAATCATTTGAGTCCTAAGTATAACTAATAACAAAAAGTGCAATTCTAGTGAATTCACCCAGTGAACAGGAAAATAAATCTATTCGGTCAGCTACTTGGTTAAGTGTGAGCAGTGCTTGTGCAAGCGGCCCCTTGTTGAACAAGTTAGTGCGCCCGCGCGGCACGGCCAGCAGACGCGGGCGACGGCGACGCCACACGTACCTGTTTGGGACAAAAAAGCAAACGCACTCTAAGACCTGGCTATTTGTTAGCCTACCTCTCAGCAGCTTAAAAATATAGGATACCAGGTGCAACTCTCTACGAACTCGCAACTCGTTATATCCTACCATACCCAGTATAAATAATGTAGGGTACATTAGCGGATAGAAGGGATACACCGCATATTTCTTGAAATATAGGTATCTAACAAATTTATTTTGAATGCGCTCCAGCATAAGGCTATATTTTGCTTCATGCGGTGCCCATATAACTGCATTGCATTCGAGGTTACTCCTGACCAACGCATTATACAAAGCGATGATTGCTTTTATGTTATTGAACCCGTAGGACCTACGAAGTATAAATCCAAGATTTCTGTAAGCTTTCTTACAGACGCTAACAATGTGATCCCGAAACTGTAAATCTGCCGTGAATTTAACTCCCAAATCTTTTACTTCTGTGACCCTCTTTAAACTCATGTCACCAATTTTATAGTCATGATAAATTGGTTGACGAACTCGAGTAAAAGTGATGGTAACGCATTTGGATAAATTAAAGTTCAGCTTGTTGGCTTCGCTCCATGAAAGCACATTATCTATATCATCCTGGAAACGCTCACAATCGTTAACATCCGTGATGGATCGATACATTTTCAGATCGTCTGCGAAGAGCAGGCAAGACGAGTCCCCCAGCACTTCCGGCAGGTCGTTGACCATTATGATAAATTCCAAGGGCCCAAGATTGCTGCCTTGGCTTACTCCTGATCTGACATAATACGAGTCCGACCTGAATCCAGCGCACTCCACATATTGCTGCCTGTCGCTCAAATAACTGGCTAGAAATTTCAGCAGATGTGGAGTACAGCCGACACCAGCCAGCTTCTTTAGGAGAACGTCGTTATCAACCGTGTCGAACGCCTTCCGAAAATCAAAGTAAGCCACGTCCACCTGCCCCCCACCATCTACTACCAGCGTAAGTTGCCTCATGTAGCAAAGCAAGTTACTGGTAGTACTGCGACCCGGCCGGAAACCATGCTGTGCGTCCGTCAGCTGCGCCTTTACCTGATCATATATGGCTGTTTGCAATGCGCTATCAAATGCTTTAGCTGGTGTTGAAAGCACTGCTACTGGTCTGAACCCATCCACGCTATGAGCAGCACCACCTTTTGGTACTGGAACCACTCGAGTTGTCTTCCATATATCTGGAAATGCCTCTTCCGCCAAGCACAGGTTGTAAATGTGTAGCAATGGTTCAGCCAATACCATGCGACAATCGCGAAAGACAAAAGCTGGAATACCATCAGGGCCAGCAGAACGCTTTGGCTTCAGCTTTGTGAGGGCCAGGAGCACATCGCTCAGTTGAAGCTGGTCGATATGCACCCGCGCAGCTCCATTTCTAGCACCCGCTTCCATTATTGCTGCGTCCACGTCAAGCTTCGGCCTAGCAGCACTGTACACCGATTGGAAAAACTCAGCGAATTCCGCAGCACACTGATGTCCCTCTACTTCTACCCCGTCTTTGTAAATTTTGGACCCACTTGAATTTTTATTTAATGATTTTAAATATTTCCAAAAAGACTTTGGATCTTCTATTAGGTGGTTTTGGACGCGGTCCTGATGGTCTTTATGAGCTTTCCTTATCATTGTTTTTAGACGCGCCCTACACTTAGCAAAAGAGTCGTAATCCTCCCGCGATTTAGTTAGCTTATAACGCCTGTGATACTTAGATTTTAATTTTATTTCTCGTATAATTTCACTATCGTACCATTCAGGGTAATTTAACCTTGAAAAATAATGGTGTATTTTTTTTAATGGGACGCATTCACTAAAAACCATATTCAAAATATTATAAAAGTACGACACACTCGCTTCCACGCTATCCAAATCCCAGAGAGGTGACCAGTCTATGCATGTTAACTTACCGTACAGCAGGGGATAATCAGCCTTGGCGAAATTCCACTGAGGGTTTTCTGCACTCACATTGGCATCATTCCTATCGCGGTCCCAGTGCAGTCGCTGGTCCGCCGCCGCCGTCGCGCAAGCGGACAAAGTCACTGATATCTCAAGCGGGGGATGTAGCCGGTCAATGCGAACAAACGGCTCGGGAGCAGCACGCACGCCCACCAACTCTTCTCCCGCTGGAGTTAACACTAAATCTAACCGACGATTCATGCTATTATCTATTTTGTTTATCTGGGTGAATTCACAATATGTTAGAAAATACTCAAAGTAATTATTAGTATTCACAGAAGCAGAGTACAAGTTAAAGTCACCTATGACTAATAATCGCCTATTATATTTATCATAAAGTTTTTCTATTATATTAAATAATATTAAATAATCGGTGTCATTACTACCCGGCGGAATGTAAATAACACAACACAACAATAAAAACTTATCACCTATAAACACCTTGGCACAAACCAGTTCGAAAACCTGATTGTCTATTTTGACGTCATCCGGTATCGGTACACTACGCAAGTCGATATGCGGTGTGGCCACTAAAAACGCTCCGCCCTGCTTACGCCCGTCCGTTCGATCACAGCGGATGATTTTATAACCCGGAGGAATTAGTTCAGCATCTCTGATAGAATGGTTACAGCTTGTTTCAGTAATTGCTATTAAATCTGCACTTGAAGATGCTACCGCTGCACTAAACTCCTCTAACTTTGTCCTGAGTCCGCAGACATTTTGGTAATAGACTTCTATCAATTTATGGGGAGATTTTTTTCGCCTCCTGCGTTTTGCGAAACCAAATCCATTCGCAGAATTCGACGTTGACAGGCCATACGTCCGATTGACACAATTTATCATAGTGGCTTTCAGGCACTCCTATTCTAAATGAAGCATAATCTCTTTCAGTCTTATGATTTATTTTCTCGACTTTTAGTGGGCATTCTTTACCACATATTTTTTTAACATATGCTTCTAAATTTTCTGTCGCTGTTTCCTTTTTTAATCGCCACACATGTAAATACTTTTTCCGTTCTGTTCCTTCTATATCTGTTGAGATCACACTCCCTCCTCTTTTAATTTCGCTATTAGAAAAACGATTTTTTCTTCTTACTTCCGTCCAGCTATTTTCCTCTTTCTTGTTTTCGGCGACTTCTACATCCTTCAACGTGCAGTCCAAACGTATAACTTCATTTTCTTGTTGGAGGGGCTTCGCCATCGCCGGTACGGTTGCTTGTTTCATGGCCCCACACGATGGTGCGACTACCTCCTGCACTTTTGTTTTTGTCACCGAAGCAAAAGATAATGGTTCTGATTTTTTATTCGATATTCCAATCTTCCCTTTGTTGCTATTCATACTACTAAAGCACGATTCCAGGTATTCATTTCTACTTTTTAGAACTTTTATTTCATCTTCCAACACTGTTACTTTCTTAGCTTCTTGAAACGCAATCGCAAAACTCCTACGTAACTCCTGCAATTCTGACTGATTTTTAACTAACTCATCCAATAGCTGCTTGTAAGCTGCTTCCTGATTGTCGAATCGAGTCATTATTTCTGCACGAAATTCACGCAATTCATCTGATATCTTGTTGTCGGTTTCCATGAGAGAAATATCGGCTTGAAGACGGTTTCCCCGCGCGGTGTTGACATTACAGCCGGGAGTGAAGGTCTGGTTCATGATGGTGTTTCGAACTGGAGTATTAGTATTGTCTTTCCTCGGGTTTAGACTCACACATTCCGGACACATCCACTGTTTCTTGTATTCCTCCGTTAGCGATTCAAATGTTGCAACTGACATCGCTAAGCATTTAAGATGAAATAATTTTCGGCATTTTTCCTTCGAGCACTCCATATACGATATGTCGTATAACACGGCGTCACAACCGCTGCATTTCGTCCCCATTTCATTGGATTCAACGTAACAGGTGCACTTGACAAATATTTTTAAGAATAAATATTGCACTGAGACAACATAAACACGTCCGTCTGTTGTCTTACGTTATATTCAGGTCAAAGTGTTATTCGGGCAGAAGAGACCCGTGTGTAACGCGGTCGCTGTCTTTGTTTTATTTGTTTTCAAAAATAAACTACTTCTTCGAAGGTGCGACTTCATTACACAAACACATAATTTAGAGACTATTCAAAATTTACAATTCAAAAATTAAGATGATTACGCTTTATTAATTCAAGTTTATCATGAAGTACTTGTTGAAGTGTCTGTATTGATTGATTGCCTAAATCTAATTCCAGATCTGTACGTATAGCAAGAGCAGTAGGAAGAGAACTCGGAGCATTTCTTGCTAAACTAACTGAACAAGGATTGGAACCTGAGAACCTTGAACTGGCAGGCATAAGTCTTGGAGGACAGATCATCGGATTCATAGCAAAGGAATTTTACAGAATTACAGGCAAAAAGCCATCAAGGCTCACCGCTTTAGATCCATCAGGGCCATGTTTCAGAAACGTACCAGCAGAATATAGACTAAATCCATCTGATGGTGAAAGAGTGGATGTTATTCACACAAATATTGAAGGGTATGGTAACCCTGAGCGTCTAGGACATATTGATTTTTATGTGAATGGTGGTGAATACCAACCGGGTGACTTGATATTCAACGCTTGCACACAGGTATGTAGTCATGCGAAGTCTTTCTTATACTGGTGGCAAGCTTTAGAAAACCCAAAGAAATTTATCGCTATCCTGTGTGACACCGTTCAGGATGCAAGATTGGCGAATTTCCGAGAGGATAGCACTATAAATTACTTGGGTGCCGAAACGGATTTTTCAAAACCGGGCATATATTATTTGGGCACGAATGGAGATTTCCCGTATTATAGGGGAGAAATAGCGTTGAAGCCCGAAAATGAGATATTCTCGTCTAGCGCTAAAGAATATAATGTTGATGACAATCTTGTTGTATAAATGATGTTTATAGAGCTTAGGGTTAGTTGCACCTATCAATTTTGACGTTGTCTTTAACCTGCGCGCCGCTGATGGTTAGACAAAATAACGTACTTTATGTTTTTCTGCGCCCGTTAAAATTAACGTCAAAATTGACTAGTGCATTCGCTCTTAATAATACAAATAAAGGTGACGAATGTTGGCTGAGGCACAGGAATGCAGTTTGCGTTCTTGGCACGATTTCTCCGTGGTATTATTTAGATTTTTAAGGATAAATACTGGAAATGGTGAATAATCCGTTAAAATTTCTTCTTAAAGGTCCTTCTCAAAAATGGTAATGTTTTTGAATTTCATTACTCTCAAAAGTACTTAATCATAAAGTCTCTTATAGCTATGAAATGATATTACTTTTAAGTCAAAATACGATCTAGTTAATTATATAGCATATTGTTTAGCCATTAAAGTTTTAGAGTAAGTTTCACCAGTAAACTTTGACGTTAACTTTAACCTGTGCCGAACGCAAAGCCATTTTATGTAAACGTCAGCGGCGCGCTGGTTTTAGTTAACGCCAAAGGTTTTGACTTAAGATTAAATTAATCGAATATGTGACTAAACTAAAGTTAAAATTCTCTGTAACTTTTATGTCGATATTGTAATTTTTCAAAAAAGTCATATTTTTAAATTGACAGATAGACATATTTTATTTTTGATCTAGCATAATTTTTATGTACCTACCAACTGTGATTTATGTAAAAGTAAATACATATTAAAAAAAAACTTAGTTTAAACGAGAATTAAATAAATAATAACATTTTCATGTTCAATATCTTTTTTTACAACACAACTATATTAAATGAAAAATTTAAACTAAATTATAAATGCCAAATTAATTTAAATGAAAAATTAATACTTAAGCAGTAAGTTCCCAGATGTAATCTCCAAAACTACCGAACCGATTTCAAAAATTATTTCACCATTAGAAAGTTGCATTATCCAAGATTGCTATGCTATATTTTGTCTATATATGTCCACGGGAGCGAAGATCGAGCAACATCTAAGTAATTTATAATAATTTATTGATCTCTTTGATTCTCTCTGATAATATTAAAGACTAGTGTCAAAAATACTTTTGTAAAAAAAAAAACATTTGAATGCTTCATTACAGTTTACACAAAGAACTTAAGTTTCTAATGCTGTGAACATTCGTTTTAAAATAAAATCTTTAAATATTTATGTCCGTGAAACGGACAGTGGCGAAAATTTCTTTGCTACTCTCAAAGCAGGCAAACCCAAGAAGTGCTGGCTTGATGTCGTCAAGGATGATATGCGTGATAATGATCTGACAACTAGGGATGCCGACGACCGTGCGAAGTGGAGACGAAATCTAGGAAAGCGAACCCTGAGCTCCGGCGCTCAATGGCTGAGGAAGAAAATGGGAATACGCTCAGAAGACAGAGAGAGAGACAGAGAGAGAAAGAGATATCCTCACACACATCAAAACTTTCACATTTATAAATATTAGTGGGATTTTTTTTTTAGAATATTGTCTGGCTTTTATATTTTATAGCGCTATCATCCTTATTATACCGTATTTACGACACAGTTTTGTCACATATAATGTATGAATAATTACTCCGGCCGAATGAAAAGCAAGCAATCAATCAAATTCGCGGTAATGAATATATAAATGCTATGAAATAAACGCTTTAGAAATATTGTGGCGACGACACTGCCCGGACGCATAACTTGGCATCTGCATTTTTTTATTTTATTAATAACTAGCGACCCGTCTCGGCTTTGCTCGGGCAAAAACATAATAAATTATACACGTTAACCATCCTCAGGAATCACACTATCTATTGGTGGAAACCGCATGAAAATCCGTGCTATATGGTAATTTATTGATTTTACCCGAGTGAAGCCGGGACGGGCTGTTTATTAAAGTATAATTAAAAACACTTTTTGACTCCAACGCTTGTGATGTCCACTGTCATACAAGCCATATACTTCTGCCATATAATTTTATATTTTCAAATTTGACTTCATTTTACCTTATTGTATGGAGTTTCATCGTAAGTACTTCAATGTAAAAACCTATAGAAAACAATGAAGCACAATGAAGCCGCGCTGCGGCGTCCTCTCTCATGTTGACATCCGTCGCTGATAAAACTACTAATGAAATTATATACATGAAATTAATAAGTAAACTATAATAATATGTCCTAAATTGTATGAAGTGTCGTCGTATAGCAACGCACTTCAATGCCAAAACCTATAGAAAACAAGTGATCATGACTGAGGAATGGGAACACGCCATTACAGAGTAATCAGGTTGGCTGTTACTTCATATCAGGACATTTGCGCGAAATAATTTGCGCGAAAGACACATGCTCGAATGACATTTGCACGCTAACACACTTGCTCGCAAAGACATATGTGCGAAAGACATATGCGCGCAAGACACATGCGCGAAAGACACTTGCGCGCAAACACACATTCCTGTTACTTCGTCTTTCAATTGAACAGACCTCTAATTGAGTGACAGGCAAAAAGTTGACTAGTCCAGCCAGTAATGGTTGGCGAAATTAGGCTGATATGCTATAATGGTGATTTATAAACTATGGCCCGCAGAATATACCATTTTGTAGGACAAAAAAGGGAGCATTCGTTCTACCTTTTGATCTTCCATATGATCCCCTCTCAGTAAGCCAATGGGAAGAAAATATCCACCAATGAAAAACAGTCTATTTATTCATTTGTAATCCCTACTAATATTATAAATGCGAAAGTAAGTATGTTCGTATGTTACCTCTTCACGCATTATCTACTGGACCGATCATGTCATGAAATTTGGTACACGGGTAGAAAATAACCTGGAATAACACATAGGGTACTCTATATCCCGAAATTCCCACGGGAGCGAAGCTAGTAATCCATATTTGTACATATTTGATATTTATTTAGAATTGTAACATTATTAAAAATATATATAAGTATATGTAAGTAACAATAATGGTAAGCCGATCTGGCATGATAGGGATCAACACTGATCAAATGAGTTTCTTTCGGCATTTCTTCTCAGCAGTGGTCGTTCCGAAATGCTAGTAGTTTGTAGTTTTTTGAGAATACTATAGATATAGTAAAATAGTGCCTGTGAATGACTACCATCAGAATAAATGATTTGATTAGATTTTGATTATTAGTAAAAAATATATAAAGTACTAAGGGCACCGGTGCGCGATGTTACTAGCGGTTAATCGTGAAGGCGTAAGTAAAGCGTAAATATTTTTTTTATTACGCTTTTAATTGTATGCACAGTAGCGCCATCTACTTACTCTAAATACCTTTAACTATCTGCCTTTTGACTAAATCTTACGAGAATCCCGTGCTACCAAGATAAAAGCTCTATATAATAAATTTCGAAAAAAAAATTTTGAGCTCTTAGAGACGAGCCCAGCCGTTTGAGCATGAAGAAAGTAGTAACAAACATACAAACTTTCGCCTTTACAATATTAGCGGGATGATATAATAAATTCCCGATTTCTACAAAGCCAGGGTCACCCTATATTGTTAGTAATATAGTGAAAAATGGCGGGCATTTAACAACACAAGGCAGGTTAATGTGGTAATAAAAAATATTATCACATAATGGCTAATATTTCTCATTGTTACTGTAATTTTACTTTAAACATAGATTTAAAACTGAATAGAAACAACTTTGTCGTCGTTTCAACCAATATCTGATCTAAAGGTCATCAGACTGTGACTTTTGCAACTCTAGAGATCGGACGTCAAAAAATCAACTGTACAAATAAATAATCGTTAAATTTTGCAAATTAGGACGAAATTTATGTGCAAATCAAATATCAGTTCTGAAAATCACATATTTATATATATTTTTTTATGACAATGTCAAGAAATCAACTGTAACTTTGACTGTAACTTTTTGTGTAATAATTAGTGTAATAATCAGTTAACTTTTTTGTGTATCACGAGCGAACAAACATACAGACAGACAAGAATTCTAAAAAGAACTGTTTTGGCCCTCTATTAGTCCCATAAATACCCTACCTTACCGTACCTTTCTAATGCTGAAAGAAATTTTGAAATCGGTTCCGTAGTTTCGGCCTCAAACATACAAACACACAAACGCTATATAGATCATACATAAGAGTAATACAATTTTATCTATGGTATAGATAGATAAAAAGATATGGATAAATAAAATTGCCCAAAACCAATTGAAACATAACATCGATTCGTGTGCCAGAAAGCGTAAAATGAAAAAAGTTTGAATGACAATATAACAACATTCGCTTCCGATGGATTCACGAGAATGTTTTTTTTTTCACTCATTTTTTAAATTAAAACTAGCCGCCCAGCCGTGGCTTCGGCCGGGTAAATACGTTTTATACTCCAGGCATCCACTTTTTATTGGCGAAAACCCACATCAAAATCCGTTGCATAGTTTAAAGAGCTATCACGAGCAGAGCTCGCTGACGACTGCGCCATTAAGTTCCTCAATAAGTTAGTGATTATTTATGCTAGTGGTTTGTAGCTTTGGTAAATATCATTTAATTTAGAATATGACGTGAAAAATTGCCTGTGAAGGCCTAATTTCAGAATAAATGATTTGATTTTGATTTATAGGATTACTAGCTTTTGCCCGCGGCTTCGTCTGCGTAAATTTCCCACGGGAACAGTTATATTTATTTATTTTAGCCGTCCCCGGTCTTCGGGGCCTTACAACTCCGAATGTAACCGGGAAAACGCGAAGTGAGACAGACTGTTTAGTGAATTTTTCTATTGAAAAATCAGATTTTTACGTAATTTGACATTAGTTTGATGGAAAACCCATAGGTATTGTTTGTGAATCATATTATATCGGTTGTATGTAAATCCATTATTTGCCTGATACGTATGAACCTTTATGAGATACTTACGGTAAGAATAAACGAACGACTTTTTATATTTTGAGTAAATTATAGAGACACGTGAATGACAAGTATCTCTTATACCATTTCCATGTAAAGTTATTAAGTATTTTTAGGTTATCTCATGAAATAAATCCTGTATATCTTTTAAATGATTATTCTACCAAGTAGGAAAGCAAGCTTGCGCCCCATCAGATGGTAAGTGATCACCGCGGCCTATCAACGCCTGCAATACCAGCGGTGTCACACGCATTTGGTGACCTGTATGCCTACCTGTTACAACATTCCGTAAACGCATCAAAGAGTTTACTTTATTGCGGCAAATTCAGGGCAATACATTGACTCTCACGAGATGTGTATATTTATACTTTATATATATATTCAATAGCTTCCATGTAGTTTATCTTTATTCCTTTTTTTACATTTTTTCCTAAGTCAGTATACTCTCACGAGATGTG